>NC_133618.1:656034830-656634830 GCF_048593235.1 Sminthopsis crassicaudata
GGCAAAGTACTCAGTACCTTTGCCAAGAAAACCCCCAAAGAGGGTCAGAAAAAAACTGATTAAAAGGAATAAAGGGCATACCAGTGAGACAAGAGATAGGAATCTTTATTTGGAACACCAAGGAGAAGTTATTTTGATGTTGAAGGTTTCCCATACATTCTCTCTCTCTCTCTCTCTCTCTCTCTCTCTCTCTCTCTCTCTCTCTCTCTCTCTCTCTCTCTCTCTCTCTCTCTCTCTCTCCCCCTCTCTCCCTCCCTCCTCTCTGTTTCTCATCTGCCTGTCTCTCTCTTTCTCTCTCCCTCTCCCTACTCTCTCCCCCCTCTCTCTGTCTCTCTGTCTCTCCTCTCTCTGTCTCTCTCTGTCTCTCTCTCTCTCTCTGTCTCTCTGTCTCTCTCTCTCTCTCTCTGTCTCTCTCTCTCTCTCTCTCTCTCTCCTCTCTCTCTCTCTCTCTCTCTCTCTCTCTCTCACACACACACACACACACACACACACACACACACACTCTTCCACAGAAGACATTTCAATCTTCATGCCTTAGGAGATTACCTTCCTGAATTTCTATGTCTTAAAAAATCATCACTCAGCACACAATTTTCTGGTGAGAAATATCTTCAGACTTAGCCGGGCTGATCCTCAGAAGATTCATAAATGGTTTGTTGTCAGACTCACATTTGAATTTTTTCTAGCTGGATGGGAACTTCTGGAGCATGCAATCCCTTAGCATAGCCTCAAGAAACCAGGGTCACTGCCACCTCATAATGTGGCACTGCAGTGGGGCTTTCAGTTGCAACAAAGTCTCAAAGTAAAATCACCTACATACCTGCCATAGCCTATGACTAGGTTGTGAACTCCATGAGAATAAGAGCTCAATCTTATTTATTCCTTATATATGCCCCAGTGGCTAACATAATACTCTTTCACATAATTATTAGTAATATTAATAATGAGTACATAATTATTAAGTGTTGAACTTTAAAGAAATAGCATATGAATTCCCTGACATCTTAAATAATAGCATTCACTTAAGTGCCTTCTATGTGGCAGACACTGTGCTGAGTAAGCATTGAAGTTTCTCAAATGATACAAACAGCACACGAACTTTTGGACTCTGGAGTTGGAGTTAATTCAAGTCAATGAAATAAGCCTTTAATAATTGCCTGCAAAACATTCTATCAGGAAAGACAGCATAGTTGTATATCCAATAAAGTATATATACATAATATATAGATTCTCTCTCTCTCTTTATATATATATGCTTTTCATTGTTACAGGAAACTCCCAGGAGAGGAAATGTCCTCTACCAATGCAGATCACCACTGTCCTAGGCCATTGCCAGACATTTTGACTTTTGCCTTACCACTGGACTCTGATGACCCTGGAGAGAAGAAACTGGTTTTGTATAGCTCTGCCTCACTTCAATCCAATTCACAAGTAAGTCAAGACATTATCCCAGTGATGTCATTTGTCCCCTTTGAGAATGAAGGAGAAGGGGCAGCTAGATGGTGTAGTGGATAGAGCACCAGTCCTGAAGAGAACCTGAGTTCAAATCTGACCTTCAGACACTTAATACTTCCTAACTATGTGACCCTGGGCAAGTCACTTAACCCCAATTGCCTCAGCAAAAGAGAGAGAGAGAGAGAGAGAGAGAGAGAGAGAGAGAGAGAGAGAGAGAGAGAGAGAGAGAGAGAGAGAGAGAGAGAAATGAAGGAGAAACAACCATGTGCTAGTCTCTGTGCTACAAAGACAAAATGAAATGGAAGCAACAGAACACTAATGGTGGTGGGCAAAGAAGGGAAGGAGGGTCTTGAAGGAGATGTTGCTTGAGCTGAGTCTTAAAGGGAACAAAGAATTCGAGGAGGTGGAGGTAATAAGGGACTGTTCCAGGCATATATTTGCAAAGACATGGAAAGGGAGATGGAATATCTAGGATAGTTTCGCTGGAACTTGGATTATAGGAACAGGATCGGTAATGTAAAATCACTTTGGAAAAGGTAAGTTGGAGTCATATTCCTAGAGGCTTTCAATGCCAAACAGGAGAATCTGTAGATATTGAAAAGTGGGGAAAAGGGGATCTAGAGGCAAAATGTCCACTTTATATTTCAGGGATTCCTACTGGCTTCAGGGTTAGGAACCAGTGATGCTTCTTGACCCTAGGCCCAGATCTTTCCTTCTTTAAAGAAGTATTATTTCATTTTTTTATTCATTCATTCATTTGTTTGTTTATAGCCAGCTAAGCTAATTGGCTTGATGGGGGAAATTTATTTCTGAAGAGAATAAAAGCTGTTTTGGCTTCTCTGAATCAGGATATCTGAAAACTGGGGCTGAGGTTTAGAAAAGTAGATTAGAAATGAAAGAAGAACCTGGTGGCATATTCCCAGAACCCTGTCTGGCTGGTTTTGGAGGAAGAACAAAAAGCAGGAGTTTTGTTTAGTTCCATTTTTTTTTCTGTTTAGTTCTGTGTGTGGATTATTTTTCCCCACCCCCCTCAACGGTCATTGATAACATTAGCCTCTCTCTTTGTCTGCTTCTGCAAGGGCCACACAAGTGGACATGATAGGCAACATCCCCGTGAAATACAGGACCAGGGGGCCACACCCTATAGAGTACCCAGGGGTAATATTATCCTGTCTAAGCTAAACAAGGAACTGAGTGTTTAGAATAACTTCAAGAAAGTGGGAGGTGTTTCCCCTGTCACAGTAACAAGAAACCACAGGGAGATAATGGATAGTTATTTTCAGGTCACAGACTATCAGCTGCCATGGCTGCTTCCTGCTCAGAAGGGGAGGCTCTTTTAGTCAGGGGCAGCCCATGCTCACTCAGCCTCCTTGACAACAAATGGATCAAAGTGCCAGTTACTAATCTGGGTCCTCCATGTATCTATAACTAGAGACTCTGGACACAACAGAATACGTGTGGCTGATGGTTTAGACTGAGGTTTCCAGAGACCAGTACTCTCCCCATTGTTTATTGTTGGACAGGATTACGGGGACAGAGCTCTGGTTGGGAATAATTGGTCTGGGCATCTCTTCACTGGCAGCAAGACAAGGTCCTGGCTCTCTAGGCCAGCCCGGTATTAGTAAACAGTTGGCTCTTCCTTGTTGATATTTCTGAGGAGCCTCCATCAGGCTGGCTTTGCAAATATCATTTACTAAAAAAACCCAACCAATCCATATCAATCAACTAATATTTGTTAAACACTATATGCTGGGCACTAGTCAAGGCATTGGGAGTTCAGATTCAAAAATCCTTGCCCTCAAGGAGCTTACATTCTCATTAAGGGGTACAACACATAGAAACTGGCAGCCAGGCAAAGGGAGTCTTGGTCTAAGCTATGAAATGGCACAACAGATAGAATGATGCACTTAGTCAGGAAAAACTGAATTCAAATTCAGCCTCAGACACTCATTACATGTGTGACTCTGAGCAAGTCCCTTAACCTCTGCCTGCCTCAGTTTCTTCATTTGTAAAATGGGAATAATAATAGTATCTACCTCCCTGGGTTGTTGTGAGGATCAAATAATGTAATATTTGTAAAGTGTTTAGCATAGTAGACATTTAAGAAGTGCTTATTTCCTTATTTCCTACTTAAGCACTGACAGGGGATTGTTAGGAAAGCATAAGGCAGTAGATAGTCACATATTTTCCAGTGGCAGTAGTAGCATTGATTTGATTATTTTTCCAAGAACTAAGCTAAAACAACAAAAACAACCCACAAACTGACTTAGAGGAAATTCTCCTGTGGCTTCTAGTCTCAGGGATATGTCAAGGGTGCTGGCTGTGTGGTCACAATATATTAAAAATTCAGCCTTGAAATTCATTCCTGGCCAGGATGGTAGGCCTCCTTCTGGGACTGTACCCAAATTAAGGAGGCAGTAAGATGCTCTAATGAAAGAATCCTGAACTTAGGTCATGGACCTAGAAGAACTGAAAGTAGGATAGGTTGATAAGGGCTTTATCCCAAGGTACTTACATTACCTGTACTCTTTTAGGAGGTAGAAAAGACTGAGCTTAAAATCTAATTGTAAAGAATAATTGGTTAAGATAATTTGTTTGATATTTAACATGTATTGGTCAATCTGCCATCTTGGGCATGGGTGGGGAAGGAAGGAGGGGAAAAATTGGAACAAAAGGTTTGGCAATTGTCAATGCTGTAAAATTACCCGTGCATATATCTGGTAAATAAAAACTATAATTAAATTTTAAAAAAGATAATTGGTTAGCAGATAGCTACTTCCTAGTCTCCTTCCTGAATTGGCTTTGTGTCCACAGGAGCTTCTCTTCAGGTCAGTCCTGCTTGGATCCTCCCCTTTGGTGATAACTCCAACATTGACATTGTGTTATTTCAGGGTTATTGTTTCTTTCCCTTGTGGCAACCCTAACAGGTTTGAAAGTCCAAGATCTCAAGGGTGATACTGTTCAAGATATTAGAAGGAACAAGATAAACTGATTGGGCAACTGAGTGGCATAGTGGGTAGAGTGCCAAGCTTGGAGTCAGGAAGCGTCATTCCCCTGATGGCCTTAGACACTTACTAGGTGTGTGACCTTTGGCAAGTTATTTAGCCCTGTTTGCCACAGTTTCCTACAACTGCAGAACTGTCTATTGAAAGAATAGCAGAGAGCTAAATAAGGTTTATTATTATTATTATTATTATTATTATTATTATTATTATTATTATTATTACTGCTGTACAATATGGCTAGAGGGGTGGGTGTCTAGTGTTCCGGAGGAGATTTCTTTGTCTGTCTATGTCTTGTATTCCTATGTTTTATGTAGCTCTAGGGAAATCTTGTGGGCTGTGCTGAGCGTAGTTTTTATGCTGATTGAGTTCCTGGGCACAGAGACCACATAGGTTTTGAGCAATAATGACAGTTGCAATATTCAAAAGAGCTACATCCTTGAAAACACTTTCTGAACTAGCTATTTCTTTTCTCAGATGTGTTTTGTCAGAGGTCAGGGGACTGTGGTAGTCAGAGACTGGAGGACCCTGACAAAACATTTAAAAAGGCAAAAAAAAAAAAAAAAAAAAAAAAAGTACAATTCAAATTCAGAGACAGGAGGGGCTCAGCCACAGTAAATAGGTCCAGAGACAAACCCAGATTTCCTATTATATCTATTTTGACAAATCTAAGAATCATATTTTGTATTTAGAAATAATAACAATAAAACAACTGGGAAGAAATGAGTGAGCATAGGGGAAGGGAGGGGAGGGAAGAGAATACTTATATAGCCTCTTCTATATGTCAGGCACCATGCTGAGCACTTTACAAATATTATCTTATTTGATTCTCACAACAGCCCTGCAAAGTGGGTCCTGTTATTATTCTACTTTACAGTTGAGGAAACTGAGTCAAACAGAAGCTAAGTGGCTTGCCCAGGCTTACACAGCTGGTAAGTATTGGGGGGGCAATATAACAAACTTATTTGAACTCAGATCATCCTGATTTCAGACCCAGGGCTCTATTCATTATACCATTTGCCTACTTTTAAAAGTCGGACTCTGTGTGTTCCTTCCCTCTCTTCCTCATTTTCTCTCTCTTCCCACCCCCATCCTATCGTCAGCACCTGCATCTCCATGTCTCCTGTCTAGCTTAAGGAGGAATCTTTGGGATCCCTAGAGAGGCCCTCAAGAAACATGAGCTGACTGAAGCAAATGACCAGATTGTTTTACATGAACAAATTGATTTTGCAGAGACAGGAAATTTGACTCATACTTTAGTCCTAAAATTGGAAAAACATGTAGGGATGCTGGGGGATGGGGTGGAACTAGAGGGGTAGTGGTCAGAGCTTAGAGGGTGAATTTGGTGTTAGTTTTAAATCTGTCAGCAAAAGAGCTGGAATTTTCTCCTCCCTCAAAATCCTTTTTTATTGAAATTCAAGGAGTGTTTACTGGTTGTCATTACCCAGGAAAGAATGTGCAATTAATTAATTAAAGGTTTGATGGAGAACATTTTCCACATTTTTTTTTTTTTTTGGTCTTTCTCAGCTATTTTTCACTCAGCTCACGTACATGATAATAGTATGCATAACTATTCTGAATGCTGTTGTTCAGTCATTTTTTCAGTGGTGACTAACTCTTTGTGACCCCATTTTGGATTTTCTTGGCAAAGATTTTGGGGTGATTTTGCCTTTCCTTTTCCAGCTCATTTTACAGATGAGAAAACTGAGGCAAACAGGATCAAGTGACTTGCCAGGGTTCATACAGCTAATAAGTGTCTAAAGCCAAATCTGAATTCAGAAAGATGAGTCTTCCCGACTCTAGGTCCAGCACTCTATCCACTGTGCTACCTACTAGCAAGTACTCATAAGTAACTAGAAATATAACTAATAATGTTTGTGTCTGGGACTAGCAGGGACATCACCAGGGATGTAGGAAGTGAGGTTGAGGGAAATGGGTCTAGAAGCCAAACTCATTTATGCTTGAAAATGAAACAAAATGAAACTATTAGCATTCTTCTAAATTTCTGGCTCTGAGGAAAAACTCTGCTCACTCCACCTTAGTTACAACTTTGAAAGTTACTTTGTATAATACCAAAGTCAAATTGTTCCCTCCAGTTCTTACACTTGGATGGCTAAGCTTCGTCTCTTTTTCTTTAGGCAAGAAACTCAGTGGGCGTGAGAATAAACACTCCAAGCTGAAGTTATTTGGAAGTTCTAGTAATAAAGCGTCTCAGAAATAACCTTGGAACTAGGCAAGCCCCCTTCAACCTGTGATTGGGATAGCAGAAATCTGAGGTTTCCCAAGAGTTGAGGGGAGGCAGCTAAGGCAGCTCCCAGGAATGCCTTACAAAAGCCTGGAGTCATGAGGTGATAATGATCACAGATCAGAGCTGGGCAGAATCTTGGACAGCCCGGAAAGATTGTGACTTGCCTAAAATGCCACAGGCAGCAATAGATAAAGGCTGGCACTCTAGTTTCAAAATCAGTGCTCTTGCTTCTGTTATCAAGTGGCTCCCTTAAATCCCCCCTTGTGTCTGACCCTCATCATATTCTCCTGGGCATGGACAAGTAGTCAGTCATTCCCACTCCCCAAAGTCACAGCCATCAGCCAGTGAATCAGGTTACGGGAGCTAAATGCCCAAGGATAATTCTGATATAGACTACTTTTCCCCCAAGCTAATTGGGGTTAAGTGACTTGCCCAGGGTCACACAGCTAGGAAGTGTTAAGTGTCTGAGGCTGGATTTGAACTCAGGTCCTTCTGACTTCAGGGCTGGTGCTCTATCCACTGTGCCACCTAGCTGCCCCCAGACTACTTTTAAAGTAGAATATTTTAAGCTCTCTAATGTTTGCAAAGTGCCTTATATTTGTTATCTCATTTGATCCTCAAAAGTTGTTAGACGGTTATTAGAAAATGGTGTTTGTGGGTTAGGTTTATTTCTTTTTGCTTGCTTTCTCAATGCAGGAGATAGAGAGGGAGGGAAAGAATTGGGGACTCAACACTTGAAAAAAAAAGGAATGTTAAAATTGTTTTTTGAAGTAATTGGAAAAAAAATAAAATATTAACGAAGAGAGTGGTTTTTCCCTTTAACTTGATGAAATATTTTAATTCTTCTCTACCCTAAGGAAATGGGGGAACTAAATAGGCCTGTGTAGGAGTGGGAAATGGGAGATGATACTTAGAATCATCAATCACTGAAATGGGAGGCAGAGAACCTTGGTTCCAGTAATCGTCCTGCTACTTAGCTCTAGAGTGACTTTAGACAAGGCACTTCTCCAATCTTGGCCTCAGTTTCCCCATTTGTAAAAATAAGAATTGGGCTCAATTTTCCTGAGTCCCTTCCTCCTCTAAACCCAAGTCTTGTGGGGACCCTCAATCAAACACATCTTATATATACAATCTTTCCACTTGTGCCCAGCAGAGGGCGACAGAACCACACTAATTACACTCCACCAGGATGAATCCAGGTTTCTACACCAAGTGGTCAGCCACAAAATCCCCGGTAGCAGCAGGGGGGGGGCGGGGGGAGGGCGACATGCAGGGATTCTAACATCAAAGCCAGCCCTCTGTCCACTGCTCTATGTTGCTGCCCATCCCCCAGAGCCATCTTGTTTTCAACACTGTAGAGCAGATCCTTGCTCAGGGATGGGGAGGACCAGATTATCTATAGAGTCTCTCCCAATTCCTGAAGACTGATTCTAATCATGGGCTTTTGAGGGTAAGAACCAAGGGTTCTGCTTCTAATAAATACTTCACAGCTTGCTCTTCAAAAAAAATGTATGTACAATATAATTTTAGGTTCAACTGGGATTACTAACACTTCTTCCATCACTTTCTTAAATCTAGGCAATCAAAGAAAGTAAATTAAGCCCTGATTTATAGCGTTTGCTGACACTGAAAATTTAACCATCTGTTTGGTTTGAGCTGACTCCACATCCCTGGAATTGTGTCCTAATTAATTTATCTTGTGTCCCCCACAACAGGATAATCCCATGCATGTAGTCAGTAGTTAATAATTACTGACTGAATTCTTCTGAGCTATTAGGATCATTGACTCAAAGAATCTGAGCTGGAAATATGATCTAATCCAACCCTCTTATTCTATAGATGAGAAAACAGGCCCAGAAAAGTGGTAGCAGAGCCAAGATTTGAAGTCAGGTACTTTGCCTCCACATTCATTGATCTTTCCATTTCATGATGTTCTCTTTCTTTCTTTCTTTCTTTCTTTCTTTCTTTCTTTCTTTCTTTCTTTCTTTCTTTCTTTCTTTCTTTCTTTCTTTCTTTCTTTCTTTCTTTCTTTCTTTCTTTCTTTCTTTCTTTCTTTCTTTTCTTCTTTCCTTCTTTCCTTCTTTCTTTCCTTCCTTTTTCCTTTCCTTCTTTTTTCCTTCCTTCTTCCTTTCCTTCCTTCTTCCTTTCCTTCCTTCCTTCCTTCTTCCTTCCTTCCTTCTTCCTTCCTTCCTTCCTTCCTTCCTTCCTTCCTTCCTTCCTTCCTTCCTTCCTTCCTTCCTTCCTTCCTTCCTTCCTTCCTTCCTTCCTTCCTTCCTCCCTCTCTCTCTCTCCATTCCTTCTTTCCTTCCTTCCTTTCTTTTTTTGATGTGTATACCTATTTTACATTAATTTTTTTGAGTGAGATTTTGAATTTAAAAATTTTTTTCCCTCCTTCCCTTACCTCTCCTCTCCCCAAGACAACAAGTAATCTGATCTAGGTTATACATGTATAATAAAACATATGTCCATATTAGTCATGTCATGAAAGAAAAATAAGAACAAAAAAAATAAGAAAGAAAAAGCAAACAAAAAGGTGAATAGTATGCTTTGATCCTTCATAGTTTTCTCTCTGGACACAGATGGCATTTTCCATCCCATCTATTGGTAGTGTCTTGGATCATTGCATTGCTGAGAAGAGTTGCCTATCATAGTTGATCATCACATAATCTTGCTATTATTGTGTACAATGTTTTCTTGGTTCTTTTCACTTCATATTAGTTCATATAAGTCTTTCCAGGCTTTTCTGAAACCAGCCTGATCATAATTTCTTATAGAATAATAATTCCATTACATCCATATACCATAACATATTCAGCCATTCCCTAGTTGATCCACTCAGTTTCCAGTTCCTTGCCACCACAAAAAGAGCTTCTACAAGCATTTTTGCACATGTGGATTCTTTTCCCTTTTTTATGATCTCTTTGGTATACAGACTCAGTAGAGACACTGCTGGATCAAAGGGTATGAACAGTTTTATACCCCTTTGGTCATAGTTCTAAATTGCTCTCCAGAATGGTTGGATCAGTTCACAACTCCACCAACAATGTGTTAATGTCCCATTTTCCCTACATCCCCTCCAACATTTATTATTATTTTTTCCCGTCATCTTAGCCAATCTGATAGGTGTGAGGTGCTACCTCAGAATTGTTTTAATTTTCATTTCTCTAATCAATGTGATTTAGAGATGCTCCCTCTTTCTAAGACTTAAAACTCTGAACCATTTGGTGAACCCAAGTAACTGGGACATTGCATTACCTTCTTCTGCACTAAGTAGTTCCATCTACTCTAGACTCCATGCAGAGTGAGCAGGTTTAGTCTTGGGGAAGCTGGACTACCTAAAAGAAGGATAAGACTCCTTTTCTCAAACTCTGCTCCATTACACCTTCACCTAACACTGATGAAGAAAAAAATAAGAGAGCATGGGAGAAAGGGAGAGGAGGATAAAGAGAAGGAGAGAAGGAGGAAAAGGGAGAAGAAATGAGGGAGAGAGAGGGAGAGGGAAAGGGAGAAAGGTGAAGGCAGTCTTTCTCTTTTAAAAGTCCCCTGAGTTATTGACTCTTCCTTCAGAGGCCAATAAGAGGATGACTTCATCTCTGCCAAAATGCCCCAATTCTTCAACATTGAGTCATACATGACTGAAAGAATCAGGGGCTTTGTCTTGCTCAAAGTGCTCAAGGGCTGAGCTAGCACATACGGATGCACAAAAGCAGGAAGGGAAGCTCTGAATGCCCTGATGCCCAAGTAAATCCTAGAAAATTCAACAAAATCAAAAACCAGTGGATATGTCACTACCTACTATGTATATATATGTGCACAAACATTTATACAATGAATATGTATATACATACTCACACATTTATATACATACATAATATAAAGATATATATCCCCATTTATATATACACATGTATGTATAAATGTACTCACACATTTACATACCTTGTTTCATTCAATATTCACCATATCAAAAATTAGAGAGTTAGCCTCAGATTCACTAAGGGAATCACTTAATGTCTTAATGCTCTAGGCAAATCTCTAGGTCTCTAAGTTGCAAAGAAAATGCCAGCCTGTACTAGTAGAGGGGTTTTCCTCTACCAATTTGGGAGTTTCCCATAACAATGAAATCACAGGCCCAGAAAATATCCTATCATCTTCACAAGTCTATAAATGGGTAATTAAATATAATATTTGTCTTTATAAGAAATAAGAAAATTGAAGCTCAGCTTAAATCATTTGCTAAAGATCATCAAAATAGTTAAGTGCAGAGACAGGATTCATTTCTCCATTATCTCTAAATTCAGTTCCTTTTTTCAGTATATCATGCTGATTAGAGATATTCCAGTTATGTACTAGGATGAGGGATCACTGACAGATACTCCAAATACTATACTAATATCCACAATATGGTATGTTAAAAAGAACAAAGCAAGCATTAATAAAGCATCTACTATGTGCTACACACTGTGCTAAGCACTCTACAGTTATTTTCTCATTTACTCTTTACAACAATCCTACAAAGTAAATGTTATCATTATCCCCATTTTATAGTTGAAGAAACTGAGTTTAAGTCACAAAGCTAGTAAGTGCCTGAGGCTGAATTTGAATTCAGACAATTCTGATTCCAGGTTCAGAATTATGTCTCCTGAGCCATGTAGATGCCTCTGACAGATCCAGAAACAACTCTGAAACATCCAGAGTTTCTGAGAAGATATGGTTAAGCATGTGAAATGGTTGCAATTTGTACTTTTGGAGGTATTACATAAGATCCCTGAGTTACTATAGTACTGAAGGATATGTGCAAAGATTTGGGGTGTAGAGAGTTCTAAAATGACAACCCTTGCCTTCAAAGAGCTTACATTCTACTGATGGTGGTTGGGAGGGCAATGATATAGACAATGATAAAGATAATACAAGCCAGGTTATACTGGGGAAGCCACCACTTTCCTAGGATTTTCTTAGAGCAACAAGTTAAGGTGCTATAGGAAATTTGAGGGAAGAAAGAAAACTTTTAGCTTTAGGGATCAAGGAGGACAGCAAGGAAGAAGTGAAACTTGATGTGAACCTTGAAGGAAGAAAAGGATTCAAAGTCAGAGATGAAAAGGAAGTACATGCCAGAGGTGGGGGATGCCCACAGGAATGCAAGGAGGAGGGAAATGGCCAGTTAAGTTCAGAGATCGGCTAGTTGTCGGGTTTAGTCAAAACATAAGAATGGAGGCAGGGGTATAATAATAATAGGGGGAATATCAGGAAAATAGGCTGGAAGCAGTTTGAGGATAGTTTTAAGGGTCTGATTTAGAAGTTTATATTTTATTCTAGATTCTATATAGTATGGTTGTTTTCTACCCACCACTGCCCTTCATTGCTGGATTGAAGCCCCCCTCGTGGCAAAGAAAAGCAATTAGGGAAAAACATTGGGTACAGAAAGCACATCTCACAACATGTACAATATTCTGTCCTGTTAAGCCCCATCCTCATGTCCATTTTTGGCATTAACTCAAGACCTTTCACCATTCCAGGAGGCTCCTTTGAATTTTCCCCAGATTATCAGAGCCCTTCCCAAAACTAGACAAGTGAAACAGGTCCCTAGCTCTGAACCCTGAGGCGCATTAAATGCAAAGATAACATTAACATTTTTTCTTGACATTTTATATCCTTGACTCATATTGAATTTTCAGTCCATTAAGAGCCTCAGAATTCTACTTCCTTTTAGTGAGTTTTTTTTTTAATTGTTGTTATTATTGAAATTCTGGTTGTCATTGTTTATGTGATTCTCTTGGTTCTGCTTATTTCATTCTGAATCAGTTCATACAAATATCTCATTTCTCTGAATTCCTCATATTTGTCATTTCTTACAGAATAATGATATTCTATTCTACAAACATAGGGACAGGAACTAGACGAGTGATTTCATTAGAACAGGAAATTCCTAGGTTAGGTAATTCCCTCTACCAAAGTGTCTGCTCCTTCTTTTCAACTTGGCATCTTAGAGAGTTTCCTAGAACAGAGGAATTAAACATACAGGGCGCCCACTACTCTCTAGTAGACCAAACCAATTAAAATACAGTTGGGAAATACTTAACAAAATAAACAAAAATACAATAAAATATAGATAATATTGATGTGCAATTTTCTAAGTAAATATGCTTTTCATCAGAAATAAATGAAATTCACCTCTGTCATTGAATTGAAGAATCTTCTTCCCTGAAAGATAATGGTCATTTTTTAGATGGATAGCTTATTTTGGCTGTAATCCAAATTCTTTTGCCTTTCAGATCCTAGGCCCTTCCATCCTTTAAGGTGGAAGCTGCTAGGTCCTAGGTAATCCTGATTGTGGCTCCTTGGTATTTAAATTGTTTCTTTCCAGCTGCTTGCAGTATCTTTTCCTTGGTGCAATGGTTCTGAAATTTAGCCACTATATTCCTTGGAGTTTTCATTTTGGGGTCTTTTTCAGAAGGTGATCAGTGAATTCTTTCAATGGTTATTTTACCTTCTGATCCTAGGATACCAGGGCAGTTTTCTTTACGATTTCCTGTAAGATAATGTCTAGGGTTTTTTTTTTCATCATGGCTTTCAAGAAATCTAATAATCCTTAGGCTATTCCTCCTAGATCTATTTTCCAGGTCAATTGTTTTTCCCAGGAATATTTCATATTTTCTTCTATTTTTTTCACAGAAGATTCCCAGGAGGACGCTGCAAAGCTCTGGCTCCCTATCCCAGCTCCTTGCTCTGGGCTCCTCGTGCTATGGTCTGGGCTTGGCAGACTGTCTCCCTGCCCATTTGAAACATACATGTTCTGAAGTTCTTCCAAAGTATCTTCTTCTGGAAATGTGTTGTACTCTAGATATTTGTGGGTTCTGCCACTCAAAAATCAGTTTAGAGACTTAATTTACTGATTTTTAAAAAATATTTTAATAGTTTTTATTTACTAGATATATGCATAGGTAATTTTAAAACATTGACAATTGCCAAACCTTTTGTTCTAATTTTCCCCCCCTTCCCCCCCTCCCAGATGGCAGGTTGACCAATACGTGTTAAATATATTAGAGTATAAATTAAATACAATATATGTATACATGACCAAACAGTTGTTTTGCTTCTACTGTTGTTTTGCTTCTACTGTTGTTTTGAAAGAAGGTCAGAGGAGCCAGAGAAAGTCATGTCTGCCTTCCACCATCTTGGCTCTGCTCCTGTAAATATGTAACCTAGAGAAATCCTTATATAGTTTTTAGTGGCCCAGCTTTTTAAAAATTGTTTTTTAATATAATTAATTTATTTCACTAAATATTTCCCAATTCATTTTAAATAAATTCTTTTAAAGAAACTCAATCAGACCAGATGGATTTACAAGTGAATTCTATCAAACAATTAAAGACCAACTAATTCCAATATTAAATAAATTGTTTGGAATAATAGGCAAAGAAGGGAACCTACCAAACTCCTTTTATGAAACAAATATTATACTGATATCTAAAAAGAAAAGTAAAAAAAGAGAAAGAAAATTATAGATCAATTTCATTATTGAATATGGATGCAAAAATTCTAAGTAAAACACTGAAAGTTCACAATATTTTACAAAGATTATATACATTATTACCAAGTGGGATTCATATCAACAATGCAGGGATGGTTTAATATTAGGAAAACTATTAACACAATTGAGTATATCAATAATAGAAGTAATAAAATCATATGATAATATCAATAGATGCAGAAAAAGGATTTGCTAAAAAACAACGTTAATCTCTATTAAAAACACTTGAAATTATTGGCATAAATGGACTTTTTCTTAAATTGATTTGAAGCATTTACCTAAAACTATTAGCAAGCATTATTTGTAATGGAGATAAACTAGAAGTCTTCCCAGTAAGGTCAGGTATGAAACAAAAATGTCCACTATCACCAATATTATATTGAAAATACTAGCAATAGCAATAAGAGAAGGAAAAGAAATAAGAGGAATTAGAATAGATAATGAGGTGATAAAACTAATTTTTTTTGCAAATAGCATAATTATATACTTTGAAAATCCTAGATGCAACCAAAAAGTGAATTGAAAAATGAATAATTTCAGCAAAGTAGCAGGATATAAAGTAAACCCAAATAAATCATTATTCCTATATCACTAACAGGATCCTATAAAGAGATAGCTAGTGATACCCCTTTAAAATAACTACACAGCATAAAGTGACAAATGTTAAAGGAGATGTGAAGAAATTGAACCTTAATTCATTGTTGGTGGATCTGTGAATTGATCCAACTATTTTGGAGAGAGATTTGTAATTATGCCCAAAGAGTTATTAAACTATCTATAGCCTTTCATCTAGCAATACTACTATTTTTTTCTTCTTCTTTTTTTATTATAGCTTTTTATTTACAAGATATATGCATGGGGAATTTTTCAACATTGACAATTGCAAGAGCTTTTGTTCCAACTTTTCCCCTCCTTCCCCTCACTCCCTCCCCCAGATGGCAGGTTGACCAATACATGTTAAATATGTTAAAGTATAAGTTAAATACAATATATGTATACATGTCCATACAGTTATTTTAGCAACACCACGATTAAATTTGTTTTCCAATTTGATTATGGAAAATGGAAAAGAACCTACATATTCTAAAATCTTTATAGCAGTTTTCTTTGTAGTAGAAAAGAACTAGAAATTATGAGGATGGCTGTCAATTTGGAAATGGCCAAACAAATTGTGGTTTATGTTCATGATGAAATATTACCTTGCTGTAAGAAATGCTGAGTTCAATGATTTGAGCATGAATGAGCATGGAGAGACTTCCACAAAATAATGAAGAATGAAATGATCAGAACCAAGATAACATTGTATACAATAACAGTAGAATTGTTTTAAGAACAACTTAGAAACATCAAGTCATTCTATTATCAATAGAATTAATTGCAAAGATGTTATGAAGGAAGATATTGTTTGAATCCAGAAAAAGAACTAACATATATATTTTTCAGGTAGGTCCATCTCATCTGTAGTCAGGAGAAGTAGACAAAAAGACAGGCACATCACACCTGAAGGATGTGCCTCTTAAGCTCCATAGATTGCACATCAAACCCTGAAACCAGAAGCTGGTTTATGAGGTGAATCCACAGAGACCTTTTTGTCTTTCTTCAGTTCTCTCACAATGGGTTTCTGGGGATCCTTGGCTTTCTTTAGATTTCTGCCCTGATTCAGTACCTAGGCCAGACTCTACTAACCCTATGGATTTTTCCAGCTTGCAAGTATAAGTGTTCAATAGCCTATTTAAAAGTCCACTGGTATCCCATAAAGATTGCTTACAATATTAGGAAGGAAGAGAGGAAGGGACAGACAGAATTTGGAACTCAGAACTTAAAAAAACTAATTAAAAATTATTTTAACATGTAATTGGGGAAATTATATATATATATACATATATATACATGTATATACATATATACATATATATATATGTGTGTGTATATATATATATATACATATATATATATGTGTATATATATATATATATATATATATATATATATATATATATATATATATATATATATATATATATATATATATATATATATATATATATATATATATACATATAAAGAAAAAGCCAATGGTTTCAAGGATGGATGAGAACACTAGGGATTATCTGGAGGGAGAATGGCTTCCACCTTCTACCTCCTCCTTTCCTTTTGGTCTGCCTCTCTCTAGAGCAGCAGGTTTGCTCTCTCTTTTTTTTTTCTATCTTTACTCATAGGAACATAGATTTTGAACTTGAAAAGATCAAGCCTCACTGAGCTATAGTCATCTCCTTGGCACATTAGCTCCCTTGCTAGGGACTAATTGCAGGATCTTTTTTATTTTGGCTCCAAGAATTTCATGCCTTGCTAAATTCTAGATACCATGCTTCTTGGACCTTCCTGACTCATGAGGCAGCCTGGTTCCTTGGGTTTGGGGCTATGCTACTTCCAGTACCTGATTCTGTATTTTCCTTCCTCTGTGATCATTTCTGAGTGTCCTATTATTGGCGCCCACTGGGAAGTGATTTTCCGCTCTACCCTTTGTTTCCATACACTCCCAATCATAAAAGTACTGGTTTGTCATATAAGTTCTGCTGAACTTAAAGCGTGGGTAGCCCCAAGATTTTCTTCTCTCTTTTTTTTTTTGACACTCTCTCCTTTGGTAATCTCATCTCTCCCTTGGATTTGGTAATCTTCCCATAGACACCTCCCAAATTGATTTTTTCTGTTACTGTGCACATTGATCTCCTGGTTCTTTTCATTTCATCTAACTCTTACTGTTGGGATTACTAGGTGAGAACTCGGGTTGTCTGGATAGTGACAAGGTGAGAATTCAGGTTGGACAATTACAAGGTGAGAACTCAGGTTGACTTAATGGAAGGAGCAGGCTCATTGGCTGAGGTGGTTCTTCCCAGAAGCCCTTGCATTATCCCACGCCCATTCTCTGGGAGAATAAAAGAGAGGACTCCCAGAGATAGAAGAAGACTCTGCATTACATCAGCCCTGACGGGGCTCTCTGCAGGAAGGGAAGTCACTTCTAAGGACAAGAGTTAACAGCAACTGTCTGGAGACAACGGTTCGCTACAGGAAGAAGAATCTGTCTGAGAGATTTGAGTAGACACAGCAGATCTCTTCCCAGAGAGCGATCCGGCAGCTTCTGGAGACAACAACACGTTACAATTGGCACCCAACGTGGGGCAAGGACTTTTGCTTATTCTGACAAGAGGAGCTAGACCAGACCTTCGCAATTTGGCGCCCGAACAGGGACAGACACGGTCCTGATTCCAGTGGAAAAGCTTCCAATCTAGATCTCAGTCTCTCTGACCCAGAACCGTGAGTAATGAGGAAACTTTGTTAAAGATTAAGTGAGCGTGCTAATAGATAAATAAGAAACTTAACTTGTTAAGGGCTAAACCAGGAATCTCTTATAGTGAAATGGGGCAAACACCTTCTGTTCAAGGAAAATGTTTAGAGAGCATCATCAAGGTTATGAAAAGCCAAGGCTTGATTATAATTTTAGAGGAGATTACTGAACTTTTAAGAACTGTGAAGGTCATATGTCCTTCTTTTTCTCTGGAAGAAGAATTGGATCCAGATGAGTGGAAATTAGTAGGAGAGCAATTAGGTGAACAGTACAATTACCTTTGTGACATTTTACCCTTTGGTTCCAGACCAAACTCAGTTTCCAAAGATACAATTCATACCTACAATTTAATCCAAATGGCTTTAAAAAATGTTATTCTAAAGGAAGAGATGAAGGAGCAAAATGGGGAGGTGTCAACTAAACTAGGTGAAAAGAATGAATCAGATAACAATGAAGTTAAGTACAATTCTGAGCAACAGCAACAGGAGCACCTCCCATCTCCTCCCTCAATTAACCCTTCAGGGGTGGAGCAAGAAGGAGGAGAGGAAGAGGCAGAAACACAAACAGAATTGCCTGTGAAGCAGCCTAAGCCTATGACAAGATTAGAAAAAGCATTGGTTAAAGCTAAGAGAGAAGGACAGGATATAAGTGATTTTATACATGCATATCCTGTGATTGAAAATATTGACTCTGTAGGTAAAAAAAGGAGAAGATATGCACCTTTAGATTTGAATAAAATTAAGGATTTGAAAAAAGGTTGTACCCTTTATGGGGCTACATCAGCTTATGTTAAAATGTTACTAGATGGTTTGTCTTATGAAGTCCTAACCCCGAATGATTGGAAATCCATAGCAAGGACATGCCTGCAACCTGGAGAAAATTTGCTATGGCTTGCGGAATTTTATGAATTATGTAAAATTCAAGTCAGATGCAATTTGGAAATAGGAGTTAACACACAATTCACTTTTGAGCACTTAGCTGGTGAAGGTCAGTATGGAGAGAATTCGGAACAGATTAATTATACCATGACAATATATGAACAAATTGCTAAGGCTGCAATAAAAGCTTGGGGTGTCCTCCCTGGACAGAAAGATCGCGGAGAGGCTTTCACTAAAATACAGCAAGGTCCCAATGAACCTTTTGCAGATTTTGTGGGACGTTTGCAAACTGCTGTCAAAAGAACTATTGGAGAAAATGCAGCTACAGAAATAATGACCAGACATCTGGCTAAGGAAAATGCCAATGAGATTTGCAAAAGAATTATATGGGGATTAGACAAAGATGCTCCTTTAGAGGAGATCATAAGACACTGTGCTACAGTGGGAACAAATGCTTTTTATACCCAGACAATGATGAATGTGGAAAGACAGGGTCCCTCCTGGCAAGGGCCTTCTAGAGAAACTAGGCGATGTTTTCAATGTGGAAAAATTGGACATCTAAGAGCTCAGTGTAGATATGGAGATACAGTGAAAAGACAGGGTGAGAGAAGACCTAAAACCCCATGTCCAAAATGCAACAGAGGACTCCATTGGGCATCAGAGTGTAGAATAATTCAGGGAAATGGGATGAGGGGCCCAGGTCCAGGGCCCCAGGCAAAAAAGACTTGGGGCATGATGGCAGCTGATGTTACACCCAAAGAACCTTTAGAAGGTCAGGACTTTGATTTGATCAACCAGCAGAAAAGCAATCACATGGCAGAAAGGGATTACCTGATAAGTCAGTCAAAAGGCAATCAGATTGCAAAAATGGATTACACTTGGGGAGAATACAGGCCTTTTAAACCAACAGGGCTGTGTCCAGTGCAAACAACTCCAATGTAATTGTCAGATGATGAGAAGAGATTTAGAAAGTGGTAAATAGAAGGAAATTAGATAGGTTAACTGCCTGGGAGAGAGGGTTTGCTTGTATTTCTTCAGCAGGAGAAGGAATCAGATGGGTGCCAACGAGTCATATTCGCCTTGTCCATCAGAGAGAGACAGAAAAAGAGAAAGACCTCAAAATAAAGGAGAAGATCTAAGAAACATCTGACACTGAAAGAGCATGGATAATAAGAAGACTGTTAAAGAACTTTAAAACCAGCAGGAATCATTGGACTTCCTCACACAAGATGAGACTAATGGACAATGGACTTATGGACATTTATAAATTTTCAATTTATGATTATTTGATTATGTTATTTGTCATATACTTCTAGCATGTATTATGTTACTATGTTACTATGTGCTTATGTAATGTATGTAATTATGTGTAATACTTCCCATATTGATGGATTTATGTTTCAAGATCATGACTGTCCTATGTTCTAAATCAAAAGAAAGGGGGAGATGTTGGGATTACTAGGTGAGAACTCGGGTTGTCTGGATAGTGACAAGGTGAGAATTCAGGTTGGACAATTACAAGGTGAGAACTCAGGTTGACTTGATGGAAGGAGCAGAAGCCCTTGCATTATCCCACGCCCATTCTCTGGGAGAATAAAAGAGAGGACTCCCAAAGATAGAAGAAGACTCTGCATTACATCAGCCCTGACGGGGCTCTCTGCAGGAAGGGAAGTCACTTCTAAGGACAAGAGTTAACAGCAACTGTCTGGAGACAACGGTTCGCTACAGGAAGAAGAATCTGTCTGAGAGATTTGAGTAGACACAGCAGATCTCTTCCTAGAGAGCGATCCAGCAGCTTCTGGAGACAACAACAGGCTACACTTACCATGTTTTTTTCTGAAACTATACTCCTCACCATTTCATAGAGCACAATAGTACTCCATCACCATCCCATTCCACAACTTGTTCAGCTATTCCCCAACTGAGGAACATCTCAGTTTCCAATTCTTTGCCACCATGAAGAGAACTACTGTAAATGTTTTTGCACATATAGGTCTTTTTCCTTTTCCTTTGAGCTCTTTGAAATATAGAGCTAGCAGTGTTATTGCTGGATGAAAATGTACCCACATTTTATAGCTCTTTGGACATAGTTCCCAATTGTTCTTCAGAATGGTTGGACCAATTCAGAACTCCACCAACAATTTATTAGTAAATCTATTTTCCTTCATCTCTTCCAGCATTTGTCATTTTTGATGGGTATGAGGTGGCTCCTCAGAGTTGTTTTATTTTGCTTTTCCCTAATCAATAGTGATTTGATGCATTTTTATATGACTATAGATAGTTTTGATTTCTTCTTTTGAAAACTGTTCTTACTCTTTGACTACCAATTGAGGAATGTCTCTTCATTTAATACGGTTCTCTTTTTATTTAGTAGAGAAATTTGCTATGAAGGTTTCTTCATATTACTTCATTATCTATGGTAGATCTTAGTAAAACACAGTACCCCTGATTATCTCTTCTAATTAGATCTGTTTTTGCTTTTACTTTGTTTGAATTCATAATTGCTACTCATGCTTTTTTTTTTATTTCAGCTGAAGTATAATAGATTCTGCTCCAGTACTTTACTTTAACTCTGTATTTGTCCTTCTGTTTCATGTGTCTCTTGTAAACATATTGTTGGATTCTGGATTCTAATCCATTCTGCTCTTTAATTCTATTTTATGGGTAAAATCATCTCATTCACATTCACAGTTATGATTATTGTGTGTTTTCCTCCATCTTACTTTGTTTTGTTTATTGTTCTCTCTCTCTTTATCCTTTCCCTTCTCAAAAATTTGTTTTATTCCTGACTATTGTCTCCTTTAGCCTGCCCTTTCTTTTATTACCTGCCCATGTCCCTTATCATTTTTTCTTCATATTTCCCTATTGGGGAAGATAGATTCCTATATTCAACTAAGTGTATATATGTGTATATTTTTTTCCTTCCTTCTTCGAACCAATTCCAGTGAGTGTGAGATTCACACATCTCACCCCCTTCCATTTTCCCTGCCACCATAAAAACTCTTCTTTGTGTATCTGTTTTATGTGAAAAAAATTTTCCCATTTTGCCTTTTATTTTCACTTCTCCCAGTGTATTCTCTTTAGTATTCCTTCATCTCTGGTGGGGGAGGATGGAGATTATCCCAACATAATTGACTCATACCCATATTCTTTGTCTATCTAGACTCATTCTAACTTCCCTAATTGTGATACGGTTCTTATGAGTTACATATATCATCTTCCCCTAGAGAAATGTAATTTATTTAATTTTACTGAATCTCTTATAATTACTCTTACATGCTTAACTTTTTGTGCTTCTCCTGTGTTTGAATGTAAAATTTTCTATTCAATTCTGTTCTTTTCATCAAGAAATGTTTCAAAGTCCTCTCTTCTATTAAATATCCATTTCTCTCATGAAGAATTATATTTAGTTTTGCTGTGTAGGTTATTCTTGGTTACAATAATAGCTCCTTTGCCTTCCAGAATATCATATTCCAAGCTTCTCCTCCTTTTACATAGAAGCAGCTAAGTGTTATATGAAAGTGACTATAGTTCCACAATATTTGAATTATTTCTTTCTGACTACTTGCAATATTTTCTTCTTGATCTGGGGCTCTGGAATTTGACTACAACATTCCTGGGAGTTTTCATTTTGGGATCCCTTTCAGGAGGTGATCAATGGATTCTTTCAATTTCTATATTACTCTCTGGATCTCTGATATGGGGATTCTTTTATATTCTTTATATTATATATTATGTTATATATATTATATATAAAATTATTTATAATTTCTTGAAATATAATGTCTAGTCTACTTCTTTTTAACTTTAAGGTAGTACAGTAATTCTTAAATCATCTCTTCTCAATCTACTTTCCAGCCAGTTGTTTTCCAAATGAGATAGTTCACATTTTCTTCTATCTTTTTCATTCATTTGACTTTATTTTATTGTTTTTTGATGTCTCATGGAATCATTAGCCTTCAGTTGCCCAATTCTAATTTTTAGGGAATTCTTTTCTTCAATGAATTTTTGTACCTCCTTTTCCATTTAGCCTACTCTGTTTTTAAAAGTAGTTCTTTTCTTTTTTTGTGTGCCTCTTTTGCCAAATTTTTGTGCCTCTTTTACCATTATGTCAGTTCTGATTTTTGAGATATTTTTTTAAGAATTTTTGGTGTGTCTTTTTGCAAGCTGTCAATTTTCCTTTTATAATTTTCTTGTGTCACTCTATTTATTTTTCCTATTTTTTCCCTCTGCCACTTTTGCTTTTACTTTAACTCTCCTAGGAATTCTTGCTGGTCTTAGATATACTTAGCATTTTTCTTTGAAGCTTTGGTTGGAGGTATTTTCACATTGTTGTCTTCTTCTGAATTTATGTCTTGGTCTTCCCTGTGATCATAGTAATTTTCAGTGGTCAGGTTCTTTTTGATGTTGTTGTTTGCTCATTTTTTCCAGCCTATTTCTTGGCTTTTAACTTTATTTTAAGGTTGGGCTCTGCTTACATAAGGTTGGGGAGATACTGTCCCAAGCTTAAGACTTTTTCATGCTAGTTCTAGAGGTCTGCAAATTTTCTTCCAAGATGTTTCTGAAGCAATGTGATCCAAGGAGAGGTATAGTCATTGCTCTTTTGGTTTTACTCAAAAAGGGTCTCTGTTCCTCTGCAGCTGCAAGAATTAGTGCTCCTCTTGGCCTTGGAACTGTGACCAGGGCTCCTACTCTCCTGCAGCTAAAAACTAGTTAACATAACTCTCCATTTCAGAATTGTGACCAGGGCAACTGCTCCCTTGTGACTGACCACAAGTGCTCCTCTCCATCCTGGAACTGTGACTCAGAATGGGCAATGGAATTGCCAAACAGAGCCAGGCTCTGCACCCAACGCTAAAAAGGGTTCCTTATAATGCCTTTTGGGCCAGTTGTCCAACTCTTTTGCTATCTCTGGGATGAGAGTTTCCAAAGTTGCATCTCTTGTCTCTGTTGTAGTTTCCAAGGTGCTCCTGTGGTGCCTCCACTCCAGTGTCACAGATCTTTTCTGCCAGCCTCCTAAGTTGTTGTAGGCTGGAAAAATATCTCATTCTGACCTTTTACTGGCCTTGTTGGTCAAATATATATTTGAGGAGTTATTTTAAAGTCATTTGGAAGAATTCAATAGGGTTGTTAACATCTTGACTCTACTCTCATCCTCACCTTTTCTAGTCTTGGAAAGGGATTTTCCAGTTTCTGTCACATACTCTTTAATCCAATGACACTGGGCTCCTGGTTGTTCTCAGAACAAGATATCCCATCTCTCAGATTTGGGCATTTTTCAGGCATTTCTTCATACCTGGATTGCTCATCTTCCTTACCTCTAGCAACTGACTTGACTTCCTTTAAGTCCCAACTAAAATCCCATCTTCTACAGGAAGCCTTCCCTGATCCTTCTTAATTCTAGTGCCTTCACTCCTTTACATTCCCTATGTATCCTGTAAATAGTTTGTTGGTACATCTTTGTATGCATGTTATCTCTTCATGAGCTCCTTGAGGGTAGAGACTGTTTTTGTGTCTTTTTGCATCCTTTGTGCCCAGCACAGTGCATGGCATAAAGTAGGCACTTAATAAAATTTATGGTGTTTATGTTTGGTGGTAGTGAAAAGAACAAGGTCAGAAGATCCTGGCTCTCTCATTTACTCTTCAACCTTAGGAGGTTACTGCATCTCCTTAAGCCTCAGTTTCTCCATCTGTAAGATGAAAAAGTTGAATTGAATGATTTTTAGGGTCACTTTCAATGTGAACATTGTGAGTTTCTGTTAGAGGATACCAGCCTAATTATCATCTAAGGTCCCAATGGCCCTACATCCTACAAAACTATGAGGTAGTTCTTCTTCTCTTCCCTCCTCCTGCTCTCATCTAAAGTCCCATAATGGAGGATGTAAGGTTATCCCTTCCATTCTTCTCTGTCTCAGTCTCACTCTATGTTTGTGTTTCCCTCTTCTTCAGCTACTTTTATCTATGGCTATATCTATATGTCTATACACCTCTCTCTATTTGTATCTGTATATTGATGTCTATCTATCTATGGCACAGGATCTTTGAGTTGAGAGGGGCTATCTGTTCCTACCTGTGCCTAAACAAAAATCCCTTCTGTAACAGGTGAGCATCCAACTTTTGCTTGAAGACCTCAGCAAAGGTCCACCTTCAGTAGCAACTGTTTGGCTTTTTGGAAAGCAGTCAGACGTTTTTCCCAATGTCGCCACGAGGGGACACTGAGTCACCACCATCAGGGAGAACCAAAGCTATCTCAGGCTCTGAGAGAAGCTGTTATTCTGCTCTGTCCAGTTTCTCATTCATTTGGGCTGAGTTTGTGTCTGAATTACCTGATCAAATCTCAGAGTTCAGGCCCCAGTCTCACTGAGTCTTCCCCTTCATCCTACATCTACTGTGTTTCATGTAAGGTCACTTGGAAGATGTACACTAGGAGAAAGATTAGATCTAATGGGGACGTTCCCTGTGCCAGTTCAGGTCCGCCCCTTTCTATCATTTACAGAGAATTAGCTAAAGCACTGAGAAGTTAAGAAGTCACACAGCCTGTATATGCCGACAGTGGGATTTGAATCCGGGTCTTCCTGGCTGTACTCTGCCACAGCTACATCCCATTGTAATCAAAATGGTAGAAATGCCTAAAGTCAGATTGAAGCAGGATTTTGCTTCCATGTAATTATAATTCTTTCCCCAACCTCCAGTTTTCCTTCTCTCCTCATCAGGCTTGCCCATTTCACTCTTTCTGTCCCTTTAATATTCTCTTAAGTCCTAAGGAGTCCCTTCCTCCTCAACCCCCACCTCCCACCAGTATGAAACTTCCTGGCTATCATAGCCCCACCGAGACAGCTAGAGAGAAGAACATACCCCATGTCACAAGAAAGTGTCATTTCAAACTTTCCCAGCATTCAAACTCCCAAGTCATTTTCGGATCCTCTATCCCACTTTCTTCCCTTATTAGTACAACTATGCATGCACTCTTTAGCAGGCTTGGGTCAAAGGCTGTGTGTGTGTGTGTGTGTGTGTGTGTGTGTGTGTGTGTGTGTGTTGGGGGAGGAGGGTGGATATGGATGGCTAAATTTGCTTCTTTGAAACTTCTGGGACCTCGAGGAGGTATAAGTGGGCACAGTATCAGACTTCAATTCAAATCTGGCCTCAGATACTTTCTAAATGACCCTAAGCAAGTTACTTAACCCCAATTGCCTGCAAAAAAAAGAAAGGGGGGGAAGAAAAGAAGCATATATCACTTCCCCCCCCATAGAACAATTTTATTCCTTCCTTTATGACAGCCTTTCCAATTCATTAGGATGACTATTATGTTGCTCCTGAATCTTCTCAAGGTGAAACATCCCCCACTTCCCTCAACTGATCCCTTTTTGGCATTTACTCAAGGCCTTTCACCATCCCGGGAGGCTCCTCTGAATGTTCCCCAGATTATCATTGCCCTTCCCAAAACGTGACACATGAAACCGAGTACAGCGTTCATCTGACAGGTTGGGGGAAGTCACAATGGCGTTATCATCTTCCTAGCCCTGAACACTATGGCTCATTAACACAAACAAAGATCACATTAACATTTTTTCTTGACATTTTATACTCTTGACTCATACTGAGTTTTCAGGCCATTAAGATCCTCAGAGTTTTGGTTTGTTTTTCTCCCTCCCCCCCCCCCCCGATGAACTGCTGTCTAAATATATTGCCCCATCTTATACTAGTGAAGGTGACTTTTAAAACTTAAGATTTTACATTAACCTACGAAATGTTATCATCTTAGATTAGACCCAATACTCTTGTCTAACTAGCTAGCCAGATATTCCAGATCCTGACTCTCTCTCCAAATTACCTGATAATGAGATTTCATATTTACTACTACACTATTTCCTGTTTCTTTACTCCCTGGTCTCTTTCCTGTATTTGTGTTGAGGTTTTGTTCTAAGACAAAAACCTTCCCAGAAAATTTTTAATGCTTGCTCAACTCAGGCCCTTGAAGAGTCTACCCAATATGGAGTCTGGTGGCCCTTCTTCCCTCTCACCCTTCTGTCTGGAACTTTGACCTTCCCAGTGAAGTTGGAGGGGGATGTGGAGGAGGACCAGAACCTGGAGCAACTGGGCACCTTTGGTGAGACTTGAGAGTCCTTCATTTAAAGTCAGATTCAATCCCTGAACTTTCTGCTCTCTCCCCTTCAGTTCTTCCAAGAATGGCAACTTTTAGACTGAGATCATAAATAGAAAATATGTGAAGTAAGCAAAATGTGTCTTTTGTACTTCCTCACATCTCCTTTCTTGTCTCTCATCCTTCCCCTCACACACACCCACACACCTACATTGCACGCAGTTCTTTTATGCTAGAGAACCCAACCCAAGACTTTGTTTCTTTGAATCATAAAATTGTATAGTTGGAAGCAGTAGAAGGGGTGAAGTCATTTTAGCCAACCATCATCTACAGAATGAATCCTTTCTATATCTCTAGTAAATAGTCATCCAGTTTCAAAACTTTGATTCCTAAAGTGTGAAGGACTTAATAGTTTGATATGTTCCTTCTCCCTTTCTCTTTTAAAAGAAAAGAGCAATACTTAATCCAAAAGTATTAATGTCTAACGGTGGAATTTCAGGCTCTGTGACCGAGAATAAGGGAGGTTGTAGAATAAGAGGGCAGAACCAAATTGCATCAGGGAAAAGTAATCCAAGGTCAGTCTTCAGCCACCAGTAAATAAGGATTGTAGATTCTGAATGTCTGAGCTAGAACTAGTTGGCAAGCTAAAGCTAGATTATTCTCATGGGCTCATGTACTGGGCTTGGCAAACTTCCCTATCCCTATGATATCAAATATAACATTTTCTGTTTAGCACTTCTCCTAATTTTCCATCTTATATTTTACTCCCCTCCACATTCTCTGTGAGCCAATCATAGGCTCCTGTTTGCTGTTCTCCACACAAGACACTTCTCTTGTTTTTAGACCTTTTCATTAGCTGTCCTTCTATTCCCCAATCCCACCCCTGCCCCCTTCTAATCTGTCTCTAGGAATCCTCAGCTGTTTCCTGAAACTCTTACCTTATCTCTGATATCTCCTATAGATAGCTTATTAGTACATAGTTATTGGCAATTGTCTTCCTTCATTAAACCTCTTAAGAGCAGGAACTGTCTTTTGCCTTTCTTTGTGATCCCAGAATTCACTGCAGTGCCTGACACATAATAGATGTTTAATAATAAACAATTACCAACCAGATGGACAAAAACCAGTAGGGGAGGTGATGGATGATAAAGGGTGCAGAACAAGGTGAGACTTGAAAATCCAGGCAAAGCTTCAAGGAATTAAGACACCTCTGGGAGCTGAGCAAGTAGGAGAACAGATGCAAGGGGCCAGCGTCAAGCCAACGTCAACAATTGTAGCAATCCCTTGCTTCAGCCTAGGAGATTGTACATGCTTCCTGTTCAGCACACAATCCTGGGTTTTGCAGGTGCACATAAATGAGTGAATTTGACTGGGGCCAGGGAAGAAAAGGAAGAGGGGCCCCTCCTGACATCTACTAGAGATAGCTGCTCAGCTCTTCTCCCTCCTCCATTTTTCCTCCTGACACTGACTGGAGGTAAAATTAAGCTGGCATAAGAAGCTGACTTTAGAGAAAAGAGAACTGCAACGTTCTTGGGAGAAAAGAGGATTTAATCCCTGACCCTGTGAATGAAGAGTTTTGGGTCTACTTTTTGTATGTGGTTTCTTGGTTTCCGGATGTCACAATTCTTTGAACTCTAAAAATTGCTCAAAATCTTGAGTTTGGAGGTGGTGATGAGATGTGAGAAAGGACAGAGTCTTTTTTTCAGCCAAGAGTTGTATATGTAATGGATTATCTTTATGGTGGAACTCTTTCCTCCTCCCTGACATCCCCTAATACCTTAGCAACAAACTTCTGGGAATTATAAGATAACTAATATGGGACTTCTGTCATGGACCCCTTTGGAAGTCTAATAAAGCCTATGAACTTCCTTTTTTTCCCTGAAGCAATTGGGGTTAAGTGACTTGCCCAGGGTCACACAGCTAGGAAGTGTTAAGTGTCTGAGGCCGGATTTGAATTCAGGTCTCCTGACTTCAGGGCTGGTGCTCTATCCAATGCCCCACCTAGCTGCCCCCAAACTTATTTTTTAAATAATATTTTGTTTTACACGAACTGATGCAAAGTGAATTGAGCAGAACCAGGAGAACATTGTATACAGTAACAATGTAGAACTGTGAATAATTTGGCTAATCTAAACCTACAGACTTCTCAGATAAAGGTTTAAAATGCCTACCCAAGATTACAAAGGAAGTCAATTATATCCAAACATAATATAAAAGTATATATGTTTAATGGGCATCTAGTTGACACAATGGATACAGTGCCAAACCTGAGTTAGCAAAGCTAATCTTTCTGAGTTTAAATCTGAACTTAGACACTTAATAGCTGTGTAATCCCATCTGCCTCAGTTTCCTCATCTGTAAAATGAGCTAGAGAAAGAAAATGATAAGCTACATCTGCCAAGAAAACCCCTAAAGGGGTCATGAAGAGTCATATATGACTGAAAATGATTGAACAGCAATATATAGTATCAAAATATATTTTTTTCTAAAGTTCACTAAGAATTCCATGAACAGCTAGGTGGCCCCAAAAAGGGTCACAAAAATTTTCTATTTTCTTTTACCTCCTTAAGTTGTTCCCTAGGTCTAGAGGAAAATCTTAGAAACAAATAGGATTCAGTGTACCCCTAAATTCTGAAGAGGAAGTAGTAGGGATTTCATTTTAGCATTTCTGAAGCTAATGTCTTTCTTTCCTTTCACATTCAGGGCCTCTGACAGCAAGATTTTAAAGTATTCAAAGTTCATCTTAAAAGTACCTAAAGTCCTCTTTCCATTTTTCTTCCAAGGCATCCAGTGACCTCATGCTAGTTCTGGACACTCTCCAACTTCCTCATACATCTAACCTAGGGAGGAACATTAAAAAACTGGAGCACATCCAAAAGGAGTTTAATCAGAATGGTAAGATGATTCAAAACCATGTCACCTGTAATAAGCCAAGGCCTTGACTCCAAATTCAGTGTTCTTTACACTCTCTTCACTTCCATGCTTTTGAACTACTTGTACCCCTTTTCTGGAATGACTTCCCTATTTACCTCTGCTGCTTAGAAAGAATACCCAGCTACTTTCAAAGCTCAGATCAAGCACTGCTACCTTCTACAAGTTCTTTTCTGATCCTTTAGCGGTTACTTCCTGCCCAGTCTCCAAAATGACCTTATATTTCTTTGTATGTCCTTCTATGGGTATGTTGATTTTCCAAAATAGAATTTAAACTCTTAGAAGGCAGAGTCTCTTTCCTTTGCTTCTTTGTGTTCCCCATGTCAAACATAGTGTCTAAAACACAATATATGCTTAATAAATCCTTGCTGATTGGTTGAAAGAACAAGGGGCACTAAGCTTAGAAGAGATATGAAGTAGCAAGGACATGATAATGGCCTCAAATATTTGATGGATACCATGTGGAAAGAGGATTAGATTTGTTCAGAGTGAACTCCTAAGAGCAATGGGCATAAATTGAAAAAAAAACCCACAAATTTTAGCTGGATATAAAGAAAAAAACTCCAGTTGTTCAAAAATAGCAGGTCCTACATCTCTTGAGGAAGATATGACATCCAGTAGGAATAATTCAATCTTGATCTATTCAGATAAGTCATTGATAATGAAAAATGGTTAAACTGATGGAAGAAAAGATTTAAAATCTATACATGACATACATATATAATTTCATCCAGAATTTTACTTAATACAAATAAACTATCATCCAAAAGAGCCTAAAATGCACTTTATTGTACAAACATTGACTTACTTGCCAAGGGTATTTAAGGATGAAAATAAGACAACAAAAAGAAGAAAATGGAAAAGATCTGTAAATATATACATACCCACATATAAAATATATCTACATATGCATATATAATACTTTTTACCATCAAGAACAATAGAGCCACTAATTTTAAACTATAGTGAGAAGGAAGTAGATAAGGGGAAGGGAATAAGCACGATGTAGCATCTATTATGTGCCAGATACTGTGTTAAATACATTATAAATATTGTCTTATTTGATCTCTAATATTGAACTCTAACATCATAGTCCCAACTATATTTACACAGGAATAAAAATGGTGCTAGAGAAAATAGACATGAAAAGCAGACATTAGCTCAAGCATACATGTCAGAGGTTATACAATTATGAGGGTGTTGATGGATTTATTCATAATGCTTCTGAAGGACTGAAGATATCAAAGGTCTTTTAAAATCAGATTTTATTAATACATTAAAAGATGACTGAGGAACATTAATGACTAATAATTATCTCTATTCCTACTTTTTATGATAGCTGCACATGCACCAAGAAGATCTTAATAAAAGCACTATTAAGGAATAAATAAGCTTTCTTAAATAGTATTTCATAGTAAGTCACATCATAAAACATCATAAAATTCATTAAGAAATATAGTGACTACAAAATCTCACTGTGTTTATGATTGGTTGATTGGTTGAGCATGAAAAAACATTTGAAAAGATGGCCGAAAAAAGACAACAACCTGCATGAGCTCTCCCCCAAACCCCTCCAAATATCTATAAGTAATTTCATAAAACAATTCCTAAAGAGACAGAACCCACAAAAAGATAAAAGTGAAATAAGTTTCTAGCTAAAAACAGCTTAAAAGGTCAGCAGAAAAGATCTGTCATATTAGGGTGAAAGTAGAACACAGTCCAATGCAAACCCTACCAGTGTAGACCCAGGCCCAGCAAATCAGGAGCAGGCCTTGGGAGTCAATGAATCAGCAGTGACAGTGGCTGCTTCTAGAGCTCTCAACCCACAGATGGAAAGGAAGTCAAACATCTGGGCAGAAGGAGATTAGAAGGGTCTCTTTGCTAGCACTGAGACAGGATTCTGCTTCTTTGCCCATACTTGGATCCAGGTGGCAGTCCTGGGTGGCAGTCCCAGGGTAAGGAGGAACACTGGCACACCAGAGCTTGCATCCTTAGTGGAGCAGGGGTCTTCATCAGAATTCCAGGGCATAAAAGAAGGTTTGTTATCACTCACAGACCAGAGCACAGGCTAGGAGAGTAGAAAACACACCTCTCCTTGGTACATACCACCATGGAAGAACTGAAAACTTACAGGTTCCCAGAAATATCTCTGAACCCAACTGCACAAAACCCCTGAATCTTGGGGCAGAAGCTCTCCACTCTGGAAGCAGAGCCTTATTTTAAAGAAGAGTTAAAAATCAAGAAATAGCCTGAAAAATGAGCAAACAACAGAAAAAAATTCTGATTATAGAAAGTAACTATGGTGACAAGGAAGATCAAAACATACACTCAGAAGAAAATAATAAAGTCAAAGCTCCTACCTCCAAAGCCTCTAAAAAAATATGAATTGGTCTCAGGACATGGAAGAGTTCAAAAAGGGTTTTGAAAATCAGGTAAGTGAGGTAAAGGAAAAAATGGGAAGAAAAATTGGGGTTTTGTATCTTTTTATTCATTTACCCTAATCTGTTGATTCTTTTTTTCATGATTTTCTTGCATAATGAAAAACAAGTCAATAGCTTGGAAAAGGAGACACAAAAAAATACTGGAGAAAATAATGCTTTAAAAACTTAGTCATAATTTTTCAAGAAATTATCAAGGAGAACTAGCCTAATATTTAGAACTATAGTGTAAAATAGAAATTGAAACAATTTATTGATAACCTCTTGAAAGAGATCCTAAAATGAAAACTCCTAGAAATATTTTATTTTTTTCTTTTATTATATTCTTTCTATTCTTTTCTTTCCTTTCCATTACATTATTTTCTTTCTATTACATTCTTTTTATTCTGTTATTTATTTTCTTTCTATTATATTTTTTCTTGAAATTCCAGAGATCCCAGGTCAAGGAGAGAATATTTCAAGCAACAATTCAACTATCTTGGAGCCACAGACAAAATAACACAATGTAACAGTTTTTATATTAAAGGATCAGAGGGCTTTGGAATATGATATTCTGAATGGCCAAGGAGCTAGAATTATAACCAAGAATCGCCTTCCCAGCAAAACTGAGTATAATCCTTCAGGGAATGGGGCTGGAATGGACAGTCAATGAAATAGAAGATTTTCAAACATTCTTGATGAAAAAACCAGAACTAAATAAAAAAAATTATTTTCAAATATAAGACTCAAAAGAAGCATAAAAAAGTAATTAGGAAAGAAAAATTATAAGGGACCTAATAGGATTGAATTGTTTACATTCATATATGGGAAGATAATAATTGTAACTCAAGAGAACTTTCTCATTATTAAATCAGTTAGAAGGAGTATATAGAAGGCACAAGTAGGAGTTGAATATTAAGGGATAATATCTTTAAAGATGGTGAAAAAGAAGAATGTACTGAGAGAAAAGGAAAAGGAGGGGAAAAATTATCTCACATAAAAGAGGCTTTTACAGTAGAGGAGAAGATATGGGAGATGGAGAGGAGTGAGTGAATTGGCCCAAAGAGAAAATAAAATACATGGTATATATGGTAATACAAATCTATCTTTCCTTACAAGAAAGTAAGAAGGCTGAGGGATAAGAGAAGGAGGAATGATAGAGGGGAGGGAAGATTAGGGAAGGGGGTAGTCAGAAGCAAAACAGTTTTGAGAAGGAATAGGGTGAAAGCAGAGAGAGCATAGAATAAATGGGAGAAAGGAATAGGTGAAATCCTCTGCTTTGATCCATAATTAGTCCCCATAGTTCTCTTTCTGGATGCAGATGGCTCTCTCCATCACAAGTGTATTGGAATTGGCCTGAATCACCTCATTGTTGAAAAGAGTTACATCCACCAGAATTGATTATCACATAATATTATTGTTGCTGTGTACAATGTTCTTTTAGTTCTCCTCACTTCACTCAGCATCAGTTCATGTAAGTCTCTCCAGGCCTTTCTGAAATCATCCTGATCATTTCTTATAGAACAATAATATTCCATAACATCCATATACTATAACTTATTCAGCCATTCTCCAACTGATGGGCATCCACTCACTTTCTATTTCCTTGCTACTACAAAAAGGGCTGCTATAAACATTTTTGAACAGGTGGGACTTTTTTCCTTTTTTAGGTTCTTTTTGGGATACAGGCCTATTAGAAACACTGCTGGATCAAAAGGATGCCTTAATACACTATTGGTGGAATTGTAAAATTCAATCATTAGAGCAATTTGGAACTATGCCCAAAGGGTTATGAAGCCCTGCTTACCCTATGACATAGTAATCCTATGATCACTACTAGATCTGTATCCCAAAAGAGATAAAAAAACAAAAAGAAAAAACCTATAAGTATAAAAATATTTATAGCAACTTTTTTCTGATGGCAAAGAATTGGAAATTGAGGGGATGTCCGGAAATTGGAGAATGGCTGAACAAACTGTGCCAGGTAACTGTGATGGAATACTATTGTGCTATAGGTAATGAGGAGAAGATAAATGGTCAAAGGATATGAAGAGACAATTTTCAGATGAAGAAATTAGAGCCATTTCTAGTTATATTTTTAAAATGTTCTAAATCATTATTGATTAGAGAAATGCAAATTAAAACAATTCTGAAGTACCAACGTACACCTCTCAAATTGGCTAAGATGACAAGAAAAGATAATGATAAATGTTGGAGAGGATGTGGGAAATGTATCATTGGTGGAATTGTGAACTGATCCAACTATTCTGGAGAGCAAATTGGAACTATGCCCAAAGGCCTATAAAACTATACCCTTTGATCTAGCAATATCTCTACTGGATCTGTATCCCAAAAAGATCATAAAGGAGGAAAAAGGATCCACCTGTGCAAAAATGCTTGTAATGGCAAGGAACTGGAAATTGAATGGATGCCCATCAGATGGGAAATGTCTGAATAAGTTATGGTATATGAAGGTTATGGAATATTATTGTTCTATAAGAAATGATGAGCAAGCTGATTTCAGAAAATCCGGGAAAGACTTACATGAACTGATACTATGTAAAGTGAATGGAACCAAAAGAACATTATATAACAACAAGATTATATGATAATCAACTGTAATGGACTTGGCTCTTTTCAACAATGAGATGATTCAAGGCAATTCCAATAGACTTGTGATGGAAAGAGCCATCTGCAACCAAAGGGAGAACTATGTATATGGATCAAAGTATAGTATTTTCACCTCTGTTGATGTTGTTGTTTGTTTGATTTTTTTCTCTTTCTCATGTTTTTCCCCTTTTGATCTAATTTTCCTTGTGTAGAATGACAACTATGGAAATATGTTTAGAAGAAATGCACATGTTTGACCAATATCAGATTGTTTGGTGTCTTGAAGAGAGGAGTGAAGATGAGGGAGAAAAATTGGAATGCAGGATTTTGCAGGAGTAAATGTTGAAAATTGTCTTTGCATGTTTTTGGAGAAATAAAATCCTACTTTAAAAAAGAAATTATGAGGAGGATGCTCCTCTCAGAAAAACCTGGGAAAATTTACATGAACTGATGAAAAATGAAATGTACTGTGTACAAAGTGACAGCAATATTGTAAGATGGTCAGTGGTGAATGACTTAGCTATTCTCAGCAATATGATGATCCAAGACAAGTCAGAAGGACTTATGATGAAAAATGCTATCTATCCCCAGACAAAGAACTGATGGTGTCTGAATACAGACTGAAGAATAAGTTTTTTACTTTCTTTATTCTTCTTGAGTTTTTTAAAATTTGTTTTCTTTCACAACATGATTAATATGGAAATATGTTTTGCATGACTACACATGTAAAACCTTAAAAAAAATTTGGTTTGTTAGAACAAAATGCCTCTTTAAAGGCTCTCTTCCAATAAAATGTCTCCTATTCATACATCAAAATCATTCAAGATTCTTTGAGATTTGCAACAAAAGAGATAACCTTGTTCAATCTCTCTCTGATCATTAATATCAGAAGAGGCAGATACAGAATCAAAGGAAAGTAGGCTAATTTGCCTTCCAGGCAATTCTATAGATCATTTGATGACTTTAAGGTCTCTTAAAAAAGCATTTTTAAAAGTACCAGTATTCCACTAATATTAATATATGCTTATGAAACATGGAATGCAACAGTATCTGAAAGATTGGAAATTAGTTTTACAGAGACGCTAATGGAAAGGCGTATGGTAAATACAAGCAGATAGATACAAATAAGGAACTTTAAAAAACAGGAATAAAAGATGTCATAAATAAAATGTATTCTAAGAAAAGAAAATGGGTCAGTCATGGATCATAACAAGGGATAACAAGTGGACAGCTTGAACATTCCCCTGATATCTTCTCAATGCCAGAAGAAATTGAGCATGGTCTCTAATGTATTAGATAAATCTTGTTGGTGAATTTATTGTTGAGAAGCAAACGAGATGAAGTGCTGGACTTGGGGTCAGAAAAAGTGAGTTCAAATCCTGCCACAGACACAATCTGTGTGATCCTAGATATATCACTTAATCTCTTGAATCTCAGTTTTCTCTTCAGTAAAATAGGACTCATAAAAGCAGCTACTTCCCAGAGTTGCTATGACTTTTCCTGGAAACTTTTAGATATTTCAATGACATGGATATTCAGTTAGTCAGTCAGTCAAAAAACATTTATTAAGTGACTACTGTATACCAGGTACTGTATTAAGTGCTGGAAATACAAAAAGAAGCAAATGACAGGCTCTGCCCTCAAGGAGCCCACATTCTAATGGGGAAGACAACAAGCAAACAAATGTGTACAAATAAGCTAAAGACCGAAAAACAGTAAATAATTAGGAGAGGGAAGGCACTAGAAATAAGAAGCGCTGGGAAAGACTTCCTATAGAAGATGGGATTTTATTGGGTACTTAGAGAAAGCCAGGAAACCATTAGGCAGAGATGAGGAGGCAGAGCATTCTAGGCATGGAGGACAGCCAGGTTCATTGTTTAGGCCTTTTGGGGATGATGAACTCCTGCCCATCGCTGGAAGGGCTTGGTGTTTTAGAATGATATGGTATTTCTTAAGTGGTTCTTTGGCAATTTCTCTGCCTTGGAATAACACGAAGAGATTGAGAGAAGCTATTGTTACAGTTTGAGAAAGAGAGAAAGACAGAGAAAAAGAGAGACAGAGTGACACAGAAAGAGACAGAAACAGAGAGAGAAAGACAGAGACAGAGAAAGAGTAAAGACACACAAAGAGACAGAGAAACAGGGAGACACACAGAAACAGAGAGATAGAGACAGAGACAAAGACAGACAAAGAGAGAGAGAAAAACACAGAGGGGGAAGAGGAAGGGAGGGAAGGAAGAAAGGAGGGAGTGAGGGGAGGAGAGGGAGAGGGAAAGGGGGAGAGTGGTATCATGTGACTCGATTGAGGGTTAGGGAAGAACTACCCCCCCCCCCTCCTTCTATACTCTGGTATCATTGTAGTCCATTGGATTTACAACTAGAAGAACTTGCATCAAAGTCCTTGGATACCTTTTTACCTTTTATGTTTTTTGTTTTTTGTTTTTTTCTGAGGCTGGGGTTAAGTGACTTGCCCAGGGTCATGCAGCTAGGAAGTGTTAAGTGTCTGAGACTAGATTTGAACTCGGGTCCTCCTGAATTCAAGGCTGGTGCTCTATCCATTGCGCCACCTAGCTGCCCCTTTTTATGTTCTTGGTGAACATAAAACCTGAGGCAGATATATTCAGGATTGGAAGTGACCTTGTGAATTTAAAAGGTTTAAAAGTATCCTTGGAAGATACAGCTGAATGGAATCTGGGGAAGGAGAGTTTGAGATGCCTCTAATCCACTGATTTTAGAGGGCAGTCACTGACACGAATAGGACTAGCCCAGATGTGGCTGTTTTTTAAAGACAGTGCCAAGCTGAGGTGAAATGGAAAATATTTAATTAGCAGTTTGTAAATTTTTTTATGTTCTAATGAGGTCAAGTACCAGCTTTCACTTAGCAGACTGTAGCAGTGGTTATAAATTAAATGACTGAATCCTATTTATTTTGTTAATACTCCCTTTTGCGTGTTATATGTTTAACAGTTCTTTTATGTGCAGGAATAAATTACTTGTACCTGTCTTAATTCACATGGAACATTGATTACCTCTTTTACTTTCTGATTTGGAGAGTCCTAGACATAAACTACAATCTAAACTTTAAGTAAGTTTCTCTCTAGGGTAAGGGAACTAACTAGAGGTTAGTAAGTCAAAGAATGTAAGGAAGGGGAATAAGATCCTCTTAGAGTCAAACTCTGTCCACGATCCATGTTTAGATGATGAACAGGAACTGACAGCACTGAAGCTCCCCTAGACCTAGCATTTTAACCTTGAGGAGGTTGGAATAAATCCAATGTTAGAATAAAATCACTGATATAACTGGAAAGGACCTTATATACTACCTAGTTCAGTTTAGACCTTCATTGTAGAGATGAGAATCTTGGGTAAGCTGAAAGACTTTTCTTGGTGAGGAAAATGGGTAACTTAATCAAGTTGGTCTTGTTCCTTCCGCTGTACTATATTTCCTGCACTTAAATAATTTCTAACAACAAAAAAATAAAATCACACATATGTGATGATCAATTGTGCATGGAAAGACCAGCCGAAATTCAGAGAATCTCATCACCAAGTTGGCTATAGAGTAATATAGAGCAGGTCTAAAAGCCCATCAACTAAGGTACAGAGGAGTCAGCAGATTTAGATTTGTGGAGTCCTCATACTGTCAAAATTACAGTTACAGACATTGGAAAATTAACAACCTATTAGTAACTCTCAGCAGCTAGTTGATATAGTGGATAGAGCCCCCTCCTCCCAGTCCCAATTCCAATTCCCCCTACCTGGGCCTAGAGTCAGGAACACTCAACTTCCTGAGTTCAAATCTGGCCTCAGACAACTAGCTCTGTGATCCTAGGCAAGTCACTTAACTGTTTGCCTCAGTTTCCTCATCTGTAAAATGAGCTGCAGAAGGAAATGATGAACTATTCCAATATCTTTGCCAAGAAAATCCCAAATGGTCTCATGGAGAATCAGACAAGACTGAAAAGCAAACCAACAATAAATAATTAACCCTAACTCTTCCTACAGTTCTTATGATTGTACTTCAGCTCTGCCTCACTTAAATCCAGTTCACCTGCAAGTCAAGACATCACCTTCCTGATGTCATCGGTCCTTTTCCAGAAGGATGAACAACAACAATTGTGCATTTGGATATTTTTTAAAATTGTGATCAATATGCCTACTGCATTCCTGGTTTTGTTTTTTCTGCATCATCTGATTTCACATGGTTTTTCCAAATTGCTGTTTTTCTTTTGTATGTTCCTTCTTGCAAGGATCCTCTACAAATTATGGCAATCATTACATATGATCCAGTGACTTTCCAAAAAAACTGAGCACATTTGCATTTCCCAGATACCTTCACTTTAACAGGGTCAGGCAGATCCCCTAGATAGTCATCTGTTCTGGCTAATTTGTCCAAATACTGCCTAATCTTCTTTGCTTCAACTCTCCTGGACTCTCAGGGCTTTGGGAGTACTTGAGATGAGCCCCTATACATAGTTTCTTTCCCTCTATAATTATAACTCATCTAATAAGATGATTCCTGAGGGAGAAATATGTTTGGGTAGTCTGGGTCTATTTTTTTCCCTTCTTTTCTTCATAGTCCCCTGCAGCTTATTTCAAACATTTCTTCTTCTTTCTGGGCAGAAGAGGGGGCTAGAAGCTAAGGGCCACCCTGAAGGAAGATGTTGGGAAGGAAGGAGAAAAGGTTTGTGGACCACCTCTTGCAAATGGTCCTGCTCTTTCTCCAAGCACCCAACAAAACCTTAGAGAGGAAGAGGAGCAAATCCATTACCCACTACATTTCTCTCATGTCCCTCCTCCCAGGCAAAATAGAGTTGAGCTGTTTAGTCACTTCCCTTCTGGGTAGGGCACTACCTGGAGGGCCTGAGTCACCACACAGGTGTGAGGGAGGAAGGCAACCAGCCAAGATATTACACATTTTTCTGCCCTGGGGTAGAGGTTGAGGACCGGAGGGTGTGGGGTGGAACTCTTTCCTCCTCCCTCCAAACTGTGGGATTGGACTAAATAATTTCAATTGTTCAATTCTATACCTTTAAGACTGAGCATGGAGGCCCTGGGCAAAAGGGCCCAAGTCTCATGGCACAGGACCAACCGTCCCTTCCTCCTCACATTGTCCACTGACTTCTTTAACTCCACCCTTCCTTCCCTTCCTTTGTATAGTGGCTTTTTTAAAAAAGAAAGGAAGGAAGGAAAAAAAGAAAAATCGGTCCTGTCTTTTACCAGAACTCCCTAGGGAAGCTAAGCATCAAACCGGACATCCTGGATGGTGTTCATTTGACTTCCATGTCCTCTAGTTTACCTGACCTGCAGACCAAAGGCTCCCTAATTTTGCCTCTCTTGCTTCCCCATGGGAACCAGGGACTCATGGGTGTGTTGAGGAAGCCAATGGGGTGGGGGAAGGGTCAGAAGAGTAGTCAGTGAAGCATCAGCTACTCAAATAATAATAATGACAATAAGAGTAGCATTTCATATAGCTTCTTCTATATGCTAGGCATTGTGCTAAGTGACTTGACTGGGATCATGCAGCTTGGAAGTATTTGAATCTGCATTTGAACCCTGGTCTTCCTGGATCCTGGACCAGAGTCTTATCCATGCTAACTCTTAGCTGTCAGTCATGTGACTATCAAAGAATTGGAGGTGAAGATGTGCAGATGGGATCAGAGCTGTCCAAGGGACCCTAGGTACCTTCCTTGGAAACACTCCTCATCAGAGATTCGCTAACTGAGCTTGGGTTTCAAAGTACATTCAATCTTGGTATCTTCAGTCATATAGATTCCTCTTTAGCAACCATTCATAACGTTTGTTGCAGTTTGGTTAAAGTCTATGGGCCTTTTATCAGAATAATGTTTTTAAATGCATGAAATAACATACTCAGGATTACAAAAGAAACCAATTATATTAATACAGTTATAGTAAAAGTATATGTATAAACACATACATACAGAATAACATAGTTATTCCTTCCACATCATGAAGATTAGGAAGCATCCCGTTCTCTACCTTACTCCCACCCCCTCACCCCCATGAAAATACATGTAAAGTTATCTGGAAGGGATAACTGTATATAGATGTTGATATGGCTCATGAAGCCAGACTTAGAAACATCTGAGTCTACTCCAATCTCTGGCTGAGTCACACCAATCTAATTATTCTTTCTCAGCCTCCTCAACCAAAAGCCTTTTATCATTTCCTGAACTTGGGGCCATCTCCCCACGGAATCCTAGAATCATAGGAGTTAGAGCTGGAAGGAGTCAGCTGCCAGCTGACACCAACTATTTTTATCCAGGGTTTGAGGTGCATTAATTAATTTGTTTTTTTAATATTTTGAAAACTGTACTTTAATACAATTGGCCTCCTTTGTCATTCTATGTGTTTTATTTTAGGCATTTAAAAACTTTCTAATAAGAAAGAATTCATAGACTGCTTCAACTGTCAAAGAAGCCCATGAACTAAAAAAGGGTTAGAACCTTCTTCAGATTACAAATGAAGTAACTGAGGCTTAAAGAGGCTGTGCCTCATCTAAGGTCACACAGGTAGTAGTGGGGATGAGGCTTTCCACATTGTCTGCTCATTCCTACCTCCTTCTAACTCAGATAAAAGCTCCATTCTTCCAGAAGTTTCCCCTGATTGATCTTACCAATTTTCTCTTCTCGTTTTTCACTCTCAGTTGTCTCACTTTGCATGATATCCTTTTCATTTGTTTCTTTGTGTTGCCTTTGTAGTGAAGAAAAGGAAAAGAGTTGAGCAGGGATATTAGAAAGATAAATGAAGGGAGAAGAAGCTTAATTTTTTGACTGGTGTAATTGGTTGGGTCTGCTGTCATAGAATTGGTTGTTTTTGAAGAGAATGGAAATGAGAGTAAGGAGGAAAGGAGACAGAAAAGGGAAAGAAGAGAAATGAAAGAAAGAAAGAAAGAAAGAAAGAAAGAAAGAAAGAAAGAAAGAAAGAAAGAAAGAAAGAAAGAAAGAAAGAAAGAAAGAAAGAAAGAAAGAAAGAAAGAAAGAAAGAAAGAAAGAAAGAAAGAAAGAAAGAGAAAAAGAAAGAAAGAAAGAGAAAAAGAAAGAAGGAGGAAGAGAGGGAGAAAATAGGGAGGGAGGGAGGGAGAGAGTGAGGGAGGAAAGGAGAGAGGGAGGAATGGAGAGAGGGAGGAAGGAAGGGAGAAAGGACAAAAGAACAGGAGAAGAGAAAAAGATGGAGAGATAAGAGCATGAGATTGTGAGAGAGCTAGTCAACTCCCTTTGTTGTCACAAAGAGTTAATACCCCATTGGGCTAGTGTGGCTGGTCAGCTCCCACACTGCATCTCTCACTATTCTCGTGTTGTATATATCCCTTAAGATGTCTTGTGTGCCAGGCTGAGCTGCCTGTAGTTTGAGGTTCAGAGAACATGTCACTAGGTCAGTGACAGCATCATGTATGACACCTTCTGAATCTGTCCTTCATAAGCCTGTGTCAGAGGTCATGGGACCATCACAATCAAAGATTGTGAGCCTCTGCAGTTACTAAATATTTAATGTCAGAGAAGAGAAAATTTGGGACAAATCATTAAATAACATGAAATTCTGATCTTCCAATGTACTTAATATTACTTTCTAAAGATCTATTGGGAATAGTGAAGTCATTCAGTAGATAGATTTCAGGATCTGAAGTCAGGAAGACTCATCTTCTTGAGTTCCAATCTGGTCTTAGACACTTCCTAGGTATGTGACGCTGGGTAAGTCACTTCACCCTATTTGCCTCAGTTTTTTCATCTGTAAAATGACCTGGAGAAGAAAATGGTAAATCATTCCAGTATGTCTGGCAAGAAAACCCCCAAAAGGGGGTCATGAAGAGTTGGGCACAATTGAAGTGAACAACAGAAGATCTACTAAAAAGATTGAACAACAGAAACATAGGGAGATACCATTTTTTCATGTATCATTTATATTCAATCCTTAGTTATTATTTGTTAGTGGATATGCACATACAGAGAAACAGCTCCTGACGGCATCTCAGAGAAAATGCAGGTCTCTGGGAAGAGAATTGTGCAGGGGAAGGAGAAGTCAAGAAGGACCGGATGAAGTCAGTGGAAGTGGAAATCATGCCAGCACTGAGAGACCAAAGCAAATATGAGATCAGAGACTTGGAGGAGAAATGCCCAGATCAGCTCAAACCAACACCAAGTACTTCTGATGTCTTCCTTGTAGACCTTCCTTAGAGACAATCTATGTTTGGACTCCAAAGCCCTTTCAAATATTGCTTCCTCAACTACGGAGACTGTCCCTACATCAAGCTTCAGTTTAGTCAAATCAGTGCTGGCTCTCAATCTCCTCTCCCACAAGCCCTTTTTTCATTTCTGTAACTTGGAATAATCTCTCCTCTCCCTCCATTTAATCCTGGAATCACAGGTTTTACAACCAACACAGACCTTAGAGATCTTCTAATCCCCTTTCTTTATTTTACTGGTAGATCTAAATGGCTTGTCTAAGGTCACCCGATAATCAATAAAAAGCCAGCTTGGATTTGAGCAATTGAGGAACATACGTTTAAACTCTCTATTTCTTCCTTCCTTTCTGGTTCAGTATCGGATGACTCAGAGCATAGTAGAATAGTAGAATCTCTATCCAGCCAGATGTCCAGTTGCTAATGGCATCATAAGTTGACCTTTTTTGCCTAGTTGGAGGATTTAATTTTTTTATCAGTTACTTAGTAACTACCAAGGACTTCTATACAGATTAGTTCAGTCCATAAATAAATTACAATACATATTCATACAGACTTTTGTCTAATATATATATATATATATATAATATAAAACACAGAACAGCTGCAGCATCAGGAGCAGTTGGAGCTCACAAGACAAGCCCTTGAGGAGGAGCAGTCCCAGAGCCAGGGCTCTGCCCTGGAGGCAGAGCCAAAAGTCCCGGGAAACCAGGGTGCAACCGGAGGACAGTCCACAGGACTAGATGATGATGGGTCTTGCACAGAGCTTGAGAAGGCACAGCAATGCTTATTTTATTAATCTGTGTAATATATAATATATATTATATATATATACATAATTATATATATATTTATATATATGTATATATGTATATATATATATATATATATATATATATAGGGAGCAGCTAGGTAGCACAGTGGTTAGACTGAAGTCAGGAGGACCTGAGTTCAAATTTTAGCTCAGACACTTCACACTACTTAGCTGTGTGAGCTTGGGCAAGTCACTTAACCCCAATTGCCTTAGCCAAAAAAAAAAAAAAGTATATAATATGTATCAAAAAAAAACAACAACAAAAAAAATTGAAACACTGCCTGCTCTCAGGGAATTTATAGTCTATCCAAGGAAATGTGTATCCATGCACACATAAGCACACACACACACACACACACACACACACACACACACACACATACACACACACACACACACACACACACACACACACACAGAGGTATATAAAGTAAACCACAAACTAAATACAAAATAACTAAAAAATAAATCTGAAGTTATTTCAAGCTCATGCTTACAAACATACAAAATAGTTCTAGAGCTGAAGTTTAAAGGAAGCCAGGGATTAAGAGGTGAGGAGGAGAGCCTTCCAGGCAATAGGGGACTACCTATATAAAGACATAGCGATTGAAAATGAGATGTCATCAATGAAGGAAAACAAGCAAGGCTTTATGGCAGGACCTTGGGGTATACTAAGAGAGGAAGTGATTTATATCAAGTGTGGAAAGATAGACTGGAGCCAGTTTGTGAGAGCAGCTAACTGGTTACAGTGGATAATCTTGAAGTCCGGAAGCCTTTAGTTCAAATCCTACCTCAGATACTTACTACCAGTGTGACTCTAGATGAGTCATTTAATTGCATTCAGCCTTGGTTTCCCCATCTGGAAAATAGGAATAATGGTAGCTTTTATCTCACAGAGTTGTTGTATATATCAAATGAGATAATATTAATAAAGTGCATTGCAAATAAATGTTTGTTGTTCTTAAATGCCAGAGAGAATTTATGTTGGATCTTAGAATAATGACATGATCATATGCTTGCTATAGGAAAAATTACCTTGGCAATTTCATGGAATATGGATTAGATAGGGAAACAGATTAAAGCAGTGACATCAATTATTCACACTCAGCAAGCATTTATTAAATACCTAAATTATACCAAGCAATGTGCAAAGCTCTGACAATCTAAAGAAAGGCAAAACACAGCCCCTGCTCTCAAGGATCTCACATTCTAATGGTAGTTCTTGCTAATGGTTTGTAGATAAGAAGTTATGAGGATGGTGGCCATATGAATGGAAAGAATGGAGGGATGCCATTGATGTTAAGGATGTAGAATAAATAAGACTTGATAACGGAGGGGGGAAATTAGACCAAATTAGAAAAACAGGGTTTTGTAAGGGTGAATGTTGAAAATTATCCATGTATATATTTTGAAAATAAAAATGGATAAATGCTGGATTTGTGTAAAGGGCAGAACTTTGGAGAAGTTATAGCTTTTTTATTGATAAAACATATGCATGGGTAATTTTTAAATACTGATCCTTGCAAAAACTTCTTTTTCAACTTTTCCCCTCCTTCCCTCCACCCCCTCCCCTAGATGGCAGGCAGTCCCATATATGTTAAACATGTTAAAATATATGTTAAATACAATATATATGTATATATATATGTATGTGTGTATACACATATTTATACAGTTATCTTGTTACACAAGAAAAATAGGATTTAGAAAGAAGATAAAAATAACCTGGGAAGAAAAACAAAAATGCAAACAAACAACAACAGAAAGGGTGCAAATGCTATGTTGTAGTCTACACTCATTTCCCAGTGTTCTTTCACTGGGTGTAGCTGGTTCTGTTTATCACTGATCAATTGGAACTGATTTGTATCCTCTCATTGTTGAAGAGAACCACGTCCATCAGAATTGATCCTCATATAGTATTGTTGTTGTAGTGTATAATGATCTCCTGATTCTGTTCATTTCACTTAGCATCAGTTCATGTAAATCTGGAGAAGTATACTTGAAACAAGGTGTTAACTCAGTGGAACTGATGAGATGATGGTTCTCTAGTTCACATATGTACTTAGTACTTAGCATGGTGATATAATAGTTCTACAATTGATGTAATAATAATAGGGTATTTAAAGTGAGGACAACGTCAGCAACAGACATTCTATCTTTGACTGTCTTGATGGTGTCTCTCCTGCCTCCTGCACTATGGGAGAGACTGGCAGACTGCTGGAAGAAACTGAGGATAGTCAGTCAAACTGTGAGTCAGACTGCTGGAAGCAGACTGGTTCAGACTGGGAGACTGAAGGAAACAATAAAGACTTTTATTTTTGACTATTCTCATGGTGATTTTTCTGCTGAGACCAAGGCTGGTCCCAAGGCCCTCAGGGAAGCTAGCCCAAACATTACATTTTAGCGCCCAACATGGGACTACTCACACTGTTCACTGCCCTTCCAGTAGGTTATAAAACCTGTCTGCCGGAGCCAGTGTATATTTGTCAAAAATTTAAAAATTAATGGTATAGAGAGTTAAATTTAGAAATTTTCTAGGGTAATGCGTGGCTCTCTCTTTTGTTTTTGGAGGAGCATCCTGATGTCTCTGTTTCTCCTCTCTATTATTGCTTGTCCTTGAGGATTAAAAGGGGTATGTAAAATCTGATACTGTGCACAAAAATGTACAAAATGTTTAGAAGTATATGCAGGTCCATTATTTGTTTTTGTTGCTTGTGGCATACCCATGATTGCAAATGCTTGTATAAGGAATTCAGTGACCACTCGGGCTGTCTCTTTTGCTGCTGGTATAGCAAAAGTAAATCCTGAAAAGGTGTCTACCACAACATGGATAAAAGGCAGACGACCAAATGATTTATAAAGGGTCACATCCATTTGCCAAATTTCATTGGGTCTCAAACCATCAGGGTTTTTTCCCTGGAAAGGAAGGCAAGCTATATAGCCTTTTACTATGCTCCTAGCTTCTTCTTTTGTTATCCAAAGTTGCAAATGTAAAGCTCGAACAGCCTGATGATATTTAGAATGAGATTCTTGGGCTACCTGAAATAAAGGACTATTGGCTAGCATGGTTAGAAGGCTATCTGCCTTTGAATTTCCATTAAAAATAGGATCTGGAAGTCCATTATGTGAGTGGACATGCAAGCTATAAATCTTATCTTGACTCTTTCTTACTTGCTCTTGAAGTTCCTTAAAGAGCTGATATATTAGAAGCTACAAATTTTATTTGGGTTATGACAATTCTTTGTACCACACCAGCTGAATAAGCCAAATCAGATATTATATTATTTATATCTCCTGGATAATAAATAAGATCTAGCATGATTGCATACAATTCATTCTGCTGAGTGGACTGAAAAGGAGTTGTGACTACTCTCTTTATAGTTAAGTCATGAGAGTGTACAGAACAAATGTTATGTTTGGATGCAGCTGTAAAAATAATTGGTCCTTTAAGAGGAACCTTAAAAACCTTTTCTTCAAAAATCCATTGCCAATTATGTAATAGCTGGGTTATCTTTAATGGAGACCCATGTGTAAAATTTGGGGCTGTGACCAATAAAATTTGCCACTTTGGGATGGTTTCACAGCATACATTAATTTGTGCATTGGTATAAAAGGTGTATATCTTGTCAGAACATCCCAGATAATTGTACAACTTGCTTAATGGCCTTTAATAAAATTCTAGCCACAAGCACTGGGTAAGAAGTAAGGCTTTGGTCTGGTTGTGCTGGGTCACCCACTCTATGACACTGTGTCCTTGATGAAGGATTTCTGTGGGTGCCTCTTCTGTAGCAAAGACTGAAGGTTTTTGAGTAATTCAAGCACATTGAATAAAGCCAGTTCAACCTCTCTCAAAGCCTCTTGAGCTTCTTTTGAAAGCTGGAATGGTGAGTTTAAAGCAGTGTTTCCCCTTAAAATGTCATATTATGGTTGTAATTTGGTTGATGGGTAGTTAAGCCTAACACTGGACATATCCATTGGATATCTTCTATCAATTTCTCAAAGTTATTTAAGGTGTTCAACTTCTCTTCTTAAAGAAAGTTTTTGTACTGTAAATAGCTTAGGATATACTTCATATCTTAAATATCGAAAAGGAGCATGCCTTTGAATTTTTTTCTGTAGCTATATGCAGTTTGTAGTTCCTTAGTGTTTCCATGGTCTTTTCTAGACATGCTTCTAACATGCTGTGTCCCTCAGGTGCACACCCCAAGAAATCATCCATGTAATGTAACAACATAACTTTTGAAAATGCATTTCTTACTGGAGTAAGAGCAGCAGCAACATACATTTGACACATAGTAGGGCTATTTTTCATTCCCTGTCGCAAAACTGTTTATTTGTATCTTTTATAAGGCTCAGATAAATTAACACTGGACACTGAAAAGGCAAATCATTTCATATCCTCCTTATCTAGAGGAATAGAATAGAAACAATCCTTAATGTCTATAACCCAAAGAGGCCATTCTCTAGACAACTGAGTAGGAGATGGAAGTCCAGGATGAAGACTTCTCCATAGTTTCCATCTATTCATTTACTTTTTTAAAAAAATCAGTCAATATCCTTCATTTTCCATATTTCTTTCTTACTACAAATACAGGGGAATTCTAAGAACTTAGAGAAGTTTTTAAGTGTCCTTGGTCAAGTTGCTCCTATACTATATCTAATAAGGCCTGAAAATTTTCACTTGTTAAGGTCCACTGTTCTACCCACACTGATATATCAGTTTTCCATTGAATAGGAACAGGTGAAAGTGTTGGAGCCAAAGTACTCATTTGTAATCCTAAATGTTGTAAGATCTCTCTCTTCCCCACAGATTGATGGGGATTTTTTTCTACTACAAAAGGAGTAAAAACTCCTGTTTCACCTTCAAATGTCCATCTCAAAATGGTAGCACTAACTTCAGCTGCTGATGATCCTCCTATGCCAGACATATGGGTGTCTGCCTTGATCTTTGGCCAATGACTGGGCCAGCTGGTACCTCTAATGACTGTATGATCTGCATCTATGTCTATCAATCCTTCTAATGGTACACCATTTATATAGATAGTGAGCAGAGGATAGTCAGCTGTAACAGCTACTGTCCAGAATATTCCTGAATTCTGTTTCTGGGAATCAAAATTTGGATAAATATCACCAGATTGCCTATTAGGAATCTGTATCAGTAAACCTGATTATACTACTTCTCCTGGTTGACAAGTCACACATTGTCTACCTGTATTAATGACTAGAATATTAACTACACATTCCCCAGTTTCCCACATCCATGTATGGATGGACACTGTTTTGTAAGCACTCTTAGGAGGTGAAATGGTCAAGCCTACTGTGCCTGGAGCAAAGGATCTATAGAATGGACAGGGACAGATTTCACTTCTCCAGGGGATATTTCAATAGTCTCAGCTGCATGCAACTCTTTTCTCCCAAATTGTAATCCTTTTCTCCCATTATCAGATTGCTTCTCAGCTGATTGATCATGTCTAACTCCTGAACTTCTAAAGGTTCTCTGAGTATAACATTGGCTGCCATCATGCCCCAAGTGTTTTTTGCTTGAGGCCCTGGAGCTGAGCCACACTTCCTGTTGCCCTGAGTAAATCTACATTCTGATGCCCAATGGAAGCCTTTGTTGCATTTTGGACATAAGGCTTTGGGTCTTATTCTCCTACCCTGTCTTATCTGCAAACATTGAGCTTTCAGATGCCCTACTTTACCACATTGAAAGTATTGATGAGTCTCTCTGGAAGTCCCTTGCCAAAAGGGACCCTATCTTCCCATGTTCAGATTTTGAGAAGTCTGCATCATAGCCTGGGTATAAAAGGCATTTGTGCCCACTGTGGCACAGCATCTTATGATCTCCTCTAAAGGAGCATCCTTGTGTATCCTAGTATAATTCTTCTACAAACCTCATTAGCATTTTCCTTAGTGAGTTGTCTGATCATAATTTCTGTTGCTGCATTTTCACCAATGGTTCTTGTGACAACTGTCTGCAGATGTGCCATGAAATCAGCAAAGGATTCATTTGGACCTTGCTCTATTTTCGTGAAGCTTTCCCCTCTATCTTGTTTTCCTGGGAGGTGCTCCAAGCTTTGATAGTAGTAGCATCAATTTGCTGATATGCTATCAAAGGGTAATTAATCTATGCTAAAGCGTCTGCATACTGACCTTTACCTGCTAGTTGCTCAAAGGTGATTGACATATTGACTCCAGATTGCCTATTTCATTGGGCTTGTATTCTATATAGTTCATTGTACTCTGAAAACCAAAACAAGTTTTGTCCAGGTTCTAAACATGTCCTTGCTATAGATTTCCAATCATTAGGGGTTAAAACTTCAAAAGCCAAATGCTCTAATAACAATTTAACATAAGATGATGTAAATCCATAAAGAGTGCAAACCTTTTTTGAATTTTTGATAATTTCCAGATTAAATTTTTTTCTTGTCTTTAAAAAAGAGAGATGTAAAGGACAGAATTTTGTAGAAGTATACTTGAAAAAAGGTGCTAACAGTGGAACTGATGAGATGATGGTTCTCTAGTTCACATATATACTTAGTACTTAGCATAGTGATACAATAGTTCTACAGTTGATGTAATTGTAATAGAGTATTTAAACTGAGGACAAAGTCAGCCACAGAGATTCTATCTTTGACTATCCTCTTGGTGGCTCTCCTGCCTCCTGCACTATGGGGGAGACGGGGAGACTAGCAGATTGGCAGACTGCTAGAAGAAACTGGGAACAGTCAGTCAAATTGTGAGTCAGACTGCTAGAAGACTGTGGAGCAGACTGGTTCAGACTGGGAGACTGAAGGAAACAATAAAGACTTTGTACTTTATTCCTGACTATTCTTGTGGTGATTGTTCTGCTGAGACCAAGGCTGGTCCCAAAGCTGGTCCCAAAGCTCTCCAGAAAGCTAGCCCAAACATTACAGATTTGGAGCCAGAAAGACTCATCTTTCTGAGTTCAAAAGTGGCCTCATACACTTATTAGATGTGTGGTCCTGGACAAGTCACTTAACCTTGTTTGCCTCAATTTTCTCATCTATGAAATGAAATGGAGAAGGAAATGGCAAATCTTTCCAGTATCTTTGCTAAAAAAATTTCAAACAACTTGTCAAGAAGAAAATGAAACTCTAACCCATGTTCATAATAGATTTTATAGGAGCACAAGGCACGATTAGATCCACTCAACCAGATAATGCTGAAATTATTAACTCTGCTTTTTTTTTTCAATCAATTCCTGCTAAGAATTGAGTTGTATATCTATCTTTTCTGCTTTAGGTGGCACTAGAAAGAGTAAAGGTAAGTTTAGGAGCATAGCCAGAGAGGTATATGAGAGAAAGGACAAATTAAGGAAGGAGAAATCTAAACTAATATCTCTGCCTTGATCCCCAAGTGGGTTATAATCCTGCAAGCTACTCGACATTATGATATAGATTAAAAAGAGGGAAGTCAGTTTGGGCTAAATTTCAAATCTAGTTTATAGTTAGAATTTTTAACAATTGTCTTGCTTCTTACCCTCAAAGAGAAATTTATTTACGGGACCAACTTGAATGTAAGTGAAATTTAATTTGGAAGAAAAAAGTTTTATATTTGTGAATAATAGAATAGAATTTAATTGTTTGGGTAAATTAGAAATGTCACCAAAAGGTATTTGATAAGAAGGATTTTAGAAACACTATGTGGTTATTCTTCATGATATGGGCACTACAGTAATATATTTGTAACATGAAAGTATTTGAAGGTAGTACATTAAAATTCTGTCCTTGGAAGACCATTAGAAGAGTATAGTTTAGCTGTTATGTGAGGATTTGATATGGTAAAGGTTTGACCTGAAACTAAATTATGATGCAGTCTAGCATTAAGGTAAAATGCTAAAAGAGCATGGTTCAAGGAAATATGAGTTAAAAATCCAATCTCTGTAAATTTATTGCCTGTATGATTTAGTAATCTCATCTCTGTTTACCTTAGTTTACTAATTTATAAAGGGGATAAAAATAAAAATAGCATCCACCTCCCAAGGTTGTTTTGAAAATCACATGATCCTGACTTAACTTGATGTGGCTTATAGTAAGTATATGTAAATGTCGATTACTGATTAATTGATATGATTAATATCAATTGCTAAAGATGATAAGATTAATGATTTTCTATGTAAGATAATTTGAACTGATTTGATGTAATCTGACTGCTACTAAGTTTTGTTTCCTGTTTTAAATTCAAAACATTGTGAATATAATTATTGCGTTTCTAAATTTCTTGTATTCTCCCCTGCCACCATTCTATTAGAAAAATTGTTAAGTAGATGATAAAATTATGTTATTGGAGAATTAACTTCTTTTGATTTGAATATTGCAAAATTATTACGTTGTTAGAGGCTATTATCATAATGTTAAAACCGATGAAACATTTAATTGATTTTCTTAAAAAGGAAGAATGATAATTGCTGAGTTTGTGTGGAGGGAGGGAATGTGGAGAATTAGGGAGGAAAGAATTTGTAAAAATCTCCATTAAAATAACTCCCAATAACTATTCACTAAGTTTAAAAAGGGTTGAAATAAGTGTTGGAGGAGGGGTACTCACACTAATGAACCACAAATCCTAATTACTTGATTAAATCATTTTTAGTTCCCTATTATATCTAAGTCATATATGACTTAAGACATGGATTAATCATATAACTAGAGCAAGAGAAAAAAACAGACTAATCACAGTGTTAAAAGACTTCCAGCATATTGGAGAGATCCCGTAAATGGATCTCTAGATGGAGACAGTGGTTCAGAGTGGATCCCAGAAAGGAAAATGTAAGAATCAAGTTCACCAACACTATACATATATTCAGGAACCAATCATATTCTAGCATTTTGTGATGAGAGAAGCAGAACTTGACACTGACCATGTGACAGCATGTGCCTAAAATGATCTTTCCTTGGCTAGGCTATAGAAGTATAGCTCACACTCACAGAATGAGTTTAGATTTGCAAAATAAACAAACAAAAAACCCCTTATGAACATTAGCTTATTTAATCCTCTGGTGACATAGGTGCTATTATTATCCCTATTTGCAGAAGAAGAAACTGAGATTCAGAGAGATTACGTGATAAGAATCACATGAGAGGATACTTATGCTATATTCTGTAAAGTATAGAGTGCTACATAATAAGACCTACCATTTACGTAGCACTTTAAAATTTTCAAATTGCCTTGTGAACCATTCTGGAGAGCAATTTGGAACTATGCTCAAAAAGTTACCAAGCTGTGCATACCCTTTGATCCAGCAGAGGTACTACTGGGCTTATATCCCAAAGAGATCTTAAAGGAGAGAAAGGGACCCACATGTGCCAAAATGTTTGTGGCAAGAAACTGGAAATTGAATGGATGCCCATCAATTGGAGAGTGGCTGGGTAAATTGTGGTATATGAATGTTATGGAATATTATGGTTCGGTAAGAAATGACCAGCAGGATGAATATAGAGAGGCCCAGAGAGACTTACATGAACTGATGCTGAATGAAATGAGCAGAACCGGGAGATCATTGTACACAGCAACAAGATCATATTATGATCAATTCTGACGGATGTGGATCTCTTCAATAATGAGAGGATCCAAATCAATTCCAATTGTTAAGTAATGAAGAGAACCAGTTAAACCCAGCAAAAGAACTATGGGAAATGAGTATAGACCACAACATAGTCTTTGTGGTCTTTATCTGGTATTGTTTGCTTGCATTTTTATTTTCCTTCTCAGGTTATGTTTATCTTCTTTCTAAATCCGATTTTTCTTGTGCAGCAAGATAACTGTATAAATATGTATACATATACTGACTATATTTAACATATATTTTAACATCTTTAACATGTATTGGTCTACCTGTTATCTAGGGGATATGGTGGGGGGAAAGGGGAAAAGTTGGAACAGAAGGTTTCACAAGAGTCAGTGATGAAAAATTACCCGTGCATATGTTTTGTAAATAAAAAGCTATAAAATCTTAAAAAAAGAAAAAAATTGCTTTGTGAATATTATCTCATTTGAGCCTCATAACAACCTATTTTACAAATGAGGAAACTGAGGCTGGGAGAGGTTAAATGACTTGCCTAGAATCACACAGCTGATAAGTGTCTGAGGCAGGATTTGAATTCAGTTCTTTCTGACTCCAGAACCAGCACTCTAAGTAAGGTGCCACCTAGCTGCTCCCATTTATTGTTATTATATATACATATGTATATGTATATACATATATATATTTTATATCTCTTGAAAGCTTCTCTCTCTGTCTCTGTCTCTCTATTTCTCTGTCTCTATCTCTCTGTCTCTGTCTCTCTCTCTCTCTGTCTCTCTCTCTGTCTCTCTCTCTCTCAAGAGTTTGAGAACCAAAAGTTTCAGGGTCAGTTATTCTTTCCTAATTAATTCTGCCGCCTTCGCTTTATGAGATTCCCCCAGATCTTCTGTAACACAGCAACATTCCCTCCTGACTGTTTGAGGTTTCAACCACTCTATTAATGTCTCTCTGCCTTCTTTCCCCCCTCTTCCTCTCTCTGTCTTTCTCTGTCTCTTTGTCTCCCTTTTCCCAAGCCACAAAAACTTCCTTCCCTAAATTAATGACAATGTGTCACAAGGTAGAGGAGATTTTGGAGAAGTCAGAGTCAGAACCACAGTCACAGGATTGGAAGTGACTTGAGGTTGTTATTGGAAGGACCATCTGGGAGGCTTTGCCCCTACAAGGGAGGGTATGGGAAAGCTCTTTGAAGCTTCCTCCCCAGGCTAGGAAAGGCTATGGAGGCTATGGAGGTTTGACCTTGCAAGGAGGTGGAAAGTTAAAAAGTGATTTGGGGTGCCAGGAAAATCTCTCCTGTGCTGATTCTTAACATTCCATCTTTAGTTATTAATTCATTTGGGTAAACTATTAAGTCATTGACACCATAGTATGAATTAATTAGGTTTTTTTTTTGTTTTTTTGTCCTGGAGAAAGGACACTTGGCCTGTGCTCAGAGGAGAGATATGGAAAGGGAAAAGAAAAGCTACAAAAAGGAAGAGGTCAGTGAAGACAAATTTGTATTACTCCACAGATTTATCTGTGGCTATAGCTGGGAGACGACAGTGACTAGAAAACTTTCAAGAACTATTCTGACCCTATTTGTATGAACTTAGGTAAATAAATTAACATTTGTGTGCCCCGAGCCAACTCTCTAAAACTATGAGTTAACCAGAAAATTGTTATTCTTAATTGTGGATGTAGTCTCCACACCAGGAGTTGTTCATACCATTGAATATTTTTTAAAAATCCTTCAACTATCTTTTGCCAGTCAAATCCATATTCTGATGAACAAAGGTTTAAATTCTGACTGTGTTGCCAGGTAATGTACTAGAGCCAGAGATAATAATATTAAAAACAAAACAAAACAAAAAACAAAAACTCCTCCGGAGGAAAAAACATTCTACTGGGGTATAAGGGAACAGGAAGAACATGACAATTCTAAAAGGAGGTAGAATGATACAGTAAAAAGAAAATTAAATTAGAGGTTCAAATTCATTCATTCATGCAATAAACATGAAAATTTATTAAATTCCCACTGTGCTAAGCACTGGGGATACAAAAAGAAGTAAAGGACAGATAGTTCCTGCCCTCAAGGAGCTTACAATCTCATGAGGGAGACAACATGCAAACTAACGTGTACAAAGCAAATTATATCTAGGATAAATAGGAAATGATTAGCAGAGGGAAGGCACTGAAAAATCTGAACTCTGCTACTTAATAGCCATGTGCCTTGGAAAAAGTCACTTAAGCTTTGTGTTCCTCAGTTTCTTCATCTGTAAAAGGAGATTGAAATTGGTGGTTCTTGAAGTCCCTTCCTTCTCTAGACTTAGGATGACATCAGGGAGAATGTAATAGGTCAAAAGAGAAATAGAGACTAAGTACTCTGGGGGGGAGGGGAGAAAGTACTGAGGGAACGGATTCATTTTCTGCAAACTTCTTCCTCCATAAATTTAAGAACCAAAAGTCTCAGGGTCAGTTATTCTTAACCAATAAATTCTGCTGCCTTCCCTTTATAGGATTTCCCCAGATTTGCTATGACATAGCAACATTCCCTCCTGACTTTGTCTGGGGCTTCAACTGCTCCATTAATGAATCTCTCTTGTGTTTGATCCAAATGGACAATCCAACTAACTTAGCAGCCTCCAAATGTTTCTTTCTGGAGGAGGAGAGGGTACAATGTAGATCATAAATGGGGACCAAGCCAGAGATCAAGGAATGGAGAAAGCCACCAAATCTTCATTGAGAATGGAGTGAGACCAAAAAAGGAAATAGTTGTAGTGAAATCCAGATTGCAGCAAAATGTATCAAGATTAGCACAAGATTCTGAACTTAGTTGCGCAAAACTACCTGCTTTTGGGTAGCCCTTCAAAACAGAACAGAGATCTAGAGCTGAGGAGAAACTATTTGAAGTCCCAATTAACTCTCCCCTTAGCCCTGATGTCCCACAGTAGGACAAACTGAGAAAGCAACACTTTCCCCCTGTTGGGGAATAATAATTGGAAACAGAACCTTGTTTCATTGAAGCAAGGAAGCCAGGGCTTAGAAAATGGTTCTTTTGAGAAGTGGCTGATTTCTAGCACTTGCCAACTAAGATGTTGGAAGCAGCTGGGAAGGGATAGTAAAGTAGACTGAGAAAGAGCTTGCAAAGGGAGTTTACTACCTCATTGCTCAACCTGTCTCTGGTGCTCACATTTCCTGTTTTTAATTTCTACAAAGCCTTGGCGCCCAAGCTGCTCTTGCCTGGACAGGATGATTCCTGGCCCAGAAGAGAGACTAGGAAGAGACTTGAAGACAGTTTGGGCTGGGCTCCCTGGCTGCTCCCTGGCAAGCTGTTGCAGTAATAACAAAAACCCAATCATCTCTAGTCCCACGCCAGAAGGAAGAAACTGAGTGACTGATGGGAGTTGTGTGAGCCATCTAAAAACGTGGAGCAGAAGAGGGTACTGAATCTCCCTGCAGCTTACACCCTGAAGCATCAGAGGTTCATTCAGGAATCTTGTCAGCCTTCTATTCACCATCATCCCTTAAAATTAATGATCCTATTCTGACGGACTCTTCTCACCCAGAGCAGGGGGAGGAAAAGGGACGGAAGTTGGTATATCCCTCCATCGGTATCATAGATAAGATATTTCTCCCAGCATCAGGTACAATAGAGAATTGTGTTTTCAGGGATTTTGGCTAAAGGAACCTGGAATTTTGACAGTGCCTAACAGTGTCTAGTTATTGATTGATTGAAACAAGTTTTTAACCCAAGAATCTTTTCCCTTGGAATCCTCTTTTGCCGGTACAAGACTGGGGCGATTGTGGTGTCAGGAAGTCTGATCCCTCTCTAGGGTCAGGAGCTCTCCAGCTGCTGGCCGAATTGTCCCTCCTTGACTTCCTTCCTTCCCTCTAGCTGCCCAAGGTATATCTGTTCATCTTCCCCAGGTAAACCTAGGGCATCTAGGTCGGGAGACTTGGGAATAAGCAGCTGGTGATTAGCTGGCATAGCAGCCTGATTCCAGAGTCTCTCTCTGCTTCACTGTGACTTGCTTTAAGGGTTTCAGTATTCCCATCTGTTAAAAGGGGAGAATGTAGAGTTGGTTGAGTTTCTTTTCTGGACTTCTTGCTTTGTTTTAGGAACAGAGGACTCTTAAATCATGAATAAGTGACTCTGGGCAAATGAGGCAGCAGAGATCTTGAATAAGAGTTTGGATTTCTTCCAAGTAGGGGATATTAGCTATAATGGTGACAATCATTTTCTTTTCATTTTAAAAACTAATATATAAGCTAATATATGGTTCTGATATTCCTGTTTTGGAAATAGCTCGTTAGAAGGGATTTCAGAATTCATTTAATCCAATATCATCATATTCCTTTTAGAACACATTTAAGTATTATACGATCTCTTCCTGAATACCCTGGAAGTGAGAAACTCACTAACTCATGGGGTAACTCATTTCATTTTAGAATCTGTTGTCATTTTCCATCTTCTTCTTCCCCAAGAGAGAGCCAAAGCCTTTCAGAAGAAAGAAATGTTTTTATTGATAGTGATCATGTGATACTACAAAAATAAAAATAAATAACAAAAATAATTATTAAATATTCAGTGCAAGGGGCCGGCCCTCAAGTTACATAGTAGGATTTGGAAAAACAGGTAGGGTAAATATCAAAGAGGAATGAGGATATGGAAGAAACCTAGACATTCAGTGTCGGTCACAGTCATCCCAGACCCCCCCTCATAAAAGGATTGAGGAGGGTAAATCAGGAGAACAGAGATAAGACTGGACTGTCTGGGATACATCATTGTCTACACAGCTAGGGGAAGCACCCAAGTGCACACACACATCCCAAGACCAAAGGACATTTGAATGCCCGAGAATGGGTACATTCAAAGCCACGTGCATAAGGACATTCTACTTCCTGACTAGTCCACTGGACTATCTCATTAGAGTCCCCATCCCTGTTGTCTATTTCCACACTGACCATAGTCCCGTGAACTCCAAGGGCCCTGATCTCAGAGTTCAATTCATAATTGCATTTTGTAAACATTTGGACTTGGGCCCCACGGTGATGGCAGATTGCCCTGGGGAGCCGACTTCTTCCTCTCCAGATCCAGTTTGGGATTCACCAGTAGTGAGTAACCAGATGCTCTTACGAGCCTAAAATCTGTGAAAACTCTAAAACACCTGCTCTGACCCTGGCCAAGGGGTCTGAGATAACCAGTGTCTAAGCCCCAATGTGAAGGTTAAATCTGTCTTCAAGTTCCCCAGCAAAAAGCCCACATAGAGAGAACATCTCTCCGGAGAATGTCTTCTCGGGGTCCAATGTGCCTGGTAGAGATGACTCAGGGCAAGAGGGAGTAGCATGGCTTTCTCCTTCCTAAGTTTCCAAGGTCTTCTCAGATGGGGCCAGGAAGGCCTGTGTGGGCCTGGATCCAGGGCAGGAAGTGAGAGACACGAGCATAAACGCCTGGTCTGTTCTTTTCGGCACAGCCAAGACCCCAGCTCACAACACCAACCAGAGCCATGCGGCCAGCAATGGGGCAGACCAGAGGCCCACCTGAGTCTCCCTGGGAAAGACAAGAAACAGTAGGTAAGTTTCTGGGAAAGAAAACCAAAGCTGACCTAGAACAGCCCTGTTGTCAAAGGGGTACTTTACCATGACTTTCTATAAAGACATATTTTTAATGGCAAAAAATTCTGATTTTTCATGTCATGGTGCTATTTACTTTGTGGTACGTAAATCCCCTATGTTTCAATGAAGGCTCCAAGCATCTGTTGGATTGCAATACACAGCAGACATAATTTACAAACCTTACCTGGTCCTTACTCTATCTTTTTTTTTCCTTTTCTCTCTCTCTCTTTTTCTGTCTCTTTCAGGGACAGACAGACAAGAGAGAGATGGAGGAATTTTCCCAGTTAAAAGTCTTTTATGACATTCTGGCCCTTATCTTCAAGGCTTCCACAATCCATCCCTACCTTACCTGCATAACCTTTGTTTTCTGTTTCTTCCTAACATGAACCTTCTGCTCTAGTTGGGCCAACTTCTCCATGCCTTGCTACTATGGCACATTCATTCCTGCCTTTGAAGCTCCAGTCATGTCCTTCTTTACCCAGAATGCTCTCCCCTTTCTCTTGACCATCAACCAATCAATCAACAAGTGTTTATTAAATACTTCCTGTGTGCCAGGAATAAAAAAAATTAAAAATGAAATTATTCCTACCTACAAGGAGCTGACTTATTATCATCCAAATTATACCTATTTATTTACCAAGCCCAAGATCAAATCTTTCCTTGTCTGTGAAGCATTCTCTGATGATTCTTCCTTGTATTGCCCTCTCTCCCCTCAATCTCCTTATGATTTATAATCTATAATATTACATTTTACATTTAAAAATAATCTATCTTCTAGCTAACTAGATAAGAGACTTCTAAGGTCAAGGATTATGTCTTGTATTTCTGTATCCCCACAGTGCCAGGCCTGAACTGGATATATAGAATATCCTTTAAATATATATTTATTGAAGAAAATCTTGTGCTTTTTAATAATGAAGGATACCAGAGGAAGGAGTCTGGGGTATATAGAGGAGAAAAACTCCTCCTTAGGAATGGGTATAGGAGAAATGGTGGGAAAGCCTTGGTGAAGGCTGTGAGGTGGGGAGCGAAGGACCAATTCTCTTACCTGGCAGGCATCTGAGGACCACTCAGGATGGGCAGCACACACCATCTGAAGTGTGACTTCAGAGCCATAATACTCAGGTTGTTGACATTCCTTGTGTGAAATTGGTCTCACAACTGCCATTTTGAGGTATTCTGGATAGATGTAGTCATCTGGGAAGATAGTGGGGATAATGGCTTGAGTTAAAATACTTTCTTGTTGTTTTTTCCTTTCCTGACCTCTCTTTCCCCAAAACCAGGAGATACTGTCTCTGTCAGGAAAAGTCCCCACTTTCTCTTCAACCCCAAAACAGCAATATGAGGCTAGGGAATTCCATTGACCTACAGCTGCTACTGGCTATATCTATTTCTAATGGCTCCATATCCATCTCTGCAGGCTTCCCAACCTCCCAGTATCTGACTTTTTTACTTTCTCTTGCTCCAAGCCTCCCAGTTTGCTTCAATTGACCTGATTCCCCTTGGATCTCCCACCACCACCCTAGTCCCAAGTGTCACTCACTATGCTCTTCAAATCCAAAGCCAGTGACCTCGCACTCACTGCCGAAGGGGATATCTGCATGTGCTGGGGGGAGGCATATGGTCTGCACCGTTCTGGAGGGCTCTGCACATTTACCAGTTCTGGAACGGATCTTTAGCAGGGCTGTGGAAAAACATGAGAGGGGGGAGAATGAGAAGAGAGGAGCATGACATAATGAATGCCAGGGGCCTGGACTTGCAGTCACAAAAACTTGGACTCTAATCCTGCCTTGGACACTAACTAACTTTGTACCTAAATCACTTAACGTCTATCCATTTTATTTTCTTCCTCTGTAAAATAGAGGAATCTAAGTTTATGATCCTATGAATGGCAGACCCAAGGGAAGGTCAGGTAGAGGCCATCCTGCTGATCAGAATCACACAAAGTTAGTCCTGCATGGGACCTTACAGATAAAGAAACTGAGGCAGAGAAAGAAGTGACCGCCTCCTAGTTCCCCTGAAGTCCCAGCTTAAATTTTAGCTTCTGCAAAAAGACTTTCCTGGTTTCCCTTAATGCCAGAATCCCTCAGAGATTATCTCCAATTTATTCTGTACATATCTTGTTTCTACATAATTGCCTGCCTATTATCTCTCCTTAGGTCTTGAGGGTAGGGACTCTGTTTTGGTGTGGTTTTTTTGGCCATCATTTTGTATGCTCAGAACTTAGCATGATTCTTGGCATATAGTAGGTGCTTTATAAATAATTCTTGACTTAGTGACTTGGTCAAGATCATTTGGAAAGCCATAATGGGATTTGGGATAAGAATCTAGTTCTCATGACTGCTCACACTATTTATTGCATCATGTTGCCTCCAAGGGCCAAAGGTGGTAATTAAGAAAGGAGGTGGTTTCTTTCTACATCTAAATCAGGTTAGAAACATTCTTCCTAAGGTCAGTTATCACTCAACTCCTACCTGGCGAGCTCAAAGGGCAGGGAACTGTCCCTCCCTCTTCTATAGCTCTTTCCTCTGCTCCTGAATGATCCAGACCAGAACCAAAGGATGCTGGTCCTTTTGAAAAACCTTGGATCTCTGCTGTGGCTTTTAGCTGGATTCCCCTTTTGATGTTGTATATCAAGAGTCTCCAGGCAGGCTCTCAATCCTCCCAATCACCACCTCCCAAGTCCATCTACCTCATGCCGTTGTGATGAATGAGGACATCTGTGTTTCCCCACTATTCCCCCCCCAGTGCTCCCCTCTCGGACTCACCAATATCATTGTGATAAGCGATGGCTCCAGTGCTGAAATTCTCGTGTAAAATCAGCTCCTCGATTTCAAATGGAATCTCTCCAAGGGACTCAGAGTTGCGCTTTGACTGGCCCAGATACAGAAAGTAGGTCTCCCCCCTTCTAAGTTTACTGTAGAGACAGGGTTGAAAACTGTCAAGATCTGGTAATCACTGATGGAAGACCCCATTCCCTGCAGCCCTCAAGAGTCACCTAACCTCACTCTCCCCTCAGCACAGTTGATTAATCCCCTATAGGGAAAGGGATGGCCATTGCCCAGAGGGAGGAGATGGGTGGAGTCATGGGCCAGGGAACCAATGTGAATCTGAGGTGGGCAGACTTACGGAAAGCAGTGGGCAGCACTGATTACCCAGCAGGAACTGATGAGGGCACCCCCACAATTAAAGGAAGTGCTCCCCCCTGGATGCCTCCTGTAGATGGCGGCAAACCAAGGCTGGTTCTCAATGGGAGTTCTGTTTCCCCCAACGATCTTGAAGCGGGGTGTCATCGATTTATGGCCACACTGGAATCCTCCTTTTTCTGTAGGGAAGACAGGGTTTCATAAGGTAGGTTTCTTGGCACAGTCCTAGGTCACTAAGAGTCAGGCAGGACCCCACACCCATCCCACTTCCCTCCCATCCCCAACCCCCCTGATTTTGGGTGAGAATAACTGAACGTGGGTCAGTGTCCAGTTTCAGGTCTGCGTCACTCACCAGTAGGACACTGTGACACTTTGCATTCCCTCACATACTGCTTCCTGCCGACCTGCACAAAACACCACGGCCTTCTCTGGTTGTTTGGGTTTCTGAAAATACATAGGAAAAAGTGAAATATAGGAGGAGTATCATGCAACTCAACTAAAATGTAAAGTTATTCTTCAGTGGGCCAGGCCAGGCTCTGGGAATGAAAAGGCAAAAAGCAAACTTTTTGTTTAGTGGAGGTAGGAATGGAATACAAAATGCATAAAGATAAGTTCCAATGTAAAGAAACACAGAGACCAGAAAAAGAACTAGAGAACATATTAACTGGAGGATACTCCAGAAAGTTTGCTAAGCTGAAAGGAAAATATGGATAATGAAAGAAAGAGCCAAATAGATATGGGAGCCAGTTAAAGAGAATGAAACCTCATGGAAGCATAAGATACCACTATTGGGCTTGGGGAATAAGAAATAATCCTATTTGTCTGGAATGTAGCCTTCCTGAAGGCTACAAAAGGCTTCCAAAGTCAAATAAGTCTAGTGGGGGTAAACTGGATATTGGGAGACTTCAAATGACCAGATAGAGGAGTTTGCATTTTTTTCCCCAAAGGCAATGAGGAATTATATCAAGGATTTTGAGTAGTAGAGTGACAGGGTTAGACTTTGGATAGCATAAAGATTATTTTGGCAGGTGGGATAAAGGATGGATTGAAAAAGGAGAGAAAATGGGAGCAAGCAGACCAATTAAATAGAGTGCTAGCTACATGAGTGGGGAGAGAAAACGTAAGAAATATTGTGAAAGCAGACTTGGCAACTGATTAGATATGGGATATGGGGGATGAAAAAGGGGGAGTGACTCAGAGGATGGGAACCTGAGTGACTAGGAAGATAGTGGTATGTTCAATAGAAGGAGGGAAGTTTGGAGGAGGGAAGTGTTGAGGATTGAGGGTGGGTTAGTGTGCTCCTAATCAGAAATCTGTCTTCCTAGGCTCTCTAGAGAGAGTCTACCCAGCCTCCTTTCCAATGCCCCTCATCCCTTGGGATTTTCCCAGAAAATCTTATCCTGAGGAACCTCAGCAAAGAGTTGGTGTGAAAGGCCCAGGGCCTAGGATTAGCACAAGATGACATCCTTACGAAAATAAATGGCTATAAGAAAAATTTCCTGGAAGTGTTCCATCAAAGAGGGTACAGATGATACATTTTAAAGTTGTGCTAGGAAACAAAGAAATTTGCTCTCTAAAAGATTTATGGTATGAATGAATAAAGATTACAAAACTGGGGAGAAAAAAAGCACATCCTGGGTGACAAGGTTTGAAGAGTTTGGAGTGGGATTGGAGAAAGATAAGGGGGATAGTTGTTATCACTTCCTTCTCACCTGCAATAATTGTGCTTCCCCAAGCCCAACTGCATTGCATCTGGCCGGTTGGCATGGTACAGCTGAGAGGATAAGACAGCTGAGTTCCACTTCAAACAAGGGTTGCCCCAGATGTCCTGGCTGACTGTCCCTCGATAAGAGTGCCCATTACCTTTGTAGCATTTTTGTGAAATGTCTGAGGGATGAAATGGATATAAAGGGATATTGAGATAAGCAAGATATAATACAAGCAATTTAACCAAGCTTTCAGTTCAGGATGGAAATGTAGGAGACTGGGAAGGGGGCCTCCTCCTCCCACCTTGCCCTGCCTCTAGTTACTTCCCTGAATGTGTAACTTTGTAGTAGAAATGCTACTATGGCATTTCCTCCAAGTCAGGAAGATCTGGGTCAAGTCCTGTCTCTGACACATACAGGGTTCTATGACCATGAGCCTCTCAGTGAAAGTCAGAGAAGGTAATGATTAATTGTCGGAGAGTTTTTCCTCTGTGGAAACCCAGGAGTTCCCCACACCAATGAAATCACATATCCAGTCCTCTTTAATCCCTTTCTTGTTCCTCTCTTCACCAGAATCCCTTTCTGAAATCCCTGGACAGCCTCCCCCCACCCCACCCCCCTAGCCTCAGGTGTTAAAGATCAGGCAAAATGCAAGTACCTATCTCACAATGCTCCCCAATGAAATTTTCCGGGCAGGAACAGCGATGAATCTTGTAGTACTTGTAGAATATGCACACACCGTTATTCAAACAGCCACAGTCTGCAGGGGATCAGAGAGATGTGATCAGACCAGGCAGAGGGAGGAGAGAAAACTACTGGAAAGGGCTTATTCATGGGAGAAAGTGGAAGAGGAGGACGCTTCTCCCAGTGGCTTCCCCAAGAAGTCCAAGTAGCAGAGGGCTATGTTGGGGGGTGGGGTACAGAGAGCTACAGAGGGGCAGCTACTCACCTGAATCAGAAGCATAATCACGTTTTCTCAAAGCCTAAAAAAAATAAAAATAAAAATAAATAAGAATGGTAAGAGTGGTCTCCAAGGGGCTTTATGACCTTTCTCTCCCCAAACTGAGATGCTGACAATTAAATCCTTCCTCCTCCAAGAAGCTTTCCCTGACCATTCTAACCCCGCCATTGCTTTTCCTCTCAATTTCACTTATCACATAATCTGCAGTATACCATTTGACATTTATTTAATTATATACCATCTTTTAGTTTTGTTTCATGTGTGCTATAACTTTTATGTGCACACACACACTTATCCATCTTCTCCCTCCACCGCTTCCCAATGGCGAAATCTCCAGATTTTTACCAAGCCATCCCAACCCCCCCCCCAGCATGTGCATTGCAGATATGGAATTTAGCCCCCGTTTTTCCTCCCTTAATTTCCTCCTCTTCTTTCGAGTGCAACAGTTCTCTGGGAGGGTTTCTCTTCCAACTTACTTCCTTCCCTAAATTCTATTCAACCCCAAAGCATGTATTGCCTGCATTACACGGCACTGTACGGCCAATTCTTTTTTTTTTTTTTTTTTTTTTTTTTTTTTTTTTTTTTTTTGGCGGGGGTGGGGGGCGAGAGGGTCATGTCTTTTTTTTTTTTTTTTTTTTTTTGGGTGCAGCCAATTCTGAAATCATGGCCCATTGCCCTTTGGGGAAACTATCTCAGGGGGTTAATCGGGACCTTCCCTCACCAGCTCCCAGCCCCTTGCAGTCTCTCCCTCTCCCCTCAGTTAAAGACTCCCAACCTCCATCCCCCACCGTGGGCCGCAGCGGGACACTCACTCTGCAGCCTGAGGCCAGTACACACAAAAGGAGCGAAGCGAGCAGGACTCTCATGGTGGCTTCTGCTCCGGCACTCAGCCCTGCACGGGAAGGAAGAGTGAGGGTAAGAGGAGCACTGGGACCAGCGCCCGGGGGGTGGTCTCAAATCGGGGGAGGTCCCTGTGCTGGAGCCCTCGCCGCCCCCCGCTCCGCCGAAGGCAGCAGGAGAGCGCCCCGACTGCCTTCCGCTGCGGCGGCTTCTCCGGGTCTCGGACCCTCAGAGGGGGGAGGCAGGGCGGGGAGCGGCCCGGAGGACTGTGACTCAGCCGGAGCCGGGCGAGGCAAGCGAAAGGGGGCAGAGAGGGGCTCCATAGGCCGCGGCGCGAGCATCCCGGCTCGGCGCGCCAGCTCAGGGCGGCGAACTCACTGGTCAGAAGCTCGGTCTGGTGCGGAAGGTCAAGCTCAAGTTCACACTGAGCGCGCTTCTAAGTCCTGATGAACTCCTTGTCTCACTGTCTGGCTCTGCGGAGGCTGAGCCGCCCTATATTGGGCCTCCTTAGCCCCGCCCGTGGAGAAAATCCCGCCTGCCCCAAGCTGAAAATCCCGCCTACCCCTGGAGGAAACCCCTCCCCCCTGCACCCCTCCCTCCCTTTCCCCTCCTGTTCCCTCCCTCCGCCAGCTCCCGCTCCCAGAGCGCTGCTGGGCGAAGTGGGAGAGCACCCCCCAATCTCAGGGGTCCGTTTCCTCCACTAAGGCAGTGGACAGGGAGACCTAAGGGGCAGAGAGAGTCCGGGAAGGTTAGCGCTAGAGCCGGAAAGCTTGATTTGAATATTGACTTGCTTGATCACTGGGAGAATCACTTGCCTCAATTTCCTCCTTTGTACTAAAGGGGCAGGGGAAGGGAGAATGTAATAGCCTTCGAAAATCGCTCTGTTTTGTTGCGCAAAGCAGCGCTGGAGGAGCGAGCCATTCTGCGTCCTTCCTTGCTGAGAGAGTAAAGTGGTGCCCCGCTGCACAGGTGAGAGCCAGGGGCTGCTGGGTAATGCAGTGGAAGAATTACTTTAGTCTACCTGCCTTTGACGCTTCCGTCAATTTCTTCTCTGTCTTCTTTAATCTGTTAGTTGTCTCCTCCCCAGCACCGATTCCCCACATCCCCGGGGATCTAAACACTTTCCTGAACAGGTATTAAGCTACAATATGTCCATCGCACACACAAGTTGTTATTTCAGCCTGGTAGGGACCTTGGAGAGCATCTGATTTCATTTTCCAGGAAGCCAAGATCATGACTTGTCCAACATCACACAGTAAACGGCAGAGCCTATTCTGAATCCAGACCCTCTGACTCCGAAGGGCCGCTAGGTGACATGAGGCATAGAACGCTGTCCCTGAAGTCAAGAAGAATCCTTTTTCTGAGGTCGGGACCTCAGACACTCACTAGCTTGTGTGACCCCAGGAAAGTCACTTCCCCCTGTTTGCCGCAGTTTCCTCCGCTGTAAAATGAACTAGAGAGGAAATGGCAGACAGAGCCAGTGTCTTTGCTGAGAAAATCCCAAAGGGGGTCACGGAGAGTTGGATACGACCACACAACAACAATCCCTGCCCTCAAGGAGCTTACATTCCCCCAGAAAGCATTGTTATCGTAGGATGATGTAACATGTACACACATAAATACAACACAATTTCAAGAGACATAGACCCCTAAAAACTGAGAGAAATCACTAAAAACCCCCAAAGGAAGTGACCCCTCCTCAAGCTGAGTCTTGAAGAAAGATAAATATTCTATATTATTGTTCTATAAGAAATGACCAGCAGGATGATTTCAGAAAGGCCTGGAGAGACATACATGAACTGATGCTGAGTGAAATGAGCAGGACCAGGAGATCGTTGTATACTTCAACAACAATACTATATGATTAACACATTTAACATGTATGGGATTGCCCGTCATCTAGGGGAGGGGGTGGAGGGAAGGAGGGGAAAATTTGGAACAGAAGGGAATACAAAGGATAATGTTGTAAAAAAAATTACCTATGCATATGTACTGTCAAAAAATATATAATTATAAAATTAATAAAAAAGAAAAGAAAAAGCTTTTAAAAAACAAACAAAAAAACCCCAATGTTATATAATCATCAATTCTGATGGACGTGGCCATCTCCAAAAATGAGATGAACCAAATCAGTTCCAATAGAGCAGTAATGAACTGAACCAACTACGCCCAGCAAAAGAACTCTGGGAGATGACTATGAACCACTACATAGGATTCCCAATCCCTCTATTTTTGCCCACCTGCATTTTGGATTTCCTTCACAGGCTACTTGTATACTGTTAAAGTCTGATTCTTTTTGTTCAGCAAAATAACTGTTTGGACATGTATACATATATTGTATTTAATTTATACTTTAACATATTTAACATGTATTGGTCAACCTGCCATCTGGGGGGGGGGGGAAGGAGGGAAAAAATTAGAACAAAAGGTTTGGCAATTGTCAATGTTGTAAAATTACCCATGCATATATCTGGTAAATAAAAACTATAATTTTTTTAAAAAAGATAAATATTTTAAGAATTAAAATAAGGGCAGGGATAACATTCTGGACATGGAGAGACCGCCTGAGCAGATGCGTAGAGATAGGAAGGGGCATCTAGAGTTTGGGGAGCTTCAAATAATCTTTTAGCTGATCAGTGAGTGAAGGGAAATGATGTGAAATGTTTGGAAAAGTAAGCAGGAGATAGATTATGGAGGGCTGTCAGGATCACTTCAAACAGCTTGTATTTTATCCTAGGAAAGCCACTAAGAATTTTTTTTTTTTGAACCAAAGAGGACATGTTAAGACATCTGTCTCAGGAATATTTCTCTGGTAGTTGTGTGCAGGATAAATGAGAGAATGGAGAACCGGTAAGCAGGGAGACCAATTTGTAGGCTATAAAGATAGTTCAGGCAAGAGGTGACTAGTCTAAACAGGACCTTTCATTAGTGTGGCTACACCTTCATCCTGCCCTGGCGTGTGCCAAGGCCCCAGTCACTGGGATAGGATAGGCTTCATAACAAGCAGGGCTGGATCATTGTGATTTGGCATCTTAGTCATAGTGATTGGTTATGCAGTGGGTATACTGGGACTTAACTTCCTCGATTCTGATCATTTCTCCTGGTTGAGCCCACAAATCTTTGATGATTTTGGAAAACTGAGCCCCTAGATTTGGATCAGTTTCTAAAAGGGTAGAATAGGCAATGAGATAAAAATGAGGAGAATGAAATTTTGATCATCCAGAGTCAAGACTCTGCAAGGAGCTGGGATAGAAATAGTATCATAGATTTAAAAGTAAAATTGAGATTCAGCAATAAAATGGAGAAAATGATGGCATCAACCTCAGAAGTTTGTTATGAGGATCAACTGAGATAACATGTAAAAGACCTTTGTAAACCCTAAATTAAGTTATTTCAGTAGTATTTAAAGGAACTTTACAGATCATTTAATCCAGGAATTCTTAACTTGGGGTCTGGGAACCTATTCTCATATATTTACTATTATTTATAGATATTATATGTTTTGGTAACTATTTCAATATGATTATCTTCCTTTGTGATTCCATGTATTTTGTTTTATATACTTAAATATTATCCATAGTCCTCACCAGACAGTGCCCAAAGTAAAGTTCAAAAACCCAACAACAAACTCAAGAAGCTTTGATCCCATCCAATTCTCCTTTACAGTGAAATCTGTGAACTGGGCAGATGATGCAAGTAGAAAAGACCTGAGCTTTGACATGAAAGCAGGCTCTGTTACCCCAAGTCCAAAGCTCGGTCCACTATGTGGTGCTGACCTCTGTAGAACAGTTTGGATAATAAATTCCCAGGGTGACAAGTCATCAGTAATGATTCCAAAAAATATACAAATTCTTCCAAGACCCAAGGCACATGATCTGGTTTCCTTTGAATAAAGTCTGGCTTGACTTGGACAACATGAAACCCAGGAAGATGGACAAAATCTGGGAGGCAATGGGACTTCAGATTGCTAGTTTCTTTCCTGTTCATGTAAATATGTATATTTCCTGTTTGAATTCCATTCATCTATTTATCAAATTGTGGTCAAAGGGTCTTTGTGACCCATGGGTTGTAAATTAATGTGATCAAAATGTAAACAGGACTTGCCCCGAAACTACTCTGATGGTACCAGGTTTTCAGGAAATTCCCAAGGGCCTGAGAAATTATAACTCTATAGTGATTCATGAAGATCCCCTAACAGTCCTCATGACTCCAGATTACTTGGCTGGAGGCTGTCATGCTGATTCTGTAGAGAAGGAATGAGCTCATTTCCTCCTGGTCAAAGAGACATGGAGACCATTAAGCTAGGTCTCCCAACTTTTTCCCTTCTACTCTCCTCTCTGAGAAACTTGAATAATCATCTTGGTTTTCCTAGTTTCTCCTATTGATCTTTTTTTCCAGTTATCTCTGTTCCATTCTAGGGGCCAAGCCCCTTTTATAGAGCAAAACTCAGTATTAGGATTGCAATTGAAGGCAGAGACTGTCATGTCATACTGCAATAGCTAGCACCATGCCTTGTATATAGTAATTCCTTTTTTTTTTCTTCTTTTAAAAACTTTAGTATTTTTCCCAGTTACAAGTAAAATAAATTTTAACATTTGTTTTTAAAACCTTGAGTTCCAAAATCTCTCCCTTCCTCTCTCTCCCCCCTCCTCACCATTGAGAAAGCAAGCAATTTGACAGGTTCTCCCATGTAGTGATTCCTTAATAAATTCTTGCTGAATGGAAGATAGAATGAATATGGAGAATGTAGCACTCTTGCCTTGCCACTGGCAGCTTGTGGGCCTTAGGAGATTACCTCCCCCCTGCACCACTGTTTCTCCTCCATAAAGACCATTAACCTACATTTCTGTAGCATTTTACGGTTTTTCAAAGCATTTTCACATCCATTATTGCATTTTATCTTTTTAACAAACTGATGAGTTAGGTAGGACATTTTATAGTTAAAAGAAATTTATTGGGGTTAAGAAATTTGCCCAAGGCCATGCAACTAGTGAGAAATGCAGGTAATCTATTAAAAAAAATTTTTGAGTGGATATTTGAAGAACAGGGCCCCATTCTTGACTTTAACATTAATTTTCCCTTATGACAAAGAAAAACAGCTAAGAAAAAACATCTTATGTTTCATTATATTTTCACAACTACATCTGAACATATCTTTTTGCATTGAGGGACTGTGTGACTTTTAATAAGCTGATTATAAGTAAAAAGGGAGTAAAGTTCATATACATCTGGCAGCACATGCAGTTATCTTACTCCCATAGTGTAAACCTCTCCAAACAAAGGTTAAATGTCAGTTTTTCATCTTTTTTCCAGTGTTTTTTTTTTCCCTAGCACCTTAATTTTACCTGCTGAACAGAGAATTCTTTAGGTATGAGCTGAAAGTAAGTACCTGAGAGATCCTGTGTTGACTGAGTTATACACTAAAGTGATATGAATCTTAGGGTAAAATAGGGTTTCTCCTTCTGACTCTGTTGCTAGTGACTTTGGGCAAATCACTTCTCTGAACCTCAGTTTCTTTGTTTGGACTAGTTAATCTACAATGTTCTTTCCAGCTCAAAATATCTATAATTTTATTTTAAGTAGATATTGAACACTCTTTTGTGACAAAGAAAATCTGTTAAGAAAAAGAGGATCTTGCTGAGTCTAATGCTGTATGTCTGTAATTTATTATTTGCGGGAACTGAAGCTAATGGATTGATTTAACCCTTCAATAGGGTTAAAGCTAATTAAGTGTCCATATGAAATCTGGCAGCTGGGTGGAGAACTGGATAGAGTACTGGATCTGGAGTCAAACTCATTTTTCTGCATTCAAATTTGACTTTGGGCATTTATTAGCTGTGTGACCCTGAGCAAGTCACTTTGCACTCTTTGCCTCAGTTTTCTCATCTATAAAATGAAGTGAAAAAAAATAGCAAACCACTCCAGTATCTCTACCAAGAAAACTCCAGATAGAATCACAAAGAGTCAGATATAACTGAACAGTAACAGCAGTTAAGTCTGTCACCAATATGGTAAGGTTCCATGGCATTAGGATGGGCATTGTTAAGTCAAAGAGACTGATTCTTTTGTGACTAACTTTCCATTTTGTGGATAAGTTTTCACTTATCTTTGAATTTTGTGTCCTTCAAATTTCTTTTTGTAAAAACCCCACTGTTGAAACATTAGCACACACGATCTAATCGCAGCTTTGTTGATATATTCCTTTTCCACTCCTGTGCTATGTAAAAATGTTATAAAAGCCAAAGAGCCATGAGCCTCTTGTGTTCTTGCACTGACCAAGAGCTTTGGGTCCAGTTTATTTCTGCAATCATATGCCTGGCTAAACAAATTATTGTGTGTATGTAGCTTTATGTTTTTTCTTTATTTTTTTAAAGTTTCAATAATATTTTATTTTTGAAATACATGTGAACATAGTTTTCAACATTCATTTTTGTAAGACTTTATGTTCCAAAATTTTCTCGCTCCATCCTCTTATATTCCCCCCTTCCCAAGACAGCAAGTAATCTGATATAGGTTAAATATATGCAATTCTTTTAAATATATTTCCATATTCGTCACATTGTGCAAGAAAAATCAGATCAAAAGGGGAAAAAAACCATGATAAAGAAAACCAACCAACAAACAAAAAATGAAAACATTATGCTTCAATCCACATTGAGCCTCCATAGTTTTCTCAATAGCTGTGGATGGCATTTTCCATCAAAAGTCTATTAGAATTTCCTGAAATCACCACATTGTTGAGAAGAGCCAAGCCCATCACAGCTGATTATTGCATAATCTTGTTGTTGCTGTACAGTGTTCTCCTGGTTCTACTTAACTCAGCACCAGTTCATATAAGTCTCCCCAGGCCTTTCTGAAATCATCCTGCTGATCATTTCTTATAAAACAATAGTATTCCATAACATTCATACACTTATTCAGCCATTCCCTAACTGAAGGGCATCAACTTAGTTTCCAGTTCCTTGCCACTACAAAAAGGGCTGATATAAACATTTTTGCACATCTTTTATCATCTCTTTGGGATACAGACCCAGTAGTGCTTCTCTTTATTTTCTATAACAACACTAAGCTGCCTAAGGAAAGATATATCAGCCCAGGTCAGGGAAGGGAAGAGAAAGGAGGGGAAGATAGAAGGAAAGGGAAAGGAAGATTGAAGGGAAGATAAAAGGGAAGAGAGGAGAAAGGAAAGGAAGACAGAAGGGAAGGGACGGGAACAGAACAGAATGGAGGGGAAGGAAAGCAAAGGGAGAGGAAGACAGGAAAGGAAGATGAAAGAGAAGGGAGGGGAGGGGAAGATAGAAGAGAAGAGAGGGAAAATGAAAGGAAGATGGAAGGGAAGAGAATGGAATAGAAGGGCAGGAAAAGAAGTCAAGGGAAGGAAAAGGAAGGTAGAAGGTAAGAGAAGGAAAAGGAGGAGAAGGGAAAGGAAGGAAGGAGAAGGAAAGTGAATGAAGAGGAAGATAGAAAAAGGAAGAAGGAAGGGAAGGGAGAGGAAGATGGGAGGAAGGGGAAAGATGGAAGGGGAAAGATGGAAGGGAAGGGAGAAAAAGACAAGAGAAGGGATAAGTAAAGAAAAAAATATTAGATTACAGAGACCATATTTTACACAATATATACAATATATTTGTTATCTTTTAGCTTCCTGACATTGTTGTGCCACAGTTTCCCTAAATTGTCCTGTCTCAGTTTCCCTAAATTATTCTGCCTCAGTTCCTTGAATTGTTCTGCTTCAATCGCCCTAGTTGCAACTCCCCTTTCTGATCATTAGGACTGAGATAATTAGGGTTAGGAGGCCTGACCATTGGCATTCCATAGAGCTATAAATTGCAGGTAAAATTACTTAGAGATATGTAAGCATATCTCTAAGTTCCAGACTTTCTAACTCTAGTGACTACCCCCTTCCCTCCTAAATTATCAGAATTTATGGCCCTACACCACAGTCTGTCAGAACCGAATTGATGGTCTGTTCCTGGAAATTCCTGCTGTTTATCAGTGTTCAGACTCCACTCCTTGCCTTTGTTTCCCCTGATCACTTGGAGCCATATATAACTCATTGGAATCTCATGTGTTGCTGGATTCTTTGAGACAAAAATCCAATTCATTCCTGGAGGCAGAGTGGATTCTGCTCTGCCTCCAGACTATTTCTCCCTCTCAGAAACCCAAATAAAATATTAAAAGCTTTCTAATCTCTATCTTGCCTGAGTTTCTCCAGCATTACAACATGAAGAAGTTTCATTATCTCTTTCACAGTTTTTTTCCAATTATGAAGAATTCAGTTTTCTTTTACCATTGAGGTCATTGTGTAACTATTGTCTTGAATCTGATTATTTTCATGGTTCTGCTTATTTTATTCCATTTTAATTCATAGAAGTGTTTCCATATTTTTTGAATTCCTCATATCTTTTATTTCTTACTGTACAACAATATTCTGTTTTCAGTTAGGAGTGTTTGGCAGGAGTAATATCCTAACTCTGTTCCCATACAATTTAAACTAATTTTTTTTTCCTCAAAGGATCATTAAAATTATCCTCAAGATTTGATTGGTGCAAGCTTTTGAAATCACTTTCTCATCACCTGAAGATAAAATATCCTGGGGCAGCTAGGTGGTGCAGTGGATAGAGCATCAGCCCTGAAGTACAGAGGACCTGAGTTCAGATGTGACCTCAGACACTTAACATTTCCTAGCTGTGTAACCCAGGGCACGTCACTTTACCCTCAGGGAAAAAAAAAGATAAAATATACATTGGGAGCTCTAGAAGGACCTGATGCTTCGTTGGCAGATCATGGTGGGACAATTCAAAAGCAGGAAGCGTTTGCAGCTGAATCAACTCAGGATGTCTTCAATAAAATCTTTATTGAATATTCTTCTGCTGTAGCTATTATTACTCCTTTTGTTAATTTTCAATGACATACAACTCAGAACAATGACGCTAGCTCTGATCATAGCCACACCAGATTAAGCCCTTAGGGAGAACCTGACCTCAAGCTCTCTGGCTCATTTATCCCCATGTCATTGTTGAACTATGAGGAAAATCTCTTGTACAAAGCTTAGATTTAACTTTCATCTAGGATTTCTCCATAAAGGATTAATAGAGTCCTTTACTAGATATCATATGTATGTGTGTGTATATATATATATATATACATATATATATACACATATACACACATATATATATATTATATAACATATATGCCAGTTATTTATTTCCTTCACTTTAAAAAATTTGAAAAATAAGGACTTGTAAACATACATCTTGGGTATTTTATCTAGAATAATTAAAAACACTTAAGTGCCTTATTATGTGTCAAGTGATGAGGGAAACAAATACAAAAGCAAAGACAGCTCCTGTTACCTTCAATGAACTTACACTCTAATAAGAGAGTCAACAAACCAAGGGAAGTAGTCTGCAGAGAATGACACTTTGGTCTAGAAATTTGCAGTATTGGTGAGAAGGGCCATAGGGGAATAAGTTGACACTATTCAAAGCCAATGGCATAGATGATGACTCTGGTTCATTGTGTAACGAGGCACAAGCACATACATCAGTAAATACCTAAAACATGAAATAGTGGGCAATCCTGAGGTGGACGATCCAAGTCTTAGGAGGGGCCTTCTAAATTAGAAACGTCAAGGTTTCTTGATTTCCTGAATAGAGGTCAACAGACAGAAAGGAAATTTCCTTCACTGGAAAAGATGATTCATCATTCCTCTTATATTCTCCTGTGGGTAGAAATGATTCTGAGGAAACTTGTGGAACTACCAGAAAAGCATTTCACCTTCATGTTGATTCACATTGTCCACAAGCAGTGGAAGTCCACATCTTTTAGTCAGTGAGGCACAAATGGCTCTGTCCATTTTCCTAAAAAAGGAAGGCTGTGGCCTCGGAGTACCTTCTGCTGCCAGGCCCAGGGCTTCTCAATATCTCCAGCAATCTTGAGCTTAATCGCTTCCATTTGAATTGTCTTAGGAAGATTCTGAAAATCATGCGGTAGGATGAAATACCAGACACTGAGGTCCTTTCTGGAACTAAACTTCCAAGCGTTCCAGCTCTAGTGCAGAGAGCCCAACTCCATTGGGCTGGCCACATTTTTTGAATGCCAAATGTACGCTTGCCAAAAAAGACTATTTTATGGAGAACTCACAGGCAAGTACTCACACAATGGTCAGAAGAAGCAATAAATACAAGGACACTCTCAGGGTCTCTCTTAAGAATTTTAGAACTGATTGTATGATATGGGAGACTCCGGCACAGGACCACCCAGCATGGGGTACTCTCATCAGAGAAGGTGCTCTGAGCAAAACAGAATTGAATTAGCTCAAAAGAAATGTGAGATGCACAAAGTTTGAGAATCTACCCTAAATGTTCAAAGGGACTATTTGTGCTCGACCTGTGGCAGAGCATTCTGAGCTCACATTGGTCTGATCCGCCAAAGTCGGACACACTGTAACTCTAACATAGTAATGTTATTCTTGTTCTCTTTGAGAAGGAAGGACAACTGAATGAGGTAATGGCCCTAAGAGCTCTGAGGCTTGAAACATCCCTCTCAGGATTACTGCTTGGTTACCTGTATTCAGGGGAAAAAATTCAAAACAGATAAGGTAACCAGGAACTTGAGACCCAAAACCAGGTTTGTCCAGGCAAGTGCATGCTCTTTGCCATATGTGTGCAAAGCTATTGTTACAGAGGGGAGAGAAGAGTCCCAAGTGATACACTCCAAGTAAGAGAAAGAGAAATGTGAGGGGGAGAGAGACAGAGAACAGAGAGACAAACTGACAGATAGAAAGAGGCAGACAGAGAGAAAGAGAGCAAGAGAGCAAGAGAGCAGAAGAGACAGAAATAGAGTCACTCTTAAAGTCTGTTCACAAATGGCTTCTCCTGATTTAGTGACCCTCTAAGGGTCAAGCACATCCCTATTCCACGCCCTGTAGGCCACATCAAGGGGACCAAGGAACCAACCAGGAACTGCTGACTTAATGCCTCTCAGCATAAGACTAGTGATGCCTCTCAGCATAAGACTAGAGCACATGTATCACTGGAAGCAAGCCAAATGTGGCTCCTATTGAAAGAGGTCAGGCTGCAGGCTTAGCTCCATGGGAAATGCTACAGTCCAGCAGATTAGGAGGTTCCCCATTACATCCCCATTACATATATGTCTGTGTGTGTGTGTGTGTTTTTAAATATATATATATATATGTTTTAAATATATATGGCATATATATACTATATATATGTATATATATACCATAATTTTTCAGCTGCTCCCAGATCTTTGAACACTGATTTTATTTCTATGTTTTTAGTACCACAAAGAATGTTGACATAAATATTTCAGTGTAAATTGGACCTGTTCTCTGTCTTATATTTCCTTAGGGTATACATGCAGAAATGGGGACATTTAGTGAAAGGATCTGGACAGTTTAGTTGCTTTTTTTTTTTTTCATCATTCCCAATTATATCATAGAAAGGTTTGATGACTTCACAGCTTAACCCATAAAGTATTGGTGTGCCTGTTTCTTTACAGGTACTGGAACATGAACTCTTATCATCTTTTGAAGAGGAAACTTCAAAATGGTTTTAAATTGCATATCTCCATATGCTCCAAGAGATTTGGACAATGTTTTCAGGTAATCATCAGGTAATCAATTCATGTAATCAAGTAATTTTTTCAGGTAATCATATTCCTCTGATCATTTGACTTTGGAGAATAGTTCTTAGGGAGCTCGTTAGAAAAAAAAAAGGGAGTCAGGGGTTCAGCAATAGACTGGAATCAAGGGACAGGTCAGTGCCTGATTCCCTGTGTGAAGCCTTCTGGATCCATTTCTGACCCTTACCTCTCCCATCTGAATGTTCATACCCTTAGTTCTGGGTGGGCATAAGCCACAAGAGAATGATAGGAAAGGTTCTCTGAATCTTAGACAAGTAGGTGCTTTTAAGGATTGTGACCCATTAGTAGACACATTTGTATACACTAGTACTATTCAGTGGCAGTATAGTATATATGTATATTTGCTATAGTATATATACTACATATATGTGGATGCACATATATGTAGTATACGATGGTCTAGAACCCAACCTATGGGAAAGGAAGAGAACTCCCTTAGTTTGTGGTGAGGAAGGAATGTCTGTCTGTAAGGAAAAGAACCATGGCATTAGATCCCATGCTGCCAGAAAAAGGGTACAGTGATTGCATGTGATGGGGCTAGGGAGTTGGGTTTGCAGAGACTCCTCTGCAAGAGAAACCCAGAACTCAAAGGGAAACTCCTGACCAGGAAATTACTAATAATAGTTACTGCTATTCATGAGAAGCAGTTTAGGAGAGAAAAGAATGCTACCTCTGAAGTCACAAGTTTTGTTACTCAGTCACTAAGTCATGTCCGACTCTTTGTGACCCCATGGAGCATAATGTACTAGACCCTTCTATCCTTCACCATCTCCCAAAGTCTGTCTGAGCTTGTTTTTGTAGGTGTCATGACACCGACTATCCAGCTCATCCTCTGCCATCCCTTTCTCCTTTTGCTTTTAATCCTTCCCAACATCAGGGTCTTTTCCAATGAGTTCTGTCTTTTCGTTGCATTGCCAAGTATTACAACTCCAGCTCCAGTATCTGACCTTTTAATAAATAGCATGAATTAATTTGATCTTTCTTGCCATCTGAGGGACTCTCAAAAGTCTTCTCCAGCACCACGAATCGAAAGTGCTGGTTCTTCATTGTCCACTTTTCCTTATAGTCTGATTCCAGGACTGGAGTTCAGATCCTGATTTTGCCACTTGCTAATACTGTGGTCTCAGACAAGTAAATCACTAGGCCATTCTGGACTCCTTATCTGTAAAATGGGAGGATTTACCTGGATGGTCTCTTCCAGCTCTAAATCTATGATCTTTTGTTGGTGATATATGACCACAGCTTTTAAGAAACACTGCAGTCTCCTAAAAATCAAGATAGAAATGGGTATTAGCTAGAGTAGGAGTGGGGAATGTCCGGCCTGCAGGCTGTATGAAAATCTCTGAAATCATTTGCTAAGGCACCTGCAGGTGATGATGAGCTGAAAGCTGGGGACAGCAGCCTCACTGCTTGAATTCTATAAGTTAATCATTTTGTATGACCTGCAAATATCATAAACATCCAAATGGCCCTTAGCAGAAAAAGTTTCCCCACCCCTGAACTAGAGGATCATAATAATAAACATGGCAGGTACAAGCTGGCTAGAACACATTACAAATCAAGAATTATTACATGCATGATGCTTTCCTTCCTGCCCCAAAGGTGCTTATTCATTTCGGACTTAGAGAAATTGAACCATTTGCAGCATCCAGCCCCAAGGCTACTGCATCAAGTGAAGGTGTGTGTGTGTGTGGGGGGGAACGATGCTCTGTTCTTGGCCACATCTCCCTAATTATTTGGCAGGAGGTGAAGATAAGGATCTGCAGCTGGGAGCTGATGATAATAAAGATTCCCATCTGCGAGGATTGCGCCATTCTCCTGAGGTCACCCACTTCTCTGCCCTTTTATGGTCTCATAGTGTGGCCAGAAGCTCTCTATCCTCTCATACACAGGACAAACAAAGCGGTTCCTTCTGTCCTCAGAAGACTAGGAGGCTATCTTCTAAAGGTTTGGGAGCAGTGAGGGTCTCTTTCTCCTTGTTTATGCAACCCTAAATAGTTAAGAAGCTATGCTAGGGCCCAGAGACCTAATATAGAGCCAATGAAACATGATCTGGGAGGGGTTGCTGTTGGTTTGCCTCCCTGCTATCCTCCCCCCACCCCATCCCAGGGCTGTGTGGGAAGCCGCGTAAAGTTACATGCTTGGGTCATTACTCATGGGAAGCAAAAGACCGCAGGGGCCAAAGCCTGAGGTTATATGCTCTGCTGTCAATGGAACATGGTGGCCAATGGCCAATATCCATGCAGCTGTGAGCCTAGCAAGAGTGAGCATCAAAAAACCCCTACGAACTCTCACTCCTCCACCCTAAAACTTGATTCCTTCAGGCATGGATCGATCTTAGACTAGCCCCAAGTATGTAAGAGATATGAACCTTTGCAAGTCATACTGAAAACCAATTGAACTAAGCCCAGCTACCATTAGCCAAAACATCTTTTTATAAGAATAAATTTTATAGTTATTAATTTTCATTATTATTTTATTATTTATTTTTATTTTGAACTAAAACACCAAATAAAATGGTGTTATAATTTTATGGTAAATATCAAATGATAAACCAAAAATGATAAGTGTCAAATAAAATGCATTTTCATTTGCATAGCAGAACAGAGTAAAAGAATTGATCTGAAGGGCAGATCTCATGCACAGTTTTTTAAAAAATATATAAGTATACATACATGTGTATATATATATGAAGTTCAACCTACAGTTTGGTATAGCTGTCCTGCAGGTCTGCTTCCTAAGAGTCCTTCTGTTCTCAGCATTTAAATAAAATGTACCCCCAGGGTTTCTCTTGTTTTTTTCTTTTCTTTTTTCCCTCTCATCTCCTTCTTCCCTCGTCTTCCATTCTGGAAAAAGGAAGCCTTGTAACAAATAAGTTGTTAACATTTAATCCTTAGTCTCCAAGTCTCCTGATGCCTCCCACAGTTTCTAGCCCCAATATACACCAGGCTCCAAGCCCAGGTTCTGGGCCTGAACAACCAGGAAGGGTTCATAGATCATTATAGTTAGAAAAGATTTTAGGATAACCTAATCCAGTGGTTCTCAAACTTTTTCATCTCAAAACTTTTTCATACTTTGAGAATCCCCCAAATGAAGGATCCCCCAAAGAGTTTTTGTTTATGTGTATTGTATCTATTTATTACATAATATATGTATATATACATATAGCATATATTTATGTATATACGTATGCATATATACATATAGTAACATGTTTAATTTATGGTGATATATGTATAACATATGTGATATGTAGTGATATATGTATAATATTTAGTATATTTGAAATGAAAGCATCTTAGGATTGTGACCTCATGGACCCCTGAAAAGATGGCACCCTTTGGAACCTAGTCTCATTTCTTCAGTCTTTAGCTGAGGTAACAAAGGTCCTGCTTATTCCCTAGACTAATGAAATACTTGTGCCAGATAGCTGGGAGGCACCAGAAAAGCTGGCAGCTAAGAACAAACCGTTAGGGCACACAACAAAGCCGAATTGTTTTTTCTGCAAACTCTATTAAGGAGAGGAACTCAGAGATTTCCTAAAATAGGATCTGTGTGAATTTTTGGAGCACATGTGCAATCAGGTATTGAAATCTTGAAGGCAGGAATCTTAGCTGAGGGAACCCTGCCTGGGAAGGGCAGGGACTTTTCTACAATCTTGTCCTTGAGGCTTCTCCAAGTTGATTTTTTGTAAACCTTAAAGCTCTGGATAATTCTATTAGTAATGATGGTAATAAGAATGTGGTATATGGAGAACTCGTCTCAGAGTCATAAACTATCGGGTTCAAGTCTGTCCTCTGAAGAATACTGGCTATGTTATCTTTGGTCTTGACCCATCCCTGCCTTGGAGAATTGTTTAAGACTGAGGTTCTTGACATTTTTTTGACCATCATGAAATCTATCTATTTTTGTTTTTTAGTAAAGCCTTTTATTTTCAAAACATATCCCCAGAGTCTGTTTTTAAATGCATAAAATAAAACCCATAGGATTACAAAGGAAAACAATTATATTGAAATACAATGATCAATTTTAATTTTTTTTAAGGAGACAAGTGACTTGCATAGGTAGTAAGTGTTTGAGGCCAACATATTTTTAAAACCAAATTCACAGACCTCAGGTTAAAAATCCCTGTTTAAGTCTAGAAGTTTAAAAGTTGCAGAGACAGTGTTAATCTTCATTGATGGAATAAGTTTCTTATGGTGATAAAATCATCATAGTAAAAAATATTGTAAAGTAAAATAATCTTGTAAAAGAATTATAAGAATTAGTATTTATATAACAATTTAAGGTTTACAAAGTGCTTTGCAAATACTATTTTACTTTATCATCATAAGAACCCTAAGAGGTAGATGTTATTATCACCCCACTGCCCCTTTTCTATTTCACCAGAAACCAGAACTTCTCCATTTCAAAGCAGGGTGAAAAAAAGGCTAAGAAAGGCAAAGGAATCATCAAAATTCATCTTCCTGGAATGCAAATGGCTTTTACTACCTGAAGGTGACAAATTTTGAGATTTCAAAGAATATGGCACATTCTGATTTCTTCTTTCCTCTTTTGCTGACCCTTTCTATTTTCTGCTTGTCAATACAGTGCAGTTTCTTTGCTTCTCTGGGCATTAATAGTAATTGCATGTCTGTTGTATTTTGTCTTTGATTAAGGGATGGAATCCTATGTCAGAGCCTCAGGAAAGCTCCACAGATTCTGAGAGAACAGAATTTCTAGGATTATGAAATAACAACTAATTCCTAAGGAATCACACAATTAATTCAACCATTCATTCAACTAAAAAGCATCTATTAAATATCTACTTCACACTTGGCACTGAGGATGCAAAGAAGTTGATTCTGTCCTCCTAAAAGATGGAATATTCTAACATGAAGAATTTGTATTGAATTTTGATAAAATTGGAAATAAGCTAGGGACATATTGCAAAAGGTTTTTAGATGCTGAAGAGAGGGGTTTGTATTTTACTCTAAAGACTATGTAGAGAAGCACTGAATCTGAGTCAGAATCTCTGAGTCAGAAGTGAATTCAATGACTATTTAGTGCAACCCACATCTGAACAAGAATTTCTTCTTCTATAACATTCTCTGCAAGTTAGAAAGCTTTGAACCTCAGCCTCAGAGTAGAGGGAACCCATTATCTTGTGAGACAGCCCATCTCGTTTTTGGAAAGCTCTCCTTTGATCTTTCAATAGTTCTGTATCATTACTGTATATAATCCCTCCAATGGTACAAAGCCCAACCCACCCATAATTTGAATCCTTTGGATCTCTAGTCCATGTCCACCCATAAACCTTCTACAGAAGGAGCATCCAGTGTTTATAGATCCATAAGTTTATGGACTTTTAGCCAGAGGAAACTTAGAGGTCATTTCATCTATCTAACGCCACTCTTAATTTTACAGAGAGAACTAAAGCTAAGAGAGATCAAAAGATTTGTCCAAAGTCACATGGGTGCTCGGTGGCAAAGATGATACTCAAACTGGGGTCATCTAATTCCAAATTGTACCAATGTCCCCATAAGGGACTTTCTCTCCAGCTCTTGAACATAATGTGGATAACAGTGGAACACATTCACTAGTCATCCCTCCCTCTTACTACATGATCAGCTTACCACTTTTTATAGTCATATGTCCCTCTGATGCTATCCTTTATGTTGTTTCTTCTTAAAAGTCTTCATTGCTAATTTGTCACTGCCTACTTGTGCTCCCCTTAAGCTTCTCCGCAATCCTTCCAGTCACCCACAAGTTCAAGTTTTCAGAGACTCACAGACATATAGCATCACAAGACATTGATGTGAAAAAGATAAACATTTGTTTGGAAGTTTGGAGTTATTAAAAAAAACAAAGCAAATCAAACAAAAAATACTCTTTAATTTCCCAAAGGCTATCTTTCTCTCTCCTCCCTTTTAACCTGTGACCCACGTCACTGTGTATCTACAGTGCCTGCCCAAGATAGATGAATTGGTGGGCCTAATGGTGTATCTAGAAATTAGGCATTCTTTATTCATTTGGTTTTTTCCATGTGAATATTAGACCAATTAATTACTATGAGTATCTTTTAAGATCAAAACCCAGGTTTTGATGCGATATCATCTACAAATTGGGAACATATGGAAGATCTCATCATCCCTAGGAAATCCTTTTTCTGTTTGGGGTATTCACTTGGCATCTTCCATCATAATGGTCAATATTTTTGGTAAATATATCTCCCTGTTTTATGCCTTTCTTGATATTCATGATCAAAGAGTTACAAAGTTATTTTGTTGTTATATCTGTTCAATTTGGCTTTGCTCATAGAGCACAGCACCTTCTCTGATGAGGGCACATCATGCTGAACAGTCCTGTGCCAGAGTCTCCCATGTCATACAATCAGTTCTAAAGTTCTTAAAAGAAACTTTGAAAATGTCTTTATATTGCTTTTTCTGACCACCTTGGGAACTCTTGCCCTGTGAGTTCTCCATAAAATTGTCTTTTTGGCTTTTAGTCTAACCCCTCTCCTCTCCCCCTTTTTCTTCAGAACCTCCAAAACACTGGGCTGTCTCTTGAAATTCATGTGTCAATCTCATTCTTAATGTGTATATTCCTGGTAAGTATATTGTCAAGGTAAGTGAATTTTCCCACAGCATTCAAAATTTTTCCATTTGTTGTAACCAATGGTTTCAGTGTGGATGGTATGGTGCTGGCTGATAGAGTACTTGTGTTGGTGTTAATTGTTAGGCCAAAATTAGCACAATTAGCAGAGAATCAATCCATTCTTTGTTGCATCTCAGCTTTGGAGGCTGCATGAAGTGCACAGTCAACTGCAAACAAAAAAATCAGGCACCAACAGGAAAGAGGGAGAAGTTGGATGATCAGACACTTTTCCAGTAAATATGGCTTCTTGTTGTTGTTCAGGTGTTTCTCAGTCATGTTTGAGTCTTCATGACTTCCATTTGAGATTTTTTTTTTGGTACAAATCCTGAAGTAATTTGCTATTTCCTTCTTGGGTTCATTTCACAGACAAAGAAACTGAGGTAAACAGGATTAAGTGACTTGCCCAGAGTCACACAGCTAGGAAGTATTTGAGGCCAAATATGAATTCAGGTCTTTCTGACTCTATGATAGTGCTCTATTTATTGTGCCACCTAACTGCCCAGTGTATGGCTTTGTAAACATGGACTTAGCCATTGGCACTTAATTGAGAGGAGAAAAAGAACTCCTGCATGGTTTCCAGTGATGGGCGTCCATATGAGCTATTTGGAAATCTAGGGAGGATGGACCCTTGTCTAACTGAGTCCTGTCTCTGAGCTAGCCCATGAAAGAGAATTAATGGAGATGCTCAACCTTTTTACTTAATTTTTTAAATCTTTTTCTCCATTTAGGGGACAGACCAGAGCAGTGTACAGTTGAGTCCTGGAAGTGGGTATATGGGAAAGCTTGGGTTTGCTTGCTCCTCCCAGAAGACATTAATGGTGACATGGGACAGAAGAACATGAGAGTGACATATGTTTGCAGGGGATTTTCCAGACCAAGAGATGGCAACATTTGGGATAATGATAGAGTCCTTGCAGAACCACAAGGAAAAATCCAACGTGTTGGACCACTAAGCCTGAGGAACGATGGTGCTCGTGAACAATGTCCCCAAGCCCCAGCCTCCTGTAGAAAGGAGGAAGAATTGTGCTTTTCTATGCCATGGTTCTAGAATCTAGCCTTTTAGGGGAAGAGAGGATCTTGGGCAGCTCCCACTTGGGATTTGCTGAAGTATAACTTTATTCTCTAGAGTTTGGGCATCAGATTTCTTAGAAAAAGGAGAATTTCCCTGAGTAGCGTGCCTTTTGGAGAATTAAGAAACATACTCATGTAACCTCTGTAACTGAAGAAACAGAAGGCATTAAAGCCACAAAGGGGTTGGGGGCCAAGAAATATGACTCACCACCTCCTTGCTGTGACCGTATGACCCTGACAATATATTTTTGTAGCAATTTTTAATCTTTTTCCAATTACACATAAAAACAATTTTTAACATTCATTTTTTTAAATTTTGACTTCCTTATTCTTTCTCTCTCCCCTCTTCCTTCCTTGAGAAGGCAAAGCAATTTAATATAGATTAAATACATGTGCAGTCATGCAAAACATATTTCCATAGTGGCCATGTTATAAAGGAAAACACAGACCAAAAAACCCCCCAAGAAAAATAAAGAAAATTTCAAAAATGCTTCCATCTACATTCTTCTTCAATTCTTTCTCTGGAAGAGGATATAGCATTTTTCCTCAAAAGTCTTTCAGACTTCAGATAATATTATTCTAATGAAAAGGAGATTGCCTCTCCAGCAGCCCCAAAGGTATTTGTCTTGGGGGAGTAAGCCAAATCACAGGGGTCCCATTAAGCATGGAAGGACTATGTAGATTCTGGAAAAAAGCAAAGAATCCACAAGAATATTAGAGAGTTGCCCTGATGGGAGCTAAATGGAGTTCCTACTGAGCTCCCTATGAGTGCTTTCTGAATTTTCAGCATTTGTTTTCATCATCTGCATTTTCTGTAGGCTAAAATACAAATTATCCTCTACCCATTTGTATATGTTATCTCGAGTGTTTATGTAATAGCCAAGGACCCCTGTTGCTCACATTTGTGGAAACTTAGATGTAGGCCCATTTGGAAATTTTCCTAGTGTAAATTCTAAGAAAAGTCAATAAGCTAAGGAAGAAAATGTCCTTTTTGATGCATCCCCAAAACTATGGAACACAGATTGCATCATCACGGTTCTCTTATCTTGTGAGTGAATGTGGAAGTGGGTAGGTGAAGTGGGTGGGGAGCAGGGCCATTTTCCTATCCATACTTCTAATTTAGCTCTGAGGACATCATTGGCAGGAAATGTGATCATAACAAATGAAGAATGGAAAGCCAGTATCTCCACTATCACATCTGTCCTAATCTCCCTTTTCCCCATCCTTATTCATAGCAATAAACAATGACCATCTGTCATCAAATTTTCTCTGGAGAGCTTGGGTATCTGACCTTATAAATGGGAGTGTTGCTACTTGTGAACAGTAGAGTATCTTAATTCTTTTTCAGCCACCCAAGATGGAAATTTCGATGCCATTTTAAAAGTCTAGGACTATTGCCCCTTTTTTGCCCAAGCCCAGTGGCTCAGGGCTGGACTTTTGAAATGTGTTTACTTTATGGCTCAATATAGTCACAGTTGGGAAGGAAAACAAATGAGTTTAACCAGAAGAGTTGAATAGTATGAGTTTCATCTGAGCTCATTGAGATTCCTAAACAATTTCTAGGAACACCAACAAAGTCCTAAAGTCTACATTATAACAGAAATATTATTTATCCAAATCTATCATTTTATGCTTATAGTTTCAACACCAGGCCCTCATTGCAGTTCAATAGCTCATCTATATTTATTTTAATGTTCCTGCTTTTTGCTCTTCTACCTGTATCCCCTTCACTCTCCTTCAATCAGTCTCAATCAACAAGAATTTTTTAAGTTCTTCCAGAATCTTCTTCTTGTGATCATCTCTTCTTTTTTAAAATAGTATTTTATTTTTCTAAATACATGTGAAGATAGTTTTCAGCATTCACCCCCATAAAACCTTGTGGTTCAAATTTTTCTCCCTCTCTTCTCTCTCCCCATTCCCCAACACAGAAAGCAATCTAATTATTCATTTTGCACAAGAAAAATCACACCAAAAAGGGAAAAAAAACCCAAGTAAACAAACAACAAAAACGGTGAAAATTCTATGCTTTAATCCACATTCAGTCCCCATATTCCCTTCTGTAGATGCAGATGGCTCTCTATCACAAGTCTATTGGAACTGTCCTAAATCACTTCATTGTTGGAAAGAGCCATGTCCATCAGAATTGATCCAAGTATAATCTTCTTACTGCCGTGTATAATGATCTCCTGGTTCTGCTCATTTCACTCAGCATCAGTTCATGTAAGTCTCTCCAGGCCTCTCTGAAATCTTCCTGCTGATCATTTCTTATGTAACAATAATATTCCATTACATTCATATACCATAAGTTATTCAGCCATTCCACTCAGTTTCCAGTTCCTTGCCAGTACAAAAACTGCTGCTATAAGTTTTTGTACAAGAATGTTTGTGGCAGCCCTCTTTGTAGTGGCCAGAAACTGGAAACTGAGTGGATGCCCCTCAACTGGAGAATGGCTGAATAAATTATGGTATATGAATGTTATGGAATATTATTGTTCTGTAAGAAATGACCAACAGGATGAATACAGAGAGGCCTGGAGAGACTTACATCAACTGATGCTGAGTGAAATGAGCAGGACGAGGACATCATTATATACTTCAATAACAACACTATATGATGATCAATTCTGATGGGCGTGGCCCTCTTCAACAATGAGATGAACCAAATCAGTTCCAATAGAGCAGTAATGAATTGAACCAGCTACACGCAGCAAAAGAACTCTGGGAGATGACTATGAACTACATAGAATTCCCAATCCCTCTATTTTTGTCTGCCTACATTTTTTTCACAGGTTAATTGTACACTATTTCAAAGTCTGATTCTTTTTGTACAGCAAAATAACTGTTTGGACATATATACATATATTGTACTTAACTTATACTTTAACATATATACATGTATGGGTCAACCTGCCATCTGGGGGAGGAGGTGGAGGGGAAGAAGGGGAAAAGTTGGAACAAAAGATTTGCAGTTGTCAGTGCTGAAAAATTACTCATGCATATATCTTGTAAATAAAAAGCTATAATAAAAAATTAAAAAAAAGTTTTTTCACAGGCGTGTTTTACCTTCTCTATCTGTATCTTTGGAATACAGACAGTAGAGACACTGCTGGATCAAAGTTTGATAGCCCTTTGGGCATAGTTTCAAATTGCTCTCCAGAATGGTTGAATCAGTTCACAATTCCACCATTAATGTTAGTGTCCCAGTTTTCTGCATCCCCTTCAATATTCTTTTACTGTCATTTTAGCCAATCCGAGAGGTATGAAGTGGTACCTCAGAGTTGTCTTAATTTGCATTTCTCTATTCATCTCAGACATTTTTCATCTCTACCTTTCCACATAGTTCCTTTTCTTTTCACTCTAATGCTCAGGTTTCCCCATCCTAACCAAAACCAACCAAACAAACTTCCTTTAATCCTTTAAGCACATAACAATACTAATAATAAGTCCTTATTGTTATATCTAACATTTATATAGTTCCTTCATGTTTGCAAAGAACTTTACAACAATTTTGGGAGTTAGGTCCTATTATTATCCCCATGTTGCAAATGTGACAGGTAAAATGATTTTCTCAGGGTCACATAGCAATTAAATATATGAGGTTGAATTTGAACTTAGTTCTTCTTAACTCTAGTCCAGGGGTCTCTGCACCATACCATCTAGTTGCTATCAATAACATAAGCAATTATCACCTTATCTATCTTATCCTTAAGGACTAACTCACTTTTAAAAATCTATACCTAGTTTATTTCTAGTCAATTAACAAACATTTATAAAGCACATATTATGTGTAAAGTACTATGTTGAAGATACAAAAGCAAAACCCCAAACAAATCCAACAACAACCGCAACTCAACTATAAACCAGTTCTTATTATGAAGAAGATTCTGAACGATATAATACATGTAATATAAGGTAATTTTATGAGAAAAAGAGAGCCAGCAACCACAGAGATCAGGTTGCAAACCTGAGTGACTGGGAGAGATGGTGGTCCATTCAATAGAAACGAAAGATTTAAAAGTAATAGGAGACTTGAGTAGGGGAAAAGATTGTGAGTTCCATTTTGGATATTTTGAGTTTGAAATACTGAAGGGAAAAACCCAGAAAGTAATTAGAGGTGTTGTAACTCTAGAATGCATAGAGCAATTTGGGATGGGTATGTAAAATTGTGTTTAGAGTTGTTCTAGAGAAGTGTCTACCAGAGTTCATAGAGATGTGTAGAGTTCTGGGGTTCATAGAGAAATGTGGGATGAGTATATAGATTTAGGAGTAATCTGTATAGAGATAATAGTTCAACTCATGGAAACAAATGAGATAGCTGAGTAACAATGCATATAGAAAAGGGGGGAAAGGCTCAGGACTGAACTTTTGAGGAAATCCATGCTTAGCAAAGAAGAAAGTGGAGGGGAACAAAAATGGCTAAAAGAGGAATGATCCAATAAGTAGGAGAAAAAAACAGAAGAGATAAGCATCACAGAAAGCAGTCAAAAGTGTGACATATTAGAGAAGTTAAGGAACAAACTGAGAAAAGGCTATTGATGTTGGCACTTAAGATATTATTGCTCTATTGGAGAAAGCAGATTGAATATATGTTGTGATCTTAGAATCTTAGATATTCAGCCAGAGTCAGGATAAGCAAAAGTCTTCACTCTCTATTCTATTTTGCAAAGTGAATAATATAGAAGTATATTTTGCATGATTCCACTTGTATAATTGACATTACATTTCTTACCTTCTCAGTAGTTAGGGGAAGAGAGTACTTAGAAGAAGAGAGAAAATTTGGAACTCAAATAATTTTTAAATGAATATTAAAAATAAACAATAATTTTTCAAAAAAGAAAATATAGTCGAGTAAAACGAATTTCTACATTGGTTGCATCTAAAAATGTTGGCCTTATTCTATATATTTAATCTATTACTTCTCCGTTAGGAGATGGAAAGTATTCTTTCTTACTGGTACTTTGGAATCATGGTTAGCCATTGCATTGATCATGGTTTCCAGGCCTTTCAAAGTTGTTTGGATTTTGTTTTGTTTTGCTTTTTTTCACAAGATTGTTGTTACTGTACAAATTGTTCTGGCATTGCTCCCTTTTTCATAATTTTCATTATGTATCTTTTTAGGGAGGGTGGGACTCTTCCCTGGAGAGACTAAGTTATGAGTTTAGCAACCTTGAGGACAAACCAAAATTTTTACATTTTTTTAAGTGAATGATATATTGCCCTAGGACATATTTCTGTGCTTGACATTCTAGGGTTTTTTTCAGCCTGTTTTGTCAATCCCATTCAGCTGTATTTGCAAAGAAATTTGTGTCCAAGTCATGATGATAGGGGATTTGACTTCAGTTTAAATCAGACTAATTTCATCCAATTAGCCAATAAATGTTTGTTGAGAAATTTTTGTATAAGGAGAAAAAAGAAAAAGAGAAGGAAGAAGAAAAGCAGAATATGACCATATTCTTCCATGTGCTGCCCTCAAGGGTTTATAATCTAATCAGATGATCAAATATGGAAATACAGGAATAATTAGAAAACAGTCATGTGAAGTTGTATGGCTCTGATTATTCATACAATAAAAATTTAGAGAAGGATAAATTTCAGCAGTGTGGGTTGGGATTGTGAAGAGTTTGAATATTTGAGGTTGGTCTTTAAGGATGGAAAGGATTTAGAAAGATAAAGAGGAAAAACAAAAACCTGTGTGACTATAGAAAAAGGAAGTATAATGTAATCCATCACTTATCACTGGAAATTATATTTTATTATTTTAGGGGTTAAAGTAATATGATAACATAGAAATTGTCTCAGATAGCCACTTTCTAGGAAGCGAATGTCTCCCAATTTGTGAACATCAACTAACCTATTACTGCCTCATTCCCCTTAGAAAGAAAGAAAGAAAGAAAGAAAGAAAGAAAGAAAGAAAGAAGAAGAAGAAAGAAAGAAAGAAAGAAAGAAAGAAAGAAAGAAAGGAGAAGGAAGGAAGGAAGAAGGAAGGAAGGAAGGAAGGAAGGAAGGAAGGAAGGAAGGAAGGAAGAAAGAAAGAAAGAAAGGAAGAAAGGAAGAAAGAAGAAAGAAAGAAAGAAAAGAAAGAAAGAAAGAAAGAAAGAAAGAAAGAAAGAAAGAAAGAAAGAAAGAAAGAAAGAAAGAAGAAAGAAAGAAAGAAAGAAAGAAAGAAAAGAAAGAAAGAAAGAAGAAAGAAAGGAAGGAAGGAAGGAGGAAGGAAGGAAGGAAGGAAGGAAGGAAGGAAGGAAGGAAGGAAGGAAGGGAAGGAAGGAAGGAAGAAAGAAGGAAGAAGAAGAAGAAGAAAGAAAGAAAGAAAGAAAGAAAGAAAGAAAGATAAGAAAGAAAGAAAGAAAAGAAAGAAAGAAGAAGAAAGAAAGAAAGAAAGAAAAAAAGAAAAAAAGAAAGAAAGAAGAAAGGAAAGAAGAAAGGAAAGAAGGAAGGAAGGAAGGAAGGAAGAAAGAAAGAAAGAAAGAAAGAAAGAAAGAAAGAAAGAAAGAAAGAAAGAAAGAAAGAAAGAAAGAAAGAAAGAAAGAAAGAAAGAAAGAAAGAAAGAAAAGAAAGAAAGAAAGAAAGAAAGAAAGAGAAGAAGGAAGGAAGGAAGGAAGGAAGGAAGGAAGGAAGGAAGGAAGAAGAAGAAAGGAAGGAAGGAAGGAGAAAGAAAGAAAGAAAGAAAGAAAGAAAGAAAGAAAGAAGAAAGAAAGAAAGAAAGAAAGAAAGAAAGAAAGAAAGAAAGAAGAAAGAAAGAAAGAAAGAAGAAAGAAAGAAAGAAAGAAAGAAAGAAAGAAAGAAAGAAAGAAAGAAAGAAAGAAAGAAAGAAAGAAAAGAAAAAGAAAGAAAGAAGAAAAGAAAGAAGAAAGGAAAGAAGGAAGGAAGGAAAGAAGGAAGGAAGGAAGGAAGGAAGGAAGGAAGGAAGGAAGGAAGGAAGGAAGGAAGGAAGGAAGGAAGGAAGGAAGGAAGGAAGGAAGGAAGAGAGAAAGAAAGAGAGAGGCACAGGAAGGGAGGGAGGGAAGGAGGGAGGGAGGAAGGAAGGAAGGAAGGAATTGGATCCAGGATTTTTTTATTCTGGCTCTATAAATGAGTGGAAGTCTGGATTTCCTCTGGAAGCTGGAAGGAGGTTCACTAAAGGATTTGACAGAGAAGAGGATTAGAAGAGACTCGATTTAGAACACTGGAATGGAGTAACCACAAGCCAGTTTTTCACCATACTAAGGGCTCACCCAGATGCTAGATTCAAAAGCTGTTTGCCAGCATCTATAGTTAAATAATGCCTTTGTATAAAATTGCTTTGCTTAAAAATTCTATGTTGTTGAAATATTTTTTTGTATTAGATCAAATGAGATAATATCTGTATAGCACTTTGTAAACCTGAAATGCTATATAAATTCCAATTCCAATTCTAATTATTATTGTTCCCTTAGTTGCTAGCAAAGTATTTTATAGAAAACTTCATTTTGGGTTTGGATGAAGTTAAAAAAAAAAAAAAAAAGACTTTGTCCCTGCCTAGGCAGGATATTTAGGGAAATTCTAGTACTCCAGAGACTATACAAGGCCCTGTAGAAATAAAAAAGGAGAGCTTACCAGTTTGGGGTTATAAGCCATACCCTGAATGAAGGTGGGATGGAAAGAAAACTCAGCTGTGAGTTTTCTTTCATTCTAGTGATGTTTCTTTACAGGTTCATATTCAGAACTAGAGAGAAATAATATTAGATTGGTTGCATTAGAGACAAGTTAGGAGGAACATATAAAGAATTAGGTGGAGGAGTTGGAACTCGATGTCCTAGATAAAAGAAAACCAGTTGAGTATCATGATATCACTGATATTTTAGGATGATCAGTCTGGAAGGGGTATACAAAATGGATTCAAGGGGAGAAGAGGAGAGGTAACCATTCAGCCTCAGGAGTACCTGTTGCATGCTTAAATCATCCGCCACACCCATAACTCAAAGGCATGAACCAGGATCTTTTTGGTCAGTAAGGGCAATACCTTCCAGTGGTAAGAGCTGTGGGTTTAACAGTCAGAATCTTGATCTGTTTTTGCGGCTTAATTGCTGACTTGTCGTGTGAATCTAATGATTCACTTCCCTCCATGGTCTCATTTTCCTTTCTGTGGAATGGAGCAGGAAGTTTTTGCCACCTGCCTGAAAGGAAGAGAAAAAGGGGTAAGAGAGCAAAGAGAAGCATTCAGCAGGGACTTGTTCTAGATGATGAAGTGTTCATTATGCCCACTCTTGGCCGAAGGATTGCCCATAAGGGTTACATTATGAAAATGTAAGACCCAGCTCTGACCTGCCCTCCTCCTGACATCAGAAATCTTGAGGACCAGATATAAATTTGTTGACGGTATAAAAAAGTTAAAAGCTATTGCCTCAGAGAGCCACTTTTCTGGGAAAATAGACTAGGATTCTTGACCAAAATTCCGGGTCTTTGAATTTCCCAAAAGAGTCATAGGGACCCAGTAGAAAGTTGAGTCATTCCATCCAGGATCTGTTGTGGCAGTTCCCATCCCTGGCCGATTTGCCTGTTGTCCTTGTCTGGGGGTTATAGAAAAACAGAAGAAAAGTCTCTTTGGATTGAACTGCCAAACCATAAGTTTGGCAGAAGAAACAAGTCGGGAGGCCCAGGATGGAGCTAATTAAGGATGTCTCCCTACACCACTCCTGGATCTTGACTTGAAGGTGATCTCAGTCAAAGCCTAGAAGTCCTGGCTGAGTATAGATGGGGGAAGGAGTCCATTCATGCCATTTTATTAGCAGTCTGAGTCAGCTCAAGTTCCAACTCAGTAGATAGCCCCCAGGAGGGTCAGTATGCAACTGCAAAAGCAGTAGTGCATGTATCACTAGTCTAGGAGTGTAAGTGGGGAAAGGAACTCTATGGTGAGTAATCAGCCTGAAGAAAGCAGACTCTTGCTCTTCCATATGTCCCTCCTGCTTGTGGGATGGCATAAGCAGAAGGAAGAATGGTTGGAAATTTTTCCACACACTCAACTCCATCTTCCATATCCATGTCTTTGGATTGGCCAAGCCCCATGCCTGGAATACCCTTCCTCCTCATCTCTATCTCCTTTAGATCCTGCTTCTTAAACTGTGGTTCATAAGTCCATATGGGATATCATAACTGAATGTGGGAGTTGCAAAATTATGATTTATTATCAGTAAATGTTTGATTTGTATGCCTATTTTATATACCTATATACCTGGGATCATATAAAAATGTCTTGGTGAAAAGAGGTTGTGAGTGGAAAAAGTTTAAGAACCCGTGTTTCAAGACACAGCTTAAGCTGTACCTTATAGCTGCCAGCACCCTCTCTCTCAAACTTCCTTGCATTTAATTTTTGTATTTCTTTTTTTTTTTTCTTTGCATATATACCTATCACAGGTTCTCTAGCGGACAACCATCCTTAATCTGGAAAGCTCTCACTTCCGCAATGTCAGTTTATCAAGAAAATGTTTATTAAGGATCTATATTGTTCTAGGCATTGGAAATACAAATAAAATATTTGCAAAAAGCTTCTATCTTAATGACAGAGAAAATTAGGATGTAAATATATGTGTATATACATACATATATATTTGTATATATGTAGATAGATAATAGAGAACCTGTGGTAGGTCTGAGAATATGGTAGCTAATCCATCATTATTCATACCATGGACACATGGAAATACTAGATCTAATGCTTATAGGGTAAAAATTCTTGACCTGGGACTCATAAACTTTTTTTTCAAAATCTTTTTATAATCATAATTCAATAATTATTTCCTTTGTAATCTGATATATTCTATTTTATGCATTTAAAAACAATAAAAAAAATTATTCTGAGAAGGGACCCATAAACTTCCCCAGACTGACTAAGGAAGGGGACCATCACATACACACACATTCACACACACACACACACACACACATACACACCAGAGAACTTCTGTTTCACTAGACAACAATCTGGAAGAAATTAGGATTAAATCAGCACCTGATACCAAATACTAAATTAAATTTCAAATGGATGTATGATCTAGATATAAAGGTTGCATCATAAACAATTTAAATTTAATTAAAGAAATGCAAATAAAACAACTCTGAGATTCCATATCAGACTGGCAAAGTTGAGAAAAAAGGAAAATGACAAATAATGGATTTAACTAATCAGTGCAATTATCAGCCCCAATTCCAAAGCAAATGATGGCTCCTCATGTCTTCCTGAAGAGGACACAGGCTAAAATGCACAATGAGACAAACATTTTTGGATATAGTCAATGCAAGAATTTGCTTTGCTTGATTATGTATATTAATTACAAGGGTTTGGCTCTTCTTATTTTTCCCCTAGCAAGGGAAGGAAGGGAAAAGCAAAAGGAAGGTAGGAGAGAAAAAAGTAAATGCTTTATATTGAGAAAAAAATTAATTAAAAAAATAACCCTTGTAGAGTATCTAAGTGAGAAGCATAGATTAATGAGATACTTCTGAATTTCTTGAGGAATTTCAGATAGTTGGATAAGTTGAGAGTTAATGTGATATACTAGAGAGAAGCTAGGCTTGGAATCAGGAGAGACCTAGATTTGATTCCCACCTCCAATCCTTAGTAGATGTGTGATGATGGGAAAGTCATTTAACCTAAATTTCAGTCTCCTCATTCATAAAATGGAAATAATCAGATCTTATAGAGTTGTTGTGAGGAAGAAAAGGAGATAAGAACTCTACTAGACAATGAGAATGATACCTGTAGACATAGATTGTGAGGCAGGAAACAGTGAGACAAATGAAACTATCTAGACAGATAAAAAGAAATAGAGGTAAGGGCCAAGATGGAGATGGTATTGGTGACAAACCAGAACCAGAAATAGAGAAAAGGAGAGGTGGGCTGACGATGTGGCTAGCACAACAAATGGGCTACGGGTGGTTGAAAATAAAGAGGCAAGGTTGCTGATAATTCAACAGAGCCATTTAATGAGAGAAATCATGTTGCTTATATATCTTAAAACAATATGTTACTATGATTTTCTATGATTTAACTCTCTGAAGCATGTTGTTAATTTCTAGGATTCAATCTTACTTAAAGTTCACAATGCCCCAGTAATTGTGCCAGGATCCTATGTTTTCCCTGTTTTCAAGCTTAAATGCACTTTTGAGTAATCTTAAGAGGAGGGGAGCATTGAAGTTACTGAAGTTTCTAGCTTCCTGGGAGTTCTCTACAGGTTGATGGTGATGATGATGATGATGATGATGATGATGATGATGATGATGATGGTGATGGTGATGATGATGATGATGGTGATGATGATGGTGATAATGATAATGATGATGATGATGGTGATGATGATGATGATTGATATCTATATAAGACTTTAAAGCTTACAAAGTACTTTATTTAAATGATCTCAGTTAAGTCTCATAACATAGCTATGAAGCAGGACTATAGATGTTCTTAACCACATCAAATGGATGGGAAAAATGAGGCTTAAAGAGAGTAACTGATTTGACTAGAGCCATACAGATTATAGGGATCAAAGGTGGGATTTGAACTCTAGATTTTCCTGATTCCAAATTCGGCGCTTTCTCCATTGTATCATACTGTATTCAAAGACAGAGCCCAAGAGCTAGACAGCTGTTATTGAGAGGATCACAAAGTTATTCTCCAAGGGAAAAGTTGAATGGAAACTGAACCAAGTGGAGAGACCCATAGAATTAGGCAGGCCTTATATGTGCTGACCTCCATGCTATGAAGCAAGAACCCCTATCCTGGGCTAAGATCCATATGTTTCCATGTTTCTGTCTCCAGACTTAAGGTGGGAATGCTCCCCAGAGGTTGAGTCTTTTCTGGAAGGATAACAGGCAGCTGCTCTCTGGTATTTCTGTCTCATTGGGGAACTGACAGACACCGCAATGAGTCAATCCCACCAAGCCCTGACTCACATTTGACCCACTTTTGCTGTTCCTTTTTTTGGGGGGTGGACCGGGGGTGAAGCAGACATGGTTTCCTAGGAATAAAGTGTAGGATAAAGCTCTGTAGGTAAACTGGGGGACAATCTCGAAGCCCTATCTCCAAAGCATTTTCTATTGCTTCTTTCATTTTACTCATATCAATATGGCGTCTTTGGCTACTTAGAAGCTAGCATACAAGAATGCCCCTATAGCCACTCTGATGATTAATTGAAATAGTCTATGGTTCCCAACCTGTAGTGTATTGAATGTCAGTCCCCTCAATCCCATATAGCTGTTATCAAAGCAGAATCAATTTAGGGTTAGGAATAGGCTAAGACCCAAGTGGTCTGGGTTAGTGTTGGATTCAAGACTGATATGGGATCAAAACTGTGAATGAGATTGGAGTTGGAATCAAGGTCAAGATGTCAAGGCAACAATGCAAACAAGGGCAGTAATTGGGGTCCAAAACAGGATCCAGGCAAAGATTGGGGTTTTTAGGGCAGGGAAGGAATGAGAGCCAGGAGGTGTGTGCAATGTCTAGACCCGGAGGGGATGCTTCAGTGTTGTGTGGTGACTCAGAGATAGTTGCTTTGCCATGGTGGAATGTGATCCAGGGATTTTGATTGTGGAAAATTAGGGCATTTGCCTTCGTGTTAAGAAAGATTCAAATGGAACTGTGGCTCTTCCAGGGTCCATTCCAAGAAGAAATTAGTTCTGCAATTTCCTATCTTCCCATAGCATCATAGGATTCAGTTCTATGCTACTCTTTGTGAAATAAGTGGACCTTAGGACACCAATATTCTTTATTGGATTTTCTTAGCAAAGATAGCAGAGTAGTTTGCCATTTCCTTCTCTGGTGGATTAGGGTAAATAGAATTTAAATAATTTACCCAGAATCACACAGCTAGTAAATATCTAAGGCTGAATTTGAAGTCGGGTCTTTCTGACAGCAGGCCCAGAACTCTAACTACCTAGTTACCTCCTAGTAACTTAGAGAAAATCTAACTGAACTCCTTCATTTACTGGTAAGAGGAAAAAAAAAAAAGGTAGAGATTTGCCTGTGGTCATCATGACAAGAAATAGCAGAGTTGTAGTTTGCTTGCAGGACTTCTGATCTCAAATTTAATGCTCTTTCCTCTCAACCACACTTTCTGAATCAGAAGAGAGTCAGACAGAAGAGTCAGACTATCCTCAGACCTTTGATCTCCACCCTGAATTGCACCAGGGACCCCCAGGGTATCCCCTCTGTCAGCAGCCTGGGTCCCACTTACACCAAATCCAATGCTTGCTGCTTAGGGTAGTATGCGGAAAAAAGATGACACCAGAGGGGCTCGCCTGCCTTTGCAGTAGTAGCTACAGACCACTTAGGGACATAGTCACACACAACAAGCAGTCATATATGAAGTAACAAGCAAGGTTGCCTGAATTCTCACTGAGAGTAAGAAGCAACGCCAGAGGGGCTCAACTGCCTCTGCAGTCATAACTACAGACCACTTAGGGAAACAATAACAGACAACAACAGTCATATATGAAGTAACAGTGAGGTTGCCTGAGATTGCAAAGCACTTTACAAATATCTCATTTGATCCTCATCACATTCTTGAGAGGCAACTATTTTTGTTATACCAATTTAGCAAAGGAAATGGTTTAGATCAGGGCTTCTTAAACTTTTCCCACTCATCATGCCTTTTCACCCTGGAAATTTTTACATGACCCAGGATATACAAAAATAGGTATACAAATAAATTTTATATTTATGTATTTTATATATTTCTATATGTATTATTTATATATCATTGTTTTATATTCTAATATAATTCTATTCTAAATATTTTTCTAAATCTAGAAATAATTATTTCTAAAAAATTATAAATAATTTTGTATTCTAAAATCTATATGCCCTGGGTATATAAAATAGGTATACAAATCAACCATTTGTTGGCAATAAATCATAATTTTGCAACCCCACATTCAGTTAGATGAGGTATATGACCCACAATTTAAGAAGCTGGGATTTCAAGGACAGCTGGATGACGAATGGGTACCTCTGCAGTAGAGTCAGTTGTGTGGTCACTAGAGTCTGGCAATTTGGACTGTGGGGGTCAGCAGTGGTTAGCAGTTGTCAACAACTTGCTACCTCAAACTCAGATCCGTGATGAAAAGGTGATGACACTGTTAGCCGCCAGCCCTCCTGTCTTAAAGCAAGAGGTTAGGTGAGAAGAACAACTTCTAGGCTCAAATAAAAAAGGCCTCCTGAGCTGGAGATAATCTAGTCTCTCTCTTCTCCTATTATGGATAGGGAAAAGGCCCTGAGAGGACCGGAATTTGCCTAAGTTCACACAGATGGTAAGAAGCAATGCCAGATTTTGAACAGAAGATTTTTGATTTCAAATCTAGGGAAGCCTGTGAAAATTGACATAGAGTCAGCATCTTAGTGTAGCAGTGAGAGTATCAGTCTTGGAATCAGGAAAATCTGAAGTCAAGCCCTGCTTTTGACACACATTGACTGTGTGACCATAGGAAAGTCACTTAACTTCTCAGAAGCCCCCAGCAACTGTCTTGGACAATAACTTACACAGAAGCCCTGTCAATCAGCTTTGGATGGGGATTTTCTTCACTGGGGTTTCCACACACTGATAGCATCACAGGTCTAGACTAGGGAAAGAAACTGAAAACAAGGGAGGCATAATACATACTTGTATTTCACGTGGGATGACAAGCTGAAACCTGTAGGCTAGAGTCCCAGAAATCATTCATGTGGCCCATGTAGCTTCTCCATCTCCTAGGATAACAGCTTTTATGCTAAAAAGGAATGTAGGAGTCATCCTGATTTTTGTACAAATAAGAATACTGAGGTGTAGGTGACTTGACTACAATCACTCAATAGTATTTGAATTGACTCTAAAATTTGCCACCTAAACTACATACAAACAATCTCTTCTCAAGTCACATTAGCAATTTTTCTGCCTATAATATTGATGAATGTTTCCTTTTTCTATCCACAACCCTGAATCTAAAGCATATGTGGTTTACTTACTATTCCACCCTGATTATTAGCAGTAATATGATTCATTTCTCCATTAGTTGAAACTGATGAAAAACATTCATCTAACCAAAGAGTACACATTAATGTGGTTTAGTGAATAGAACACTGGGCCAGAGACAGGAAACATGAGTTCAAATTCAGCCTCAGTCACTTACTAGCTGTGTGATCCTGGACAAGTCACTTAATCCTGTCTGATTCAGTTTCCTCATCTGTAAAATGAGCTGGAAAAGGAAATGGCAAACCACTCCAGTATTTTTGCCATGAAAACCCCAAATAAGGTCATGAAGAATTGGACACGACTGAAATACATAAGCAACAACATTCTTTTTTTTTAAATTGCTATAAAAATGTTTATTATTGTTGTTAGCATTGTGATTATTATCAGTCACAGGACTGGACTAGATAGTCTTTGACATTAAGAATATTTAGATTATCTTGAATAATTTTAGCATGTATGGGAAACAGCTTGAATAACATTCACTACTGGTTCAATGTTACTGTAGAAGGAGATTTCCAGTGATAAATCTCAGGGATCTGTGCTTGATCTTGTGTACCATTTTTTATCAGCGATTTCGAAAAAGAGAAATAGCATATTTATTAAAGATGACAGAAAGCTGGGAGAGATAGGTAACACACTGGGTGAATTAGTCAGAATGCAAAAATATCCTGAAAAACTAGTTTGGCATATTGGGTCAAATCCAACAAGATGAAATGTGTTGGTAATAAATAGAAAGTTTTATCCTGGATTATTAAAAAAAATCAGCTACCTAAGTACAAGTGAAGAAGTGGAGGTAGGTAGGAGTTCATCTGAATAATACCTGGGAGTTTTAGTAGACTTCATAGAAATCAACGATATAATATGATTCATTGTTGTTATTGTTTTTCAGTCATTTTTTTCAGGCATGTCCAACTCTTCTTGACCCCATTTGGGATTTTTTAGCAGAGATACTGGAGTGGTCTGCCATTTCCTTCTCCAGTTCATTTTACAAATAAAGAAACTGAGGCACACAAGCTTGGCTAAGTGTCTTGCTTAGGGTCACACAGCTAAGGTGTCCAAGACTAGATTTAAACTCACAAAGTTTTAAATTCACAAACTCTGACTCAAAGCTTGGTACCAATTTTATATTCCATCAAAAAAAAAAAATTTCAGGAATAAGAGCACAGTCCTATATTCTATCTTGGTCAGAGTATATACAGAATAATACATTTTGTTGTGGGTACCATATTTCAGGAAGAACTCTGCTAAGCTACAAAGTATCCAGACAAAGTCAACCCAGGAGAGTGAAGAGCTTCATGTTTGATCAACATGGAGATTGGCTGAAGGAAGGAGAGGAAAGCAACAATCTTTCATTAAGCACCTACTGTATCCCAGGTATTGTTACACAGTACAAATACAATCCTGCTTGATAATATTTTTAATAAATAGGAGGGATGTGATCACTGTCTTCAGGCATTTGAAGGGTAGTCCTGCAGGAAAAACTGTATTTGGACCAAGATGGCAGAATAAGAAGCAATAGGGAAAATTACAAACTTGATGAAGTAACAATTAGAATTTTCTAAAAATCTTCCAGGTCACCCTTCACTCAAGGTTTTCAAGTGAAGGCTGAATGACTCCTTGTTAGTTAAGTTGGAGTAGGGAATCTTTGTCAGATTTGGTGTGGCTGCCAAACTTGAAATTCTGTAATTCCGTGAGGATGGACTGAATCAGTCTCAGGAGCAGTCTTGACTTGTCTCAAGACTAATGCAAATCATGCTGCAGGTCCTTTGGCATATTCTCCCTAATAGAACTTGCTAATATTATCAAATTTCTATTTTTAGGCATATATATTTAACCCCACCCTGCCCTATCTCAGCCCCAGGCCACCTGGCCAGCATCCTCTCTACTTTGAGAAGGAGTTAAAGCTCAGAAGAGTGTGGAGGGATCGACCTGTGGCGCCAGCATGGGAGGCTGAGAGCGTAAGGGGCTGTCAGAGGGTCCAGAATGCCCTCTGCTTTCATGTTTATCAGCCAGTTATCCCAAGTTCAAAAGCACCCAGTGCTGACAGAAGCAGCTATGATTGCTCTTTCTGCAGGAAAAGATGTCCAGCCAGTCCATGGAGACTTGGAGGGGTTTGATTGATTGGCCTGGGTGTCCAGACATGCCCACAGGGTGACAGCAAAAAACAGCAAGCTTGGTAGTTATGTCAACCCTCTAACTTCCCTGATCTCCCTGGGCCATCCCTTGCCAAAGCAAGGCTAAGAGTCTCTAGGGTTTTACTTCCCTTTTTTAAAGCAAGTATTGTCCCTTGCCTGAGTCCCATTTTTCCATCTATATTAAAACAGTGTCCTCTAGTACTTTGAAGAAATAGAATATTTCTAAAATGCGCATTTCCTGGAAAAATGCATGTCTGTTAATAGCTCCAGTCACTCTCCCTGATATCCTTGACCATCACAGCTTCCTAGCCTCCACTGTGCCATATCTACGTTATCTTCCCTTGTAGAATGTAAGCCTCTTGAAGGCAGAACTGCTTTACTTTTCGTGTTTGTATTTGCAGACAATAAATGCTTTGTGTATATATATATATGCAATAAATGCTTTTTCACTCATTCATTCATGTCACATTCAGATCACATACAACATATGAGACAAAAATGGCAGCAGAGAATGGTAGCTATTTAATCCCTCTTTTGTCTTTCTAATTTTAGAGCCTAAGTGTGGTGTCTTGCATGTAGTAACCTGTGCTTTATGAATTAAATTCGCTGAACGGGTCAAAACTCTGACTGTTCCCCTGAAGCCAGTGGATAAAACACTGGGTTTGGAGTGAAGAAGCTTCCTAGCTATGTGACCTCAGACAAATCAGTTAACCTCCCTGCTTTAGTTCACATCTGTAAACTCAGATTTACAGATCTGTAAATCTGTACATCTGTAAAATGGGGATAATACTAGTACCTGCCTCACAGGGTTGTTATGAGGATCAAAAGAGATCATAATCACAAAGTATTTAAAGATTAGGTAATTCCCAGAGAGAGGACTATGGGAACTGAGTGTAGATCACAACATAGCATTTTCACTCTTGTTGTTGTTGTTCACTTGAATTTCATTTTCTTTCTCATTTTTTTCCTTTTTGATCTGATTTTTCTAGTGTAGCATGATAATTCTAAAGTATGTATACATATATTGGATTTAACATATATTTTAACATGTGTAACATATACTGGATTACCTGACATGTAGGGGAGGAGATAGGGGGAAGGAGGGGAAAATTTGGAACACAAGGTTTTGTAAGGGTCAATGGTGAAAAATTATCCATGCATATGTTTTGAAAATAAAAAGCTTTAAATGTTATGGAATGTTATTGTTCTGTAAGAAATGACCAGCAGGATGATTTCAGAGAGGCCTGAAGAGACTGACAGGAACTGATGCTGAGTGAAATGAGCAGAACTAGGAGATCATTGTACATGGCAACAACAAGCTTAGATGATGATCAGCTCTGATGGATGTGGCTCTCTTCAACGAGAGGATTCAAACCAGTTCTGATTGTTTAGTAACAATTGTTTAGTAAAGAAGAGAATCAGCTATACACAGAGAGAGAACTATGGGAAATAAGTGTGGACCACAACATAGCATTTCTACTCTTTCTGTTATCATTTGCTAGCATTTTTGTTTTCCTTCTCAGGTTTTTTCCTTTCTTTTTAGATCCAATTTTTCTTGTGAAGCAAGCAAGATAACTGTATAAATATGTATATATTGGATTTAACATATACTTTAACATATTTAATATGTATTGGATTACCTGCCATCTAGAGGAGGGGGAGGGGAGGAGGGAAAAAGTTGGAATAGAAGGTTTTACAAGGTCAGTGTTGAAAAATTGCCCCATACATATGGTTTGAAAATAAAATACTATAATAATAATTTTTTAAAGAAAAGACAAAGCTTTAATAATAAAAAAGATTAGATGATGATCACCTGTGATGGACTTGGCTCTTCTCAACAATGAATTGATTCAAAGCAATTCCAATATACTTGAGATAGAAAGAGCCATCCACATCCAGAGAGAGAACTAGACAGATTAAATATGGATCAGAGCATAATATTTTCACCTTTGTGATGCATGTTGTCTGTTTGTTTTCTTGCTTTTTTTTCCTTTCTCATATTTTTTTTCATTTTGGTCTGGTCTTTCTTGAACATCAGGATGAATATGAAAATATGTTTAGAATAATTGCACATGTTTAACCTATGTTGGATTGGTTGCTTGATGTCTTGGAGGGAGAGGGAAAGAGGGAGAAAAATTTTAAACACAGAGTTTTGCAAAGGTGATTGTTGAAAACTATTTTTGCATGTATTTGGAAAAATAAAATGCTATACTTAATCTTACTAGGGAAAAACACTGAAGTGTTTAGCATAGTGCCTAGTATATATAAAATATATATATACATACTAGGTATAATAATAATTTTTAATGTGTGCTAAGATGGGGAGCCCAGAGCAACTATTTGAAGGGAGTGAAGTGTGAGAGTAGGAGATGAGGAGGCATTCTTCCCCCCCCATCACCCCCTGAGTCACCTATAAAGCAATCACCCCAGCGTGCTCTGAGCTCCACACCCAGGCAGGCAGGAGATGCTGGGAAAGTCCCCAGTGCCTGTTGCTCCTGGCAGATGCACCAGACCCTCTCTTCTCATAGACCCTGACTGTGACTTCAGGGGGAGAAGCTCAGAGACTGTGGACCTTGGGATTCTTGTTCCATTTTCTGTCACACAGAGCAGCTAAGTTAATGGCCTGAGGTCTTCAGCTCTAGCCTTGAAGGAGGGCCAAGTGCTTCTCCCTCCACAAGGCTTGGCTGAGCTGGAGTCTCGACCTTACACCCTTTCTGGTTCTTGGTTCCATTTTCTTGATTCCAGGGAAAGTAGCAGATCATGGGCAGTAGGCCAGGTCTATCAGCCTAAAGTTTCTTCCCCTTCCTCTTGGGATCTGACTCAGATGCTCCTGGCAAGGAGGACTCACACAATTGCCATGGAGGCCTTTGCTTAAGCCTAGGAAAAGTGGACAGATGGAGGAAAGAATTTACTCTTTCCAGAAACTTCCTTCCTTCTTTTGTATCTGAGAGCTAGAACCCTGTCAGAGAAACCCCAAACCAGAACCAAAAGATAGAGAATAATTTGTAAACTGCTTTTACCTGAATCCTGTCTTCTAGATCTAACTCCAGCCCTGAAAGCCTCCTTCACAGCCTCCATGACTGCTTCTGCCCAGCATCCTAGAATCACAGCTCTAAAAGCTACAAAACCTGGAAAAGACTTTTAACTCCTTCCTTTCACAAATTCATTTCTATAAACACATAATAACCCTAAATATGTGGGATGGGCCATATGGATATAAAGATAACATAAACCCTGTTTTCAAGGACCTTACGACTAAATAGAATATAGAATATATATATATATATGTATATATAGATAGATACACACACACACACACACACACATATAGAAAATAGAATATAGAGTCACAAACTCAAATGAACGTGGTTAAAAAAAGAGAATGTGATAAATACTTTGGAATCCAGGCAGAGAGCTATGAAAAAAATCTTAGGGGAGAGAGAGAATTCATATTAACAGACTGTGGGAGTATGTCAGGGTAGATGTTAAGAGGGAAGTGGCAGCTGAATTGAGCCTTGAAGGAAGGTTTTCTAACTGATCAGGAAGGGGTCATTCTAAGCCTAAGGAAATAGGAGAACACAGAGGATTATGTTCTGGCTGGAAGGCCTTGAATAGCATTGTGTGTATACACACATGTATACCCATGTGTGTATAACATATATACATATATACATACATGTACATACAAACATAACATATAAATAAAATATATAACATGATATATAGAGATGTTTGCCAAGTACTTTATATATTATCTCATTTGATCCTTACAATTCCATGAGGTAGGTGCTGTCTCTGTATGATCCCATTTGACAGATGAGGAAACTGAGACTGGATTAAGCGACTTGCTCAGGTTCACAATCTGGTGTGAAGCAGAATTCAAACTCAGATCTTCCTAACTCTGTTATCTACTACATCACCATTTGTAAGGACAAACAATTTTATATTATAGTTGACAGACAGTGGAGGATCAGTGAAGGCTCCCAAGAGAAGGCACACTATTTAGAATGGCACATTGAGGGGATGGGGAAGAGAAGGAACAGAGAAGAGAAAATAAAAGGGTAGAAAAGTGATGAATTCATGGACAGTCTCCCAATGCCTGACCTCCAGATTCTATAGCAAAAGGTCCTGAAACCCTTCCCCTGGAGGCAAAGGGGAGGTGTTCCATAATGATTGAAGCATTGTAGATTTACATCTGGGAAGTAGGAATCTTCAAGTTTATCTAGTCTTACCTTCCTCCCATTTTACATTTTACAGGTGAAGAATCTAAAGCCTGGGAAGTTAAGTAAATGAATCAAATCAATAGTAGAGATGATTGAACCAGGATTGCTACCCAAGGCCTTTAACTCTAAACTCAATGTTCTTTCCATTGCACCATAAGGCCACCGGTCCCTCAGTGCCCTCCAAAGTAGAATATAGAGAAGGAAGGGACAATAGATAGATTTTTTTCCCTCTACTTTGGGCTTTTATCTTATTGCCTCTGAAGCATCCTAGTGATCCCTCAAGAGAAAAAAAGAACTAGTCCTGAAATCCCAAAAAGGAAAAAAAAAAAAAGAAAAGAAAAAAAAAAGGCTACAAGCCATATTGAGAGTGAGAAGTTTCTACACCAGCTTTGCTGTTCCTCTGATAGTTTGGACAGAACTCATTCTAGCCTAGGAAAGCTGAAGGTCTTAAAAAAGGGAAGCCAAGAGCTGTGTCTGAGTCCCAGGACTGACTCAAATCATGCACATGGAAGGTTTAAAGCTGGAAGTGACAGACTCCAAACACTCCCATCTTCTCCCCCTTCCTTTCATATCCTAAAAAGTTTAGCTAAAGACTGGACTAAGACGCCCTAGCCACAAGGGGAACTCTCTAAAAATTGGACCTAGGGCGGCCTCTGGTGGCCATCAGCTTATCTTTATTATGTCCAGGGGATGATGGCCTAACTTCTCTGGCTGTGATTTAATAATTATTGACATTAATTCACTGATTTAAGGTTTACAAGATAACCAGTATCGAATTTAAGCTTCATAACAACCCTCTAAGGTTGGTTCTATTGGTGATATTATTCCTATTTTTCAGATGAAGAAACTGAAATTTAGAAACATTAAATAAGTTGTTAATGGTCACACAGCTAGTGAATCTCAGTGGTTGGATTTGAACCCCAAAATGGCATTTAAATTGCCTGACTCCAGGTCCGACCCTCTAACCACTATGACACTTTGTCTCGGTCTCAGTCTCAAAGGGCCCAACTCTTCCATTGAGCTCAGAAGCCTAATTTGAGGTTGGACTTTCAATAGACTCTTGGGATAAGGGTAACTGGACTAGACCCAGTAAATCAAAGAACATTTTAATGGATGTAGCACTGCCATAGACTTGGGAAGAGAGTTTCTATATAGGAAAAGCGTTGCATGGGTCAAGTTACCACCCAGTTGTAAGACAAAACTACCATATGTGAAAAATCAGTGAACTAGGTAGTATATAATGGCACCTCAATACTCATCATTAATTGGTTCTAGAAGACACAAAGCGTGATGAAAACAACGCATACCAAATAAATTTTTCCCCATAAGGAGCACATCTCCAGTCCACAACCTAGCCATCCTTCCCCATCCAATTCCCCAAATGGGCAAGTGGGGCTTTCAGCTTTAGGGAAATAAATCAGCTCAGCCCAACCTAACTGGGCTCCTCCCTTCTTGACTCAACTCACTTTCTGAGAGGAAATATGACCTTTATACTTTCCTCTTACCCCACACCTCCAAGCTTCCTTGGGGGAGGGAGGGCCTAGATGTGGAGGTAGAAGTTATAGTCCCTTGCACTCTGCTGCTGTAGGCCCACAGCTAGGTCCACTCCCACTGCTCCTGCTGCTCTCACCCCTGCCCCTGCTGCTCTCACCCCTGCCCCTGCTCCTGTTCTTGCTTCCTTTTTTTTTAATATGAGTTGGACTAGACAGGAATCTTTAAAGTCTGAAATTGTGGGAATGCAAATTGCTTAGCACAATATCTGACATATAGTAGGTGGTTAATGTTCTCTATTCATGAAGCCTAAGATGCCATAAGTCACTTGAGTTGGATGTTAAAGAATTATAAGATTTAGACTGGTAGAGGAAGAAAGAAAAAAATAATTCAGGTGAAGGAAAAAAAGATGAGCAAGGACCCGGGGTTTCCCAGTGTGACTAATAGGCTCTTCTTCCTCTAAGACCATCCACTGGGGTTCAGAAGATTGAGCCATTGGTTGTCTTGAGGACTAATAACAGTGGCCCATTCATATCAGCTGCTCAAGCACCTCCTGCCTCCACAGAGCCCCTGAACCCTACTTATCCCTAGTAAGGCACTTAGCAGACACAATGAACCAGACAGCAGCCAACAGAAGGTGGCCCTGAATGTCAAACACTTTGCCCACAGGAATGGCAGATGTGATGAGAAACAGGGTGAATGTGGCTCCATCTCCAGATGCTTCTCTTGGAAATCCATGCTGTCTCCTGGTAGGTCCACTTGGCAAAGGACCCTCCATTTAGACCTAGAAAGAAGCCTAGACATTACCAAGTTCAATCCCTTAATTTTAGGGAAGGGGAAACTAAAAAGCATTTAACTATGATTAAATGATTTGCCCAGTGCTCTTATAAACTCTTATGCTTATGCTCTTAAGTAACTGGGACAGTATTTGAACTCAGGTCTTCTGGATTGTGGGCTCTGTTCCCCATACTGTACTGCCTCCAGATGGCACACTGTCTGTGACCATTCTTCCTAAGCCAAGCACCCAAATTCACAGAACTGAATATCTCAGAATCAGAGCCACAGAATCTGGGTGTTAGAGGGGACCTCTGGATCTTAACCTGGGGCCTATGAACATGGTTTTAAAAATATTTGGATAATTGCATTTCAATATAATAATAACCAGCATTTATATCATGCTTTCAGATTTTCTGGGCTGCTAGGTGATGCAGTGGATAGCTCCCTGGGCCTGGAGTAAGGAAGAGAGTTCAAATTCAGTCTCAGACACTTCTTAGCTATTCAATCCTGGGCAACTCCCTTCACTCTGTTTGCCTTAGTTTCCCCATCTGTAAAATGAACCGGAGAAGGAAATGTCAAACCAGTCCAGTATCGTTGCCAAGAAAACCTCCAAATCAGATCACAAAGAATTAGATATGACTGAACATCAAGAGCTTTACGTGTTATCTCATTTGATCCCTTGTAATTCTATATATTTTATTTTTGCATTTAAAACATTCTGAGAAGGGGTCCATAGACTTTACCAGACTGACCCAAGAAGGTTTCATTAAGAATTCCTGCTCTACTTTTAAAAAGGAAAAGGACCTACATGTGCAAAAATATTTATAGCAGGCTTTTTCATGATGACAAAATATTAGAAATTGATGGGATGCCCATCAATTGGGAAACGGCAGAACAAACTGTAGTATATGGATGTAATGGAAGACTATTGTGCAATAAGAAATGGGCAGGCAGATTTCAGGAAAACTTGGGAAAAGTTGTATGAACTGATGCAAAATGAAATAAGCAGAACTAGGAAAGCATTAAATAGCAGCATTGTGTGACAATCAATTTGAATGTTTCAGCTCTTCTCAGCAACACCATAATCCCAGACAAATTCAAAGGACTCATGAAGGAAAATGATATCCACATCCAGATAAAGAATTGATGGATTCTGAATGCAGAGCAAAACATACTTTTTTCACTTACTTTATCTTTTTTCTTGGTATTTTTCCTTTTGATCTGTTTCTTCTTTTACAACTGTGACTAATATGGAAATATGTTTTACATAATAGCACATATATAACGTATATCAAATTGCCTCCAATTTTCAGAAGAGGGAGAAAAATTTGGAATTCAAAATCTTGTAAAAATGAATGCTAAAATTGTCTTGATATGTAATTGGGGGAAAATACTATTTTTAAAAAAAGAATTCTGATCTAATTCTCATTTACAAAAGGAATCCCGATTACATAATGATAAATGATCTTTCAGTTTCCAAAGATTCCCCAGACTGGGGGAGCCCACTCCTTCCTGAGGAAGGCTCCCACCTTTCTGATAAATAGCTGAGACCAAAAAGCCTGAATTTCCTACAGCTATAGAGCTGAGATCGTGACTCTCAGCCTTACCTGACCTGTCCCCTTTAAACTTAACTACCCTGTAAAGTAAACTGACTTTACTGTGACAGGAGTGACTTCCTGCCACTCCCTGAGTCTCCTCCTCCATTTGATATCTAAATATTTGTTATGTGTTCTCAAATAAAGCTGGAGACAGTTTTGTTTTTTAAAGAAAATAATGAGACTAGTTAGTGGGGTAGGGCCAGATTGTTTGAAAGCCAGACAGAAGCATCTGGTAGGAAATAGGAAACACCATAAGTGTTTTTACCAAAGGAGAAAAAAAAAATGAAAGTCATGTTTAAGAAATATCATTCTAAAAGACAAATAACTTTGAAAGATTTTAGAATTTTGATCAATACAATGACCAATCAATCAACATTTATTAAGTACCTACTATGTGCCAGGTACTATGTTGAGCACTGGGGATGCAAAAAGAGATAAAGGACAGTTCCTACCCTCAAAAAGCTTACACTCTCAAGGGGGAGACAATATGAATATATACATATATATATATATATATATATATATATATATATATGTAAGCTTATATATATATAAGCTTATATATATATATATATAAGTTTATATATAGAATAAATAGGAGCTAATTAAAAGGGGAAGGCACTAGAAATAAGAGGAGTTGAGGAAGGTGGGATTTTAGTTGAGATTTAAACAAACCAAGGAGGTCAGTAGCTGCAACAAAGACGGGAGAACATTCCAGATATGGAATCTTCTTCTGGGAACAGACAATGGGCCACCAATTCCAGAGGACTGAAGCATTCCAAAGCATTCCAGAGATGAAGCAATATTCACCTCCTGCCAGAGAGGTGATAACCTCAGGATGAAGAATGAGACATATATTTTTGGACATGGTTAAGGTGGGAATTTGTTTTGCTGGATTGCATATTTCTTACAAGGGTTTGACTTTTCTTTTTATTTATTTTTTCAGTTGGGGAGATGAAAGAAAGAAAAAATACATTCTTGTTAATTAAAAAAAATTAAAAGGAATATCTGGAATCAGTATATGGGATGAATTGGTGAGGGGAAGAGACTGACTTCAGGAAGGTCAAAAAGTAAGTAAGCTATTGTAGTAATCCAGGTGTGATAAAGGCAGATATTATGGTATTCATGGTGAGAAAGAAGGAATAGCAAATAAAAGGCATTTGAAAGGAAAAAATAAATGGTATTTGGTAACTAGAAGAAAAAGGAACAGGTGAGTCAAAGATGACTACAAGCAAGGGAAAGGACCCGTGTGTATGTACGACAATATTTAGAGCAGCATTTTTTGTTGTAACAAAAAACCGGAAACAAAAGGTGTTCCTCTCAATTGGCAAATGGCTGAGCAATTTATGATTTATGAATGAGTTATTGTGCTCTAGTTGAAGAGGGCCATAACATCAAGAGATAATTGCAAGGGAATCCACGTGCCCAATATCTCACTTTCTCCTCTGGACCCATACAAGGAATAATGTTGTAAAAAAAATTACTCATGCATATGTACTGTCAAAAAAATTTATAATTATAAAATTAATTTTAAAAAATATTTAAAAAAGAAATGACAAAAGGAATGGAATAAGAAATACCTGGGAAGACTTGTATGAACTGGTGCCAAGTTAAATGAGCAGAACATGGAGAACAATTTATATAATAACATTATATAGGAAGATGAAAAACTGTCACTTCAGAAGAATAACTGAATCATATTCTCTACCTCTTCACAAAGACTTTGGTAGTCAAGAGAATGAGAAATGCATTCTCTGACATAGTCAATATGTGGAACTGTTTTTGTCCTTTTTTCTTTTTTACAATTTTATGTAAAAATAATTTTTACCATTATTTTAAAGAATTTTGAATTCCAAATTCTCTTCCTCCCACTCCTCACCACTCCTTGAGAAAGCAAGCAATTTGATATAGGTTATACATGTACAATCATATGAAACATTTCCATATTAGACATGTTGTGAAAGAAAAAACAGGCCAAAAAACTCTTAGAAAAATAAAGTTTAAAAAAAAAAGTATGCCTTGATCTGAATTCAGACTCCAAAAGCTCTCTCTTTGGAAGTAGATAGCATTATCATAAGTCCTTCAGAATTGTCTTAAATCATTGCATTGCTAAGAATAGCTGTGTCACTCAGAGTTGATCATTGTTAAAATATTGCTTATGTACAATGTTTTCCTGATTCTGCTCACTTCACTTTACATCAATTCATGTAAATCTGCTTTCCAAGTTTTTCTGAAAGCATCCTGCTCATCATTTCTTATAGCACAATAGTATTTCATCACAATCATATACCACAACTTATTTAGCCATTGTCCAATTGATGGGCATTCCTCAATTTGTGTGAAACTATTTTGCTGGACTATATTACATAGGAGGAAAAGGAAAGAAGAAAAGAAAGAAAGAAAGAAAGAAAGAAAGAAAGAAAGAAAGAAAGAAAGAAAGAAAGAAAGAAAGAAAGAAAGAAAGAAAGAAAGAAAGAAAGAAAGAAAGAAAGAAAGAAAGAAGGAAGGAAGGAAGGAAGGAAGGAAGGAAGGAAGGAAGGAAGGAAGGAAGGAAGAAGGAAGGAAGGAAGGAAGGAAGGAAGGAAGGAAGGAAGGAAGGAAGGAAGGAAGGAAGGAAGGAAGGAAGGAAGAGAAGAAAGAAAGAAAGAAAGAAAGAAAGAAAGAAAGAAAGAAAGAAAGGAAGGAAGAAAGGAAGGAAGGAAGGAAGGAAGGAAGGAAGGAAGGAAGGAAGGAAGGAAGGAAGGAAGGAAGGAAGGAAGGAAGGAAGGAAGAAGGAAGGAAGGAAGGAGGAAGGAAGGAAAAGGAAAGAAGGGGGAAGTAAAGAGGAAAGGAGGGAAGGGAGGGAAGGAGGCAGAAAGGAAGGAAGAAAGAAAGAGAGAGAGGGGGAGGAAGAACAGAGTATTAATGAAACTTTCATAAAATGCTCAGAAAAAGAACAGAAGGAAATTCAGAAATAGACACAGGCAAGCAGGACAGTATTGGAATTACTATGTAAAATATATTCTATACTTTAAAAAACAAGCTGCCTATAATTGAGATTCATAATTTATTATGCAGTTTTCTTTTTCTGTTCTTATTTGCATGTGGAAATTATCATATTTGTAGATACCTGTCAGACTCATAATAATTTTTTTAAAGATGATTCCAATTTTGTTTGACTTGGAGAATAGAGTGGAGCCATTGCAAGAGACAGGGAAATTGGAAAGGGCGCTTGTTTGAGAGACATTTGATTTTCAGGTGACAGCAAGATCTCCAAGTGAAAATGTGAAAATAGGCAATTGAAAATCCAGGATAGGAAGAAAGATTAATGACACTCAGCTCGTCATGTAGGTTTTTATCATGCCAAACTGATTCATTTTTTTAGGAATCACTCTAAGACGGCATAGCAGAAAGAATATTAAATTTGGCAGAGAACCTACCTTTAGATTTTGGTCCTGCTACTTTACTCTCTGTGTGACATTGGGTAAACTACTCAATCTCTCTGGACCTCAATTTGCATATCTATAAAAGAAAGAAATGTTCACCCAGATCTCTTTCAGCTCTAAATCCTGAGATCCAACTATCCTTACTCATGAATTTACTCTTAAGCCACATCACTTAGGAGATAAATTACTGTTTGTTCATGATCACCAGATAGTAATGACTTTCCTCATAATCCAGCAAGAGATGGGATCAAACGCCAAACCTTCCAGAATCATAGAATCTAGAACTGGAAGAGTCTAACTTTTATTGAAAAAAAAAATTACCAAACCCATTCCCTTCTTCAACACCTGAATAAGGTGCCCAGTAAGTCTTTGGTTGAAGACTTCTAATAAGAAAGAAGTCAAATCAAGATACATTTATTAATTGCCTCCTCTACTAACATTGCATTATACTCTGAAAGAACTTACTGAGGCAGCAGATTCCACTTTTAGACACTTTTAATCATTAGGAATTTTTCTTTCATTGAACTTAAATCTGTCTCTTAACAACTTCCCCTCATTCCTATTTCCCTCTAAGGACATATAGAACCAACCTGATTTCTCTTCTATGAGTTAATCCTTGAGACATCTGAAGAGCGCTATTATGTCCCCTTATTAAGCCTTCTCTTCTCTAAGATAAAAATCCCTACTTTTTTTCAGCAATTCTCATATAATACGGTCCCCTAATTTCCCATTAGTTACCTTTCATAGCCACCATATCATACTATTGACTAATATTGAGACTGGAGACCACTATAACCTCCAGATCATTTTTAGATGAACTCTCTATCTTGTCCTTGGGAAGATGGATTTTTGAACTCAAATGTAAAACTTAATATTTATCCCAAATAAATTTCAACTTTTCAGACTCAAGTCAGTGTTTTTTGCCTGCCAAGATCTTATTAGCTGTCCATGCTGTATTAGCCATGCTATTCAGTTTTGTGTTATCTGTAAAAGCACCAAGTATCTGCCTACCTTCTTTTTAAAATTATTATTTTTTCAATTAACAAGCTTTCATTCTCTCCCTTCTCCAGGAAAAAGACAAAAGAACTCTGTTTGCAAAGATAAACAAAACAAATTTCCATATTGGCCATATCCAAAAAAGTAGGGCCCATTTTTTCATCTTGAATCCCTCACCTCTTTGGAACGAGGAGCGTGGTATAGCGGCCCAGTGGAACAGTGGCAAACCTGGGTTCAAATGCGGCCTCTGATCTCTACTGGGCAAATAATTTCATTTCTCAGTGTCCTAAGCAACTCTCTAAGAGTAAGTTATAAGCATTTATTAAGTGCTTACTTACTGGACTAAGTGGTAGGGATACAAAGAAAGGCAAAAATATGCTCCTTACAATTGACCATCTATATCAGAGGAGAGAATTTCAATACCAGGAATTCCATCCATGAATGGAATCACAGGTTGAGACAAAAATAAAGTAAAATAAATGTTCCTATTACAGCTGCCATATCTCCCTATCGCATTCCCACTTCTTATCCTATTACTCATCATTCTCCAATCATACTAACACTCTCCACGGTTGTCGTTATTATTCTTATTATGAGGTAAGTGGTACAATGGATAGAATGCCAAACTCTCTAGCAGTCAAGAAGACCTGAGTTCAAACATTTACTAGCAATGTGATCTCTGGGCAGGTCACTTTACCTCTGTCTGTCTCAATTTCCTCATCTGTAAAATGGGGATAATAATAGCACTAGGACAAAATGAGATATTTGTAAAGCACTCAGCCCTTGAACATAAAAGGGGCAATATGTTTGTTCCCTCTCCCCCACCTCACTTTCTCGTTTCTTCCTGTCCCATTCAAACCTGTAGTCATTCGCTCTCTTAGATTCCTAGGGCTGGAGTTGGAAGGGGAAGTCATCCAGTCCAGGGGATATTAACTTTAGATGGGTGATGGACTTCTTTTTGAAATGGGAGGTCTAGGCTTTTGGAAGCTTTGTGAACTCATGAATCTATTCTATTTAGATGCATAAAATCAAATACAGAGGGTTACAAAGGAATTGCATTGAAATATATTTATTAATTTACAACTGAGGAAGCGGAGACCTAGAAAGGGCTATTTAAATGCTCAAGATCACACAGATAGCAAAGGTAGCATTTGAACCCAGGTCCTCTGTTTCCCAACCCAGTATTCAAAGCCCTCTCTCCCCTTCCCCAATTCCCATCTTTCTCACCTTCCATTCCTCCCCTATCATAGATTTAGAGCTGGAAGGAGTCTCAGGGGTCATCAAATCCACCCTCTCATTTTTACAGATGAGGAAACTGAGACCGAAATATCTGATGATCTACTCAAGATCACACTGTAAGCTTTGAGGCAACATTAGGACTCAGGTCTCAAGACTAGTCTTCTCTTCCCTCTCCCTTGTCCCAGTCAGTCACATGTGCTTCGACTCCTACCATTCTGCCACAATGCACCCGTCCCTCGGATTTCCCTAATATGCACCCGACATCCTCAGTCACCCAGACGTGCCCTGATCGCCCACTCATGTCTCTCCCACCACTAGGTTCTGGATCTAACTTCAGGGCTACACCCACTAGATGGCTCCACACACCTGCTCTTGCTAATTGCTTCCAGTCTGGGATCCCAGATTCCGGAGCCCCCTGATCCAGCCTCAGACATAGCCTAAATACTTCCCCCCCCCTCAGCCCAAGCACTGAGCCTGTCTCCTCCCCTCACAGACGGCTCTCTTCCCTCCCAGATGCCTCAGTCCTTAACCCACATAGCTGACATTCATTTTGCGTCTCAAGGTTGACAAAATCTTCGGCAAATATGATCTCATTGGACCGCAGGTCCTTACCTGAAGGAATATCTCAACATTTCTCAGCCATCCTCCCAATGACTACATCACTCTCCCTTTTTTTTTTTTTTTTTTCAGAACCTGTGTTCATTTCTCTCTTCTCTCAGGGGTCCATCACCTGAATAAATCCTGACTCCAAATACCACATCCCTCATATTTCAAATACCCCACTCCAAATATCTCATTCCTCTCATGCCCCAGTTACAAATATTTTTATCTCCAGAATGAAGAAAATTGGGATAGCCAGCATTTTTAAGGAATTCAGAACTAGACAGCGAAATCCTCTGATATAACAGGGTTTTCAGGGTCATTTCTTGAATCTTTTGTCTAGGGGACCCCTCCACCACCACACAAAACATCCCTCTCCCCAGCTACGTGACTGGGACACATCTCTAGGTTTGTTTCCTCATGGTTCAGTCATCCAGTTGTAATGTCCGTAATCATCTGCGCTCAGTCTGACTTAACCTACTATGAGTTCCCAGCCTGATGCCTGGCTGAGACCGGTTATTATCCTTCAAAACTCACCTCAGCTTCACATCCCAGAGGAAGCCTTTCTTGTGGACGGAGGTTAGTTTTCCTCTCCTCAAATTATTTCGTTTGTTCTCATCCATACCCAAGTTGAGTCTCCTCAGGAGACAAAGAACACAGGACAAAGACTGTATCATTTAACTCTGTATCCCCAACACTCATCATGGTGCCTGGCATTTTGCAGATGTTTAATAAATAAATGTATGTTGAATTGAAGAGAATATGACCCAGAGGATCTGCTGAGACTATATTTCTACCTGTATAGAGAGGATCCCATAAAGCTGCTAATAACAGTGACCTATGAAGTGACCTGTTATTATTTACATAGAACTTCCTTCTAATTGCTATGGTATAGCAGGAAGTTGGGTAAATGCTGAAGGGTTAGACTACTGGGATGGTATGGGTTGATGGATTCTACTTGCCACTGAGATCACCTCAATGTCTGAGTTATTAGAGGATGTTTGGGAGGAGAAAAAAGTATTTATGGACTATTGTATCTCTTCATTAGGTATTGAATGAATGAATGAGGAAAGAAAAAAAAAAGTAAAGAATGGATTCAGTTTATGTATTCCTGCTCATCTCTCCTTCTACTCCTCACAACCCATTTGGAAAATTGTTTTTATTTACGTAATAACAGTTGCACTAATTATCAAATGCTTTATTGTTAACTCAGAATAATCTTCAAAAATTGCTTTACCCACAACTCTCCAGCTTCTCATTTTTCCTCTCTTCAATCTATCCTCCACTCAGTTGTCAAATTGGTATTCCTAAAACATAGTTCTGGATCTGTCAACCCCTGCTCAGATACCTCTGATGGCTCCCTACTGCCTTAAGGACAAAATAGATATTTCTGATCCTCACATTAAAAGGTCTCCACAATCTGGCTCCCACCGCATTTACTAATTACTCTTTCACATACCTAACATTTTAGTTAAAATGGCCTACTGGCTGCTCATATATTCATTATTACATCTCCCTCTTCCTGCTTTTGCACATATAGTGGTGGTGGTGTTGAGTCATATCTGACCCTGTGTAATCCCATTTGGGGTTTTCTTGGCAAAGATATAGGAATGGTTTGTCTTTTCTAGACCACATCTTTCCCAACCAACACTTAGTGAGTTCTTCTTGAAATTAATTTGTATATACCTTATGCCTACTTACTTATATGTTGTATTTGCCTAGTACTATGTAAGCTCCATGAGGGCAATGATACTCACATGTGTTTTCATCTCTCTAGGACCTAGCACACAGCTCTTGGCACTTAGTACTTGCTAGACATAAAGGCTGAGTTGAACTCTTCAGCCTCCTCCTTTTCCTCCCCTGTTCCAACTCACCTTTCCATCCCCTTCATAGCCAGGCAATGGAGAAAGCATTGGACCTGGAATCAGCATTTCTAGATCTGAGTCTGAGCTGAACCACTTGGGAGCTGGACAGGACTCAGTTTAGCAATAGAAGCCAGGGACCCTCCTTAGGATGTGCTGACACTCCAAGCTTTTTCCCTGTTTCACTGCTTTGATCCCCAAGAACCAGCCTCTATCGGTTTCCATCTGAATAGCCTTACACCTGCATCTCCTTCTTCTCCCTTCACTTCATGTTAATAAATGTAAAACTTTAAGGATCAGCTCCCAAGGGACAGGGACTAAGGCATTTTAATCTAGAATTAAAAATTGATGACAATTGATGGTGGATTGCTTAGTGGAGGCACTAGTGGTGGAAAGAGCCTTGGGCATAGAGCCAAAAGAGCTTGTTTTGAATTTGGGTTCCAACAGTAATTAAGTCACAGAACCCCCTAAGCCTCAGTTTTCTCATCTATATCGTGTAGGGCATAATCCTTCTGGGGCTGTTGAAAAATCAAGATCATATACATAGAATACTTCACCATAAAACTATGATTATTCCATGAATGAACATACTCTGAGCTGAGCTAAAGAAAGCCAGGCTTACCCACAGTAATTGAAAAAACAAACAAACGAACAAACACAAAATTTAAGTTTTGGTCTCTCCCCTCCACAAAGTCCTTTAGGATTTGTTCCTCATAAAAGGGCCTGGATCTCACTGGGACGTTTAAGATAAGGAGTGGCTTGACATCCCATTTCCAGTTATCTTAGACTAGGGTGGAGAATGGTTTTATTGTCCCTCACCTTTGTCCCAAACTCAACCTTTAAATCGTTTTTTTTTTTTTTTTTTTCTCTCACTTCCCTTCTTCAGACCAATCCGGGGCCATCGAAACCTATTAGTATCTGACTATTTCTGGAAGATAAGATGTTCCCAGGGCTCCAGTGACTGAACCATTAAATCCAGTTCCCCTTACTTTACAAAGGAGGAAATTAAGGTTCAGTGAAATGTGGGGGCAGGGATGCAGCAGATTAAGATTATGGTTCTGAACATATGTGGTTTTAAATCCTACCTGGCTTGGTCTCTTTTTGAAAGCCTAATGGATAAAGAGCTGGCCTTGGCAGGAGGACATTTACTAGCTGGGTATCCCTGGATACTTCTGGGTTATTCTGGACAACTCTTTAAAACTACAGGTTTTAAAGACAGGACAGCTAGGTGGCACAGTGCATACATAGAGCATTAACCCTGGAGTCAGAGGACCTGAGTTCACATTGAGCCTCAGACACTTACTACCTGTGTGACCCTGGGCAATTGCATCCTCAAAACAAACCAAATTATGGGTGGCAGAGAAGATGCCAACTGCACTGGTAGGGAGCATCTCCTCCCTGTACTAGTGAAAGCAGAGATCCAGTCTCTATGGCTAAATCCTGTGTCCCAGTGAGGAGAAAGTCAGAGCTAGAACCCAGATTTCTAGAGTGCCCTCCCTCCCCAGTTCAGCAATCTCCTTTCCCTCTCCATCATCCTTTTAGCCCCATTCTGCCATATAAGGTGTCCACCTTTTCCCTTCCCAGCCTCCACTGCCTAGACCTGGAAATGAGGCTATGGTGATGGATTCTTTCTACTGGCTCCCTGGAGGAGCCCGCCCGATAACTGGATGAAACCCAGCTCAGCCGAGTCCCAGTGGGTGTCCTGGTGTAATCAAGTCTGTTCAGCCGCAGTGAGAGGGAGAGCACACTGCAGCCCTGCTCAGCTGTCTCCGGCCCGAGCCTAGGTGAGCATGCAGCTGTCTGGGCAGGTCTGGAACCTGCCCAGCCTGTTCCTGCTCTGGGATAGCTATGCCCCTGTGCCCTACTTGCCGCCCCCACCTCACGGTGTGCATATGTATGTGTGTGTGGAGGGGGCTGCGGGAAGGAAGAGAAAGCAAAGCAGTTGGTATGTTTCTCACGAGCTGGAATGAGGAGGAGGTATCCTGGGATTTGGCCAAAAGAGAATGGAAATGTTAATCCTTCCCTTTTACCTGCTCTTCTAGGCCAGCTGGATACACCCCAGAGGCTCAAGACTCCCTACCCTCCCATCCTTCTCCCGATTGTTTGTCACCTAGCTGACTCGAGAGATGTCAGTCATCCATCTTTGGGGTTTGGGTGATGGTTCTTATCATGGGGAAGTAATGCTTCACTCGGCTCTGGTCAAATTTGAATTAAACATGGGTTCTGGAGACTTTAAGAGTCAGTAGAGGCTGGCTTTGCAATCTAGCTCTGTCACCCATTTGATATGTAGCCTAGTAATAACAACAACAACAACAAACAACCATAATGTGCTTTATGGTCTGCAAAGCATTTCACATAATCTTATTTGATCCTTACAAACAACCCTGTGATGCAAGTGCTTTTGTTATCTATTTTTTACACACAAGGAACTTGACTCAGAGATTTAAGTGACTTGCCCAAGATCACACAGCATCTGAGTGCAGACTTCTGCACTCTCCAACCTACCTCCTGGCTGCCTCAGTGGAACTTATTCAGCCTCTAGGGGTTTCAATTTCCTCCTCTTCAAAATGAGGGAGGTTTGACAAGATGAGAGCTCTCTGGTCCCTTCCTAGCTCTAACCACTCTGGGGTGCTCCTAGCTGATCCTACTGGTCATCTCCTGGAGCCAAGAACCATTTCCTAATTCTGATCATTATGTCTCTGAAGATCATAAGATTGCCCTAGAGCCCCAGGGGACCAGGTCACCAAGGCCCTCAGGTTAGGAACCCCAGATAAAGAAGTAACAGAGGGTGGAGCCGTGGGTGCAGCCCCGGTCCTGGAGTCAGGGGGAACCGAGTTCAAATGGGGACTCAGACATTTGACAGTTACTGGCTGCGTGATCCTGGGCAAGTCATTTCACTTAAAGCCTCGCAAACAACCAAGGATCTAAGCGGTAGATTCAGAATTAGACTCAGGTCGGCCCTCTGCCTCGCTTTCCGCCCAGGACCACGGTTTTCGGAGCCGGAGGGAGCCGGAGACATCGGTTACCTGGGGGACTCCCTCCTGGGACCGAGGCCCGGGCAGGACCCCGCTCGCTAGTGGCCGGGCTGGGATCCCGAGTCGGCTCCTGGGGCTTCTTTCTTCTGCAGCCCGGGCGGTGCAGGGGCCCGGTGGGACCGCCCGGCCATGCGCCCGCAGCGGCGGGGTTTGGGGGCCCCGGGGGTCTGTTTAGGAGTCCCTCAGTCCAGGGCCCGGTCTCAGGGCCTCCGTCATAGAGGCAGGGGCCGCCAGCTCTCAGTCTCCACCCCCCAGCCCTCCATGCCGGACTCCTCCGTGCAGCCCAGACCCCTGGGAAGGACACTGGGGTCACGTCCCCTCCCGCCTCTCGGGACCTTAGCCGTGGGGCGGCCGCCGGGTCGGTAGAGGCCCCCCCTCCCCGCATCCGTCCCCGCGGCCCCCCTGCCCGGCCCGGGCCGTCGGTCCCGCGGTGCCCGGGCTGGGCCGGCGGCTGCCCGGCCGGGGCGGGGCGGGGCGGAGCGCCCGCGAGAAGCCCCTCCCCGGGGGCGGGCGGGCCGGGCTGGGGGCGGGCAGCGGGGGTGTCCCTCCCCGCCTCGCTCCCCGGTAAAGTCTCGCGGTGCTGCTGGGCTCAGCCCCGTCTCCTCCTCCTGCTCCCTCTCGGCCGGGCGGCGGTGACTGTGCACGGAGATCGGAGCGGGCAGCGCAGCCGTGCCCGCCCCGCCAGCATGGCCACCACCGCCCCCTGCACCCGCTTCACCGACGACTACCAGCTCTACGAGGAGCTCGGCAAGTACGGCTCGGACTCCCCCCGCCCCCGGGCGCTGCTGCGGCTCCTCCCCCCGCCCCCCGGCCCTGCACCGGCCCCGCTGCAGCCCGGCCGGTGCGGCGCCCCTTCCCCGCCCGGCGCCCCCGCCCCCGGCCCCTCCCCGGCCGGCCCCGGCCCCTGCGGCCGGCCCGGAGCCTCCCGCGGCATCCGGCTGGACGGGCGAGCCCCGGCTGCCCGCAGCCCCCGGCCGCTCCCGGGCTTCCCCAGCCACGCCCCCGGCCCGCTCCGGCCCCGCAGGCTCTCCGACCTTGGTCACACCCTGTCCGAGCCCGGACCCCGCGGCCCGAGCCGCAGCCGGTGCCCGGGGGTCTGAGGGGGGGGACCGCTCGGGCGCCTGGCCCCGCCCCCGGCTGTGGGCTAGTGCAGCCTCTTCCCGGATCCGGACCCCGCTGCTGGGCGCTGCTGCAGCCCCCCCTTCCTCCTCCCTCCCCCCCACCTCCCTGCAGTGGTCCCGGGAGCCGCGCGCCGCAGCCGCAGCATCCCCCTCCCCTCCGCACGGCCCCGAGCTGCCGCCGGCCGCCGCTGCCTCCGCCGCCGCCGCTACTGCTGCAGCCCCACACTCCCCTCCCCGCCCCCCCCAACCCGGCCACTGCAGCCCCCGCCCTGCCCCCCAGCCTGGTCACATACAGGCCGGGGGAGCTGGCTAGCGCAAGCCGGAGGGCTTTCTCGGGCCGGGGAGGGGGGGGGAACGGGACCGGGAGGGGAAAGCCAGAAGGAAGGGAGAGACTTTGTAGCCCTGCCCTTGACAGCTGGGGCCCCTGCCCCACTTGTGACGGCTCTCCTCCCCTCTGCTGGCCGCCAGCCTAGCCGGGATGCGGTGGGATGCGGTGGGACGCTGAGGGTCCTCGGCCTCGCTCCGCCCCCCGCCCCCCACCCCCACTCCGTGCTAGAGCTTTATCCCTCCCTGGAGGAGGGAGATGGTGCTTCCCCAGGGAGTTCCACCTCCCCGATTTCCAGGGGTTCCCCACTATGGCTCCCACGAGTAGGAGAGGAGGGGACCTTTGCCTCTCTCACTCCCACTTCTCCCCTAGATTGCAGGGCTGCTCTGAACGCATCAGGTGTGTGTGAGGAACATTTCCCACCAATCCCACACCTGGGAGCCTGAAGTCGAGTCTTTCTTTGCACCAGGGTCAGATGAAAGCAGAGGATGGAGGGAAATAGTCTAAGCCATGCTGCTTTTCGTCACATGGGGTGCCATTGGTTGGGGGGGTCAAGTAAGAGGCTAGCACCCTGTTCTAGAGCTGGAGGAGTCACGGTCAGGAGTGGGTGACTGGTTAAGGGCAGGGGTCCCTCTGATCTGGAAGCTGGGCAGGGAGGGCGTTCTTATTACCGTGAGATCAGGTCCCTCGGGTCCAGCCTTTGTCCCAGTTCTTGCTCTCTGCTCTTTCCAGGGGCGCCTTCTCTGTGGTCCGAAGATGTGTTAAGAAAACCTCCACTCAGGAGTATGCAGCAAAAATTATTAACACCAAGAAACTATCAGCCCGAGGTGAGTGTGTGCAGGGTGGAAGCAGGGACCCTGCGCTTCTGTCCTTACATACCAGCACCCAGCAGCACATAGTAGGCTCCTCACAAATACTGGTTGCTGGATTGATCTTAATCTTGCTCCCCTGAAAGAGTGGGGTGTCTGGCCGCATGCATTTGGGTGATGGAGCAGAAGTTGGTGATGGTAGGAGGTGATTATTGGAACTTGGAAGAGAAGTGACTTTCTGGGGAACTGGTACAGAGAGCTCCTCTGTCTAGGCAGAAGAGCCCCAGGGGCCTTTGGGATGGAAGAAGAAATGAAGAAGTGGTGGGTTGTTCTCGCAAGGGTGACTGGGGCAGCTGAAGGTTCTGGCACAGCAGGGGGAGTTTGATCCCTTAGGGGGAGAAAAGGTGGCATTAACTGCGAGTTTTGCTGGAGAAATGTAGAGCTTAGTTTCATGTAGCACAAAGCAAGAAGCCCTAATTTGGTGACTATGAGGAAAGGTCCCAGTGGATACTGATTTGTTGGGGTCAGAGGCGGTGAATATTGAGCTGTCCTATCCTCACACAATCCTCCCCCTCCCAACTTGTGCTTAGGTCGAATCTGCAGTAAATGTGCAGCTTGGATGGTTGCTTGCCTCCCCCTGCCCACCAGGCAGCCAAATAGACTCCCAAGGGGAAAAAAATCTGTAAACATCAGGGGAGGCTGGTATTGGCGAGGACTCTTCGGGAACAAATCCTGCCAGATGAACTGGATTGCCTTTTTTTGATCAAATTACCAAGTTAGTGATGCAGCCGCAGATGCAATCTCTCCTGGGCGGAGGTTGGTTGCCTCACGAACAAGAGAAAGTGAGAAAGCACCTGATGGCGGTGGGTCAGAGGGGCTGAAGCTCTCCAGAGCAGGGAGGTCTGACTTCAGGGCTGACTGTGGAGGCTTTTTCAAGGCCAGAGAAGACAAGGTCTAATTATCTCTCTCTCTCTCTCCCTCTCTTCCCCTCGCCCTCCACACTGCTCTCCCCACTCTAGAACAGTTCCTCTAATCTCACCGTTGGAATATACCAGCCTCTTGGCTTGTGTGGTCCTTGAAGTATGAATGATGGGTAAATGAATAGATCCAGTGAAGGAATAATTGTGTACAGATGTTTAGTGGATGGGGTGGGATGAGGACTCCAGTACGTAGCTGTGAGGGGAGAAGGATGCAAAGCACTACAGGAAGGACACCCCAAATGGGCCACATAGAGGGACTGTGGTGCAAAGAGTCCTGGGGCTTGCCTTCAAGAAAGACCCAAATTCATATTCTGCTATTGACACTTGGGTATACAACTGGAGGGGGGAGAGTCACTTAACTTCCTCTTAAGTTTCATCTGTAAAATGGGAGTGACAGTAATGGGGATAGCCTAGCTCACTGGGTTGTTATGAGAGTCCTGTGTACAAAAGGGGGTTTGTAAGCCTAAAAGTACCACATCAGGATTTGTTTATTATTATCCTAGGGAAAGGGGAGCGCTGGGATTGCTTGAGTAGAATAAGCTCTCGGAGGGCAGGAGGGTTTCATTTTTGCTTTATAGATGTTTTTGAAATTTCAGGGTCACGTTGCCAGGCTCTAGGATTGAGGGGAGCTAGAGGGGATGGGCCAGTGTTATCAGTATCCCAGGGTCGTGGGAACAGAATAACGAATGTTCTGTGGTTGGGACTGACCGTGGTCCTAGGGCACAGATGCGTTCCTCTGGGCCTGCCTACCTTCTGGTGTTTGGATCCCGTAGGAGGCGGCCCCAGGTGTGGGATTTGTCGGCCTCTGTTATTCACAGCCCGCTCCCCCTTGCTTTCTTGGCCCTGAGCATCTGCCACCAAGTTCAACTTGTTCGTTGGTGTCTTTTCCGTTTGGGCATCTTGGCTCCAGGGTAATGGTTGCCATAGGAACATGTGGGTGGCCAGGGTGCCCTCCCACCCTCCGTCGGGGCAGTGTGGGCTGGGATAGGAACATGGTTTCATTCCCACCTTCCTCCCCTTGCAGACATTCTCTGCCCTAGGAATGGATACATCTTTCACAGCAGCCCACAGCAAAGTCCCAGCGCCCTCAGAAATGGGACCCTGGTGTCTGGTGTCTCCAAGTGATGATGCAATGCCCCTCGCTCCTCTTGACAGTGCCCTCGTCTTGTCCAGTAGCTGGGGAAGGGAAGGACAACTGGAAATTGAGTCCTGTGCCGATAGATCTGATTTGGGGAAGCTGTCTGCTGTCTTTGACCTGACCTGAAATAGAGCTTCATGCCTTTTCTCCCTCCCCCCTTGCCCCCAGGCTGCCCTAAAGTGGTAGAGGAATGTCCCTTTATAATCCCTTGCCTTTTTCCTCTTTATCTCTTGTAAATCATCCTAAACCAGTGCGTTTGTCCCCAAACCCCAGGGACCCTAACCCAGAGTATGTTTTAAACCAGGCTTTATTATTTTTTCCCCACTTAGAAAAAGAACCCTAGCAAAGTATTTTCTGTGGGAATGTGAGCGAGGGTACCATGTTGTTCTCTCTTGGGACTGTCATGCCCAGATGGGGACTGTGCCCTGGGGCGGGGAGAGGGGACTATGTGCCAAGAATCTGTGGAGCAGAAGAATGTAGAGAACCGGTCCATTCTGATTGGCACAGATGCCAACAGTGAGGACATCCTGAGTGGGAGCTTAGGGGAAGAAGAGATGTTCGTTGGGGAGTGCCAGTATCAAATGGGTATGGAGTCATTGGGATGATAGGAAGTGTTAGAGCATAACAGGAAGGTACATTTTAGGGATGTTTATTAGTAGGAGAAGGGAGAGGGCAGCAGGGTGGGGTAGAGTCCCTTGGGTGAGGGTTGGGATGCGTGCCATGTTCTGCTCTTGCCCCATAGGGCCCTAGAGTAAAGGCCGTGGTTATCCTGCAGCCTCTCGGCTTACGCTGTATATTTTATAAAGGTACTAGAGCAGCTGGGGCTGGATTTCACCTCTTCACTGTTTGCCCGGGGCTAAGGAGGTATTGGATTTCGGAGCCCAGGCCGTGGTGGGCACACAGGTAGTGTGGGGGCTTGGATAACCATTCCAGGGGGAAGAGCTCCATCACCCAGATTTCCTTGCCTTCTTTCCCCCCATCCTTTTCCTCTTCTTTTTGCCGGCAGTTCAGCTGACCTACACAGAGAAGGTGTAGAATTCCAGTTAGGAGACTAGAGTAGTACGTGTGGTGAGGTGGTTAGAAAGCCAGCCTCAGTCAGGCGGTCATGGGAGTCTCACCTCTGAGCATTTACTAGCCGTGTGATTCTGGGAAGTTATTTAACCTTTCAGCGCCCCGGGCAGCTCTGAGATGCTACGTTGGAAAGCTGGTGCTGAACTTGATTGGCAGAGTTTCCTTATATCAGTGACAATCACAAATCTGGACCCAGAAAGTTATTAGTTGCTGGGGATTCAAGGTAGCTTCCAGCGTCCTTCCTGGGCCTAAAGCTCAGGTTTGAGGATTTCCTCTGGGCACATAGGATCTGGTTACCTTGGACAAGAGGATTAGAAGAATTGTGGGTTCTTCAAAACCATGCCGTGTGAGTGCATGAGTTTCCCTTGTGCGATGCTGAAGATCTAAAGAACTTGGGTTCAAATCTTGGCTTTCCTAATTACTACTTGTGGGAAAGATCTTACCCTCATGGTGGGCCTCTCTTGCTTTATTTATAAGATCAGAAGTTTAGAGCAATGGGTTAAAATATTCTCTCTTTTTTTTGGTCGAAACCCTTGATTTCATTTAACTCTGATATTCTCTGATCCTGTAACCAGCTGGAGACTCCCCTCCCCTTTTTTCTCTTTAGTCTCCCTGTAGCATCAGAGGTTTGGCGTGACTTAGTTTGGTGGTAGGAAGTGGAGCGAGGTGGGATGGTCACTGAGCGTGGAATCAGGTTTAAAGAGATTTATGATTGCTTTCTTGGCTGGGCCAGATGAGGGGTCAGGGACCTCCCAATTTGATCCTGTAGCACAAGGGGAGATGGCTTATTCAACTGGAGGCTTTGTGACCGAGGGCCAGGAGGGTGCTATAGGACCCTTGTCTGTTTGGGGCAGCATAAGAGCCCCCTGCCCCCACCTCTGGTAGAACCAGTTAAACCTTTCCCAGTGGGAGCATAATTACTCCAGACTGCAGACAAGCCCTGAAAACTCCATGTTGAATTTATTACATACTTTCAATGAAGAGTAAGCTGTACGTTACACACTTGAAGCTTAATTTGCTATTTATTTCTGTTCCTCCTGTGTCTGTGGAAATGCACATTCAGAATAAAAATGAAAAAAGCAGTTTTGGAGAGTCATCCAAGTCGAAGGGGAGGCAGGAAGAGGGAGGCCGGCTTTGCTTTCGCGCCTGCAGGGAGCGGGGGGGATTCTGCCCCATCTCTCCGGCCCTGCCCTGCTGGGGCAACTGGGCAGGGGGATGCTTCGGGCCCCCAGCAGGGCAGGAGGACTGTTAGTGTCGTGTGTTTGTCTCGGGCCTGGCCCTCCCCTGCTGCTCCGCCGTCCTCTCCGGCCTGGAGGCCTGTGACTGGGGAGCGGGGGGTGGCGAGGGAAGGGCGAGCTTATCGCCGTGTGCCCGAGTGTGGCTCAGTCCGGGATCGTCCCCCAGGCCTGTGCCCCCATTTTGGTCTGCCTGTCGCCATGTGAGGCCAGGGTGGGCCCGCTGAGGCCTGTTGGCCACCGGGAGGCATGAGGCTGTCTCTGCCACTGGCCCAGCTGGCCCTCGGGCCTGAAAGGGGATCCGTCTGGGTGGTGCCAGCAGAGAGTCTCCGCCCCCCTCGAGTTGGCCTGAGTAGCCCCCATGACATTTGTGTCCCTTGCGGCATCTCGGGAGCTATTTTTCTGCTGAGGATAGGGGGTTGGGGGGACGAGCAGTTTGTGATATACTTGGACGGCGGCCGGGGAAACCGGGGGACAGGGTGTGTGATCCGTGTTCAGAATAAGGATGTTGGAGGAGAAGGGGTGGGACAGAGAGCCCGGCCCTTTGTGCTGGAACGTTCTCACCTCCTCCTCCTGCTTTGGGGCACCTCACTCGGGTGGGCCGGCCTGTCTCATTGGTGGTCACCGTGCTGTAAAGGAGGACGGGGCAGAATCTGGGCCCGGCCCGTTCTCCCCTCTGCCTTTCCCCCATTCTGGGGTGCTCTAGAGCAGGTTACCATGTGAGCGCTGTGGAGGGGTGGTCCGGGGAGAGCTGTTCTCTCGAGGAGCCACGCTGGATTTGTGGCCCATCGTGGTGGAGCCGCCGGGAGGGGTCGGCTGGGCCTTGGGCCCGGTCCTGAAGCCCTTGGGGGAAGTGAGCGGCCGGACTCTCAGGCTGAGGGGCAGCCCAGGAGCGGTTTGCTTTGTTAGGGGTAGGATGGGTGCGGGGTGTGCCCGTCCCTCACCCCACTTTTCCCGAGAGCCCTGGCAGACACCGGGTGCCGTGCCCGGGGCTCTGGGTGCCAGAGGAGCTGGTGACAGCAGCAACTTGGCACTTTGCACCTTTTAAAGTACCTCTCGGCAGAGGGCCTTTGCCATCTGCCATCACCAGAGAGAGCGGCTTCAAGGCCCGGGGAGCCGAGAGCTTCCTTTGGCTGGGGACTCTTCATCTCGCTGGTGCCCCGAGCCTGGCTCGCGCCCCTCGGCCCTTCTCTTGGGGCAGGGACTCCCCTTACCTCCCTGCCATCCAACTGGAGGCCCTGCCCCACTCCCAGAATCCCCTCATCCATCCTCGCCCGGAGGTCGGACCAGAGTGATGGAGCAAACCATTCTGTCCCTCCCAGAGGTCCCTTCTGTCTCTTGCTCTCCCCTGCTCCCCAGATCCCCCTTCCCCCGGGCCCCTCCTAACCACGGCCTCTCCTGATCCCCTCTTCTCCATTCTCTCCCCTCCCCCTCCGCTTGCTGCTGGCCTGGGAGGAGTTATTTTTAGGGTTGCCTTCCTGGGATGCTTTACTTGGGGCGGGCTGGTTACCGTGAAGGAAATGTTACCCAAGCAGGCGGCAGAGGCTCTTGACACCAGAGTCCCCTGGCCTAGGAAGCCTGGGCGCTGACCCTGCCCTTGCCCCGAGGGCTGGCACCCTCTAGGGGCAGCCGGCGTGATGTCCTGTCCCCCAGCACAGAGTGCTGCCCGGGCAGGGCCTCCCCCTCCCCGGGGGGCAGAGCGGGGTCCGCAGAGGTTTTCTCCCACCTACAGCAGGTCTGAGCTTCTCGTGTAGGAGTGCTCCCGGGGAGCCCTTCCTCCCCTCACTGGGGGGAAGCCTTCTCTGGTTAGAGGCCGGGGGTTGGGACCAGAGTGTTGGGATTGGTGTGTGATGGGGGGGGGGTCTCCCTCCTCCTGAGCACTTCAGAAAGCAGCCCTGGAATTGGGGAGCCTGGGATCCACACCCCACTCGGTGGGTGACCTCACACCCCAAGTCTCCACAGCGGCTGGGCTGGGCTTTGTCTTGGGCAGAGGGGAGAGCTTCGGGTGAGAGATCAGGGGCCTGGGTTAGAGCCCCCTTTTCACCATTTCCTGACCGGGGTGGCGTGGGGCAGGGTGCTCGGTGGGCCTCAGTTTCCCAACCTGTAAGGAGAGGTGGGGGAGGGGCCCAGGCTGGGACAGCTATCCCTCCCAGACGGAGATCGATGCTCCTCTGGCTTTCAGAGGTGGGTGAGGAGTCCATTTGTGGGTCCGGTTTCCACACTGGGAGTTTTCCCAGCACTGATGAAGTCACAGACCCTTCCCAGCTGCCTGTGCAGCGCGCTGCCTGTGGGGAATAGGAGAGGAACAGGACACATTAGGCCGTCCTTCATTAGCCCACTGCCGGGCTCTTTGTGCCTCACAGGAACTGCCTCGGGTGGGGACGTGATGGAGAGGATGTCGCAGCCCCGGGTGGGGGACGTGGGGGAGCCGTCGGATTAGGCCCCGTGACTCCCCTGCCCGGTGCCCGGGCCTGTGGGCTGCTTACAAGCTGCCGGGAAAGCTGGATTAAGACACTGAGCCCCCGTGAAAGGCTCGTTGCTGCCCTCCAGAGCAGTGTGCGGAGGGGGCTGGGCTCGGAGAGAGGGTGGGTGGTACTCCGGGAGAGCTGAAGGAGATTGATGGTTCTGGAAGTGACCTCAGCCGTGGCTGGATCTATGAATGCTCAGGAGCCCGCGCTCGGCACTGAATCATGGCTCGCCGCTCACGCAGCCTCCGGGGCCAGGAGAGACATCCCCCAGGCCCCTCCCAGTCACAGAGTGGGGGGGGGTCTCTGGGTGGTCACGAGCCAGAGAAGGGCAAAGCCGAGATTGGAACCCGGAGCTGGGGCCGAGGGGCTCAGAATCTCCTTGGGGCTGTGGTGCTGGCGGCTGAGGGTGCCGTTCAGGGGCCCACGTTGTCGTGGCAGAATAATGAGAGCTCCCATTTACGCCGCTCTTTCAGGAACTAGAACTAGAACTAGTGTACGTATTGTCCCCATTTCATAGAAGGGAAAATTGAGGCTCAGGGGCCCAATTCCAGGGCCCAGCTTTCTTTCACATGATTCCCTGGAATGGTACAGTCAGTGACAAAGCCAGGATCACAGGGTGGCAGCCTCAGCCTCGGAGGGGACTTTAGGGGTTACCAAGCCCAGTCCTTCCCATTCTGCAAATCAGAAGACTAGGTCACCAAGAGGTTATTTGCCTTGCCCAAGACCCCCTCCCTGACTGAAGACCCTCTCACTTCAGATCCAGAGTGGGGTGTTCCCTCACAAGTCATGGAAGCAGGTGGATGTCTCCATGGGCAGAGTCAAATGTGGCCCCAGACACTTAGTAGCTATGTGACCTGGACAAGCCCCTTAACTTCCACTGCCTCAGTTTCCCCCTCTGTAAAATGGGGAAAATAATAGCTGGTACTTTCCCTATGTTGTGGGGACCAAATGATGCAGTGTTTGTAGAGTGCCTGGTGTACAGCTGGTGCTTAATAAATGCTTGCGCCCTCCTCCTTAGGATCAGAACCAGAAGCAGAACCAGGACCAGCCCCCTCGGAGGTGCAGGGTAATTCCGCCTGGCTGATTGCAGGTGTTGATCCCAGGGCGAGGGTTACGTCTGGGGCAGGGAGAGCTGCTCCTTCTCTGCCTGAGCCCTTCCTGGTAAACACTGCCCTTGCAGGCTCTTCCTGGGCCCTGTCTGTGTGAGCCGCAGGGTCGTTGGGGAGCCCCGGTCCTGGGCTAGGGGGGTGGGGGGAGGGCAGGCACCCCAGCTCCTCCACTCGCCCAGAGCCTGGCCCTGGGATCCATGGGTAGAAGGCAGGGATTTGCCCCTGGGCCTTTGAGGGAGGGGGAGTGTGGGTGCTTGCTGTGCAGAGAAAGCAGAAGCTGCTGCTGTGGTTCTGGGGGGGAGATAGAGGGCCAGTGGGCTGTGGTTGGAGCCGGGCCCGGGGGCCAGCGTGGGTCCCTAGCCATGGCAGCAGCAGCAGGCGGCAGGAAGCGGCCTTCTGCAGAAGCGGGAAGTGGCTGGGTTTTGAACAGGAAGGGGGTGGAGGGTGGGGACTGGGCTGGGGGGCGGGGTCCTGGAGCCCGGATTGGGGGGTGGGGGGGAGCTGAAGAGGTTAGGGCTTGTACCCCCCAGCAGGGCAAGCTTGATCCTCTGAAACGTGCTGGGAAGAAGGTTGTGGGGGAAGAAAGGGGCACAGCTAAGAACTAGAGCACTTAATAAGCCCAGACTGCGAGCTGGGCTCCCGGAGTGCTGCCCTTCCCCTGCTGGGGGGTTTAGCTAAGGTGGCTCTGGAGGAAGGGCCCACCGGCACTGGTTCCTGCTGGGGAGGAGCCGGAGAAGTGGCCCAGGGGGGTGCTGTAGGACAGGAAGTGCTGGGGGGTGGGGGAGGCCGGAGATAACAGTTGGAGCTCTGGAGGGATGGCCGGGCTTCTGCAGGGGAGAGGTAGAAAGCGCAAAGCGCGTGGCAGTCAGAAACCACACGCTCGATGAGCACAAAGCATCCTCGGGGCAGCCGCGTGCCATCCAGGGGCTGAGGAAGTGGAGCCATCCCGCACCCGGGCTGGGGACCAGAGGGGATTTCACATCCCGCCAGAGCAGCCCCCGCTGCTGAGTCTTTTGCCCTGACACGGGGCCCTGGGGTTTCCCCCACCCAAAATGGGGAGCAAGAAGCCCCAGCCGCGGTGGAATGCCGCCAGGGGTTGGGGGGCCACCTTCGGCCTGGGCTGGAGTCCCTGCTCTCTCATGCTGGGGCCTATGGGGGGCCAAGCCCGAGGTCAGGGCAGCTGGGCTGGGGCTCTGGCCCCTGTTGTACCCCACACTTCCAACCACCTTCCTGAGTTCTTGCCCGGAGGTTTGCCCCACTGGGAGCATCTTGTCTGGGTTTCTCTATGTATGGGGGCCTCCTCCTCCAGAGCAGAAGCTGCTGAGGGCAGGGGCTACTTCCTCCTCAGCCCGGTGCGCATCTTGAGTGCTGACAAAATGCTGAATTGTGTTGCTTCCCTCCTCCCAAACCGGAGCCTTTCACCAGGTTCTGGGCCTTGGAGCAAGAGTGCGGCAGAGCCCGGTCCTTCCCAGGGTGGGCTCAGCCTGAGAAACTGTGCCTGCCAGTCTAGAGGGCGAAGGAGAGGAGAACCGGGCACGGGAGCCAAGGCTGGGCTCTGTGTCCTTCCGTCCCCGCCAGGGAGAAAGGGTGGGCCATCTCCTTCACACTTGGACTCCCTGGTAATGCTTGAGCTCCCTTATTTTTAGTGCCGTGGTTGCCCTGGGTCTGTAACCATTAGCTAGTAAGAGATTTAAGAGCGGAGATAAGCATTAATCTCCTCAGGCCTCCCATGCCATCCTCTTGCCCACCCTGGCTGCGAGGCAGACGCCACAAGTCTGCGGGGCTGGCAGCGAGACCTGCAGCTTCAGGTGCCCCATGCCCGCTGGCAGGGCCGTCCCCGATGGCCCCCCACTCACAGCTGGGGGGGTCCCCTGCAGCCCGGCTCACACTGCTAATCCCACTCTGCCCCAGCCTGGGATCCCGGGCGTTAGTCAGGCGTGGGAAGGATGCTTGCGCCCAGCCCTCCCTTAGCTGTATCCTAGAAAGTCCAAGTGTGCGTAGGAACCACGCTGAGCCCGGGGGCGGGAAGGGCCGATCCAGATGAGCAGCTGGCCTGGATTAGCCAGGCAACAAGGACACTCTCCTCATCTCTGCCCGCTTCCCCTCCTTGGGTGATCCAGAGCTGCCTCCCGAGGGCTTATCCCACCGGGGAGGGCCGCCAGTCCCCCAGCGCCTTACAGTTATGTGGTACCCAGAGGTCCCTGCAGCGTGGGGGGATAGGATGGCAGAGGGCTTAATGAAGCATGAATTTTCGAGGGCTTTTTGTTTGTTTGTTTGACGTTGGACCTGAAGGCTTTTCCCTAGAGACTCGTGTAAGCTCCTTGGAAAGGAAGGACTGTTTTGGGTTTTCCCTCCCCATCCCAGGTTCTTACACATAATAGGTGCTTAATAAATGCTGAATTGAGCATCATGGATGCTCGAGATCAGAGCTGTAAGTAGAAATGTTCCCACCTTTGGAGAAAAACATTTGGACTAAATTAAAGGCTTTTCCCTAGAGACTCATATAAGCTCCTTGGAAGGGAAGGACTGTTGGGGTTTTCTCTTTGTACCCCTCCCTCCCATCCCAGGTTCTTACACGTAATAAATGCTTAATATATGTTGAATTGAGCATCATGGATGTTAGATCAGAGCTGTAAGTAGAAATATCTTCACCTTTGGAGAAAAACATTTGGACTAAATTAAAGGCTTTTCCCTAGAGACTCATATAAGCTCCTTGGAAGGGAAGGACTGTTGGGGTTTTCTCTTTGTACCCCTCCCTCCCATCCCAGGTTCTTACACATAATAGATACTTAATATATGTTGAATTGAGCATCATGGATGCTCGAGATCAGAGCTTAAGTAGAAATGTTTCCATCTTTGGAGAAAAAACAACTTGGACGGTATGTGGGAGGTGGGATTAGGAGGAGGAAGGGATGAGGTACAAGACTCTGGGTACAGTTTAGCTGAGAGCAACAGCACCCTGAAGTTCTGGTGTCAGAGTGCTATGCACTGAGGGAGAAGCTGGGGGCCACAAATCCAGAGTTTGGAAGGACTTCAGAGGCCTAGTCCAACCCTTTGGCTTTATAGATAAGAAAATAGACCCTGGGAGGCCCCCCTGGAGGGGAGATTGGATTCCACTCTCCCCTCCTTTGCCCTGCAGCGGTCGCCTTTGGATCTTTGGGGAGCCCAGTCTTCACTTCTGGCCCTCCTGCCTTTATTTGGGGCTCTGATCACAGAGCTAGAGCTTGGAAGGAAGGACCTCGGAGGCTCCTGTAATTTTATAGTTCTATGTGAAGCATAAGCGTCAGAGATGGGATTTGAAGCGCGGTGCTCTGGCTCCCAACCCGGGGCCGTTTTCCCTTGTCCCATGCTTCCTTATGTAGAACTGGAACGGAACCAGACTACCTAGAACTTACTTCATGGGGAGAGTGAGGTCCAGCAGAGAGGTCTTTGGGCTTCTCTCGGGAGGGAAGCTATTTGTCAGCAGGGGAGCAGCAGCTCCTCTCTCCAGAGAGGAGGGGGCTTTTGGAAGGGAGAGCTGCTAGGAGCATCCTCCCGTGGGGAGACGGGCGGCAGAGATGACATCTTTTGGTTTTTCTCTTATGATTGCAGATCACCAGAAGTTAGAACGGGAGGCCCGAATATGCCGGCTCTTGAAACACCCAAACATTGGTAAGTGCTTTTGGGTGCACTGGTTGGTTTCTTGCCTGTTTATGGAAAATGGTGGAAACAGTTCTGTCTTTTGGGGATGTCTGCTCTCTGTTTTGGGGACGTTCTTCCCCTGGCGTCTGGTTTGGCTCTAATGTGTTTAAAAAAGGACAACAGCCGTCTCATTCCGAGCTATGGGGATGCTCATAATTACAAAGTGCTTCTTAGGTCTGTTGGGAAGAAGGGAGCATCGGGTTTGGAGTCAGAGAATCTGCTTTCGAGTGCTTGTGCTGCCATGGCTAGCTGTATGACCTTGAGAAAATTGTTTTCTCTTTCTCTGAGGCTCAGCTTCCTAATCTGTAAAATGGGGAGGTAGGGGTGACCTGACTCTTAAAGTCAATTGACCACAGCATTCCTATAAGGTCAGGTGGGTGGGTATTGTGATGGCCATTTTCCACTGATGCTCCTATCAACTTGGTCAGTGGGGGAAAAAATCCAAGGTCATAGGATTGTAGACTTTAGAGTTGGGAGTGATCTCAGTGACCCCTCATTTAACAGAGGAGAGAGCTGGGGCCTGCCTTCAGAGGAGGGAGGAGGTCCTCTGTCCCTGCTGCTCTTTCCACTGCCCCACGGACTCGGGTCTTCTGACCGCCCCTCCTGAGCCACAGATGCTCCCGAGTCGGGGCCTGTGTTCCCCAGATCCGGCCCAGGGTGCCATTTGCTCCCTTCCTCGCCTGGATCCCCAGGGTTCTCGGAGTTCCAGGCAGCAGGATAAATCTGCCAGCGTCCCTCAGCGGGGGCCACCCCGAGCCACCTCGGCCGGGCCAGGATTTTGTTTCTGTACCTGAAAGCGTTTTGTCCCTGCCGCAGTTCCTTGCACACTCGAGGGGTTTCCATGGTGCCTGGGTTTGTGTTCCCCCAGAGCCAGAAAAGCAAGCTGCCCAGGAGCAGCTTGGACTCCAAATCCAAGGGAAGAGAAAAACGAGGAGTATTCTCCCTCCCCCTCCTCCCACTCCCTCCTTGATGGGGGGAACAGGAGTAGATTGTCTGGCGTTCCAAATCCTGCCGAGTTTTGCCTGACACAACCCACTCCAGTTAAATTTTACATTGTTCGGCTGAAGCAGTCTTTGGCAAAATCACTGGCCTTGATTTGCTGCTCCTTGACAAGGGGCCAGAAATTAAGCCAGCTGCCAAGTCTGAGCAGAAACCAGGCCCTTGTCTTGAGGGAGAGGCACAGGGGAGCATCTCATGAGCTTGGGTTTAAAAGTCTCCGGAAGGGAAAGGAATTTTCCGTGGCCATAGCTGGAAGACTTGGGGGCTCCTCCAGGCCTTGAGGGCCAGGCCCTGGGCGCCTCTCAGAGAGGAGGGCTCTGAAGATTTACACCATCAGGAGAATTCAGTCACCTCTCATTTATTAGTGCTGCAAAGCCCAGTAGTCTAGGATAAAGATAATAACTAGCTGGCATTTATATAGTGCTTTAGCACTTGCAAAATAAGTTATTTCTGTCGCAAGAACTCTGTAAGGTCAGCACTGCAGGGATCTTGAGCCTCATTTTCCAGATAAAGAAATTGAGTCTCAATTATTGAGTGACTTGCCCAGGATCACACAATTAGTGTCTGAGGTGAGATTCACATTCAGCACTTGCTGGCTCCAAGTCTAACTAACCCTCAATCAGTCCGTCAACAATCATTTATTAAGCGTTTTCTATACGCCGGGCACTGTGCCATGTGCTATTGTTCAATTTTATTATTGATAATAATCTTATCTCTCTTTACTAGACTATCAGGAGAAATCCTCTTTTATTCTCCCCCCACACGTGGCCCATTGCCTTGCTTCTGGGGGGGTTGGTAAATATTATTGCCCTTAGTCACACACAGCTAGAAAGGTGTCTGAGGCAGGATTTAAACTTGGGTCTCTGCAATCTGAGCCTTCTTTGCACTGCACTTGCAAGGAGAAATGCCCCCAGAAGCTCACGCTGGTTGGTGGGAACGCTTTGATCCTGTGAGGGTGGCAGGCTCCCGCGTGGGTGATCCCCGGTCCCACTCCAAGCCACAGGGAGAGGAACGGTTCTGAGGAAACCAGAAATCAAACCAGGCAGGGCTTTACAACTCCAAATCTTCATCTGGAATTACACCCTGCAGCAGGTTGGCAACTGTGACTGTAGGTTGTGCAAAGGTGTGCTCTGTGCCATGAAACCAACACCTTCACGCTGATAGGCCCTGGCGTTCTGACCGTGCTCCAGAGCCTGGGTGGTCTTTGAAGAGCCTTCCCAACCCCCTGCCCTGAAAGGCGTTGTATTGATCAGTCTTGTTTCTCCTCAATGGGAAAGGGGTGAATTCTGGGAATCCAGATCATAGAATAATACCCACAGGCTCTTAGGAAGAAGAAGAAAGAGGTTGTGGATCTCCATGGCCACCCAGGAGTCCCAGAGTAGGGTGAATCTTGAGCTATAAGCCTCCAGGTTGCAAGGCAGCCACTCCCAATCTCCTCATCCACGGGGTTGCTCCTGGAGGGGAGAGAGATGCATTTTATGACTAACAAGACTGACATGTTGGATTTGGAGGTAATCACCCTGAGTTCAAATTCTGGCTTTGTTCTTTATTATTGTGACTTACAAAAAAATCACTTCATATTCTCAGGGTCTTTCTTGCCTCATTTAGGTGGGTTTTAAATTCCCTTCAAGCTCTTGATCTTAGGCCCATGAACCTTATTTTCCCCCTTCCCCAAATAAAGTGAATGAATGAATGATTTCATTGAGAAAGGTGAGAGTGTAAAAGGTGGAGCCTCACAACTTGCCTGTGGTGGGATTTCCACCAAAAAATCAAGGAAAAGTAAAGGAGGGTGTGGAAAAAATAGATAGGAAGGGCATGAGGTGATTATATCTGAGAACAATCGGGACTTCTAATTTTCACGGATTTCTAACCATTTCTCCCCCACCTTCCACCTCTAGTTATAGAAGTCTGATATGTGTGACTTGGTTTTAACTTAACTTGGCAGCCCCCTCCCCATGGAAGGACGGCAGAGTGTGAGTTGCCCCTGTAACTGAGGGCACCAGGAAAGGCCCAGGACGGGTACTCTGCAAGGCTAGAATCTGTGGGCCTGGCGGTGACCCCATTACAAGACTGCTCCTGTGCCTTGTGTTGCTGGGAGGGATGTTGGCCTGGGGCTCTGTTCCTATGCGAATAGCTGGGGAGGGGAGGGCATGAGCCTGAGAAAGAGGGCCTGGAAGATGAGGTCTGGCCTTGGTTTCCTGCGTATAAAGGGGCCCCTCTTGGAGATGTGGCAGCCCCAGCTGAGGGAGCCGTGGGGACGTTGCCATGGATTCTGACCTGGCCCGTGGAAGGGGGGAAGAGGTGGCTGGGTGCCTCGTATTCATTCTCTCCCTGCCTCGGCCCCCATCCTGCAGGGGTTGTGACCCTCTTGGCTCCGTCTTCCCCCAATTCACCCATCCCAGAGGCCTTTGGTGCTAGAGAGGGAGAGCAGATTTTCAGCAGCTAGTTGTCCGCAGCCTTAGAGGCACTTGGTTTCATCAGGTTTACTGGGTGGGAGCAGGGCCGAGATTCAGGTTCCGCTCACTCTCTCTGCCCCAGGTAGAACTGCTTTCTGTTCTAGGAGTTAGAACCTGCTGGGTACCAGCTGAACTCCAAGGGATCCCTGCAAAGGAGCAATAAAGGGAGTTCCCAGAGCCCAGCACAATCTGAAGGGAGCATGATGTCTCCATTTGCACCCTGGGCTATTATGAGAGCTACTCAGCTATCCCCAGAAATGGGTCACCCCTAGGGAAGCTCGCACCCTTTCTTGGTGGAACATAGCCTTAGAAATGATCTCAGGGGGCAGCTAGACCAACCTCTGACTGTTGATCAGCAGAAAAAAATGTGCCTTTCCCAGGGTCATACAGGGAGGGTCAGAGGCAGAATTTGAACCCAGATCCTTTGCCTCTTGAACTAGTGCCTCTTTTCACTGAGTAACACTGCCTCCCTCTTAGATCCTCTGTATCTGTCTTCCATCCTCCCTCTCTCCCATTATCATTAGCTCAACTCCCACCATCTGCAGGAGGTCTTTCCAGATCCCCCCCCCCCCCTTCCTCTAGGGTTGTTTTCTGTTTATTCCATATTTATTTCATTCTGTGTGGTTCCAGGGGAATTTTTGTTGGTGGTGCTGGAATCTAAGCTCCTGGAGGGCAGGGACTTTGTTTACTTTTCTTTGTGTGTCCAGCACTCTAGGTCTGGCAGGGAACTCCAAAGCCAGCCAGTCCCATCCCTTCACTTTCCAGGCCAGCAAACCTAGGCCGAGGGAATGTGAAATGACTTTGCCCAAGGTCACCTCCAAATCGGAACCCACAGAAGCAAGATTTGAATCCAAGTCCCTGTGACTTGGCTCTCTTGAGTTGCCTCCCACAGCTAAAAAAGAAACTTCCCTTCATCTTCAGGAGCTCAGAGTTCCTTCCTACCCTCTCTGCCTTTACCCCAGGGCCCTTTAGGCTCAAGATGAGGGTGGCGAGAAATTAAAATGCATCAAGAGGAGAAAACACCTTGGTCCTGCCGTTTGCTGAAGTAGTGCCCCTGGGGACAATGTTCTCCCTGCTCAGAGGCTCCCAGGCACTGGGGGCTCCGAACCCCCCGTGGCTGGGAAGGAGTGGGGGAGCCCAGCAGGCGGCACCCCCACCTTTTGTTCCCCACACTGTTGTGACACAGGTTTGTTAGCAGAGAGGAGGGTGCCCGTGGCTGCTTTCAGGGGAGCTGGGAGCAGGAGTGTCCCACTTTGGGCCGGGGCTCTGTCAGTCCGCAAGCCCACGCACGTGGGGATGCTGCGGGCAACATCAAGGAGAGGCATTTGGGGATTTGGCCAGCCTCTGAGGATCATTCATTTATTTATTTATTTGTTTTGCTTTCTTTTCTCTTTAACAATTTAAAGAAAAGTAGTTAGGTTTATTGCTGAAATATTATAAACAAATAGGATGCTGGAATCGTGGTGTCTGAGACTGCCCACGACAGAACGGAGCCGGCCTCTCGGGGAACCAGGGAGTTAGAGAGAGAGCCGGGTGCCGGGGGCATGGGGAGAGAAGGGAGCAGCCCCAGCAGTGGCCAGCAGTCGGACTTGCAAAATCAGCTGGAGTCTAAATCCTTGCTTTAAATGGGACGAGAGTGGGGGAGGCAACCTGTTTTTGCCTTCCCCTCCTTTCTGCTTGCTGCACAATGCCCGACACAGTCGCTGTTGTTCAGTCGTGTCCGGCGCTTCATGACCCCATTTGGGGGTTTTCTTGGCAGAGATACCGGAGCCATTTTCCTTCTCCAAGCGCGTAGTAGGTGCTTAATCTTCTTCATTTGGTTCTTCATTTGGCGTTTGTGTGTCATGGACGCCGGGGGCCCCTTCTCAGAATAACGTTTTTCAAGATATTACATGCAGGATTACAGAGGAACTAATTATATTGAAATATACTTATCATTTTTAAGTTCATGAACCTTAGGTTAAAAATCTCCACCCTAGAAAGATTATAGGCAACTGGGATGCAGTAGAAAAAATAATAGCTAATTTGAGCTAACCTTTATGTAGCACCTAATAGGTGCTAAGTGCTTCACAATGACTATTATTTCTTTGATCTTCACAACCTTGGAAGATAGGTGCTATTATTATGCCCATTTTATAGATGAGGAAACTGAGGCAAACAGCTTAAGGGACTTGTTCAAGGTCTCACAGCTAATAATAATAGCTAGTAGCAAAAGCTAGCATTTAAATAGTGCTTACTGTGTGCCAGACACTGTGTTAAGCACTTTACAGTGATTTCATTTGATTGGAAGTGGATTTCTTATTATCTGTATTTTACAATTGAGGAAACTGAGGCAGAAATTAGGATCACACAGCCAAGAAGTGTCTGAGACTGAATTTGAGCTCGGATCTCTTCCATTCCCCAATCCCTGCCCTTGAAAGGCAATGGATTGATCAGTCTTGTTTGTCTTTAATGGGAAAGGGGTGAACTTGGGTCTTCCTGTCTCCAGGCCCGACGCTCTGTCTACTGGACCAAAAAAGGCATTTGTACTGAGGTTCAAATGCTAACTGCCATTTACTACCCACGTAATCTTGGGCAAGTTTTATCAACTCTCTGGGTGTCCGTTTCCTCATCCATAAAATGAGGATCTTAGCTTAAGGTTCCCCCCAGCTCTGAATCCGAGATCCCGGGGAGGGCCCTTTGGTTTGCCCTTGTGCTCCCCCTGGGCCAGGCGGGGGTGGGGGCTGCCCACTGGTGTCAGGGCATCTCTGCCGTGTTCCCAGGCTTGCCCTGGCGGGCTGTGTGCAGAGCTGATGGGAGGGGTCCTGGGCTCTTGGCTCTGGGTGAGTGGGATCCTGAAGTGTGGGGGAGGAGGAGGAGGAGGCGCCTTTCTGCAGTAATCCCCTGAGCCTGCCCGAGTTCGCAGCGGTCCCCACTGGCCTGTCAGCTCCCCATCCTGCCGCTGTTAGTCACCGTTCTAACGAAGCTGGTCATTAGCTTCTGGGACAGATGATTTCCAGGGGATTATTTGTATTACACACTTTAATGCTTTTTAATAGCAAATTTTTAATTAAATGGGAAAGGCCTTTTGGAAGCAGTGAGAGCAGCTGCCACAGCCACACTTAGCAGGAGGCACGAATTTGGAGGAACCACTGGTAGAAGTGCCAGGGGAAGGGATGGGGTGAGGAGGTGAGATCTGGAGTCGGGAAGACCCCTCCTCATTTCTCTGCTGGTTGGCTGGGTGACCCTGGGTGAATCACATAGCGGTCCTCCGCCTCAGTTTTCTCATCTATAAAACGGGGATAATAAAAGCACCAACTTTACCAGGATTGTTGTGAGCATCGGAAGAGATAATATGTCTAAAGTGCTTCCTAAACCTGAAGGCACCCTATAAGTGTTAGCTAGTATTATTATCATTAATTGTTATATTATTATAGGTGGTACAGCAGGGGTCAGCAAGATCCAAATTTGAATCTGCCCTCTGACACTCATCAGCTGTGTGATTGTGCATGGATCATTTACCCTCTTGTCTGCCTTGGTTGACTCATCTGTAAAATGGGGTTATTGATGGTATCCACTTCCCCTAGCTGTATGAAATAAAGTGACATTTCTAAAGCACTTTTCAAACCTTAAAGTATTACGCCAGCACTACTGTTGTTGCTCCTGTTCGAGGTTAGGAGGGAAGCAAAATAGGAGGTTTATACATCCCTGGGTAGGACACCTTCTTCTTTCTCTGCTGACTTTGAAAGGGGTAGCTTTCAATTAAGAATGGAGGCAAGGCAGACTTAGCCCCGGGCTGTCTTTGAGGAGCAGGCTATCATTGCCTGTCCCTTAGGATGAATGGTCCCTGCCATCCATCCCCCTCCAAGAAGAAGAGAGAGAATGGGGTGGATGATCAGTAGTTCCTCAGGCACACCCTAGGCATTTAATAAGTGCTGGCTGATTTTTGAGGAGGGGCAAGCAAGCTCCCTGTTAAGGTTTTGGAGAGCTCTAGTGTAGCCTCAATTCTTTGACCTTGAACAAGTTATTCAGTCATTTCTCAAATGGGGGTGATACCTGCTCTTTCCTGTTCGCTTCCCTCCCAGGGATCTCCTGATTAAAAAAAAAAAAAAATAGGCAAGAGCTTTGGAAAGTATGGACCCTTACAATGCAACAGTTCGTATTGGGGCTCTTGGGAGTCCTGGGCCAGCAGCCTTCATACGAGTGGCTCCTCCCAATTTTACTCCCCTGGCCAAGAATTTTCCTGGTTGAGTTTAGGCACTGTTGAGCAATTCCCTTTGCCTTCCAGCACCCAGGAAGGGACCCCCTGTGGGGCCCATGGCAAAGCCTGCTTCCCTCATGGAGAGAAGAGTTCAGGAGAAGAAGGAGCCCGAAGGAGAGGATCCATCTTTGGTCCAAGAGGGGAGGGGCACCCAGGGAGTTTAACCCAAGAGCTTACTTAGGTGACGCTTCCATCAGAATGATGATCGGGGCTTGGCAGGCTACCCAGAGGTGGCTTTGTGGGCACGAGGCTGGAGAGAGACTAGCTTGGTTCTTGGCCCAGGAGATGTGGGGGGCAGGGAGAGGAAAGGGATCCTCCGCTTCTCCACTTCATCTTTACACGTTGTCTATCTTTTTTGGACATCTCGCCCCGTTGCCTTGGCTATCTGCTACCGCCGAAGGGCTGCCCCGGCTCTTTTTTCAGATGCCCGATGATGTGTATGATTGTCTTTTGCCCTGAGTGATCTGGATTTTTTCCCACTTCTCGCCCACCTTCCCATAATCCTCCTCCCTTTCCCATCTTCTTTTATTATCTCCATTCATTTCTCTGGATCCTAGTTACCATCTTGCTTTTCCCTTTCATAAGCTCCCTCCCATGGCATTCTTGCCTAATTCTTAGCCACATTTTGCTTTTCGCATCTCTGCCCATCCCTTCCCTCTGCCATTTCCCTCTCTGCTTTCCTTCTAATATTCAAGAGCAAACATTTACTTTAGGGCATGTCATGGACAAGGACACTGAACTAGTTTCTGGAAATCCAGAGATTAAGATGTGACATTGTCTCTCTCCTCAAGGAGCTTGCGGACTGTGGGGAGGATGAGACATGTACACTAATATCCATGAGGCGAGTTACAATGAGTTACAATGTGAACAGATCCCTCTTGTTCTGTATTTGTATCTCAAATCACAGCATGAAAAACTGAGGGAGGGAGGGATCCTTTCTAGCAGAAGGATGGGGGCGGAGACAGGGAAGTCAGGAAAGACTTCTTGAGGGAGGTGATGGCACCAGAATTAAAGAGGGAAGATTTCGTCAGACGGAAATATGGAGGAAGTGCATTCTAAGGATTAGGGGGAGGGAGAGACTAGCAATGCATGGATAGAGAAAAAGGAAAGATTGAGGTCCAGAATAGTAAGTAAACCAGTTGGACTGGAGCATAGACTGTGAATAAGGTGAAGGAAGTACAGTGCGTTTGGAGGGGCTTGAATGCCAGGCTGAGGAGATTATATTTGGGGGGGGGGTGTTGTTTTTGTTGTTGTTTTTTGTTTTTTTGGAACAAATAAATAACTCAACCTTACATATTATGAAGTTTCCTTTTGGAGGAATTGCAAAGGGGAAAGGCTAGAGGCAGAGAACTTAGTTTATTATAACAAACCCCAGTCTGGGCAAGAGAAGTGAACTATGCACAAGTATAAAAAGACAAAAAGGATGGAAGAGATAAAGTCAGAACCACGGGGCCCGACCAAAGATTGGTTGTGAGAAGCAGCTTTCAGGGCTCAGTTACTGGGAGAATGGCACTGATGTTAATAGAAGCGGGGCAGTTTGGAGCCCAGGAGCAGGTTGGGTTTGACAGATTGTAAACTCCCTGACTGGCACACAGTAGTGACTTAATAATTGCTCATTGTGGGTTGAGTTCTGAACACGGGGAGTTGGAGATACTGGAAGGCAGCTGAAAATTCAGGCCTGGGCTCAGCTGAGTGATGTAGGTTTGAGGGTCCTCTGCAGTAGAGTTGTGGGAACAGATAAGATGTGATCCCCAAAAGCAAGAAAGGAGAAGAGAACCATTTTTCCTCTGCATCTCTTTTTTTGAATTATTGATATATTTACAAAAATGTTATTAGATTTTTCTCCCCCCCCCCAGTTCTCCCAGAGGGCTCCTCTTATTCTATGGAGTGGACTTCCCTTTTTCTTCTTCCCTGTGTGTCCAAATCTTCCATCTCTTGGCTTTGCCTCTGCGTTCTGGCTTGTTCTGCGCACCCTTTGTTGTAGTGGATTGTGATCCTTTCCTTCGACTTGGAGCCCAGCATGGGTGAGCTCTGATGAGAGATGAGATCTTATTATCTCCTATCACTTGTACAGCTCCCTTGATGTTGTGCCAGGATGGAGGGAAGCAAGGACACGGGCAAGGAGAGGGAAGAGAGCAGGAACATCTCCCCCAAAAGACTTCCTGAGTCTCCTTTCTCGCTAACCCCTCTCTCACTGTCTCTTTTACAGTGCGCCTCCATGACAGTATTTCTGAAGAAGGTTTCCACTACCTCGTCTTTGACCTGTAAGTGCCCCTTTGCTTGGCAGTGCCAGTCCTCCCATCAGAAGCATTTGGGTGGTTCCCTCCACTGCACTCCTTTCCCTCCTTAAGATAAAGGCTTGGAACTTGTGACTCCAGAAGATGATGGGAAAGTGGTTTCCCTAGAGGGTCCCCCCTTTTTTGCCCAAGAAACAGAAGGGATTAGCATAACATAATGTCTAGATTAGGGGTTCTCAAACTACGGCCTGCGGGCCAGATGCTGCTGCTGAGGACATTTATGTGCCCGCCGGGTTATGGCAAATGGACTGAGGGGCGGAGATAGAGGGTGAGGTTTTGTTTTTACTATAATCCGGCCCTCCCACAGTCTGAGGGACAGTGAACTGGCCTCTATTTAAAAAGTTTGAGGACCACTGGTCTAGAGAGAGCTGAGTCAGGATGTCCTGGGTTCAGATGCCACCTCTGACACATACTGAATTTGTGACTCTGGGCAAACCGTGGAATTTTTAAAGTGCTTCCCTGCAGCTCTCCAAAACTGTATTTTGCAGAGAAGATGTTGACCTACATTGGTAGAGGGACTTTCCTTCCCAAGAGTTCCCTAAGCCATTATAATCACAGATCTGGCCAAAAGTAAATAAATAGATGGTGATAGATAAATTTGTAGCTCTTTTTGCATTCCCCACCCCCTGGTTTTTGGGGGGAGGAAAGGTTTACAAAGAAATGGAGACCTTTTTCACTTTTAATTCTCCAAAGGAGATGGAGGCTTTGGGGCTGACCCAGGAAGACCGACCTCTTAGCTGTTTAACCTCTCAGTGCCCCAAGCAGGTCTCCCAAGATTCCGACTGATGTAGCCAGCGTCAGTAATCAGTGCTGGTGGATGGAGTTCCCCACACAGTTGAAAGCTGTGGCTGTCACCCCCTGCCAAAAAGTCTAGAAGGAAGCCAATTGGCCTTTCTTAGTCATGGCTCCAAGTGGTTCCTGCTGTGGTACATCTTGGGAAGGCCTTCTCGGTTTTCCTGGAAACTTTCTTCACCCTTTTTTCACTGGGGAATTTTGTCACTCCGGATTTATTAACGGGCTTCTCCAGGTGCCCATCTTGTTTCCTTCTGGCCCTCCTGAACAATGTGAAGGTCATAGAAATGTGACTCAAGTGAAGGTAATCAGTGATCAAGGTGATTAAGCACCCACTGTGCAGGCCCTGTGCTGAGTCCTAGGTAGTTCAGTCTCCAGACTCTCAGAGAGTGGAACAGGACCATCTGTAAAGGAATCGAGCTGACAGAGGCAGCCCAGCCTGCATGGTGTGGGTTCTGCTGGAAGCAGTGTGCGCAAGCGGATTGATTCCTCCCTGCGCATCCTGGGGTTTGGGACCGCGACTTCTGGCTCCTCTAACTCCATCTCGCTCCCTCTTGTTGGGTTACAGCGTTACCGGCGGGGAGCTGTTTGAAGACATTGTAGCCAGAGAGTACTACAGTGAAGCCGATGCCAGGTGAGCAGCAGCTAATAAAGATGCAGCTTTTTTCCTGCAGCATTTAGCAAACTCCCTGCGGCTCGGGCTCTTTGGTTTGGAGCTCAGTGGATTTTGCTATCACTCTTGGTGGCCCCGGGGGATTTTTCCCTCACTGAATCAGCTGTGATAAAGTTAGGGGCCAACTTTGAGATCAGGAGGAGTCGAGTTCAAGTTCAGCCCATCTCTAGCATGGTCTATGACCAAGGGCAGCTTCTGAGTGCCCCAAATAACTTGCTGAGACTTAAAAGTTCTGAAGAAGTTGCCAGTCGGTTTTGGACGCTACTGCTGTATACCCTGATGTAATCTCAGGTCTGTATCAAACGGGAAAAATAAATGGTTCTTTCTCACAAAAGAAGGGTCATCAGTTCTGTCGCAGGAGTGTAAACTTCACTTGAAGCTTGCCTAACCAGATTTTAGTCCCATTTTCTTAGAAATGTCCTCTTCCAATGTGCTTCCTGTGTAGAGCAGCCATTCTAAGACTACATATAGTGAGCTATTAAGCCCTTGCTACTGTGGGAGGCAGGATGTAGGACAGAGATAAGTAAGAAAAGATCCCTGTCCTCCAGGAGCCATTCTTTGCCTGTTTGCCATGTGAACATTCCATTCCTAAAGTGCATTGTCTGACTGGAACACTCTTGCTCAAGAATCTTCAATATCTCCCTATTGCCTTTAGGAAAAATGCAGATTGCTTTGGTATTTAAAGCCCTTCCAAGTCTGACTTCAGCTTATCTTTCTAGGCTTTCTAGTTTTTTTTGTTTTGCCAAACTGGCTTTTTGGTTGCTCCTTGTGCACTTCATTGCATCTCCCATCTCTCATTCTGTCCATCCGCACCTCCCTATGCCTTTTGACTTCCATCCTTAAATCTGGAGCTTCAAAATGTGTCCCAAATGTTATCTCTACATGAGACCTTTTCTGATTGCTCCCCACACTTTCTCAAAAAAGGTAGGGGCAGCTAGGTGATGCAGTGGATAGAGCATCAGCCCTGAATTCAGGAGGACCCAAGTTCAAATCTGATCTCAGACACTTAACACTTCCCAGCTGTGTGACCCTGGGCAAGTCACTTAACCCCAGCCTGGGTGGGGGGGGGGAGGTAGTTGTGGAAATATGTTCAGTATGATTGCATATACGTAACCTATATCAGTTTGATTGCCGCCTTGGGAAGGGAGGAGGGAGAAAAAATGGAAATTGAAATAATTATGAAAGTAAATGATGAAAACTAAGAAACAATTTTTAAATTTAAATTTTATTTTTATTTATATGTATTATATTTATATTTTTATATAATATATATGATTTATATATGTGTTTATATAACATATATGTTTTATATATTATATATTTTTAAAATTAAGAAATCAAAAAAAGGAAAAAAAACAAGAAAATTAATCAATAAATTAGTAAGCCTTAATAAAGCACACAGTATGAACCGAGCACTGTGCTGTCAGAAATACAAATAGATGCACAAGAGCAGCTCACAGTCTAATGAAGATTAAGATGAATTGGTATAAATCTTTTATTTATGTTGTACACGTTCTAACACCCATCCCTTCCCAATGGATTGCAAGTCTATTTCATTTTTGTCTTCATTTTTATCCCTAGGACCTTAGCACAGTGCCTTGCACCTAGTAGGCCCTTAATAAATGTTTTCATTGAATGAATATTGAATGAATGAATTGGCCTAAGAGTGTGTCTCTGAGACTTGTGGTCTGCTGATGTTTTCTGACCACTGTGGCCAGCTGCCGAATCCGCATCTTGTCCTCTGGAGCGAGGTCTCATCACCCCAGGAGCTTCTTGATAAAAGGGGTTTTCTTCTTCCTCCGCTCTTATATCCAGGTTCAAATCTTTCTTATGCAGATGTTTTCTAGATAAGTGAGCTGTGTCCAGCTTCCTTGTCTGGACTCTTCCCCTTCTCCGTCCCCATCCCAGCAGGTTTGGTATGATTGCGTTCTTCCCATAGCCGGCTTATTTGGATCTCGGGATCGCTCTGGTCATTTCTTGAGGAGATAAAGTTTCTTGAGGCTCTTTGAACAATTTCAGATGCTTAAGCCACAAGAAAGAATCTCAAATGGGAAGATAAATTCTGGTGCCAGTGGGGATGGCCTGGGACCCTGGGGGGAGGGGGACTGAGAGAAAAAGGGAGGAGAGAGATAGCCCTGGAAGCCTCTGGGGTTGGGGGGGGGAGTGCTGAGGCAGGAGGGGGGAGTGTGGGGGGGATGACGGTGCCAGTGGGCTTGGCCTGGCTCAGCTGGGACACTTCACACTTTTGCCATTTTTGGCCAGAAGGCTCTCTGCCGGCCCAGCTCTGTTCTAATTATACATTTTTGTGGAGAGAGCAGGGAGTAGCCTCCTTGTCTGGCCCCGCAGCCTGTTCTGTGTGTTGTAGGGTCTGACAGGAGTCCCAACGGGGGTTTTTGATGTGAGAAACTGGAAGTCAAGTTTGCCTGGGGGAAAGGACCCACATCAGAGGCTCCCTGCCCCAGCCCAGGTGCCAGCAAGCCTGTCCGGGCTTTTCCTGCCTCCCCAGGCAGGACACCACCCCCTTGTTCTCTGGGCACTCCCTGACCGGTCGTGGGAATATGCAGTATGGTGGGTAGGACGGGATGCCTAAAATTCCGCGACTCAGAGTACCACTTGAAGTCTGAAACACAGGTGGAGCAAGCCAGGGTGATTGAGAGACGATCCTGCTAGAGGAAGAGAATGAAATCACTGAATGTTGGTTGAACCCTGAGCTGGTTTTTTCCCCTAAACAAAAGCATGACCAGGACCTTTCCTTCCCGGCCCCTCCGCTGGGCTCTGTGTGCACGCCTCACATTTAAGGCACGTCAAGCACTTCCCATATCTCCGTCAGCCTCACTAGCGAGCCTGTAAAGTGGGTGCTATTCTTACCGTCCTTTTAAAGATGAGGAAATGGAAGCTCAGAGTGATTAAATGATTTGCCCAGAATCCCACAGCCGCTCCAGGGTTTGAGGCTGAAGTTGAGTCTTCCCCTTTCCCGAGTCTGTCATGCAGCCTATTATGCTACGCAGCCAGTAGAAAATGAACAATACTGGTTAATAATTCTTATTAGCGACGATCTTATCTTTCCCACTGATCTAAGCAGGGATCGTTTGCTACAGCACCTGGCACCCTGCCTTACTTCTAGGAGGTGCTCAGATGTTTTTTCATTCATTCTTGCCAGCAGTTCTTAAAATTATTGCAGACCGCCCCCCTCCCCAAGAGCTTTTATTTGCGTGAGTTGTAGCTATTGATATTTAAGCTGTGTTAGAAATGAAAACAACTTAATATTATTATGAAAATAGTTTTTAATCTCCTGGTCTCCTCCTCTCTCTCTCTCTCACACACACACACACACACACACATACACACAGGCAAGTTTGAGGTGGGGAGAGGTGACTCCTACAGTCTTGGCTCTTGTGCTTCCCAGGATCTGCCCGAGGATGCTTTGACACTGGCTGCTGTCCTTTCGGATGGTCTCCTGGGATGGGGTCTTGAGCTTTGGGGGAGGGCAGTGCTCTATCCACTTTGGGGCTTGGAGTGACTGCGGTCTAACCTCGCGTCCTTCTTTCTTTCCCATTTGCTTTCTCAGCCACTGTATTCATCAGATCCTAGAGAGCGTCAACCACATCCACCAGCATGACATCGTGCATCGTGACCTCAAGGTACTGACTCTGAGCCTGCTGTAGTGGTACCTTGTGGCATCCGGGCGCCATCTGGTGTCGAGCACTGGGAGTGCTCGGGTTGCTGGGAGACGGATGCAGGATGCAGGATGCCCTTTGATTGGGTTGCAGAGTTCACTCTCCTCTGCTCCTCCTGTAGGTTATGTGAAGAGCAGATTTAGGGGGGCCCTGAGGGCTGAGTCATTACAAATTTCTCTCTCCTTCCTCTTCAGCCCGAGAACCTTCTGCTGGCAAGTAAATGCAAGGGTGCTGCTGTCAAACTGGCTGACTTTGGACTGGCCATTGAGGTGCAGGGAGATCAGCAGGCGTGGTTCGGTAAGGGGGGATCCCTCCCTCATGGGATCCCTTTTCCCTCTGCCTATCTGGCAGAACAAGAGCTGACACTCCAGTATTTCTTACTTCCCCGCAGCACCCAGTCTGTCTGTGTCCAGTGCTGCTTCAGTCTTACAGTTCTGTCTTCCTTCTACTTTGGGGAGAACACTGGGGAGATGAGCAGGAAATTCCGGGTGCCCCTAGTCCTTCATTCTGGGTGATACACTCAATGTCCTTCTTGTCTCACTGGCTCCATCCAGAAGCTGAGTCTATCTCTGTCTCTGATGCAAATTCAGAAAAAGTAAAAGTTCCAGGCCTGGGCAGTGGGAGAAGCTTGGGAAACGAGTGCTTGGGAAGCAGACACATGTGGACCAGTGCCTTTTTCCCCAATGCAGGCTTTGCTGGAACACCAGGGTATCTGTCCCCTGAAGTCTTGAGGAAAGATCCCTATGGAAAACCTGTGGATATCTGGGCCTGTGGTAAGCCCCTTTAACACACTCAGCTGTGAGTATGAGCAGCCTTAGTTTCCAGGAGCATTGAAAGGCAGGGAGTGAATGGGGGCCAGTTAGTAACATTTGAATGGAGGAAGCTCACTCAAATATCCAGGGGAGACCAATCCATCATAACTCTCTAACCAAGTGAACAGAGAAGGTTCACTTTGCTGTATTATGTTGGATTCTTTCCTCTAACAAGACCAGGGAGTTGGTTCTACTGAATACAAATTGTATAAATGCTAAATGCAAGAATAAATGTCTCTCTCCAGCTGGGCCGGTTGCCTCAGTTCCCCACTTCCTGCACCCCTCAAAAAGAGATGAATTAAGGAGCACAGCCTAAGGTGGCGATGAGAAATTCCTTTCAGACGAGAAAATATTTGTAAAGTGGAACATCGTAGGTGTTTAATAAATGCTTCCCCCCCCCCCTTACTGAGATAATTCTCTAAACACATTCACATATGCACGGGTTATACATACACACATGCACATACCACTCATCTATCTCTGGTGAGTTTTTTTTAAGCTTTTTATTTTCAAAACATAATTTTTCAACATTGACCTTGCGTAGCCTTGGGTTCCAGATTTTCCCCTTCTTCCTCCCCCCCTCCCATGTATCCAATATATGTTATACATGTTAAAATATATGTTAAATCTGATGAGTTCTAACCTCGGCTTGGCTGCCAGTGTGCTGAGTGACTATAGCCTGGGTCATCCCCTGCCGTGTCTTGGGCTGGCAGCCAGCCCTAGTTCCGTTTGTGCTCTTTGTCTCCCTCCAGGTGTGATCTTGTACATACTTCTGGTGGGATACCCTCCCTTCTGGGATGAGGATCAGCACAAACTGTATCAGCAGATCAAAGCTGGAGCCTATGACGTAAGCACATGCTGAAAGGAGGTGGGCCTGCGAGGAAGGAGAAAGGGGCTTGGGGAAGCAGCGGACTCTGGCTCTGGACGGGCGCTGAGACCGCTCCTAGTCCCGTGTCCGGTCTGGTCCTGGGCTACCTGCGTAGGGCAGATGGGGCCATCTCCTCCCAGCCTCTGCCCGAGGTTGCAGCTTCTTGTTCAGCCCCAGGCCCCAGAACCTGAATGAAGGAGAGAACTCCTGGACACCTTCTCTCTGCCACTTCACCTGCCCTCATCCACGTGGCTTTCTTTCCTTCCTGGGTCTGGAGTCTTTGGCCATTGGTGTTCTGGAGACACATAATACTTAATGTCTGATTCTTTCTGTGCTGCCCCCAGGACCAGACCCCACAGAGGGTGGGGAAACTGAGGCAGGGAGTAGAAGCCCTCCTGTTTTCCTATTTTTACTCATGTTTTCCCATCTCTCCTTCCCTAGTTTCCATCGCCAGAGTGGGACACTGTGACTCCCGAAGCCAAGAATTTAATCAACCAGATGCTGACAATAAACCCTGCCAAGCGTATCACAGCTGACCAAGCACTGAAGCACCCGTGGGTCTGCGTAAGTGTCTTGTTGCGGGGAGAATTAAGGCCTTTCTAGACCACAGTAGGTTTGGGAAAAGATCTGGGGGTTTTAGTGGACCATGAATTCAGTATCAACAAAAGGTATTATGTCACCACCCCAAGACACTGTGCATCTGAGACTGACTAAGGTTGGTTACAGCATGTGGGTATTTGATAAGGGGAAGATTCTCTACGCCCATATTTTATGAAGGAAATGATCAGACTGTGTCACAAGAAAAGGAATTACAGGGACTATTTAGACTGGAAAAGAGACAGTAGAATAACTGGCTAAAAGAATTTGCAGGTTTCTGTGTGGAACGGGCAGTGACTTTTTTCTGCTTGGCGCCAGAGGGTGGAGAAGGGAATGGTGGGGGAACGGTTATTTTTACAAATGGGTTTAGGCTGAGAAAATTTTCTATTAACTAAAACTGCCCAGAGATAATAATTGATTCTCACTTAAGGCTTTCAAGTAAAGTGAGGTGGGGAGTGAATAAGCATTTATTAAGCACCTGTGTGCCAACTATTGTGCCAAATATGGCTTTACAGATATTACTTAATTTGATCCTCATAATAACAACCCTTAGAGGTCAGTGCTGTTATTATTCCCATTTTATAGATGAGGAAACCGAGGCAATTAGAGATTAAGTAACTTTCCTGGTCTTATCTGAGGCTAGATTTGAACTCCAGGCCCTAAAAGTGAGAACTAGGTGATTATCTGTTGGAAATGTGGTAGGAGTAATTCTTGGTCACGTACAGGTGGGGGTACGTGACTTCTGGGGTCCTTTCCAGCTTTGTGAGTCTGCAGAAAGGTCTCCACTAGATGTCTAGTCCCCCTGTGGTTTACTTGTAGTATTGATCTGTAATTCTTCTTCAGTCTTAAAAATTCAGAATAGCTTGTGATGAGGATGGTTCCTGCAGCACCTGATCTAAATTCACATGCTCTTTATTTGTTGTGGTAGGGATATCTTGCTTATTTAGAACTCAGCTTCCTCCTCTAAAAAAAAAGGGTGGGCAGCAAAAATAATAAATGTCAGAGAGCTCTCTCACATCCTGTTTACTCTTACTTTGTACACAATTGGAACAAGTTTTTAGTTACATAGTTTCTAAACCCGTAGCAGGATAGACTTGGCAAATTAGGAGAGAAAACACACGCTGTTATGGGCAGCCGTATTTATTAAATGCACTCAGCACTGGAGACAGAACAGGGTGAAATCTTAGCTCTCAAGGAGTTATATACAACTTGGGGTGAGAACGTTTATTCTTACAGATAAGTAACTGAGAGACGTTTTGAGCAGAGAGAATGTAACTTCAGCTAGGGGAATAAAGGTGAATTTCTTTTACTTTTTTTTTTTTTTTTTTTATGAGGCTGTCAGGATTAAGTGACTTGCCCAGTCATGACTTAATATGTTTCTGGGGCCAGATTTGAACTCAGGATTTCCTGCTCTGTCCACCGAGCCACCTAGCCGCTGCCCACTCTAGGCAAGAGCTGGAACTTCTATTGAGCCATGAAGGAAGCTAAAGGTGTCAAGATGTGGAGGGGAGGAAGGCAGGCCTCCCAGGAATGGGATACAAAGGCAGGAGGAGATGGGGTGGCAAGTTCGGGAAATAGCAAGTGAGCCCCACTTGACTGGAATGTAGAAGATGTGGATGGGACACGAATGTGCAGTCAAACTGGAAAGGAGAGTTTTAAGTGCAAGGCATGGCACTTTCAGTTTAACTCAGAGGCAGTAGGGAGCTAGTGAAGATTCTTGAGCAGAGGAGTGACCTGAGTTTTAGAGAAGATAATTTTTGGTAGCTGGATGGTGGCTGGATTGGAGAGAAGAGACTTGGGACATGGAGACCCTTTAGAAGAGTATTATTGTTATTAAGCACTGAGATGACGAAGTACTGAATGGTGGTGGTAGCCATGTTGAGTGAGTGCTGAAGATGCTGGCGTGGCAGAATCAGTGTGATGTGAGGGCTGAGGAAAATGGAAGCGCTGGATCCAACTCCAAGGTTGTGAAACTGAGGAAGTAAAAGAAGAGAAGTTCTATTAATGGGAGGTTTGGAAGGGAGGAAGAAGGGTAGGAAATGCCTTGGGGAGGAAGTGGCGCAGATAGTGGAGCTCCATGTTGCATGTGCAGCCACTTATGGCCCATGTGAACTTGGACAAATCAGTTATCTTTTGCAGCCTCAGTTTCCCTATCTGTAAAATGAAAGGGTTGGACTAGAAGGTCCCCCCTCGCTTTAAATCTAGTTTGACCAAAGCCCCGCGGGTTCCCTGGCAGGGAGTGGGTCTGGGACCCAGGCGTCTTCCAGAAAGAACTTTCTGCATTTGATCCTCACAGCTCTGGGATTGGTCGTAACGGTGTTATTCCCATTTTACAGATAAGGAAACCGAGCCTTAAGTTGAGAGATTTCTCCAGGATCACATAGCTAATAAAGGTCTAAGGCAAATGAATTAGGCTCCTCCTGACTCCAGGTGTAGTGCCCCTGATTTCCTTATGGGAAATAGCTAACAGGTCAGTGTGACTGCAATGGAGAGTGAGCATGAGAAGGATCAAGAATATGACGGCATAATACTAGGAAGGTGGGTGAGAGTCATACTGTGCCAAGCAGAAAACTTGCTGTTTTGTCCTGGAGGCAGAGGAAATCACAAGATATTTTTACATGTAGGAGCGATCAAATCAGGCCTGTAATTAATTAATTAATTTTTATGCAGTTAATTTTCTTGTGTTAATTCTAATTTATTAATTAATTTGGTGGCTTATTGAAGCTGGGTTAGAGAGGGAAGACTCGGAAAGCCGCCTCAGTTTTAAGGCTATTGAAATAATCCCAGAGGGAAAATCCTAAAGCCCCAAGCAAGGGCATGAGGGCCATAAGGTGGAGGAAGGTAATGAATAGGCCAGATGTTGTGGAGGCAGAATAAAGAAGATTTTTTTTTTATTTTAAATTTTATTTTTACAACTGATTAGATATGAAGGTATGCTAAGGGCAGAATCAAGTTTGACCTTGAGGTTGCAAGCTTGGGTGACTAAAAGGGTGATTGCGCTCTCCATGGAAGTTAGGAAAATAGATGAGTTTGGGCAGAAAATAAGATGGATTCCATTTTGGTCATGTGGATTTAAGGTGCTAATGAACCATCGAGGCAAAGGTGTTCAGCAGGCCTTTTTTTTTTTTTTTTTTTTTTTAATATTTAATAGGATTTTATTTTTCAAGGAGACGCAAAGATCATTTTCAACATTCATCTTTGTAAAACCTTGTGTTCCATATTTTTCTTCCTCTCTTCTTCCTTCCTCTCGCCCCAAGACAGCAAGTAATCCAATATAGGTTAAATGTGCATTTCTTCTAAACATATTTCCATTACACAAGAAAAATCAAGTCAAAAAGGAAAAAAATACATGAGAAAGAAAACAAAACCACAAACAACAACAAAAAAGGTGAAAATCATATACTCTGATCCACATTCAGTCCCCATAGTCCTCTTTCTGAATGCAGATGGCTCTTTTCATCCCAGTTTATTGGAATTGGCCTGAATCACGTCATTGTTGAAAAGAGCCACGTCCATCACAGTTGATCATCGTATAATCTTGCTTTTGCTGTCTACATTTTCTCTTGGTTCTGTTCACTTCACTCAGCATCAGTTCATGTAAATCTTTCCAGGCCTCTCTGAAACCATACTGTTGGTCTTTCTTATAAAATAATAATATTCCATTACATTCATATCCATAACTTATTCAGCCATTCCCCAACTGATAGGAATACACTCAGTTCTCAGTTTCTTGCCACTATAGAAAGGGTTGGCACAAACACTTTTGCACATGTGGGTCCTTTTCCCTCCTTTAAGATCTCTTTGGGATATAGGCCCAATAGGAAACACTGCTGGATCAAAGGGTATGCACAGTTTGACAACTTTTTGGGCATAGTTCCAAATTGCTCTCCAGAATGGTTGGATCCATTCACAGCTCCACCAACAATGTATCAGTGTCCCAGTTTTCCCACATCCCCTCCAACATTCATCGTCATCTTTTCCTGTCACCTTAGCCAGTCTGAGAGGTGTGTAGTGGTACCTCAGAGGTGTCTTAATTTCAGCAGGCCATTTGTAACATCAGGCTGGCCTTGAGGAAGAGGAGAAAAATTGAATGTATCGACTTGGGAGCCATCCACTTAGATACACTCATTAAGCCATGGGATCTAATAAGGTCACAGGAAGAGAAGAGGGCGCGAGTCAGAGCCCTGGGGGATGCCCTCACTTAGGAGCCTAGAGACTGAAGCTAATCTGGAAAGGAGCCTGAGAAAGCATGATGAGACAGGGAGATGGCCAAGGGTTCTCAGTCACGGACCTAAGGAAGAACGTCCTGTGTGCAGGCTGGGAAGAAGGGGCGTTCTGCAGGGTCAGCATCCAGGGAAGTGCAATGAGGATGGGTATAGAAGTTGAGAGAGTGCTGGTAACCTGGGATAGAGTCATTTCCCAAGTGTGCCTCAGTTTGCTCATCTGTAACTTGAACTAATTGGACTCAATAAATGCTAAATTATTCTCTCAGATGTAATGTTCTGTGGTTCTTGGAGTTCATTATTAACTATCAGATTGTCCTTTCATTGCCTTCTCCTGGGGAGACTTGAGCACTCTCTGGAGGCATCATTAGTGCACGCTGTTATTTATTTTTCTATTATCATCCTATAAAACTTGCATTTGTAGAGTGTATTAATGCTGAGAGTACTTTCACACCGATGAGGTCATTCTGACCTGAGTATCCCAGTGTGTAGTGAGGTTACGTAGGATTACACCCATTTTTGGGTGCCCATTGACAGGTTAGCCTATGTGAGGGCCCTCATGTGGGTACTGGAACTAGGCAGCTTAGGTGGAGCGCTGTTGGCAGGGCGTAAAGAGCATGGAACAAACCCCGTTCTCCATCTGCCCTTTCAGCAACGCTCTACAGTGGCCTCCATGATGCACCGGCAGGAGACCGTGGAATGCTTGCGAAAGTTCAATGCCCGGAGAAAGCTGAAGGTGAGCTGTCCCCCTCCCCTCACCAACTAAGCCAGGGCTCTGTTAATGTTGGCCCATTTGGAAGGCTGGGAAGTTGGGGATAGGTGGGTTGTGCTGGCCGTGGGTCCGTCCCCCAGGGGCTGGTTTGTGAGGGTAATAAGAGTTGTAACTAGGGTGGGATAGCTGGGGCTTTGTCTAAGGTGCCAGTCTCCCTGGGGGAGTCCTCTCCCAGATCTCTCCCATTCCCCCGACGGTATTATTCCCTCTCTACCTCCCAGAGGTTGCTGGTCTGTTTCTTTTCCTCTATATACCTTCCACCCCTGACCAGCATGGCCCCATGTAGCAAGAGATCTCAGGATAAATGCCTTAAAGCTCGTTGTACACACCATTTATTACTTCTTTTTTCCCTCAGGGTGCCATCCTCACAACAATGTTGGTTTCCAGGAATTTTTCAGGTAAGTTTTTTTTGCCGGTGGGGCATTTCAGTCCTCCCAAGGTGAGTTGGGGGGCGAGGTCCCAGGGGTGTTCTCAGAGACAAACTGCAGCTTTTCAGGACTAACCAAGTTGCTGGCCTGAGTTAGGCTCCCCTCCAAATGGAGATGCTCAAGCCTTGGAGTTAGACTTTCTAGTGAATCCTCCCTAGCACATCTGGACATCAGCCTCCCTGTTTCTTCTAGGAGTCTCTCTCTACTTGAAAGTCTTAGCTGCCTCTGGTGATCAGGGAGAATGGGGGTGGTGGAGGGAGGGGAGATGTAGTGATGTCCCGTAGTGGCTGCTTGAGTCAGCCTTCACTGCCAGCTTGCTGACTGAGCACATCTAGACCCGTCAGCCTGTTTTCCTAATCCCTGGCAGGAGGCGAGCAAGCCCGGCCCACTAGCCCAGAGAAATTATGCTACATGTCAAGCTCTGTGCAGAATAAAGTGCTTATTACTTTCTTAATGATAATAATTGTAAAGGAGAGAAGGAACGGAGGGAGAAGACAGGACTTGCTTAACGCTGTGAGTGTGTGGGAAAAATGGGAGAAGAATTTATAGACCTGCCTCCATGTTCACATATGCTTTGTTCCCTCTCCTCCTGTCTTGTGTGGGCCTTCCCGGCCCGGGGAAGTCCAGCCATCGTGGCGGGGCAAGCGTAGGTAAAAAGGGAGGTGTCCTTTGGCTCCAGGTGCTACTGCTCCTACCTCTCTGGGTTAGGAGGTTCCTCTCTCATTCGTTCCTCTAGGTTGTTTGTGGCCATTTTTCCTCCCTTTTCCTCTTGGTTCCATTCTTCTCTCACATCTCTTGCTGCTCAGGGATGTCGGCTGCCATTAACATCCTCAGTGGAGGAGGACCTTTCAGAAAGCCCTGCCCACTGACCTCCAGCAGGAAGGGGGTTATACCCTTATTCCGGGGAAAATAAAAGCACGGAGTTGTAAGGCAGCAGTGCATTAGAACAAACCAGGCTTAGGAATGAGGGTGCGGGTGGTTAGGGAGTGACCAGTGACCTTAAGGCTTCTCTGGCTGTTTAACGATGGAATCTTATTATTCCCTTCTTTGCGTGTTATCCTGGAAGCCGTTTCTGTCGTATTCTGCATCTGAGGAGTAATTCTCTGGCAGTTCTACAACCATGGGACTAAGGATGAGTCGAGCTGATTCCTCCTCGGGATTTTAAGTAGACTCCTACAGCCCCTAATACTCAGTGCTTCTGATGTCCAAATTCGGTCATGCAGAAATTACTGGACGGCCCCAGTGGCGTTTTTATGTTGAAGGCTGAGGCGTAATTCTGTTCTTTCTCATGGCTTGAGGATACCTTCGGGCCTCAGGCCTTTAGGGTCAGCTCCTCGGTGCTCCTTCTAGGGTAGCCGAGGGAGGCTGACCCTTTCTGGGACAGGCTCTTGGTAAGGACAGGGAAGGCGTTTCTGCTCCCTAAAGGAGCCCTAGAATTTTGCTGTGTCTTCTGTTCTGTGTTCTCTTTGGCCTGTGAGCTGCCTCGGGCAGGGGAAGATAGGAGACAGTAAAGAGGCCTTGAACCTGGCATTGAGCTGACCCCTCTGGAGGCCCTCCAGGCTGACCTCTCCTTACCCTGTTCCCTGGAATAGGCACGGAGCGGATCCTGTCTCCAGGAGCTCCCATGAGGAGGGCTGTTTAATCTGCCTAATAAGGGAAGGACCCTGAGCTTTTCTTGATTAGAAGCTGGAATGAATGGAGATCAGTTAAGCCTGGATTAAGCACCACTTTGTCACAGGTACTCTTCAGTTAGGTGTTGCCAGTACAAAGACTGAAGTGTAAAACAACTTCTGCACTTAAGAATTTTATGTTCTGTTTTGAAAATAAAAATAAAAAGCTTTAAAAAGAAAAAATAAATTTTTTTTAAAATGAAAAAAAGAATTTCATATTCTACCAGAAGACTATCAGATAGATATCAAAAGAAAAGCTCTTAAGATAAATAAAAAGAAAAAAGGAAAAGGAAAAAAGAATTTTCTATTCTACCCGACTATCAGATAGACATAGAAAGGAAAGTTTTAAAAATAAATAAAAAGAAGAAAGGAAAAAAAAAAAGGAAGAAAGAATTTTATATTCTACCAGACTATCAGATAGACACAGAAAGTTTTAAAAATAAATAAGAAGAAAGGAAAAAAGAATTTTATATTCTACCAGAAGACTAGCAGATAGACATAGGAAGAAAATTGCAGGTATTTGGAGGCAGGAGGAAGCTGCTGACAGAGGGGACGTCCACAAAGGCTTCCTGGAAAAGGTGGCCCTGAAGCTCAGTGGCAGAGGTGGAATTATAAGTCACAGGCACGAGGGCCGGACAGTCTGAATACAGGGAGAAGGAAGATGTGAAGGGGGAAGCTTGGCTGGGGTGCTGTAAACGGGGATCCGGGCTGGTCGTAAGCAGGGTTTGTGCCGGTAGAAGCTTCAGTTCTTCCCTTTCCTTCTCTTCTGAGTGCTCCCAGAGTTCCATCTGCTCCAAGCCCGTGTACTTGGGGAGCCAGGAGGGAGTCGAGGAGGCCCGCGGTTGTCTAAGGGCCGGGCCATGGCGCAGGGCCTCCTCGTGGGGGCCGGCTCTCCCCGCTCCAGCGCGGCCCCAGGGAGCCCTGGCTCTCCCTGCCGAGGAGCTCCTCTCTGCTAGGAGCCTCTTCCCCAGTCTCAGAGCCCGGAGCCCAGCAGGACGGCCCAGCTTTCCGGGCTCGGCCCTGTCTCGTTTCCGTGGGCCTGTCTGTCTCCCCGACGAGCTCGGTGCGTGTGGGGTCTCTCTGGGGGTGGGTTGAGCCTCCTTCCATGTGGCGGTTTTTACGTCCCCCGGACCTCCGCGCCACCCCCACTTTGCCTAGGAGCAACGACTGCCTTGTCGCCCTTCCCCAGACGCTCCCGCTCCTCCCAGCTCGGCTGGCTTTTGGCCACGATGCCCTTGGCCCTGGCGTGCGTGGGCCGTGAGCGGGCGCCTTCTTCGGGCCCACTCCTCACGCTCAGGCATGCTAGCTGCTGATTGGCCAAGAGCTTCGTGGCGGCTCTTAGCACTGAGAGATTGTATCTCCTCAGTTGGCAGGCAGAGCTCCGCCCCCGCCTTGGCCGCCGTGAGCGCCGCCGGCCTGGCCGGGCAAGGTACGTGGCATGAGTCCTCCCCGCCTGCCCCCTCCCACCCGCCCGGGAGGGCCAGCATGTCCGGCCCGCTCATCGGGAGGTTCCCCCATGCTTGCTGGCTGAGATTGGCATGCAGGACGGGCCACCTAACTGGCATCCTCCGAGCCCACTAACCAGCTCTGCATGCCGGGCGCTTGCTGACTCTCAGGGGGCTGCAGCCTGGGGGACACGGAGCTGGGCCTCCCAGCCGTGTGGTGCGTGCTGGTGGCGGCGAGGGACAGGGGCTGGTCGGGCCCCCCAACGCGGGGCTCTCGGCCCCTCCCGGGGAGAGAACGGACAGGCTGGCCCCACTTCCATGGCAAGGCGGGCTCGGCCCACGGGGGCCAGGCGAGGGCGTGGCTGTGGCCTGAGGGGATGGCGCTCCTGCCCGCCGGGCCACCTGAGAGCCCAGCAGAGACCCTGAGAGCTGGTCCTTCCCCTCCCATCCTGCACCCTTCTCAGCCAGCCACCTTCCTCGGGTCCTGAAGGCCCGCTGCTGCTCCCCGAACCTCTCTGCCGTCCCGCCCAGCCCTTCCTGTTCCTGTGAGGCGAGGCGAGGCGGTGAAACCCTGGGGAGACGGCTGGGGGAGCTGGGCGTGAACATCGCTGCCTCCTCGAGGCTCGAGCCCCTCTGCTTGTTCTCCATAGACTGGTCTCTGTCGGTGTCTGTCTGTCTGTCCCCATGTCTGTTTTCCTTTGTGACTTCTCTCTTGAGGAAGCCTTACACGTCTCGTAGCCTCGGAGCGTAGCGCTCCCGAGTTTCTCGGTAAAGTGTAGGGAGACGGGACGTCGCCTTTACCTAGACCCTTCCCCTCGGCTGCTTGGCCCCCAGGGTCTGGGTTACACGTCGCTGGAGAGAGTGTTCCTAATTAACATGGGGCCTTTTCTGAGTCATGGTTTCTCCCCAGAGAGGGAGCATTTCCTAGTGGAAAGCAGTGGAGGTTTGTCCCCCGGCGGTGAGATTTGGGCCTTAGGTCCCGAATCCCGCCCCTGGTGAGCTCCGAGTCTGCCTCCCTCCCTGCCCAGGGGCATGAAGGCCCCTTCCATAGGGCAGTCAGTCACACTGCGCAGGTTCTGAGGACCAGGAGAAGGCCAGAGGGCGTGATTGGAGCTCTCCCTCTGCCTGGCCCCAAGCACTTGGGGTCTTTCCATTCCGGCAGGAACTCCGATTGGAGAGAGTGAGTGAGAGAGGGGTTGACGCTGCCGGAGTCCTGATTTTCTGCTTTGTCTTCACAGCTGCCAAAAGCCTCTTGAACAAGAAGTCAGATGGAGGTGTGAAGGTAGGTTTCCCATCTGCTCCTCGGGCCAGAGACGCTAGTATCTCCCTCTGACTGCACCCACCCAGGGACGTCTGCCCGTCCGCTTCCCCCTCTCTTCCCAGGATCCCAGGCCTGGGCTACTTTCCGGATGAGTCAAAGTTCTTTTCTGCCTTGAGGCTGCAGGGTCTGGTGGGCTGAGGGAAGGAAATTCTCCTCTAAAGGACTCAGGTGTCCCTTAGGAGAGCCTCCTCCAGGAGTGTCCTTTTGTCTTTAGGATTCCTTTTTAGGTGACTTGGTTAATTTCTTGAACTACCTCGCTGTGACTAAGTGTTGCATAAAATAGCAGAGACAGATGTGTGACTGATGTTTTTCCCCATTCTGCTTTGGTGAGTCAGTTTTCCATGCAGAACCAAGAAGAGAAAAAGAGGGTTGGTCTGTGAGTTACCCAGACAAGTGTCTGGAGACATGGGGTCTCAGGGCAGGGAAAGGCCAGCTTTCTGCATTGATGAGAGAATGGTCAGAAAGCAAAGGGATTCCCAGGGTCTGGCTTTGTGCAGAAATGGTGCCATACTGGGCCTTGGTGATGGCTGCTGTGAAGAAATTTGACCCACAAGACCGCCCAAGGGTATAACATGTGTGAGCCGGACTTTTCCCTACACACGTAGGTGTTTCTGCACCTGAGATATGACCGTGCATCTCTTCCCCTTTCCGTCCTTTTACTCTGCCTTAATTCTGTGTGCATGGCTGCTTCCGTGTACTCCACCCCAGGAGTCTGGAACTACTGCTACCCTTTGGACATATCAGGGGAGGAGCGGATGCTGGGTAGGAAAGGGGGAAAGGTGGTGAAGGAGCCCAGGTAGTAGAAGGGAGAAGCTGCCAGAGGTGGGCAGGGAGCTTGAGCTTCATTCACTTGGCAGAGAGATTAGCCAAAGCCACTTGCAACAGATATGTTGAGTATTTACTCCGGAGCTCTGTAGTATGCCCTTTAGTCAAGCAGAAGAACCACTTGCCGGCAGAGTGATTATGTGACAAAATGGTCGGGACTGAAGGGTCCATTTAAGTGAGAGATCACTGTGGGCCGCCAGAGTTGGAAAAAGATTTCCCAGAGGAAGTGGGATCCACCTTACTTCCCTAGGATGAGTTAACATATCTAAAATGCTTTATAAATCTTAAAGCTCTCTTTAAGTGCTAGTGACCGGTACAGACGGGCAGCTAAGTGTGCTTGGAGTCAGAAAGCCTCATCTCCCTGAATTCAATTCCAGCCTCAAAGCTATGTAACTCAGAGCAAATCATGGAATCCTATTTGCCTCAGTTTCCCCATGTAACGCAAATAACCCAGAGAAAGAAATGGTAAATCACTTTGGTATCTTTGCCAAGAAAACCCCAGAGGAGGTCACAAAGAGTCAGATGACTACAGTGAATAAATAACAGCAACCTTCTGCACAGGCAAGGGGAAGGAGAAAGAGTATTTCTGGCAAAACACAGAGAAGATAAGCAAAAGAATGGGAGCAAGAATAAAGATGGCTTGTGTGGGGATGGAGAGGAGACAGCTAATTTGAGTGGAGTTGAGAAATGGAGACATCAGGTTTGATCCAAGAGCCTCGGGTGGCGAGAACAGATTATCAGATGAGGCAGGGTTCTTAAGTACCAATTAGGGGTCCCCAAGAGTCTCCTATAATCCAGGACATCTCCTATTTCCCTTGTAGTCAACAACCATTTATTACACAAAGCAATTTGTAGCTAAGAAAGAGGAAGCAGGGACAAAGCAGGAAATTGGAGAAGACAAGTAGGACCTTTCACCTGAGAAGTTGTTAGTAGATGGCTAACATTCTGGAAAAGGAGATAAGAGTCTATACAAAAGCTCTCTGCAAGGGCTCTTTTTTTTTTCTTTTTCTTTCTTAAATAGTATTTTGTTTTTCCAAATACATGCAAAGATAGTTTTCAGGATTCACTTTTGTAAAAGCTTGCATTCTAAATTCTTGTCCCTCTCTCTCCCTGCTGCTTTCTGAGATAGCAAGCAATCTGGTAGAGGTTAACCATGTTCTGCAAGGATTCTTGATCTCAGACTAGCCTAATACATGTGGTTGAGCCACATGTATGCCCCAGAAAGATTCTGTTTCTAAATTTTGCTCACAAGGGGTTAGAAAATTATGGTCTGCTTTGGTCTGGAGAAAAACCTAGAGTTAGATTATGCAGAGATTTAAGTAGTGAGATATCTAATGTTAACGAGGGTTCACATTGCTTTATGTATGGCTCTAAATAATAGATCGTTTTAAATCTGGCAATTATCGATAACTATGTTTGTATTAAAGTATAATAGTGTTTTTTAAGCATATTAGAATGAACGAGTCTGCTGTGTTCCATATGACCAAATTAATAACTTTGAGAAATCCATTCGGCTTCACAAGGCTTTAGCACAGACAAGCATAGTATCTGGAAAGAAGTAACCATGATATGTATAAAGATCCTTTCCAAGGATCATCCTGGTCAAGTAAGAATTATATCACCAGTACACTGAGCCATTGGTGGCCGTTGTTTGACCATGACAATCTGTGGAACAAAGAAGGATACAATATGACTCTCTGTGCTGTGAGAATCCGCTTCCATTTTTGTAATGGCAGAAGAGTGAAAAGGGAGAGAGTAGAAGCAGCTAAGTTTTTAGACAGCCTGCATATATTGCTCTTGGCGTCCTAAATGTGGGATCCTTGTCCCGTAGCTATGTCCAGTAGCCAGTGAGTAGACAAACAGTTGGAGGAACCAAATATATTGATCTGGATATTCTTGTTCTAAATGAAACCAGATAAGGAAGAAAGTTGCAGGTGAATGGTTCTCCAGCTCATCTTGGGAGGCAAATAAAAGAGTTGGCCAGATTGGTTTTAATGTAGGGCTGTAGGGAACAGGAGCTATCACTTAAGGGGATATTTGGTCACCTCATTTTTAGTACTCAATGCTAAGCATTTGCCAAAAGGCCATCACAAAGACAATGGCAGCCTCGGCATCTGTAGAGAATAAACAGGAAGAGAAATTTATGATCTGACTCAAATAAAATCAGTGTAAACATTTTGTAACAATCAGTGATTTCATTGTTACTGATTTCAAGTCTATATAATGCTCCATTTTCACATAAACACTTTGTATCACTTTGTGAATTCAATATAATAGTCAACATAAAGGAAGACAGCAAAAAAAAAAAAAAAATGCTGTAAAACATGGTTCTGGAGTAAGAAAAGGAAACTGATGATTTGTAGTCTGCCTTTGCGTAGGGAAGCAGCATGTCCCCGTGACCATGAACAAGTTATTTAACATTTACAAACCTTAGCTTCTTCATCTGCAAAATAAATACAAGAATTGTATTTAATAGGTAAATCTCAGGATTGTTGAGAAGCCCAAATGAAATGATGTTTATAAAAGGCTTTGAAAAGCTCAAAACGCTTATATAAATGTCAGCTACTGTTATGCAAAAGCATTGAGTCTATATATCAGGAATATTTTTTCTTCAAGAAGAGAGCCAGGAGCTGCTAGAATATGGTGAGCACCAAGTTACATCTCAAAAAATGAAATTGATTTTCTTCTCAGACACGAATCAACCAGTTACCAAAATGAGTCATTTCTGAATAAACTGTAGAGTTAAGCTGTTGGCTTGTTAGAACAAAGATAAAAATCAACACCAAATTAGAAGGAATGAAAAGATACAGCATGGGATTGTACACAGCTCCAACTGGACCTATTTCAATAAGCTGTTGATGCCAAAAAATGGGAAATGGATTTTAAAACACAGACATCAACACAAACTGTCACCGTCTTCTTAAGGAAGTTTAATCAATGTAAGTCATTTGCCACAGTAAGGAGACTTATAGAGCCTAGAAACCACTTCAGTAAGCAAACATTTGATCTTGCCTAGCACACACAGAGATGATCCAAAGGCAACAGAAGTTGAGAATATAAACATTTATAAATTCTTAAGAGAAGGATGAAGATGGAAGATATCGAGAAGTATCACTTCATTAGATACTTGAGAAGCAAAGGAGGGCAAAACAATAGCGAGGATCCAATTATGTGAGACCTTCCTCAATGTACTAATGAGTGAAACTGGAAGGGGTATGATAAACAGATGACAAAATGGAAAAATTCTGAAATCTAATGAGAAAAATCTGCACACGTATTAAGGCACTGTTGATAAAGGTATGAAACTTTCACAGATGACATTTTGTAGCTGACTACATTTTTTCCAAGTGGTTACCATTTATACTTTTAAATTATACAAAATTCTTGGAGAGATATTAAAAGAGAATTTTGCAACTTTTTTGATGATTAGTTTCCTATGAAGCATAAAACAGGGAAGCAGTTATTCTTCAGTTTTCAGACTTTGTCCCAGTGGGCATCCTGCATGAAGTCTAAATTGAAAAGGGATTCCTTATAGATAATGGGATCCTCCAGATGTACCTGTTGGTAGGTGCCATTGTGCTGATCATTTCAAACTTAAAAACATTTCAGAGCCTCCTTTAGTCACTCAAAAGACTTCAACCAAACTATAGAGATAGCAAAAAATCCAAGTGGCTGAAGGTTGTGTCCAGTTTGATAGTGCTCTGCAGGAAGACAGACAGGCATTTTAGTATGTATCCATGAGTGTGTATATCTTAGATGATAGACACTGCAGATGAGCATTGGAACGAGGGCTCAATTGAATCGGGAGCCAAGCAAGACAGATTGCCTTTGAGAAATTGTATGCTGCTTTTGACAATCCCATCTTCTCTCTGAAACAAAGGCCCATCTTCTTAAAAACAACAGTCTTCCAGGGATGCTGTATAGGATCCAGAAATAATGAAAGAATTCCAAATTGTGGCAGCATGAAGGCAGAAGATTATCTCATGTTTGTCTTTTTATGGCCATTGCTCAGCACATAGGGCCTCATAATACCTAGTGGGCCCTTGATAAATATCTGGTGGTTAACTGAAAAGACTGTAGTATGTTTTAGATGAGGAAATATGCAGAACGTTATAAAAAGATACCATCAGAACAGTGTGGTAACCAAAAAAACAAAGTGGGATAGTCATGTGGTGTGAGAGCAAGGATGGATGGAATGATAACCTTAAAAAAAATCAGATCTAGAAGAAGGCCTCTCTCACATTGTACAGACTCTGGATGATTTATGGGAAGATATGGCTAGGGAAGGACGAGTAGATGCAGAGAGGGTTGCATTGGGGGACCATAGATCTGATTGAAATATCCAAGTATGTTCACTGGTCTTATAAATCCAAACTTCTGAAATAATGGTGATTGTCCCAATGTTAGAGTTGTAGATTTCTCTTCTTGGGAGGTTCTCCCTTGGCAGGAGTCAGAAGCCTTGAATAGTTCACGACTATGTCTCCCTGAAGGTTTTTGGAAAGAAGTCACCAGGTAGGACTGGGTCAGGAGAAGGGCTCTGAGTTTCTGTCACATGTGGTAACAACAGGGAGACAAAGAAGAGGCGGCCATCGCCACAGGTCTGGGAGAAGAGGTGAGAAGAATAATGGTAGCTTATGTAGTGCTTCTTGTTTTCAACAAGAATTTGTGGAGCACATATTCTATGCTTTATAAAGAACAAGGACCAAAAAAAAGGAAGAAAAAGTCCCTGATCTTAAAGAATTGATGTTCATTTGGGAAAGGACATTTAGAACGGACAGCTTAAACACAGATAGATAAATAGAAAATAATTTCTGGGAAGACGTGCTAGCAAATAGCAGGAAGAAAAGGCAGGCTTAAGTGGGAGAGGGCACTTGCTGAGCTTTGAAAGGAATCATAAACTCGATGAGGAGGAGGAAGGAGAGCGTTCCGGTCCATGACAGAGACAGCTGTACAAGCACAGAGATGAGAGACGGAGTGTCACAGAGGAACAGGGCACGTTGGCCAGTCCGCTTGGAACTTGGGATTGACCAGGACAAGTAGAGGTAGAAAATGGGTCTTGAAAGGTAAGCTGCAAAGCGTCTGCAGTGCCCAGCATCACTTGGGATAGGCCTGGGTCTGGTCTGCACCCTGCTCCGGGCTGTTTCTTTCAGGGCGTCTGTGTGGGTGTGTGCCTTTGTGGGCATTCCAGTGCTTTGTTAATCCCACCCTTCTCCTGGCCATCCTTCCTTCCGTTCTCTGCCCCGGTACGGAGCCCCTGCTCTAATGCACTAATCCGAGGCGTTTTTGTGCTTCTTCTCTCATGTCCTCTCTCCCCTTCTCTTTCCCTTTTGCCGTGGTGTGTCCAGAAAAGGAAGTCGAGTTCCAGCGTGCACCTGATGGTGAGCCCGGCCTGCCCACCCATCTGCCCGCCCCGTGCTGCCCGCCCGCCTGCCAGCCATGCCTCCTCATTCTCATGCCATGCACGCCTGCTTGTGCTCATCACCACCGTGTCTGTCCCAGGCGGGCAGGCGGGGCCATTGCACAGGGACATTATCACCTCCCTGCGGCCCTGATGGCCGGAGAGTGAGCCCTAAAAAGTGGGGTTGGGCTGCAGCCCGGGCAGGAGGCGGCCTTGGTCCGCAGAGGGTTGGTGTAGCACAGTGAGAGTGAGCTTACTCTCCTTCAGAAAAGTTTGTGCGTTCTGGTCCCTGCCAGGGACACAGGCAGCCCTTCCTGAAATGGGATTCTCTGTGGGGCAGCCTCCGGACACTCATCCAAGGAACAGAGCAAGGCACTTGGTGGTTCTCGGCTCTCTTGGCTCTTTGGCCTGCTGTGAATGCTAGGACTTGGTCCTTCCCGTCCCTCCCCAAGGGGATAAAGTCTGGTAGAACAAGAAACCTTTTGCTAGGATACACTTTATCTTCCCATGAGATCCAGTGAGACAAGAGCACCATGAAATTATGCAGATGCAGCCACTAAAATGAGAGGCTTGGATGAAGATCCCTTTCCTCTGTTAGTTCTGGCTCTGGATGGAGAGCAGAAGGACGTTATTGATTCTGCTCCCTCGCCCTAAGAGAATGATGATGTTATCATTCACCAGAGTGGGCTTGGCGTTAGCCCACTTTATAGGAGGAATTTTGTGAGGGGTACAGAGATGAGGGGGCAGGCTGTTTCTAGTAAATCTAGGATTTTCAGCTCTGACTGAAAAAACTTTATTCTCTGCTGACTGCGGATAGGGGGAGCTTGGAGCCGGGATCATCATGAAAGGGATCCCTGATACCCCCTTTGAGATCTCATCCTCCTCCAATCAAGGGACCGAGCACATAGTCTTATTTCTGTGGCTCCCTAGTAACAGGTGGTCCCAAGTCTTCAGTGCTAATCCTTGCCTTGATTGAAAATCCTTGCCTTGAACTTGGGATTGAAAGCCACCTAAGGGTAGAATTTAGGTTCAAATCCATCTTTGCCACATATCACTTATATGGCTTTGGATCACTTAACTTCCTTATCTGTAGCATGAGGTTGTTGGGCAAGATAACCTTAAAAGTCCCTTCCATCTCTAAATTTATAATTTCAAGTCAACCTGTGGTGGCAGAGGAAGTTCCTGCTGCTTGAGTTCCCTGTGTTAACAAAGTCAATGATCATTCACATATTCCTCCAACATTCCTCTTGTTGGCTTTGGATCTGGTACAAGGGGACCCCACAAAAGAGGTCCCAGGACCGAAGAGAAAGGGAATCACTTCGTTCCTCCCAGCATAATGATAGAGAACTGCAAAGGTGTAGGGAGTATGTTGGTCCCAGACTTCTTTCCAGCAACCACTGAGTGTCAGAGATTTTGCTTCACTTCTCACCTGACTCTGTGTTGAGGAATGGGCTTGCGCAGCGACTGAGGCTGCTCTCTGAAGGACTCCGAGCAGAACTGAAAGAGGCCCGGATGGGGCACCTGGGCAGTGGTCATAGAGAAGGGACAGTGGGCCATCTGTTCCACCACAGAACTGGCCATGGTCTTGTGGAAGAGCAGTGTCTGTCTTTGGACACTGGAGATACAGCATGGGATATCTTCCTTCTGAGCTTCCCATCTGCCACGTGGTAAGAGGGAGCTAATACTTGGGAGAGAGCCGTGACTGCAGTAGCCGTCCTAGCTCCTGTTAGCCTGTCTGCACTCCCCTGCCTTATCCCGGGAATTCTGCTTGCAGATTGTACATACCTCTTCTTGGTAGTTTCCTTTCATTTTCAGTGTCTCATTTGTTCTAACATTTACCAAGCAGAGTGGAACGGCCTTATGTTGTCACTCTGAGGCAATAGATAAAGGCCTTGAACCTAGGACCCCATGACAAGAATTGGCAGCCGTTAGTGAAATCACAGCCCAGAGGCGTACTTCGGTCCCTAGGGTTCTCTCTCTCTCTCTCTCTCTCCTAATTCAGGGACAACCATCCAGCTCTCCTTTTCCATCGAGGCTTCAGTCTGTGGCGTAGGGTGGCTAGTTTAGTTATCAGGAGGAAAAAGGGAAGTAGGCCCCAAACAGCGTTCAGATTCTGGTCATGGTTTATCTCTTTGTGACCCAGAATAAAAAGCCTTCTTACCTTCTGTACAATGAGAAGAATCCCGAGTTTCCTTGATGTGTGAGAAGAACTGGTACCTGGTACCAGCAGGAAATGCCAAAGAGGAGCTCCAGTAGTCTGGACTGTAGGCTCTCCTTCCCAGAGACTCCTTTGACACTGGGAGTTTCTGGCCTCCTGACTTTGGGGGCCCCACGGCCTCCCCTCTGCTCTCTCACCCATCTCCACAACCATCGCTCCCATTTACACAGTAGTGTGGAGACTGCCTCAGGCCCGGCTCCAGTGGGACCGGGGCCAGGGCCAGGGGTGAAGGGAGGTCTGGGAGAAGAACCTGGGCTCCTTGGTTAACTCTGGGGGAACTAAACCATCTGTTTTCTTGTCTTAACTACAGAGCAACAACAAAAACAGTCTCGTAAACCCAGTCCAAGAGCCTGCGCCATTGCAGACAGCCATGGTACCTCCTGACTCCGGCTTCTCACCCGCCTCTGCCTCCCCTGCCCTCCTCCCTCCCCCACAGGGGCTGCCTTTTCTCCTCCCTCCCCTCTCTTAGCTTCTCCATCCCCCCATAGAGCAAGCAGCTTTGTTCACCATGGCTCCCCTTCCCTCTCATGGACTGCCTCCCACCCTGCTTCCAACTCCCTCCGTGATCCCATCATGGCTGCTGCTGCTGCTGCTGCTGCTTTGGGGAGGGGAGATGGAAGGGAAGCTAGATCCCTCTTCAGCAGAGGGCCAGGGCCATGAGGGGCATCTCTGGGGAGGGAGGGATAGGAAGTTAGTGTGGCCAAAGACACTTGGGCTCCAGAGCCAGCAGGCTTCCTGGAGAGGAAGACCTGGCCTGCCCACCAGCGGTGGAGTCAGGAGAATTTTGGTTTCAAATCCCAGCTCCACCACTTCGAACCCTCCTGGGTTTGCAGAGTACTTTGGATATGTTTTCTCATTTGATCCTTACAATGACCTGGTAAGAGAGAGATGTGATTGTTATACCCATTTTTCAGATGAGGATACTGAGGCTGAAAAGCTAAATGGCTTGCCTGAGCTCATCTGGCCTAGTGCCTGAGGGCACTCAGGTCTTCGTCCCAGTGTGACTTCAGGCAGATCACTTGATCTCAGTGGTTCTCAGTCTCTCCTTGTGTAAAAATGAGGATCTTGGACTAGTTAGCTCCTCAGTTCCCTTCCAGGTAGGGAACCCTCCTCCTGTTCCTTTAAGTCTCTTTCTGAGGAGGGAACTGTGCTGTCCTGGCCTGAGGGATCCTAGCAAGCCCTTCCTTCTCCCCCTCCGGAGCTCTGACAGGGACCGGGAGAAGGCATAAGTGCCCGGGGACTGGGCATGGGGCAGCCTTCTCTGCCTCTGCCCTCCTTCCGAACCCCCCCATTTCAGCTCTCTCCTCTTCCCTGGTGAGGTAGTTGAAGGAACACCAGATTCAGGAGCAGAGGCCTGCCCGCCTCCGGACCAGGAGCCTTGGCCAGAATGACCTTTGTATTTGTGGGTCTAATTGGCCCCCGGGTTCTATGAACCCCGGGGTTCCACGGGGAGCCCTCCCCTGGCTACAGTTCCAGCTTCCTGACTTCTCTGGGGCCGCTTCCCATTGGGTTCTGAAGATCGAGTGTCTTTCAAGGAGACAAAAATAGTGAAGTAAAAAATAAAGCTAGAGCCTTTCGTCCCTGCTGCTTCTCTCGTATAGACATGGAGAGGAAGCATGGTACCGGGGATAGCGCTTTGAACCTATTAGTGTCAGGAAGACACCAGACTCAGAAACCACTGGCTGGCGCCCTGGCCAGTCCCAGCCTCTCTGAGTCTGTTTCCTCATCTGTAGAATGAGGCAGGTAGCCTTAAAGACCTTCGAGTCAGCTCCAAATCTGTCATCTTAGGACCTCGACTCCCCTTAGCTCTCCAGTACCCATTCCTAGCCATTAAACCCAGGATTTCCCAGGCTCCCCTTGGGCAGCCCAACTTGGCCAGGGTCCTTCAGCTGAGGTTGAATGAAGGGCTTGCTCCTTTGGGATTGGTTCCCTGCCAGGCAGCTACTACAGTGCCCCTAAGGGAACACGAGAGAGCCCCTCTGGAAAGAGCTGCTCGAGACAGGAGGGCAACTCCCCTCTTCTCCTCTCACAGGAACCCCAAACCACCGTGGTACACAATGCAACAGACGGGATCAAGGTGAGTGTGGTCCCCGGCCCCGCCTGCCTCCCTCTCAGCCTGGGTTCAGTACAGGACCAGTGGGGAAGCGGGATCCGAGTTAGATGATTTCCCTGGGCCCTGTACTGGAAGGGACATGGAGGGTTTATTCCCCTCCACTTCCAGCAGGGCCTGGGCTGAAATGGAGACAGCCAGCCTGGGTTTGGGGGCTGGATGTCCTGGAGGAGCCGTATTTCGCCCTCAGAAAGGAGTGTCTTTGTGCTCTGATTCCTCCTTGGCCATCCCCACTGTACCTCAGGTGGGCGAGGATGAAGTTTCAGGAGAGCTCGGGGACTCATTGCTCTCTCATCTTTTCCGCGGAGCTGCCTCCCCCTCCCTTCTCTCCTCCCAGCATCGGAGGCTTAGACGGGCAGTAACGGGCGCTTTTTGTCTGGCAGGGCTCCACAGAAAGCTGTAATACTACCACTGAAGATGAAGATCTCAAAGGTAAGAGAGAGGGGAGAAAGGAAGAACGTTACTGGGGAAAGGAGGGACAGCTTCAGTCTCTCTGCAGCCGGTCTTGGGGGAAAGGGAGGAAACAGGCCAGCTGGGTTGAACCAGAGCCTTTCTTTTTTCCCTTCTTCCCAGGCCTGAGGGGATTTTTCCTGAGCCTGTCTAATTGCCAGACTTTTGTTAATGATGAGTTTTAGGAAATTAAATAGTGCCTCGGGGATGACATAGACCAGTGTTCTAGAACATGGGATTATGGGTCCTTGTAGAAATCAGTCAGACAAGAATTTGTCCCTCCCTGACAAAGCCAAGGAGGCCTGAAAATGGTTGTTAGAGCAAGAAAAAGGAATGAGAGAAAGACCTGGTTAACAAACAATTGACAGAGTGGGAGAACCCTGGGTCTTCTGCCACCCTTCCTCCAGGAGACTCCAGACCTAGAACTACCCGTCTCCTCTCAGTCGGAATGGGGGGGCACGATGGAGCCAAAGGCAGGAGCAGGTGGCTTCCTGAGCCCTGAGGCTCCTGCTCCCTCCTCGACATGGCTCCAGTCAGACCTGAGGGCCACTGGCCGCTGGGAGCCCAGTACATGGGACAGAACCTTAGAGGCCAGCGTAGAAATGGGGGGCTTCGCATGAAAGGAAGGACTTTGGGGTCTCGGGCGGGCACCATGGAGTCCAAAGTATGCTGCTAGATTGGAAGCAGCCGCTCCCCGGCTCTCGGGCTGGTTGTCTCCTCTGGGGAGAGCGGTTTGGAGACAGGACCGAGGGCGGCCCAGCACTAGGGTTTCCACGGTTCCGGTTCGGGGGTTCTCGGGATGCAGTCCTTGGGCTCTCCACGAGCCCAGCTCCACCACCTTTCTCAGTGCAGGCCGCAGCGGGGTGGGGCAGAGGCAGTGGCTTGGGGTGGGGCCGGTGCCCGGCAGCAGCATGGGCTTGGGGTCCCCGTCTGGCTTGCGTGTTCACCTGCCTTGTTCTGTCTGTTTTGGCACCCTCCCCTGCTCGGCTAGCTGCCCAGCTCCGCACTGGGGATCGCAGCAGCTTGGGGTCAGAAGGACGGAGCCCCCGGGACAGAACAGCCCCCTCAGCAGGCATGCAGCCCCAGCCTTCTCTCGGCTCCTCAGCCAGTAAGTTGGAGGCGCGGCTCCCCTCCCCTCCAGTCGCCCGGCTCCCCTCCCACTGACGCGTCTGGCCCCCGACAGAGCCAGGCCTGGGGCTGCCCTCTTAGCCAGCAGTGGAGCACGGCCTCTGCCCTGGGCGGGGCTCCAGGTTGGGGGGAGATGCGGAGGCTCCGAGAGGCAAGTAGGGACAGTGCCCCGGACCCCGGGAAGCTCAAGGCCCAGCTTAGGAGGAGGCGGAAGAGGGGCCAGGCCAGGGGGGTGGGAGACAAGCAGGGGCATCCTCAGCAAGCTGGGGGTCAGCAGCGGGATTCTGTCCTCGGAGACAAGGGGGAGCGCTGCCCTTCCCAGAGGCCTCGCCCCCAACTGCCGGTCATGCTTCGTGTAGGGGCCGCCTCCTTTTCTCCTCCCGCTCTCACACGGCCTGGCCCTCGGACCGCAGGGTCCGGAGGGGGCGGAGGGGCACGTGTGTCTGGAAGGCCGCTGGCGCTCTTGGCTGCTGCCTGCCCACCTGCTACTGCTGGCTGCGCCCCTCCCCCCCCACTCTGGCTGCACCCCTCTCCCTGCCCCCGTCCCGCTCGGCTTCTGTTTTTGGTTTTTTGGCTGCGCTGTCCCACCTCCCCCGGCTGCAGCGGGGCACCTTTCTAATGCTTGCATTTGTCTTGCAGCCGCTCGCTCCTGTGAGGAGAGGCTCATGGCCTGGGACGGGCCAGGGCTGCCATCAGGGCGAGCACGTGCTCAGTCCGAGCCCTCCCTCCCTCTCGTGGTGCCTTTGGCTCTTAGTGGCGCTCCGTGTAAGTGAGCTGCCCGGGAGTGCAGGGCGCCCCCCACGGCCCCTCGGCTTCTGGGACCTCCCTGGGCCGCAGCCCCGCCCGCCACCCAGAGCCCAGTCTGGTTTGATAGCGGGGGGGTGGGGTGGGGGCCTTGGAGCAGGCCGGGCTCTGTGTCTGTCTGGTGCGGGGTTGTCAGGGGCCCTGCTTCTGTTTGCAGCTAACAGGCAAACACCCCTCCCTCCCCCCCCACCTCCGGAGAGAATGGGGGCCGCCGGCCCTTTCTCCATTGTGCCTCCCCCGTTCCTGCCTGGTCCTTCCCAAGGGGCTTGGTGCCCCTTGCCTGCGCAAGCTGTTCTAGGACGATTGAGAGCTGAGGGGAGACTGGGGGGGGGGGGGCTTTACCGGACAGGGAGAGGTTAATGAACCCGCCAGGATTGTTAGTGCGGCACCCCACGTCCCAGCTGGACGAGGCAGGCTTTCCCCATGGGTCTCCTGGGCGTTCGCTGTGGTTTGGCTCTCCCTATAGGCACAGGGCAAAAGCCAGGCCCATAGCCAGTCAGCTGAGGGGGGGAGGGGAGCTCCCTGGGAGCGGGGATGGGAAGGGTCCTTTTCAGAGGGTCAGGCTAGGGAATGATGGCAAAGGTCCGCTCTGTGATGAGCCCAAAAGGTGGAGGGGATAGAAGATAATCCCGGAGCCAGAGAGACTGTGAAGGAGTGGGGATGGCTTTCGGGGCTCTTCCCAACCCCATGCAGGTGAATTTCAGGGCTTTTTTCCTACAGTTCGAAAACAAGAAATCATTAAGATCACGGAGCAGCTGATCGAAGCCATCAACAATGGGGATTTTGACGCCTACACGTAAGTCGAAGTACTTGCTCTGCGGTGGCTCACTTCCCAGGAGGAGCTGCCCCTCCAACCTTGTGTGTCGGTCCTAGAAAGTAACTGGGGTCTCAGTCTCAGCCACCCCCTTTGCCCAGGGGAACAAATCCGGGGGTCTTTGAGCTTCCTGATGCCTGGGAGGGGAAGCCAAGGATTGATATAAAAGCCGGATAACCAGGGCCTTCTGATTACTTGTGTCTCAGCATTTGTCACTCTGAGCACGCGGCTGGCTTGTGGCTTCAGAGGAGAGGGCTGGAGAGAGGCCCCTGAAAACTTTGCCTTGACTGGTTTCTCCCCGCAGGAAGATCTGCGATCCGGGTCTTACGTCCTTCGAGCCTGAGGCACTCGGCAACCTGGTGGAGGGGATGGACTTCCATAAATTTTACTTTGAGAATCGTGAGTGGGTTCGTGCTGCTGAGATCCTCCCACCTGCCTCCCGTCCCTTCCTCCTTCCCACATCCGGCACTCGTCTTCTCTCCCCTTTTGCCCGATGCTTCCCCTCACCTCCTGCTACTGTATCTCCATCCTTTCCCAAAGACCGCTGGCTTCCTGTGCCGGGGCCTGGGCACTGCTAAACCCTGCACCCAGCTTGGTCACCAACTAAGGAAATGGGCCAGAGGCTGTAAGCAGCTTAAAATCAGGGTGGGGCAGTTTAGAGGGCTGAAGGGGTTAATTTACAGCCAGGCTACAACCGTGTTTGGGATGTGGAGAAATCTGGGTAAAAATTCCAAATATTGAGGTAGAAAGCAGGGAAGATGTTGGATTTCAAGCTCTTAGATACTTCTCCACTGGATCTGTGATTGGTTCACACCGGTTACCTTCCCACACTCTTTTAGGCCTGCTTCTTTGATGTGGCATTTGACCCCACACAAATGGTCCACAACCTATCCATCTTCAAAGACATGAGACATTCCTCTAGAGGAGCTCTTCTCAAACTTTTTGGTCTCAGGGGCTCTTGCCTCCCAGCCCCACAAAAAGCTTTTCTTTATGGAGGTTATAAATATTAATAATTGCCATATTAGAGATTAAAAGCATCAGCCTTAGAGAACTGTGGCTCTGAAGTGATAGTTCTTTATATCCTTTGTGCCACGGACCCCTCTGGTAATCTGTCTGGTGAGGTTTATGGACCCCCATTTCTATGGTGTGTTTTTTTGTTTTGTTTTTTAATGCTTAAAGTAAAATGCACAGGATGACAAAGAAACCAAATATATTGGAAAAAATGCGGACCTTTTCCCCCTTTGAGGGGCTATCGGGGCCCAGACTGAGCTCGAGATTACTCTAGGTGAAGGCCATTTGGAGCATGCAGGCTGTCCACCTATTTCTCATTCTTGTTACATGACTGGCCCTCTTCTGCAGGAAGATTCCTGGATCTTCCCCTCAATCAGGCCCAGTTCTTCTTTTAGTCCTAAATGTATCTGGCGGTGTCCCCAACGCCACTCCTTGCGGTCCAGCACTGCTGTGCACCTCTCTCCGGTCCTTTGTGTCCCTTCACTTGAGATCTTGGAGAAGGCGTTGGAGAACTCCTTGGCGCTCCAGGGCTCGACGCCCATTTCCTTCCCCCCTTCCTGATACCAACCCTTTCTCTCTCCCTCCCACCTTCTCAGCCCAGTCCTACTCTGATGCCATCACTCATCCATCTCCATATCAGTTTCCATCCCCGTCCCCAGTACCCCAGCTGTGCAAAGGTAAAACCCTGCATTATCTCGAATGCTTTTGACTAAGGCTTGAAGTCTTGAGCTCTTAAGAAATCTTGTGTATTCTCATCACTCTGGTTTTTTTGTTTTGTTTTGTTTTGTTTTTTTACCAAAATGAGAGATTTGCCCTCAATAAAACATGAGCCTGACTGGCTAAAAGCAGCACTTTACTCACACCCTGTCCACAGTGAGCTCTGTCCGCCCAGCTTCCTTTACTTTTTCCCAAAGGATCCTCTGAGCCCTGGGAACTTCCTGGAAGAAGCATTTTTGATGGTCAGGTTTCTTAACTGTCTTACTTCCTGTCACAAGTGGGCTTTTTTTTTTTTTTTTTAAACATTTCAAGCTGGTGATTTTGTTGTGTTCAGATAAAGGGGGATAATGATACGATCACTGTTATCACAGACTAAGCTGCGGCAACAGCTGGTGATGGAGATTAGAGAACCCCAAACCTTGGGGAAATGTTGGGATGCTGGTGCCAAGGGGATGCTAGATGGTCCTCGGGTGCGAGCTTAATACTTGTTCCTCCTTGCAGTCCTGTCTAAGAACAGCAAGCCCATCCACACCACCATCCTGAACCCCCACGTGCACGTCATTGGCGAGGACGCGGCCTGCATCGCCTACATACGCCTTACCCAGTACATCGATGGCCAGGGCCGGCCTCGCACCAGCCAGTCTGAGGAGACCAGGGTCTGGCACCGCCGGGACGGCAAGTGGCTCAATGTGCACTACCACTGCTCGGGGGCCCCCGCTGCCCCGCTGCAGTGAGCTTTCCCCAGGTGAGCCTGGGGTCAGGGGGCGTCGGGAGTGGCTGGCCAGGGCACCCTGTCCGGGACCTTACTCTGGCCCAGACAGTCAGTTCAGCTGATGAAGGATTTAATAAATTCCCCCAACGAGCAAGACTCTACCAGGGGCTTGCCCCCAAGAAGCTTCCGGTGTGATTGGTGACCGGCAGGGGAGAAGCCCCTCGTTTCCTGCCCCAGCCCTTTTCCTTGCCCTCCCTGGGACCGGTGGGGTTGTACAATACAAAGGGGTCCCACGTTCCTCTCATTTACCCGTGTCCTTTACTCCCACACCAGCAGCGGTGTTAGGAGATTCCCAGCCAGAGGTCAAACCTTCGAAGCCAGCGGCTCTGGAGGGCCTGAGTGACAGCAGCAGTCATGTTCGTTTGAGGTTTAAAAACAATTAAAATTACAAAGCGGCAGCAACCAATGCACGCCCCTGCATGCAGCCCGCCCGCCCGTCGTGTCTGTCTCTGCTGTACCGAGGTGTTTTTTACATTTAAAAAAAAAAGAAAAAGAAAAAAAGATTGTTTAAAAAAAAAAAAAAAGGAATCCATACCGCTGATCATGTTTTAAAACCACCTGCAGCCCCCCGGGCTGGCGAGAGGACGGGAGTTTGAGCAGCAGGCTCGGCTACCCGGCAGTGGGTGCGCCCGGTTTTGCGGCCCTCATGGACTCTGGGGGGACCAGGCAGGAACTCTTGACGCTGACCCTGCTGGAGGCCACAGAAGCATCTGTGCAGGGCCCGATCTCTGCAGCCCCCGAGGCGGCTTGCCCAGCCTGGTCCTGGGAATGGACTTGGTCAGTCTGCGCGGGAGCCCGGAAGGAGGCCCAGAGCAGGCCGATGTGGGAGCGCCTTTTCCCTTCCCTGGTGGGGGGGCGGTGCGGGGGTGGAGATGGCATCGTCCCGGGCAGCGACGCGGCTCCGAGAGGGAGGAGGGCTCCCGGCTGGGATTTTGCAGTACTGTTCCGCTTAGCGCAGATGGGAGACTTGCAGAACTTAGCAGAAACCCGGTGTTAGTCCCTTGTGAGCGTTTGTGTGGGATGCACACCCGCGCGAGGGCCCCGGGGAGGGGGAGGGGCTTCGCTTCGCTAGTTTGTTCTCGGCCTGGGCTGCGCAGCCCGGCCGGGCCGCCACTCCCGCTGTAGCCTGGACACTTTGTTTCCGTGCTGATCTCAGTCGTCTTTGTCTTGCTTCCCCCCCCCCCCCCCCCCCCCCCAGTGATGGCCCCAATTCCGATCTGGTCCGGGCCTGGGGCCGCTGTGGAGGCCCCTGCAGGACGGGAGAGGAGCTGGCTGGTCTAAATCCTGCTCGGCGGCCCTGCTTCCAGAGGCCTGACCAGCAGAGGCTGGGGATGGCCTGGAGTCGCATGGGCCTTCACCTCTCTCCTGCATGCACCGCAAAAAGGAGGTGCCAGGGCCCGGCCCCCTTCCACCAGTTTCCTTCCTGTCCCGGGGTCCTGCTGCGCCAGGGAGGGAAGGCGGGAAGAAGGAAAGGGGCTTGAGTCCCCGCACCTTCGCAGGGAAGGGGGCAGCCCCAGGCCCCCAGAGTGCCTTTGGAGCATGAAGCTAGAGCGGGGAGGGGCTGGTGGTGGCCACGAGGATCCCGCGTGCATGCGCACCCCGGGGGCAGGCCCCTCTCCCGCCCTTCTCTGCATCGCCAGCACGAGACAACTTCACACCACGGTTTGGTTTTGCAGTCTTTTGAGACAAATGGTCTTTGAAACCCATAGCTTGATATCGGCGCTCGAGCCCCACCTCTCCTTAGCTTCTTCCTCCCTCCCGGGGCTAACGTTAGCATCTATAGAATTTAGATTATTAAAAAAAAAAAAAATCACCTTTTAAACAGGAAATGGAAGGCATTTGATGCAGAATTTTTGCATGATGACATAGAAATAATTTAAAAACTAGCTAGTGTTTGTTCTGAATGTTGGTAGACCCTTCATAGCTTTGTTACAACGAAACCTTGAACTGAAGATATTTAATAAAATAACATTTAAACGGTCCACGGCTTTGTTGATGTTGGGGGCTCATAGCTAAGGCCTAGAAACGGGGGAGGGGTGCTGGGTTCCACCCGCTGGGGAGGGGGGTGTCAGTACCCAAGCCCCTCTGCGCACGCGCGCACACACGTGTACCAGCCTCGCTCGGTGTCCACGGAGGCACGTGGGGGAAGGCCTGGGTGAGAACCTCGGGCGGGGTGGGGACGAGGAGGTGGACAGGGATCCCCTACCTCGAAGGTGGTGGGATCCTTGACTTCGAAAGCTCTAGACCCTTTACTAGCGCCTTCTGGAGGACGGCGGCTGCTGGACGCCTGAACTTCCCCTTCCCCTCTTCCCACTGCCCTCTCAAGGTCCCGACTGTGCCAAATCTCTGGCTTTCCCTGCCTGGGCTGGACCGCTATTCAGCTTCGCGAGACTCCCCCCACCCCCGCCAGGCGCCATGGGATGGTCCACCCCGCCCTCTCCCGCCCCAACTCCCGTTCCCCACCCCCGCACAGTGGACTGGTCCGCCCCCCCTCGCCGGGATTGGGCCTACCGGCCTCCACTCCCTGCGCCGCTTCCCCTCCTCGGTCCTTGACGTCGAACGCGATGCCCGGACTGTTCCACTCTCCCAGAAGGTTGGGGGAGAGTAGCTCTCCAGGCTTGGGCAGGAGTCGCGCGCTCAGGTCCCGGGGCTGAGAGAGCGCACATCTGCCTCTCGAACCCTTGGGACTAGGCGGACGAGACTGCGAGGAGCCTCGGCTCCCGGCCCGGAGCCGCGCGCAGCAAGCTTCGCCCCCCGTGCTCCCCCAGAGAGCCGTGGTTCGGCCCGCCCGCGGAGGAGCGATCTCGGGGAGATGGCGGAGCCGCCGCGGCGGGGCCCGGATCCGGGAGAGGTGGGCGCACGGCGGAGCCCGGCCACCGCGGAGACAGCGCCCCGGCCGCCGGGTGAGCAGCGCCACAGCGGTATGGCGTCCTCGGCCCGCCCTCCGCAGGATCGCGCCCCTCCTTGGGCTGCTTCCCGGGGTCCCCATCCCCGCTATTCCCCCCAGACGAGTGTCCCCCCGTCCTGCGATCCCCTTACCCTCCGTCCCCCGCACCGACCCTCCCCACTGCCCCTTATCGTCGTTCCCACTGTCCCCCATTCACTGACCCCGGATGCTCCCGTTCTGTCCCTGCCCCGTGTCCTCTCGCTGGTTCCCCCACCGTGTCCCACCCAGTGTCCTCCCCGTCGCCTGCAACTGTGACCCCCACAACCTCGTCCTTAAGTCTTCCCTGGCCAGAGTCTGGCCATTGACCCTCAGCATCCTCTCTCTCCCTATTGGCGTCCGCTGCGCGGGTCTCCCCTCCCCCAGCCCCTCTCCTCTTCTTTTGCCCCTCATCCCTCCCCTGCCCCCCCACTGGGCTCTTCGGGACACCCTTTCCCTGCCCAGGCCCGGGCCGGGAGCCGGACTCTGGCCCGCCCCCCCCCCCCCCGCCCCCGTTTTTGCCCGGGTGCTGGACCTCGCACTCAGGCCTCTGGGTTCTCCTAGGTCCTTGTGGTGTGGAGCGTGCTACTCGTCACTGCAGACACTGAGAGGTGCAGGTGAGAGGGGACCTGGGGGACGTGGGAACCCCACTCCCTCCCCCCAGCAACCGTGGCCGTTAGGCTGTGACCTGGCACGGGCCGGGGCTGCCCAGCTCGATAAGAGATAGCCGGAAGAGGAGGTGTCCTTTATCTGAGGGGGGGCACTTCCTGGGCACCCCCCCAGCTCCTGCTGACCACTTACTCCCGGCCTGGCCCAGCTCAGTCCCAGTCTTAGGCTCACCAGGGAGCCCGAGGCCCAGAGCCAGTGGAGCTTAGGGGCCTCCCAGTTCTCCCCGGGGCGAGGACATCTTGCCCAGCTCTCCCCGCTTCTGTCCTGCAGGTCCTAGGAAGGGGCCACCCCCAATGCCCGTGTAAGAAGCAGGGAGCGGTGGGGGGCTTGGCGACCTCACTGTCCTGGGGGCACCCTGTCCAGCCTTGCCTGGAGGTTGGGGGTGTCCTGCCTAGCCCTCCCCACCTCTGCCCTGCAGGTCCTAGGACAGAGCCACCCCCGATGCCCGTCTGAGGAGCCCGTGCCTGCAGGAAGCCGTGGCGAGCGCGCAGCCCAGAGCCATGGGCCAGGGGCCATGGTGACGTGAGGCCAATGGAGCGTGGCCGGCCCAGCCCACGGGAGCTCGTCTCTACCTCTTCCCTGCCGCGGGGAGCTTGCCTTGGCTCCCTCTTGCTCTGTCCCCCCGGGCCTCCTCCCCAAGAACCTTGACGGCCTCCTCCCGCGCCATGCTCCAGCTGTGGAGAGTGGTCCGTCCAGCCCGGCAGCTGGAGCTGCATCGCCTGGTGCTGCTGCTTATCGCCTTCAGCCTGGCCTCCATGGCCTTCCTGGCCTACTACGTGTCCACCAGCCCCAAGGCCAAGGAGCCCCTGCCCCTGCCCCTGGGCGACTGCGGCAGCGGCGGGGACGCGGGACCCGGCCCGGCCCGACCCCCGGCCCCTCCCTGGCCCCCCCGGCCCTCGGAGCCGGCCCGCACCGAGCCCGTGGTGCTGGTGTTCGTGGAGAGCGTCTACTCGCAGCTGGGCCAGGAGATCGTGGCCATCTTGGAATCCAGCCGTTTCCGATACAGCACGGAGCTGGCCCCCGGCCGCGGGGACATGCCCACGCTGACCGAGCGCGCCAGGGGCCGATACGCCCTCGTGGTCTACGAGAACCTGCTGAAGTATGTCAACCTGGACGCCCGGAGCCGGGAGCTCTTGGACCGCTACTGCGTGGAGTACGGGGTGGGCATCATCGGTTTCTTCCGTGCCCACGAGCACAGCCTGCTCAGCGCCCAGCTCAAGGGCTTCCCCCTCTTCCTACATTCCAACCTGGGGTTGCGCGACTACCAGGTGAACCCCGCCGCCCCCCTCTTGCACCTGACTCGGCCCAGCCGCCTGGAGCCCGGGCCGCTGCCCGGGGAGGACTGGACGGTCTTCCAGTCCAACCACAGCACCTACGAGCCGGTCCTCCTGGCCAGTCCGCGCCTGGCCGAGGCCTCTGTCCTGGGCCCGCTGCCCCGCAGGAGCCGCCTGCCCACAGTGGTGCAGGACCTGGGGCTGCACGACGGCATACAGCGCGTGCTCTTCGGCCACAGCCTCGCCTTCTGGCTCCACAAGCTGGTCTTTGTGGACGCCGTCGCCTACCTCACCGGGAAGCGCCTCTGCCTGGCGCTGGATCGCTACATCCTGGTGGACATCGACGACATCTTTGTGGGCAAGGAGGGCACCCGCATGAAGGTGGCCGACGTCGAGGTCAGTCCCCGGCCCGCCGCAGACTCCTCCCAGGCCTGCTCTTCCCGGGCTGTTCTTCCCGCAGCCCCTGCTGAGCCTTCTTTCTGCTTGCTTCTGCTAGGCCCTGCTGACCACGCAGAGTAAACTCAGGGCTTTAGTCCCCAACTTCACGTTCAATCTGGGCTTCTCAGGAAAGTTCTACCACACGGGTGAGTCGCGTAAAGTCCCCTCATCTCTGGCAGACACTGCCCGGGGGCCCTCCCTGCTCTTTTTCCTGGAATCAATGAGAATGTGCGGTGCCCATCTGGGGAGGGGCCGGTGCCCGGCGTCGGTGCTCAGGCCAAGCGGGGATCGATAGAAGGTCCCGTTCCGTGGCAGGTCGGGACACACGTCGTGTGCTGACCGAAACCGTTCTGGAAACGCGCCACGCGGGGAACAGGTTGTGATCGGTGGATGGTCGGCATTCACGACCCAGGATCCGTGGGCCCGGTCAGCCCGGGGCCCGACAGTGAGGGCCACCAGGCAGGCGGACGGCCAGAGTGAGGGTGGGGAGTGGGGAGAGGTTGTGGTCAGTTGTAGAAGTCGGTGTGTGGCCACAGGGACAGAGGAGGAGGACGCGGGGGACGACATGCTGCTGAGACATCGCAAGGAGTTCTGGTGGTTCCCCCACATGTGGAGCCACATGCAGCCGCACCTGTTCCACAACCGCTCCGTGCTGGCCGACCAGATGCGGCTCAACAAGCAGTTTGCTCTGGTGAGACCCCTGGGTGCCTCCCCCCGGCCCCGCCCCGAGATGCCTCCCCTCCCTTCCCTGTCATCCCCACACACATCCCCCCTCCAGTTCTCTCCCCTTCTCAATTTCCCTGCTGGGATGGAATCCCTGTCCCTTCTGCCCCTCTACGCCCCCCACCAACCTCCCCAGTCCCAGATGAGAGTCTGTGCCATCCCCAGGAGCATGGGATCCCCACGGATCTGGGGTATGCAGTGGCTCCCCACCACTCGGGCGTGTACCCCATCCACACACAGCTCTATGAGGCCTGGAAATCCGTGTGGGGGATCCAGGTGACCAGCACTGAAGAGTATCCCCACCTCCGCCCTGCACGCTACCGGCGAGGCTTTATTCACAACGGCATCATGGTGAGGGACCCTCCGACCTAAACTCGAACCCAAGCCCGCACATCCCCGATGCTTCCTCTGGCCCTGACCCTCAGGCCTCCAAACTCCTCGTCCCAGGAAGCCGGGCCCATGCGCGATCTCCTCCCCTCCCTTCTCTAGGTCCTGCCCCGACAGACCTGCGGCCTCTTCACTCACACCATCTTCTACAACGAGTACCCCGGGGGCTCCCGAGAGCTGGACCGCAGCATCCGGGGGGGCGAGCTCTTCCTGACCGTTCTGCTCAACCCGGTACAGACTGAGAGCAGAGCCAATGGGGGGGAGGTGGGGGGCTCGCTCTCCTGATCTGCCAGTCGGGTTGGGGCCGAGGCTCCCCTTGTGTGACGCGGGGGCTCCCCATGCAGATCAGCATCTTCATGACCCATCTGTCTAACTACGGCAATGACCGGCTGGGCCTGTACACATTCGAGAGCTTGGTGCGCTTCCTGCAGTGCTGGACCCGGCTGCGCCTACAAACTCTGCCCCCGGCCCCCCTGGCACAAAAGTACTTTGACCTCTTCCCTCAGGAACGCAGCCCGCTCTGGCAGGTCAGCCCGCTCTGGGGGCGCTGGGGAAGGGGAAGAAAGGGAGAGAAGCCGGGTCCCATCACCACCTCTCTTTCCTCTTAGAACCCCTGTGACGACAAGAGACACAAAGACATCTGGTCCAAAGAGAAGACCTGTGATCGGCTCCCCAAGTTCCTTATCGTGGGGCCCCAGAAAACGGGTAAGGACCCTGGGGGCTCTGCTGCTTCCTCCCTGCCCCCGCCCCTGGCTGCCCCAGGTCCTGCTTTCGCTCAGGGAGCCGACTGGCCCAGAACACTGAGCTGTCCTTTCCCCGCCCCCCACCTCCAGGGACCACGGCCGTCCACTTCTTCCTGAGCCTGCACCCGGCCGTGACCAGCAGCTTCCCCAGCTCTAGCACCTTTGAGGAGATCCAGTTCTTCAGCGGCCCCAACTATTACAAGGGCATCGACTGGTAAGTGGCGCGCCCCCCTGGGCACAACGGGGCCTCCCAAGGAAGTGCCGAGGAAGTGCTTCCTGTCACTTTGCCTCCTCTGCCGGCTTCCCTCCCTCTCTGCGGCTCTCCTCTTTGACCCCAAGTCCTTCCCCAGGTACATGGATTTTTTCCCGGTCCCCTCCAATGCCAGCACTGACTTCCTGTTTGAGAAAAGCGCCACCTATTTTGACTCAGAGGTTGTACCACATCGGGGAGCGGCCCTTCTGCCCCGTGCCAAGATCATCACAGTACTTACCAACCCCGCTGACCGGGCCTATTCCTGGTACCAGGTCAGTCAGGGTCAGGGGCCAGGGGAGCTCGAGGAGTGAGAATGGGGAAGGGGTTCTTGGCAGGGAGACAGACGGGATGGTTTCTGGAACGAACCGTGCCGCTCCTTCCTTCCTCATGCACCCTCTGCTTTTTGAAGCATCAGCGAGCACACGGCGACCCTGCAGCCCTGAACCACACCTTCTATCAAGTGATCTCGGCGCCCCCGCAGGCTCCCGCGGCGCTCCGGGCCCTGCAGAACCGCTGCCTGGTCCCTGGCTACTACTCTACTCATCTGCAGCGCTGGCTCACCTATTACCCTTCTGGGCAGGTAGAGCTCCTTCCCTCCAGCCGCCTCACAGTGGCCTTGTCCACAGCCCGGGGACTTGGGGGCCCCCCCCACCGAGGGTCCATTCCATCCGTCCCTCTGTCCACAGGTGCTGATAGTGGACGGGCAGGAGCTACGCGCCAACCCAGCAGCCTCCATGGAAAACATCCAGAAGTTCCTTGGTGTCACCCCTGTTCTCAACTACACGAGAACCCTCAGGTGGGACGGGTGGGGAGGACGGGGGTGCCATGCTGAGCTTCTCTCTGCCTAGAAGTGTAAATGTAGAGGCTCGGGCAGAGAGGCCTGTCGGCCACGACCTGGTCTGGGGCGGCTCCAGGGCCTGGAGGGAGGATGTCGGCGTCTTTGTCAGGGAGTCCTTCCTCCCTTCCAGTCCCCTGACTGCCTTCTCCTGCCGAGCAGGTTTGATGAGGGCAAGGGATTCTGGTGCCAGGGACTAGAGGGTGGCAAGACCCGATGTCTGGGCAAGAGCAAAGGACGGAGGTACCCGGACATGGACCCCGAGGTGAGCGCCTGGGCTGGGGAGGCTCCGGGGTCACCTCCGGCCCTCTCCTTCCTGCTGACCGTCACACCTCTCTCTCCCCTACATCAGTCCCGCCTCCTCCTGGTTGACTTTTTCCGGGACCACAATCTGGAACTGTCCAAACTGCTGAGCCGCCTCGGGCAGCCGCTGCCCTCTTGGCTTCAGGAAGAGCTGCAGCGCTCAGGCCCGAGCTGAGCCCTCCACCAGCCTGGAGGAGCGGGGTGCCTTAGACCAGGCAGGGCCGCCAGGGCAGCCGCTCACCCTCCCACAGGCCCAGGTGGGCAAGGACAGATCGCCAGGCAGGACTCCAGACCACGGCCTTCCCACGTGCCCAGGGGACAGTCTCTTTTTGTCCAAGTCAGCAGGTTCTCTTGCTTGTGAGCCCTTCAGTCAAAGGGGTCACTGCAGCCTGGCCTCCCTATGTCATTCACATTGAATGGGGGATGAGGCCAGGAGGCAGCTCGGGGAACCGAGAACAAGGCCACACGGGTCCTTAATAAACGTCATTATTTTTCCGTCTCGTCAGTCTCTGGCTCTGACCCGTCAGATCTCCCAGTGGCTACTTCCTGGAGGGAGCAGGCTCCTCTCCCTCATACTTAAGGAAAGAAAGAGGCCCAGACGGATGAGTAAAAAAGGAGAGTTTATATATTTATAAATGCCAAATAAATATCAGAGGCTGCCCGGCACCCCCCCTCCCAAGCAGAGCTGCCTCCTTCCCCCCACCCCTGATGGCTCCCAGGCCTGGAGGCAGCTCCTCCCCAGCTCGGCCCCCTGCCCCAGGCCCCGGCCATTAACAATGAAGTCCTAGAACCACAACGTCCTAGAACCACAGCTAGTCTGGGCTGCGGGGAACCTTCCCCCACCCCCCAATTAGAGTGAATCCATCCGACTGGTCAGAGGTCCCCTCGTTTGTCTGGTGGGGGGGGGCCAGGCTCAAGGGGAGAAGGTGGTCATGTCAAGCGATACACGCTGCCACAGCTCCTTGGTCTGCTTGCTGCGTTTGAGGTTCTGCAGGATGTCGTTGAACTGCATCATGCCCATAGGAGTCAGGCAGAAGGCGCTGCGAGCGCCTCGGATTGCGTTCACAAAGTCGTCGTAGTCGGCAGGAGTCAGGTGGATCAGGCGGTGGTGGATGTACTGAAAGAGGGGGGACGTGGACATTGAGGCTCCCCCTGCCTGGGCCTCTGGGTCAACCCTCTGCCCTCCTCCTCCCCAGCCTCCCCCTGGGCCTTCACCTGCATGTATGCCTGCTGGCAGCGCTGGACCAGCTGATGGAAGGCTGGGGTGCGCAGGTGGGTGTGCGCATGAGCAGGGTTCAATCGCTGCAGCGTCTCCATGACGATCTCCTGTAGCACAAATGGGCTCAGCACCCCCTTGGCTGCCCCCATACAGAACTGGTGCACGTAGTTCACTCCTGGGGGGCAGGGGGGAGGGGCATGAGACCAAGGCAGACACCCCTGCCCTGGGGGCCTAGCTGCCACTTCTTTTAGTCGAGGTCTAACAGCCCCCCTCTTTGCCCACCCCAGAAGCACAGGGTTCCAGGCTAGCCTAGGGCCATGAAGGTGCTTTGGAGCAAGACCCAGGGGAGGGGCCACAAGAGGTTTAGGAAGAGGTGTTACCCAGCTTAGCCGCCAGCCCCAGCAACCACTTGACGTCCTCGGTATAGGGAGGGCTGCGCGAGAAGTTGTTGGGGTGATCGTTGTGTGCCCGCCGGCCTAACATCTCCAATGCCAGCATTCCTAGACAGAGGATTGGGAGCGTGAGGGTTGCTAAGGGCATCGCCCCCACACTGAGGGGAAGGAAAAGGAAGAGAAGATGGGTGGGGGAAGGGCGCTGGGGCAGAGACCCAAGGGACACGGGAGCCAGGGTGGCTCGTGGCGGTGCCCCTGGAGTTGCAGGGCCCCTGCAGTGAGGCAGTGAGGCAGAGGGAGCATCCTGGGGGAGCCATCTCACCAACTCTGTAGGCGGCGTGCAGGTGATGCAGGCTCTGGGCACCGACGGGCTGGCTGTGTGTCTCCTCTTCGGGAGGGGGGAAGCTCCCGCTCACCAGGGAGCTGGGCTGGCTGCCCATGGCCGACATGGAGTTGCCCTGGACGGCGGGATAGGTGGAGCTTTGATGGATGCTGCTGGGTGTATGGACATTGTTCACTGCAGGGGGGTGGGGAGGGAAGGGAAGGGAGCAGAGTGTTCAGAGCCCAGAAGGCACCCACTGTACCGCCCCCCCCACCCTCCCCCACCCCTCGGTACCCGCACTCACTGGTGGGGAGTGGGAGCCCTGATTCAGTGTGGTAAGGGTGCACCGTTATAGGCGCCATGGAAGGGACAGGGAAGGACACAGCCGTGGCAGCAAGGGAGGATGGCGTCACTGAGTAGGGATACTGGGGACCCAGGAAGGCATGGTGCACACCCTGGAAACAGAAGGTGGGGAGACCTGGGTCAGGTGGGCATCGCCCTCTCGCTGCCAGTTTCATTCACCCATACACCTACAGCCCCTTCGCGACCGACTGACGGTCCTCCCCCTGACTGAGGCCCACCGAGACGGCCCTGACTGCGCTACTGATCTCTCTGGGGTCCCCACATCACAGCCTCCCCAGGGGGTCCCAATCCTCCTCTCCTCTCTCCCTTCCCTTCCCTCCCCTCGGTTCTTGGCTCACCTGTGGGTATGCAGAGCTGGGCACAGGAAAGACAGCAGGCCGAGGCATATGGGGCAAGGGGTGACCGGGGTGGGTAAGGTACTGGGGGTTGCAGGGCAGGTGGGGCTGCAGAGTGGTATAGGGGTGCAAGCCAGTGGAGTGGCCATGTCCCAGGCCAGGCCCCGGGTACAAACCGGACCCCACTGAAATGACTGGTACCACTGTGGCTGCTGCCGTCACCGCCGCTGCCGACACTGTGACTGCCTCGGTCCCTGGTCCGCCACGGCCCTCGGGCAGTGCCCGCCCAGCCTCCCCCGATGCCCGGGCCCCACCGGCACTGCAGCCTGTGGCACCCTCACGTGGTGTGGCTGAGCCCCCCACCGTCTGCTCATAAAGCCAGAACCACTGGTGGGCGACTTCGAACAACACTTCAGGGTACACACCCCCACCCTTGGCAGCCTCCTCCACGGCCATGCACGCCTTCTCGAGCATCAGGTTATCCTGCAAAGGGCACAGGGAATCAAAGGGAGGCGCCTCAGCTGAAATCCTCTCGGCAGTCCTGGGATGCAGCCCCCGCCTAAGTGACTGGGGGGAGCCGGCTGGAAAGCGACTGATGGCAAGTGCTCAGGGGGAGGTGCTTCCACACTGGCAGGAGGCCCGAGGTTTGGATTCTTTGAGTCCCCACTTGCCTACTATTTAGCCTGGCTAAGTGAGATGGGCAATCATGGAGCCTTTAGGAGGCGTGTGACTCCCCAGGCCTCTCCCCTGCCCATTCCCCAGGACTGCTGTTGAGAGAGAAAATCTTTCAAAAGCGGGGAAAAGTGTGACAAATGCCCACATGAGGCACCAAAGGTTAAAAGGGGAAAGAGGGGAGGTTGTCTGGGGCCCAGGGCGGGACCCGTCACCCCTCCCACCATTGCTGAGCACACCTACCTGCTCCTTGCACTGCACTAAAGCTCGCTGGATCTCGTTGGGGTTCAAGGCGTGGGCGTGGGGTAGGCAACTCAGCGCCAACTCAGCCGCCGCTCTCACCATGTTGGAGTCCCGCGCCCGTGATGCCCGGTCGGCCAGGGAAGCAACTTCGGGGGGTGTGAGATGCCCGTCCCAGCACTCGACGAGGATGGTCAGGGCCGCGCTCCCAATCTCCATCGCTTGGCCTGAGGGGATCGGGATGAAGCGGACCCCAGAAGGCCCCTAGAGACCCTGGCAGCATCTCCGCCACCAGCGGAAGTGCCCTGCTCCCCAGCTCCAGCCCCAGGGCTCTGCCCCAAGCCTCCGGTTTACCTGTGATCCAGGACACATGGGAAGAGTAGGTGCGAGAGAGCCAGTTGGGCGAGACAAAGTTGTGCAGACCCAGAGCGTAGAGTCCGATCTCAAAGGCGCAAAGATGCAGATTGCGGTGGGGGCCCTGATGACCCCCTGACGAGGATGGGTGGGTAAAGATGGAGGTGCTGCTGTTTCCCCCAGCCTTGATCAGCACCGTTTTGGCCAGCTCGAAGTAGAAGTGCGCAGCTGCCTCTGACGGCTGGTTGGGTACATGGGGGGCATGGCTCTCGGGGCGACGGCCCTTGTACCTGAGGAGTGGTGCCAACAGGAAGGACAAGCTGAGGCTGCAGGGCAACAGAAACTCGGGGGACCCAGGGGACCGAGGAGACGACACCCATATGGCCTAGGCATGATGGTACCGGGGTCCAAGGGAACAAGACTGGCCTCTTCTGCTTACCTGCCAACTTCGGCTGTCTTGGCCCGGGCACCCCCACTTGCACTGGCGCGGCGGCTGCCACTGGAGGAGGAGGAGCCCAGAGAGTCGGAGGATGAGCTGCTGATGCTGTCGCTGTCCTGACCCCGGCCCCAGGAGGTGGGGGCCCAGCCCCCCCGCAGTGGCCTCCGGCTCAGGGTTGGGGAGCTGTCCGATGTCGTCTCGGGGGCACTGCTGTCAATGCTGGCCATGCCTAATCCCCCAGACAGCAGTCAGTCCCCAGCCGGGGGGAAGAAGGGAGAACCCGAGGGATGGGAACTCCTCGATCTGACCCCTGGTGGCTGCTCAAAGCCTAGAACGTAGCTTGGAACCCATCTCAAACTAGGGAACTACTTCAGAGGCCCACCCCACAACAGCCCACGGTTCAGACCAAGACCCTTCTCCCAGCCACGCCCAACCCAGGGCCCCTCATACCTGTGTGTTTCTTCTTGGGCCTTCCTGGGGAGCCCCAGCCCCGGCCATTGTAGCCTCCTCGGCTGCCAAGTGCCAAGCGGCTGGGAACCTTCCCCTCTGGTTTGGGGGCCACAGCAGCCTCAGGTGGGGGGGCCTCACAAGGAGATCGCGGGGAGCTCTCTAGGCAAGGGAGCAACGAGTCATCAGACAGTGTCAAGAGGCAGGAACCCTGACTTGGGGCTCATCCCACCGGCCCCCAACCTCTCACCAGGCACAGTCTTTTCCGTGAAGCCCTCGGCTGGGTCGGGGTTGACCCCAGCCACAGCCCCGGGCTGGGCACCCCCGGCCGAGCCCGGAGGCAGCGGCTGCAGGGCTCCCGCTGTGGCAGGGGCCCCATGCTTAGATGGGGACCTCTGACTGGACGTGGCTGGGCGGCTGGACGAGTAGAATGAACTCAGGGTTTGTGGCTTATGCGTCTGACTCTCCCGGTCCAAGAGCTTATCCAGGATCTGGGGGAGAAAAGCAGTGCAGGGGTCTCCTGCCTGCCACGCTACATTTCCCCTCCCTCCCCACTCGAACTAACTCATGGCAGCTCCTTCCAGGAATTCATCAGTCCGCCCCTACTGGGCCAAGCGCTGCGCTCCTGGGGTGAAGGGCCCGGGGCAGTCCCAGAACCAGCCTGTGTCCAGAGGCAGGACACAGCCTCCCACTTGTGGCAGGCTAAGAGGTCAGTTCTCTTGACCTCAAAGAAGCTGCACCTGGGCCAGGGGGAGGGGGACGAGGATGAAGAGGAGAGGCGGGGGTGCCTTCCGGGAAGCCCATGGCCCGACAGGCCCAGCTCAATCTCAGACCCTCAGCAGAGCCAGGTCAGCACATCCCAAGTCCCAAATATGTCTCCCTAAAGGCAGTCAACAAGCATCCCCCAACACTGCCTGTGGATCCAGTGTCCTCCCCCTGCCCCCAGGCACGAGGCCGCCCTCACTTTCTTGAGCTTGGCCTGGTCATCCTTGTAGGTGATCATCAGCGCCAGAGCCAGGTCCCCCTTCTCCCGGCGCGTGCCTTCGCACAGCAGCGGGTGCTCGGCCTCGCTCACCGTCGTCTTCATGCCTGGGGGTCGGCAAGTTCAGTGACCGTGCTGGGACCATGCACATTGAGCCCTTCCCACAATTCTCCCCAGGGCTCGGGGGCCACCCTTCCAGGATGGGGAAGATCCATGGGGATCTCGAAAGGGCTGCAGTCCCCATTTCTGGCCGACCATGTCCCAATTTCAAGGCCCTCCATCCCCAGCTGGTCCTCTCCCCCGGCCCCCCCAGCCTCTTCCATGAACATGGCTCGTGCTTCCTCCAAACCCTCTGGCCCCTGGGCTCGAGGCCTGGGTCACAAGCCTCCTCCTCACTGGGCGGAGAGTATGAGGGTGGGCCTCTCTCTAAAGTGGGGCTAACAAGGCTTACACTGTCTATTCCATGGAGACAAGGAGAAGACACTATTTTGTTAACTTTAAAATGCAATTAAGACATGAACTACTCTCATTGCTTAAACAACAGCAGTTGCGAGGCTTTTCCTCCTCGGATCTCCTGGGCCTTAATCGTGTTCTAATTCACTTTCTTTAGGTGAGCCCGTCTTATTTCTCCTCCAGCACACAAACTACGTCTTACATACTTCACCCTTTGCCCAGCACAGGGGTCTCAGCCTGAGGCCTATGAACTTTAAAAAAAAAAAAAAAAAAAAGGATAACTGTGCTTTTATAAAACTGGTTTTCTTGATTTTTGAAAAGGAGTTGCTAGGTTCGCCTGACCTGCCACAGGGGCCTCTTCACAGGTGACCGGGACTTACCCAAGGCAGCCACCGCGGCTTCAAACCCCAGCTCTTCATCTCCGGGCATCTCGCTATTCCAGTTCCGACTCGGCGGGCGGGACCCTGTGGGAGAAACTACTGTGGGGAAGGTTAGGAGAGAAAGAGGTGAAGGGAAGACATGTCAGGAAGACACCCGAGCTGCAGGGAGTGGAAGAAGACAGTGCGGGGGTCCCTGCCACACTGCCCTAGGCCCTCTCTCCCTACCTGGGGTGCAGAGAACATCGAAGATGAAGCTGGCCAAGATGAGGGGGAGCACGGGCCGGTAGTCACACAGGGTCCCTTCCCGAAGCTCCTCAGCCCGGCATCGCATCGTGCTCATCTCACTCACCCCCAGAGGGATCTTCTTCAGCAGAGCTGCCACTTCCGACTCCTGGTAGGCCAGCTTCACCTGGGAGGGGAGGTGGGCCATCAGACACCGCCCCGGCCCCCTGCCCTGGTGGGGGGAGGGGCGCACATCAAAGGGTCTCTGTCTCAAGGGCTTGGCAGAATCTACAAGTTACAGAGGAGAGGAAGGCAGTCTGACCTCCAAGGCCTTGGTGGAAGCCGGAGGCCGCTGCAGCTCCAGGGCAAACATGCCGATGCGGAAGGCCAAATTGTGGTGCTCAGGCCGCTCGCCCAGCACAGTCAGGAGGAAGGCTGCCTTGGTCAAAGTGTTGGTGGCCACCCAGGTCTGGCGACTCGTGGACACCTTGTTCTTCTTTCCCTGCGGGTAGCCAGGAGGAGATGAGCATGGTAAGCCCACCCTGTTGGCGGGAGGAGGAGGACCGGGGAGAGCGGCTCACCTTGGCCGGGGGCGGCTCCACCTTGAGGTCGGGCGGATTGGCGAGCAGATCCTGAGCCAGCTCCACGGTGAGCCGCGAGGCCTCGTTGCTGTAGCCGTGGGCATGCAGGGCCTCAGCACAGGCGAAGAGAACCTGAATGGGGTGGGACATGGGAGAGAGGAGGCAGAGGCTCCCATAAGAGGTTGGGGAGCAGAATGCCGGTCAGAGAGGCTGAGGCTCCCATTCTGACCGCCCATGACAGCTTCCTCATGCACAGGCAAACCTCTCACCCTCTCTGTCTCCAGCTTCCTCTTCTGTAAAACGATGGAGTCAGACTGGAGGACGCTAAGGCTCCTCACACTCCTAAATCTATAATCTGAACATCCACAGGAAATTCTCCCTCCCCCTTTCATTGTCATCATAGGGAAAGAAAGCCACTCCATAAACCTACGTGAGGCACCATTCTTAGCATCACACCAAATGACCCCTACTCTGTCTCCCCCCCCGCCCCCAGTTAGGAGCACCCCACCTCCCTTCTCCTGGCCTTACCTCCATTCGGCTCTCCTGTTTCAGGGGCTTGAGCCCAGCAAAAAGGTCCTGCTCCTCGCCAGCACCCACTTCGGGCTTCTCTTCCTCGCCCCCAGTCCCATCCTGGGCATTCAGGTAATATACCTGGTAAGCATCATCTTCTTCCCCAGTCCCAGGGGCCATATCTTTGGGTTTAGGGGGGCATCCACCACTCTCATCTGTGGAGGGGAGGTCATCCTGGGGAGTTCCTTCCCCTGGAAGCAGTCCTGGTAGGCTGGAGGGGGCAACTGGGGGCTCAGGCCCCTCTAAGAAGTAAACGCCGCCATCTTCTTCATAGGCATCAGGGGGTTCAGACTGGAAGGTGGGGGGACTAAGGGGAGTACTGGGGGGAAGTGCATGAGGTGGGCTCTCCGGAAAGCCCCCAAAGGTGCTGGCCTCTGCCCCCAGAGCCAGGCTACTGCCGTCATCTAAGCTCATCTCAGCCAGGTCTGGCTCCAGGGAGCTGTCCTCGCTGCTCAGCCGACGCTTGCCCCCACCACTCCCTGGGCCTTTACCGCTGCACCCTCCGCCCGGAAGCTTGGCCTTGGCTCCACCTAGACCCTGCTTATGCGCAGACTTCTCTCCTCCCTCGGCTGAGGGGCGGCGGGGGCCACGCTGGGACTGGGGAACCCCCTCCCCCGACCCTTTGCGCTTGGCCCCGGGCTCCTTAGGTCGAACCGAAGGCTCTGGCGGGGATGGCCGAGGCCGATCCCCAGCCTCATCGGGGCCCCCAGAGCGGGGAGGACCTGCCCGAGACGGAAGGCTTCGTGCCCAGCAGAGAGCCAGCTTCCTGTCAGAGCCGCTGTAAGTGACCCCAGGGAGAGGGTAGGCCTCCTCCCAGCTGAAGTCACAGGCCTCCACCGCAGGCCGGAAACCTGGAAAGAGACGCTCCAGGGCTTTCTTGTGCTGGCCCCGCTTGACATTCTCAATCACCTTTAGGTGCCACTGGCGCAGCTGGACACACAGGTCTCGGCGACTGTGGGGGCAGAGATAATTGGATATTGGGGGAGCTATCCCTCTGCCCACTGTGAGGGAAAGAAATGGCAAAAGACACCAGCAAACACCCATGGGTTCCAAAATCACCAAGTACCAGGATGATAAGAAACCTCTCCTAGGGATGGGCAAAGCCACCAAAGTCAAATAGGGTGACTTCTAGATGCTCAAGTAGGAGGCAGCTGTGTTCCCTACACCCCTGGGTGTGAACTCTTGTAAGAAGCTAAATGGAGACTTTTGGTGGGCTCTCGTTGGAGGTACCAATAAGAGATTTGTGGTAACTCACCGTTGTGGGCTAATTGAGGGGTCCAGCACAGCCAGCCTCCACAATGTGACCATCTCATCACACATACTTGCACAGGCATGAGCAGCCACCTCCGACTGCCCATTACTGCGGCCTGTATGCCCGCTGGCACTGCTGTGAGAAGCTGATGTTCGCACGCTGTACCACCAGCCTGTGATCTAGGGAGACAAGGACAGAAAGTGGGCATTAGTTTGTTCCTGGGGGCCGGCCCAACCCAAGGAAGATGTTCTACCTCCAACCTGGGATCTCTAAATGAAGGGTGAGAGGGTAAGCAGGGGGATGGCTTCAGATAAACCTGGCAGGATATGATGCAGACAGAAGTGGGCAGAATCGAAGAATGAAGACAGTTACCACCACCTTGCAATGATGACTCAGGAACTCTGACTGACATAGTGACCAACCACAATTCCAAAGGACTCATGTTAAAATGTTATAACCACCTCTAGACGGAGGAAGGGAGGACTCAAAAGAGTGTAAATTGAAGGGTCCGTTGTCCTGCTTTCTTTCTTTTTTGAACATGACTAACAGAGGAATTTGTTTTTTGGGTGACTATGTATATGTTTAACGGGCTTTGTTTTTCTTGCCTTCTAAATGGGTAGGGGAGGAAGAGAACTTGGAACTAAAAATAAAATCACATTGGGAAAACAGTGAACTGTGGTATTAGAAAAGAATGGGAAAAAGTCAGGGCCCCAATCTCAGAACCCTCTACAAGGAACCACAAATCAGACTTGGAGACATCGGGGGAGGGAAAGGGCAAGGTTACCTGCTCGTAGGTGAGACACTGGTCCGTGAGGATCTCCAGCAGCGGAGCAGCATTGCTGTCTCTCCTCTTGAACATTTCCCGAACAATGCTCAGCAGGTTCCATACACCCTCCGGTTCTCGACCTCGGAGGGGACGCAGGAGACACGCCCACTCGGCAGCTGCTGGGGGCTCAGTTGATGACAGATACATTGAGTTTACATCACTGTGGAGGGAGAAAGGGAGCTGAATTGAAAAGAGAATGAACTGTAGATCCAAACAAACACAAGGTTTAGAACTTTTTTGATAACTCCCAGGTGTCTGGGCACAAGGGCGAATGAACTTGGGCAAATCCACACTGATCACTTTATTGATGATGACAATAAAGATGAGAGCATGGGGGAGTGGAGGGGTGGAAAGGAGCAGAGGAGGGTTAATATGGGCCCTCTGGTGTGCCAGGCACTGTGCTAAGTATCTGACAAATAATCTCACTTGGTTCTCTCAACATCACTGTGATGTGGGAGATATTACTTATTATCTTCATTTTATAGGAAGCAGACAGAGGATAAGTGACTTGTCTCCGATCCTATGGCTAGTAAATATCTGAGGCAGAATGAATGTGGACCTTCCTGACTCCAGGTCCAGTACTTTATCCGCCATCAAGTGAGGGGGACTCTGCAAATGTGAGGATCAGTATCAGCCTCACATCCACCAATTCTTTTACCAAAGGTGGAAGCCATAGCAGGGCCTGAGTCTGGTCAACAGTCTTAACAGGGAACTCCAAGAAGCTCACCTCCTTCCAATTTACCCCCAACCCAGAAACCCACTTGTGTTTCTTAGCAAGAGGGTAAAGATCACCTGAAGACAACTGGGGAGGGACCACAGAATTTGTGCAATGTCTTCTTGATGTTCTCACTGAGCGTAGACTCGTCCAGGTACCACGTACTCTGGTCAGAAGCTGAAGGACCTGCAGTGGGGTCTGGGGGCAACATGGTCATAGGTAGGACAGCCAGCTGTGTTACAGCAGAGCCATCTTACCTCTTGAAAACTACCTGCAGGTTCCAGTCCCCTTTGGTTTCTATTCCTGCAAATCTATAAATGTGGGAACTGGACTCCGCCTCGCTCCATGAAAGTGGGGGCTTTCTTAATTCAGCCCCCTCACATCTCTTCATTCTGCCTTCACTCACCTGGGGCTCCACACACAGTGTTGATGGCAGTAGATTGGGAGGACAGGAGTTCATCCAGGAGGCGCTGGGCTGTGGGAAGGATCTTGAGGTGGAAGGGGCAGGGACAGAGAGAAAGGCACGGGTAAGTGGACAGAAGCACAGGCCAGATGGGAGAGAGAGCCGAGGGAGCAGGGGATTCCAAGAGTGGGGAGAAGGGTCAAAGCCACCAACCTGCTGAGGGAGCTCACTGATGAGGTACTGAGCAAACTTCTGCAGCTGGTCCCTCTGGAGCCGAGACAGGGACTCTGAGACAGGAGCCCGAAGGCAGACGGCCGAAGCCTGCATGGAAGACATGAGACACACTGGAGGAAAGCAGTAAGACCTACGAGAGGCCAAAATAAAGATGGGAGAGGCCTGAGGGCTCTGGAAAGAAGCAGAGTGCTATCTAGTTCCTGAAGGGACCACCAAAGATAAAACAAATAAGCTAAGGCTGTGGGTGGGGAAGGGGATAAGGGAGGGAGGAGGGGGCTCTCACGTTGTGAATCCTGAAGAGGCAAAGGGCCACTACATGGGTGCACCATTTGGCACCAGCCCCACAGGTGCAGCTGCAGGAGGTGACCCGGCATCGGTCAAACATCACAGCCACATTGTATGCCCCCTTAGGGGGAACCATCTGAGGAGGCACCACTGTGGCACTCAGGTGAAACCCTGCCAGAACAAGGAGGGCGGGGAGCATAAGTCAGAGGGAGAGAAGCCTGGCAGCAGCTTCCTAGCCTCACCCCCCAAAAACCCCACCACTTGTCCATACCTATTTGTAGTGGATCCTTCACAGCCCTCATTCGGAACAGCTGTTCCCCACGCTGGAATTCATCTGCACTCCCATTAGCCAGGCACGAATAGAGCCTGGGAGGAGAGGGAGGACATGGGGACACACACACAACTCAGCAAGTTCCCCCACAACAGAGCCTGCTCAGCCCCAAGGGGCCTGGTGCTCCCCACCCCCCACTCAGCCCCAAACATGTACTCTCCAGCAGGTCCCTGGTTCTGGCCCCGGCCCCCGGCCGTACCGTATGTCCTCCTCATTCTCTGGGAAGCTCCAGAAGGCAATCCGCAGTTGTAGCTGCTCAGGCACTGGGGGGTAAACCTTCTCCACCACCTCAAAGGGGATGTGGAATGCCACCTGCTTTGCCGACAGCTCCACCAAGGGGATCACCAGGCCGTCTGCCGAGAGGGGGGAGGGGAGAGCCACCAACATTCTCACCCCATTCTGGACTAAGGCGCTAACCCCTCTCCTAACTCTTCCCCAGGGGAACTGTCTGTGATCTGCTTCCATGGAAGAGAGAAGATTTGGGCACATGCTGTGCAGGGGCAGAGGGATCTCAGGCTCTGCTGTCCCAAAGACTAGTTCACCCAAGGGAGAAAAGGAAGAAACGTCCACTCCACCCTGCTTCATTCTCTCTACAGGAGGGGATGCCAAAGGTTTCTCCTAGAAATTGCTAGCCCTAGAATGTCTTATTCCAGTGATCTTCCCCACATAAAACTGCAGCCTGTGAAATTGGGGGTGGCTGAGTGCTGTCACGCTGAGTCTAGACTTCCTACTTGGGGCTTCCTTTTGTCCCTTTCTCCCAGAGTCCCCTCCAACAGAACAACCCAAAGGAAAGGCTCTGGGAGCACTCCTTTTTGAAGGATCTGAGCCTCTCTTTCCCCCACACATCAGAGCTCAGAGGACAACAGGTCACCATAGGGGAAGCCAAGGAACAACAACAGCTTCTGCTGTCACAGCCTCAGCTCCTGGAGTAAGGGGAGGGAAAAGTTCTAGGGTCACCCCACTCCACACGGGTCCCCATTCCACACTTGCCAAAGGCAAACGTTAGTCCATGTTACAGACTCTATTTCTGGACAAATTTCCACTAAGCTTGCAGCCCTCCCCCCTCAGCTCTAGGGCTGTAACATTAACCTTCCTGTCTTCACCCCAGCCCCAGCCCCAGAGGGCCCCACAGCCTGGACTTTGGTTCTCGGAGGGAGGAGGGTGGCAAGACTTCATTAGGAGGGACATAAGAGGTAACGAGAGGGAGGAATGGTTGATCACACAAGGGGCCCCAAAAGGGTTTTCAAAAGTCCGCATGTGTGCATACACCATGTGTTGTCTCTCCTAAGCTAAAGTTGGATCATTACTGTGTCTAGAGATGACATGAGTAGATTATTTTCTGTTCCAGAGAAGCATGCCAGAAAGCTCTACTAGGAGACTGTTTTGTTGATGTGCCATTTTTCAAGAGAGTTGTAAAGGAAACAATAGTTACCAGATCACAAAGGAAGAAATCCAGTTTGGATAGGCACCCACAGATTTAAAAAAAGAAAGAAAAAAACTGGGAGCGGGAAAGAAAAAGGGGTTACTGGATCAGAGACTCTGAAAAAGACCTAAATCTTCTGGTCCAATCTCCTCATTTTGAAAAAGAGGAAATCGGGTCCAGTTCCATTAAGTGACTGTAAGGTCAAAAGCAAGACCTGAAGCCAGGTTCTCTGATTCCTTCCATGGCTCCACAGCAATCTCAAAACGGCAATCTACAAGGGGGAGGGATTTTAAATGTTCACATCCTGGAAGGCTCGGGCTAATGACAACCGGCACTGGGGGGAGAATAGTAAAACAGTGGGTTGTATTCCGGGTCAATAAATAAGGAGGTCAGAGCCAAGAAAAATTAAACAATGCACACTTCAGAGGTAAACAGATTGAACTTTACATAAAACAAACACGAAGCTGGGGATGATTTCAATTTCTTGGAAGGCCCCACATGGAATTGTTAAGTTACAAAATGTTTACAACCTTTATGCTGGAAGGGATGTAAGAAAAGAAAGCCTATCTGGGAAGAAAGTGAGAAATAAATAATTTGCCTGACATATTACTGGAGGAGAGGAGAGGAAGAGCTGAGGAAGATAAAATAACGTAAGGATGTAAGAGTGTTATTGTACTATAAGAAGTAAGAATAGGGAAACATATGAAGATGGAGTAAAACAAGCTCCAAACACAAGAGAATAAACATTTTAGAAAGCCTCCTTAAAATTAACATCCGCTGCTTTTGTTTCTTTCAACAACCCATAAAAAACAAACAAACAAAAAAAAAAAAAAAACAGGTCTCGGGGCGTCACTCTGGTCTTCCTCCTCTCCTTTGTTACTGTTCGTGGGTTGGAATGCTTAAAGCAGATCGGGAAAGTGCGCCGGAGAGGGGTTTGTAAAACGTGGCTCTGGGGGGGGCAGGCAGACACCGGGCACGGCCAGGTCCGGGAGCTCAGAATCCCGGGCTCCAGGGGAGTGGGACCGGGGATGTGGGGCGGGCGGCCGAAGTCCCCCAACCACACCCAAATCCGTTAGTGTATTACTGGCTGTTTCTCAAAGTTCCAAAAAGGCTCCTGGAAGAGGGAACCAGCCCGGGAAGGGCCTCGGCAGCCAGAGCTCGGTTCCGGGCACCGGGTGCGTGTACCCGGCTCGGGCACGGAGACGACCCTCCCTACTTTGCCTCTCCCGAATCCGGCAGGAGTCCGGGCTGTCCTGGGCCTGGCTGCCAATGGGGATCCCAGGTGGGCGTGCTGACCCCTCGCTGACCCCTTCCAGGACAGGTCCCCCTGGGTCCCGCAGGGAGCTCGACGTCCACGTTGCACCCCTCCCTCGCCCATCACACCCCGGGGACTGCTGGGTCTCTGCCACTGTGCCCCGGCCAGTCCCCGGGCCGACCCCTCTTCAGGGCCTGTTGTCTCGCCCGCGGGATGACCGCTGTAGCTCCCTCCCACCCCACTGACCGAGACCCCGACAGGTCAACTCGAGTCAAGCTGTCACCCGTGAGACGGTTACCTTCGGCTCCCCCCCAAACAAAGTTCCCTTTCCCGGGGGTTACTCCCCATGTCTTGCTAGCGCCCTTCCCCCTGGCGGGGCTCGGAGCGCGTCGGAGGGTCGTCTCCGACCCCCGGGACCTAACGCCGGGGCCAGAGCCGTGACGGCTCGGCGTGCGGCAGGCCCTCCCCCGCCGGAGCCCCGCGTTCCAGCGCCGCGCACGGCCGGCTCCCGGGAGCGTGCGTGCGTGCGGACCCAGGGTCCCGGGCTCGGCCCGCCCTCCGGCCGCCCGGGCGTGCGCCTCGTCCCCGGCTCACCTCGGCTGCGGCCCCCGCCGCCCCCGCCGCCGCCGCCGCCCGTGGGGGAGTTGGGCCCCGCCGACTGCTTGCGCCATCCCCGCCAGTTTTGGCAGAGGCTCTCGGCCTCCGAGATGAACGAACAGAGCGAGTCCTCCTCGAAGCGGTCCGAATCCTCGAACGAGAAGCGCTCGCCGTCCTCCCACTCGGCGAACATCAGCTCCATGGGGCCCAGGCTGAAGATGGAGGAGGAGAGGCCCGGGCGGGCCTCGGGGGCGGGCCGGCTCGGGGGGGAGGTCCGGGCGCTCGGGATGGCCTCCAGGGTCAGGCCTTGGCCCTGGCCGTGCTCGGGAAGGGGCCGCGCCTCAGCGCCGAGCGCACGCACGGGGCCGGGCTCGCGGACTCGGGGACCGGGACCTGGACCCGCTGCTGCCGCCACCGGGGCCTCCCAGCAGCCGCGGCGCCGCCTCCCCCATCAGCTGATCCGCACTTCCGGCCGCGCCGGCCACTTCCACTTCCGCCTCCTCCGGGCCGCCGAGTCGCCCTTGCCCAGTAGGCCCGAAAAGGAACTAGTTCTAGCTACGAAGATTTCGTCCCACACTTTCCTAGCTTCTCCCTTCCCCTCATTCCCTTCACGCGGCACGTTACAAACGGGTTCCCCCAAACTTGGCCCAGTGACACTGAATTCCTGAACGGGGCGGGGGCGGGGGCGGGGGGCGTGGAGGTAGCGTGGAGCCTCGCTATGCATGCCGGGAATCGTAGGCTTCGGACTGGCAGCTCCGGAATCCCTGGGATCTTTGTGCTCCTCAGATTCCTGTGTCGCGCAGCCTTATGGGAATCGTAGTCCGAGGACGTGAAGTTCGAAAACAATGATGGAGTAGGGCTTGGCGAAGTTTGGGTTCCGGCGAGCTTCATCCCTCTTTTCCCTCCCCCGCCCTCAACCGTCTGACAGAAGAGATTCTGACAGTCAAACGTCCCGTCTGCCCCTCGGCTCCCACGCCCAAATCGTATCCCAAGTTGGCAAAGGTCATGTCCAAGTGGTCACCAGGCTGGGGGAGGCAGCTTTCTGTCAGCTCCCGCTAGACGGAGAAACTCCGGGGATTACCCCCTCCCCCCGCCAAAAGAGGCGACAATCCCAGTTCTTAGTCTAACGGGGGAACAAGTCGGAAGGTTAGCGATGGGGGAGGGAGGGCAGGAAGGCTTTCTGGAGCCAAGGTGGGAGTCTAGCTGGAGCTGAAGCAACGAGACCCTTCATGGCAGTAAGCTTACGTAAAGGAACGGGGCTGCTGGTGATTAACACCTCGAATGAATATATCTTTTAAAACTCTTCCATTTCTGCCTGGTCTCCCGGGCTCAGAACTTAGGCATCTTCCCCCCCTCGCTCGGATCAGTTCTACTTACATAATTTCTCTCCTGCCGCTCTCCATACATTGCCAATGCAGCGCTTTCTTCTACTTACCTGATGACACTTACTCTTTAATGAAGCCACCTGCCTCCACTTTTTCTCCAGGCTAATCCTTCGCAGGCTTATTTGTCAGAACGTTTATTAACTTATTCCTAAATCTCTAGCCTCGAGATGTGAACATCTGGTGGAGGTTGTAACTTTGCACATCTCAGCATCTTCTTTGATGAGGGTATGCCATGCCTGTGCCAGTGTCTCCCATGTCCTACAATGGATTCTAAAGTTCTTAAGAGACCTAGAGGGTCCTTGTATGGCTTTTTCTGACCACTCTTCGAGCTTGTGAGATCTCCATAAATTAATCTTTTTTTTTTTTTTTTGCAAGTGTATATTTGGCATTCTAACACCTTAAAATGCAAAAGAGATCACTGGTCTTTAAATGGATCAAGGTCCTTATCATTTCCCACAAGAATTAGTGGTTTTTTTACCTATTTCCCTAAGAATGACCTTAACTTTTGTCATACTTACTTTCTAAAGAGAAAGATATAAAATGGCTTTTTAGATAAGAGAAACATTTCTTAATATGTAAAGTATGTAACATGCCAACAATAATCAAACTCAACTACTTCCTGCCCTCTCCTATCTCGGGACCAGGCCTGAAGAGGATTCCCTCCTTTTGTCCTTCCCTCCTCTTAAGGTCTAACTCAAGCTCTAGTCTTCCTCCAGGAAGTTTCCCAGGTCTCTTGAATAAAAGTGATCTCTCCCCTTCCTAACCTTTTACTCCCTTCCCCCCCAATCCTTCCTTTACAGTTATCACATTTTTGCATTGTTTCAATTATTGGGGTACCTTTTTTTCTTCCAATTGGAGTGCTAGTTGTTTGTAGACAAAGTTTGTCATCTACCACACTCACTGCCCTCGGCACTTAGTACAATAGAACACAGTGGCTCCTTAATGATTGTCTAAATAAGGATTATTAACTTTAGAGTAATCTGGTCAAACTATGATCCCCTCCCTCCTCAGAATAATGTTTTTAAATGCACAAAATCAAATACATTAGATTCCAGAGGAAACAAAAGATGTTAAAATCATTATCAAAATATATATTTTTTAAAAAACAGATTCACAGACCCCAGGCTAAGAACCTCCAGTATAAAATGTCAGTCTACTGTTTGTGTCTCACATAGTAGGAATCTGAAAGACAGAATGAGTCACCACTGATAGGCTCATGAACCAGTAAGAAATCCAAAATCTTTTACTTTCTCCCAAGCTGCAAACCCACCCCCACCCCCACTGTACACAGTAGTGAAGAATGGCCATGAAAACAAAAGGCTTTAAGTAAACCTGGCCTCTCATGCTCCAATAACAAGAGGCATCCACAGCAAATATTAACTCTAGACTAGATGAGCTTTAAATTCCTTCCACCTCTGAGCATCTTGTGTCCTTCAACGACCTTGAGGAAATCAAAAAAATGAGTCCATTCCCAAGGCAGGTTAAGTATTCTCTATGAATGGCCCTGGAAAAGGTGGAATGCTGGGGTTCGGGGTTGAGAGGCAAAGGGTATTCCATCCACAACACAGCCCAAGCTCTCTTGTAAGGATTTTATTTCAGGGTAAAGCTGAACTCTCACCCAAATCACAACCCCACAGGGGTAAGACTATGTCCTCTGCCACTCAGTCCAAACACCAAGTTACTTCCATGAGGTCAGTCCTTCAAAAGCTACATAGTACCTTCAAATAATGTAGGATATGTTAGGAAACCTCCCCAACAATTTATTTGTTTGCTTGGGAGTCAAATTCCCAGAGGTGCCCAGCAAGTCTTGTTTTGCCTTCTGCTTCCGCTCTGCCTATAAGAAAAAAAGTAATGAAAAGTGTTGACACCCAAAATTCCCTCTGACTTAAAACTCACAGCCCCCTTGTCATACTCCCCACAACTCTAGGGAGAAAGGAAGGACTTTGATCTGTTCTTGGTTGTTCCTCTTCCTCCGAAACACTCAAAACCTTTCACATCTACCTCAAAGTGTCTTGCTATAGGGAGATACCCTCCCTTTTCAACTGGATCTCACCTGTCAAGGGTCAGAGACCTTGGGGGTCTAACAAGAACAGGCTAGTCCCCTCCCCAGCCCAGACCGGTATCCCACCCCATGCCATCGCCTTCCATCCCAGGGGCAATCCCTGTCACCTCAGCCTTTGAAGCACAGTCAAAGAAGTCTTTGATCTCCTTGGCACAAATGGTGTCGCTAAATTCATTCTGCTTCCAGCAAGCCATCACCAGGGACATCTCCATTATACAAGTCGCCTCTGGAATGGGGCAGGGGGCATCCCTGAGTTGGGGTGCCCACCTACCTCATACTACCATCCCTCCCCACCCATTCAGTCACTCATTCACTCAAATTATCCATCTGCTTTCTTTCTTACTCAAATACTGACTACTTTATTCACTCAGATTCACCTGCTCGCTTCATTTACATTCACTCACCGACCAGCGAGCCTGCTTCATTCATTTGAACACTCAAAAGTTAACCTGCTTGCTGCATCCTTCAAAGACTCAGCAGGTTGCTTTATTCACTCACTCAAAAGAGAGACTTGCTAGCTTCATTCCTCCCCCCCAGGTTCCCCTGCTAGCTTCATTTGCTTTCTCCCTTCCTCTCTCACCCCTCACTAGCTTTATCTGTTACCTCCCAGGTTCCGCCCCCCCCCCCCAGGTTCATTCATTCCCTCCCTCCCTTCCTCCCAGGTTCCCTTGCTAGCTTCATGCGTTCCCTCCCCCCAGGTTCCCCTGCTAGCTTCACTCACTGCCTCACTCACTCACAGGGTTCCCAGTCACTCTGGGCCAGGCTCAGGTTAACAAGGAGCCCCAGCTCTCGAGGGGCAGGTTGCGGAGGCGCCCCTCGGAACCCGGGAGGCCCTGGAAGCCGCGCAGGCCGTCTCAGGCTTCTCCCTGAACCGACCCCTCCCCCGCTCGCCCCGCTCTCCCGTGCCGGGACGTGACGCACTCACCCCCGAGTTCGCGCCGCCCCGCGCCAACCTGGTTGGCCAGCATCAAGGGCTTGTTGGGTTTCAGCACCGGCCGCTTCCCATTGTTCAGACGCGCCAGGCGGCCCCGCAAGCTCGGCAGCGCCATGACCCTCCGGCTCCGGCAGCCGCCGCCGTGACCACCGCTAGTTCGCCGGACGACCTGACGTCACCGAGCACGCTGGGGGCGGGGCACGTCTCGTCACTGGCGCTGCCGCAGTTTTCCCGGGATCCCACCCGGCCTTGGGAGATTCTGCCCGCGGGAAAGGCTGTCCTAGCCGCAGGCCCCAAGTCCTGCGGAGCCCGGAGACCTCAGCCGCCCGCTCCCTGCGGGATTTCCCCCGGGCCTCAGTTTCCCCTTAGGTTCGACGGATGCGCGTGTGGGCGGGGCGGGAGCCGAGCAGTTCGCGGACCTCCCGGACCGGAGAATCGCGTTGGACCCGGTGCGCTTTGAGCCCTGGCGCTGTGAGCTCTTGGCTGGGGAGGCGAAACCGCAGCCGGCTGGTCCCCGTGAAGCGGGAGATTGTCCCGAATGCTAGTCGGAGATCCAGAGGCCGCCTCACCTCGGGCTCCACCCGAGCCCTCCCACAGCGAGCCCCTCGCAGGGTTCCCAGCGTGCCCCGGGGCGCCCCATCCACTAGCCGCCCCGTCGCTTAGTGGGAGGCAGCGTAAGTGTCGCGCCTCGGTCAGCCCGTGCCGCCAGCCCGGGGAGGGGCCCGAGCAGTCGGGCCCCCGAGATGGGGTGACGTGCGGAGCGCTTCGCTGATGTCTCCTTTTCTCTCCGTAGGCGAATCAACACACCTAGTTAAGGGTCATTCTGGATTTAAACTCGGGCGTTTCTCACACGATTTCAGGCTTGGACGCTTAACCAGCTCCAGGCAGCCTCCCTCTCTCCAAATTCCCCCGGAGGTTGGTGCTCACTCCTTCAAGTCTACACTTCTGTTGTATTCCTCACTAGAATGTGTATCACCAGTGTCCCAGGGCCCTAAATAGTCCCAGCCTCACAAGAGGAGGGTCGGTGGTCTCCGGAACTAGTCCCCAGAGTTAGTCTCTGCTTTTGGCTCGGTTCCCCAGACTAGAGTTAATCCGGAAAAACTCCCAATACGGTTCAGAGTTTATACTTTGTGTGTAAGCTTTCCCAAATATGAATAGGGTTGCTAGCCTCTGCACACATGAAATTTAATAAATACATATTGGGTAGTGTAACCTTAATTTCAATTCACATGGGGGTGGGGATGGAAAAACAGGCAACACAAAGGACTTGCATAAAACACAATGATCCCCAAATTCCAGTGAATTTATCTTTTAAATAGAGATTTTCTGGGAGAATTTCTGGAAGCCTGGACTCCTCTGGAAGAGAAAAAGGCTTCTTAGAACTGTTAAGTCATAGTACATAAGCACAGTCTTCCCACTGGTGGACCGGCAGAGTATGTACGTGAACAACAAAGTATCCACGTCAGTATCTTCCACTCCTAGGACTAGTTTGTTAGCAGGAGCCATAAGGGCGATTCTCTTTCTTCTCCAAGGCCAATGCTGTTCAAGAATAGGGTGAGTAATCATTTCTTTTCCTAGAAGGTCTGATCCCTCCACTTTCCAGTGTAGGAATTTTTGAACTTGGAAATCACTGCCTAGGAAATTTCCCTTCTCTGATTAGAAAGCTCTAGATTCTGGGATGGGGATGCCTAAGAAGTCACTGTACAGATCATCTCCTCTTGCCATGTGCTCCTGCTTCAGCTGATATCTATCTCTTGGACCAGGAAAGGCCATTCTTAGAAACTCTAGTATCTGATCTGTATTCTCATGCTCCAAGGGAACAGATTGCCAGTTCTTTGTGCCTATATTTTCCTTTCTGGGAAAGAGATCTGCTCATTGATTGGGAGGTCTCCTAATTTAATTCTCTCTCTGAAGAGAAAAAATAGCTTTGTTTCATTGCAATGTGCATGATAAATGCTCAATAACTTTAAATTTGATAATCCCTTTCACTCCATTCTTACTCAAATCACCTTTTAGTTTAGAGCTCAATCTTTCTTAGACATTTATTCATCACATCTCCTCCAAAATCTTTGAACAAGTTCAAAATCTTTATGGTCCCTTGGGGCAGTGGGAAGAGCTTAGAATGGGAATAAGAAGACCAAATTCCATTTTCTACTCTCATACATCCTTGTCTGACAAATCTCTCTGGCTTCAGACTATTCAGTCTGCCACAGAATAAACAGTTCTGTTTTCTTCTTCCTTGAGAGTGTAGAGGGACTTTTCTGGAAACCACATACTAAATAGCTGCTGACAGTGTGACTCTGAGGGGGATGTGCTGGGAATGTAAAATGAGGGTGATAATGAGTTAGATGATCTCCAGCTCTAAATCTTTGGTCCTAAGAAGTGTTCATTATCAAAAATCAGTCTCTGGGGAAATTATGGCAACACAAAAACAGATATACCAATACATTTTTAATTAATCACATTTATGTGATGTCCTGGCCACAAAAAAGTTTTTTTTCATAGGCAAAGAAAATACTCTTGACGCTCTTCTCAGACATGTCTATCTCCATTTTACCATTAATATACCCGATTGCCTGTCCAAAAATACATATAAAAATATTTGAGAAGTATAAAAGCATTTTATTACAAAACTGAACCTGAGATTATAATATAAAATAATTAAAGTCATGATAATGAAGGCAGTACTTACTGCAAAGCAATCTGAAATGACACTGATTCCAAGGCAGACCACATAACTAGTAAATCTCTAACTGTGCAGGAGACAAATCTGAGATCAGGTTTATGCTCTATTGTTGAAGGCAACTAGTAAATCAGGAAAAATAACTAGCATTTCAAGTCCTCAAAATGGGATAAAGTTCACACTGGCCTGGTCCTCCATAGGGAAAGTGAAACCCTCACAAGAACTCACTAGTGTTGTCCCACTCCACTTTCACTAATTTCCACACTGGCCACATAAAATGGTCAGTGCTATGCTTTCTTTCCTATGTATTATTAGCAGTGAGTAAAATAGAAAAGCTACGGAAGATTCCCTAATGATTGACCCACTTGGTACAACTGTGCTGTTACACACTTGTATAATTAGAAAGGATAGTAGGGATGAATGTAGCACCTTCCCTACCATCCTAATAAAAAGCATCTGTCCTTTATTATTGCACATCATGTAAATACCAAACTAGTTTTTGTCTCTGTTTAATATATGTCCTATATTATATGTCTGTTTCTAAAGTTGTAAATTCACAGGGTATGGGCTACCTTTAATTTCTTTTGTTACTGCCCAGATTAGTGCCAGTTTTAAATGGGAAACTAGTAAAAGCTTTGGTTAATGGTAATTTCATTTCCTTTGAATCGCCTTTCCTTATTGAGCTTTCTGATAGAATGCCCAAAGACAGCTTACACAGCTTTTTTTGTGTGCACTAATGTGTGAAGACTCATAGCTTTTCTAAGCACCAAAGAAAATTCCTTTTTATCACTTCAAGATACAGTTAGTGCTAGAAGACTTAGGCTAGCAAAAGGAGGGACAAATTTCAGAAAAGATTTTGATAATACTGGTGAGTGGATGTGTAGGGACCATAGCTTCAAGACTGATGGCATGAAAGCTATCAAATACAAGGATAAATTCACTAATGAAGACGCACAAAAATCTTTTGTGTCTGTGGCTAGGATTCAATGGACATTTGCTCTGTTGCCCTAGAAAAGGCCTATAGTCTTCCTGCCCAGAGGAAGTCAGGCTGTGCATACAACAAACCACAGTGATTTAAGTGGGTTTGGCTGTATCCCCAATGCTGACTGACTATAGCTTTTTATTTACCCAGCCACTTGTGGTGACCATCTCTTGTCTTCTCATCCCCCATTAGCTTGGTGCTTTGGCTTTATTCCATTCTGAATAGCTAGCCTGAATAAATGCATTGTCAATAGATATGTTTCCACTTCTTAACACCGTATGGCTGGGAGAAGACAAAACTTTTCACCTGAAAGCAGCAAACCAAACCATCCCATCCACTTGGAATGGAATATGCTTTAGAATGTAAGGTATTCAAAAGATAGCATCTTTAGTATCCTTTCCATGATTCTTTAGAGAAGAAAATGACTTTGCAGCATGCAAAAATGTAACAAAAAATTTGCTGAGCAGCAGGCAAAAGCAGAAGGCCATGTATTGCCAACAAAAGATTGTTTTTTGGTTGACTGGTTGCCTCTTTGTATATCTTAATGTTACAGAGACTCCAAGAAGATTCTCTCCACTATATTATCTAAAGCAGAGTAATATTGAGGAAGGAACTTTCAATTGAGGCTCAGAAGATCCAGTTTTAGTCTTTCACTAACATACTCTAAAATTGGGCTTATTTCACCTAACCCTCGATTTTTCAATTTGTTTAAAAAAATAAGTATGGCTATGGAGGGCAGGGAGAGGTTATTAAGTTCCTTACAATTCTAACATTTTAGACTTAGGGATGTTAGCATAGATCTGATCTGAGAAGATGAAAAGTTTGGAGAACTGAGTCGTCATGGCCATTTAACCCTAGGGATCAGTTCTCTAAATAAAACCAGTCAGAGTGCAGCTTTCACCTTCCACCAGTATGCCATAGAATAAACAATTCTGTTTTCTTCTTCCTTGAGAGGGTAGAGGGACTTTTCTGGAAACCATATGCTAAATAGCCTGACAGTATGAATCTGAGGGGGATGTGTGTCCCTTTAAGTCACAAAATAGAAAAGATTCTATCTCCTCCCAGACTCTTTCCCACCTCAGCCAAGGGCACTCATGTAGGCGGCTGAAGATGCTGGTTCCTTCGGAGGAAGATGTCATGCATGTAATCCCAAAACTTCCCATGGTGTGTCTCATTGTTGTGGATCATAGTGGTGAGGGCCTCACCCTGGTCCAGGCCTTGCCAATAATCCTGCAGCCACATCTCTTTCCAGCTGAAACATCAAAGGAGAACTGAATTATGGAGTTATTGGTAGATTAGAATCATAGCAGTGGAGCTAGCCAGTGAGTACCTAAGTTAATACTAGATACACATTGGTCTGGTCCAGAAAGGTAGAAAACCCAATATCAGTAGGAAAATCACCTGAAGTCATCCACATGGCCTGAAATCCCTGAAACATGCAAAAGAAAACACCCACAATCACACAGCAGAGCAGACTGGGTGTCCTGGCAAACCAGGTGGAACTGGGTTATGAGAGGTGTGCTTGCTTTCCCAAGGACCTTGGTTTTTCAAAATGCTTTAATTCCAAGTACCTGTCCCCTGTGGCTTGTTTTCCTCAATCGTTCACGCCCAACTGTCTACCCTTCCTGTGGTCCATCCTAGCATAGAACTAAGTATACAGTAGTGACAAGACAAGACCTTTGGACTTAGAAGCCCCTCCACTCTTCAATCATCAGTAACAGCTTCTTAAAACCAGTCCTCACCTGCCAGTAGCTGCCCAAGGCAGTAGCCACCCACATAGTACCAAGGGAGACTTTACTGTGACATTGTGGAGTAGTCCAGCACTAGCCGTTCCTTAGCTGTGACCTTGCCTCTCAAGTGCTTGTTTAATATGGGTAGCATCTTGTTCTCAGCATCCCAAGTTCCCTCCACGTGGCCCTTACATTTTCCCACCCCATCTCAAGTCCATGTTATCACATGACCAAAGGAGCAGTGGCCTCACAATTGGGTCTTCCTGCTCGCTCTGCTCAATACAGCTACCAGATTCTCCTTTTGTAAACTGTTGCTTGGATCACTTTCCGGCCCAAAGCCCTTCCAGGACCCATCACAACTGAAGAGCAATAGGCCCGATACTGACCAAGCTTGGAATCCCCTCTCTTCTCCCACCTCACCCCTCATCTAGCTCCAAAAATCCCCCTTAAAGCCCCGTGCCAAAGGGATCTCCCCTCCCTCTTCTGAGCCTGGAGAGTCCCCTCTCACCTGTCATTCTCGGGGATCTCCTCCAGCCGCCCAAAACCGGGGCTGGGTTCAGGGCAGGCCATGTGGGAGTGCTGAGCAATCCGGAGAGGCGGTGGTGGGATGCGGCCGGGGTCGGCCTCGTGGGCCCTCTCGGCGGCCAGCCTGGCCAGCTCGTGGTCACAGACATAGCACTCGAAGCCCTCCAGGTAGCTGGGCTGCCGGGGGTCGTTCACCCCCCACTCGCGCTGCTCGAGGCTGTCCAGAAGGAGCGGATTAGTGATGCCCCCGGGCTGCTTATAGGCCAGGTACTGGGCGTACTCGGCATCGTTCCGGTCCAGAAAATCAATGAAAGCGGCCAGTTGCTGCGGCGACTCAAAGTCGTCCACCAGGATGATGGCACGCTCGTTGGGCATCCAGTCGCGCACGGACGGAGAGCCGCGATACACGGGCACGGCCCCCAGGTGCAGCGGCCGCCAGAGCTTCTCCGTCATGTAGTCCTCGCAGATGGCGTTCTCCAGGGCCAGATGGAACTTGTAGCGGGCCAGGAAAGCCAGGAGCTCGGGGTCCTCCGACGTGGCTGTGGCAGTGTCGCGCAGCCGGGCTGGCAATTCCCGGTTCTGCAAGCATTTGCCGTAGGAGTCCACCTGAGGGGCGGTTAGAAGCTTAGGGCCGCCCCCCCTTCCCTCACGCCCTCTCCGCTGGCCCTGCCCCCAAGACCGCCTTCTCCCTCCCCTCTTCTCATTGACCACGCCCCCAAACCGCCCTCTTCACTGGCCCCGCCCTCAAGATAGCTTTCTCCTCCCTCACTATGCTCCCCACGCCCCCAAACAACCTCTCTTTGCCGGCCCTGCCCACTCCTCTCCAGCCACGCACGTCAAGACTCCCGGACATTCCACACTCCCGGGCACCGCCCTTCTCCTCCCGGATTCAGCCTCCCTCAGAACCACCCCCTCTTTTCACTGAGCCCGTCCCCGGAACCGCCCCTCATCTAGTTCCCTCACAGGAATGTAGCGCATGAGCTCGCGCACATAGCGGTCGCGATCCGAAGGCACGTCGCAGTGGGATTGTAGATAAAGGAGCGGTGCGTAGCCGCGGCGGCGCCAGGCCGCACGCTCCTGGAGCGCAGGCGCAGCGCGGCGCAGGTAGGCGATCCCCGGGAGCCACTGCAGCGGCAGCGGATAGTCTGAGCGGCGGCTGAAGGTGGCGCTGAGGTTGAAGAGGCTGATGCCGGGAGCGTGGCTTAGAAGGAAATTATTGAGCGGCGATTCCTCATGTAGAAGCGCCCAGGTCTGATAAGACAGGCGGGGTAGCGGCGCCTCGGAAGCGCGGAAGTCGGTACCGTAGAAGAGCAGCGCGCGTGTGCGCGTCTCCCGCCATCGCCGTCGGTCCCGGGAGGCTATGCACGCGCCGCGCGCACACTCGATGCGCTCCGAGTCCGCAGGGAAGTGGGGGAACAAGCCGGGACTCCACCACAACAAGACGGGTAGCTGGCCTTCGTCGGGCTCCCGCGTCCCCGAACTTCGTGCCACTCCCACCGAGCCCAGCGCCGCCTGCGGCTGGAACACCGAACCTGCCCAGGGCTCCGCCCATTCCTCACCCCCGGGTTCCGACTCGCCCCCGCCCACCCAGAACATCAAGGCGGCAGCCAGCGCCACGCCGACGCCCGCCATGCCTCCTCCCGGCCTCGGCCTACCGGCCTCAACACCAGGCGGGGAAAGATCCTCTACACGCATGCGCAGCTCTTCGCAACCAGAGCCCGCCTCTTCCACTCTAGAAGTCCGAAGAGGAGGTGGGACCAAGAACCAGGCGATTGAATACGTCTTAATTTATTTTATTTCTTTACAAATTAAAGATGCATTGAAAAAATAAACCAATGAGGAGAAGTGAGAGGCCCAGGCGTCCCGGGATGGGGGGCAGAGTCCAAAGGGGAGCCAGGCCCACCCACCTCCAGCTCAGTGCCTGCCCTGGGACCCGGCCTGTTAAAAGGTTCAGCTGTCCTAACGGGTCAGTGCCAGCAACCGTGGTGTGGGGCAGGCCTGTCCATCGGGCTTCTCCAACTCCAGCCCCGGGGGTGAGGGGGGGGGGAGAAAGGTGTATGGGAAGGCGGGGGCCGGGGCAAGGCTGCGGGTCAGGGCCAGGAGGGTTGGCTCTGTGAGGTATTGCAAGTTGATGACCAGGCTCCCTACAGAACCATCCAGTGTGAGACACCCCCATTGCAAAGGGGCTCGCTGACAGGCCCCCAGCCCTCATCGTTCTCGTCCAACTCCAAGAAGGGCCCAGGGGTCTCCACCCAGAGGGAACACCAGCCTGGGGCCAACTCCTCCCCCCAGCCTCACCTCCTGTCCCCCAGGGTCTGCTACTCCCCCAGGCCCAGGGGCCTCGGGCCACCCCAGAAGCACTGGAGCCCCCCACCCCCAGCTCCTGTGCCCCCTACATTTCATCCCTAATATAGGAAGTCACTGAGAGGGCTGCACCAACTAGAAGAAGAAAGCCCCCAGCCCTCTCTTCTGTCCCGTGGGACCCCGGCCCAACCCCCAGGAGGCCCAGCCCACCATTCACTCCGTTGGCCCCCTCTCTTGACTTAGAGGCTGGCCCAAATGGACACAGAGCATTCCCAGAGTTTGGGTGCCTCTGCACCCCCAACACTGAGTCACACACAGTGAACTGAGAAACTACATTCATTATGACAGGGTTAGCAGGAAAGAGGGGGATAGGAGTACCTGCCAGCAGCAGGACATAGTTGAGTGGTGAGACACTTGGACCCAGAGAGGGGCTCCCCATCCCCTCCCCCACCCTCCTGAGACTGAGGGGATCTCTGCTTACGTGACTTATAATATATGCAACTGTCCAGATTTCCCTGCTGTCCTGGAGGACTTGTGGGGAGCTGGCCTGGAGCCCTCTGCCCTGCACCCTCTTCCTCTAGCTCAGTAGCTGCCGGATTTCCTTGTGCATGTGACACAGAAAGTCTACATAGGATGCACCCCCATTCAGGCTCTTGTCCTCCACCAAGAAGTGCTTGAACAACATCTCCAGTTTGTCCTCTTGCTTCACCACGATGAGCTGATGCCAGAGCAGAGATTACATGGGAGGATGGTAGAAACAAACCAACCCAACGTCCCTCCTCCGCCATCACTCCCCAGATCATCCTTGGCCCCATAAGACCTTAGGAAGTGAAGGATACAAGGAAACTTGGGAAAAGACCAGTACCTTCATGTATCGGGATCTCTGTGCACGGAAGCTATCAATGAGGTCACGCACCCTTTTAGACAATGGGTTCTCCAGGACTGGCAGGGCACTCTAAGGAACAAAGAATCAACAATTTCCCCTATGGCCAAGTCATCATATCTCAGCCCTGTCCTCAATACAGACCCATGAAGGAAAGACTGCCTCTCTAATCCCTGGAAAAGACCAGCAGGTCCCTGAAACTCCCTTTGCTCATTAACATTACCCACAACCCTCTCTCCCCCTCCCAGATTCCCTGGAAGCCCAGTCCCTCACCAGGCCACTGTTAATCTGGCTGAAGGAAGGGACGCTGAAGAGGCTCTGGACAACACCTTGCTGTACACTGGCCCCAACCCAGAGGAAAAGGTTAAGCCCATTCTCCAGTAAGTACACGTCTCCCTTGCTGAGGCGCTCCTCAGAGGCCCGGATGGCTGGTGGTTCTGCACTGCTTTCCACTGGAACCTTTGTCTGGATTGGGGAAGGGAAAGAGGATCAGACTCTCAGAACCAATAAAACCCTAAACAAGATAATGCCAACCTGGCTCTTGGCTTCTCATTGGTGTTGACCACTTTCCCCTCTCCACCCCCCAGCCCCCCAGTTCACTTTCTTCCTAGCAGCAGCTCATACACCAATCCTCATCCTCACCAGCGGCAGGAGTCGAGGATAGAAGAAGACGTTGGTTTCAGCCACATCCATGGAAGTGACCAACTGCCGAACATAGGCCCGGTCATCAGTGGTGACCTCGGCCCCTGGCTGCAGGACATCACTCTTCAGCACACAATTCAGGTAAACAGGGAGAAGCTTCATGCACTCTGGAAGGATGAGCTGAGGGAGGAAAGAGGAGGAAAACTGAGGCACTCTGGGTGAATTCCTCTCAAAACCAGCCTCGGCTTCCTCCCCTCTTTTCATCACCTCTGCAGCACAACATAAGGTCCACTCCCAACAACACACTTGCAATCACCCCTTGTTCCCAAACCTGTCCAGCAGAAGAAGGGCTGGCACAGTTCTTTCGGTAACAGGCCAAGATCTGGGCACACTGGCTGATGAGAGCATCACGTACTGTCTTCACAGGACTACTCAGGACCCCCCGGTATGCTGAGAGAGGAAAAATGCAAAATAAATAATTACAAGTCACCCTGCTATAAAAAGACATGAATAGTAACAACTAACATTTACATAGTGCCTTAAAAGTTTTCAAATGTATTACAAATATCATATTGCTTTATCCTCACAACAACCCTGAGGAGTTCAGCTATTCTTATCCCTTTTAAGGATAGAGAAACTGAGACAGAAGAGGTTGGGGGAGTGCCCACGGTACTCATTTCACATTCATCTCATCAAACCTAAATAGACAGACCTCTAAGTCCTGTCCCCCACTAGTCCTTGCCTACTCAAGTGCCCATCTCTCACCAAACTTGGCCAGGTAGTTGATGAGCGTGTCAGTCTCACAATTCCGATACAAGTCAGCCAGCTGGGTGCAGCAGTTCAGTGACAGGTTGTGAATGCGGAGTCTCCGCTGTCCGGCACAGCTGGTATAGAGCAGGGCACACTGGACAAGCAGATATGATCAAGAGTCAGGAGGAACCTGTGCCTTTTCTCCTCCCACCCCCACTCACCTCCTTCTCCCTCCTCTCCCTTCCCCTTCCCACACAGCAGAAGGATTTGGGAGGGTGAAGAAGTTAGTATGGACCTGTGATGTCATTGGCCTATGTAAGGAATCTGGCATCAGCAGCAATTCTGCCAATTCTGGCCAAATGACTACTAGAATGGTGTGCTCAGAGTCACAGAGCCACCATTAACACAAATGGAACTCCCAGAATGGCTGCTCACATAGAGAGTCACTGTCATTTCCTTGCGAAGTTTCATTTTCTAACCTGGATGAGGGCTCCACTATCTTCACTGAGGCGATCATCATGCTTGAATTCTACAGTCACCGTCTTGTCTCCATCCAGACCTGCCAGCTCCACATCTGTCGTGTTGCTCATATAGAAGGCCCCAAAGAAATCTGTAGCCCGGATACCTGAGACCACAAAGACAGGGCCAGGACAAAGGCCCTATGTCACAGCAGCTCTGTAAACCTCACCTGAAACCTCCCTCCTTTATAGGTTTCCTCTTGTCCCAGGACCAACCAGTGCTCGTCCGGACCCGCATCACAGCATCAAAGCCGACGTCCTTCTGTACATCCCGACGCAGGTCACTGAGGAAGCGCTCCTGGTCACTTTCCACCTGCAGTTTCCCAGGTCTCAAGTCATATTGCTGATTATCTTCCATCCACCCACCAGATACTTCCATGAACTACTCTCCTCCCAGGCCCCTCAAGACAAGACACTGTCATCAGACACAGTCTAGGTAGGATGGAAATTCCCAACTCTGCCACCATCTTTGCTATTGATTTGAATGTTCACAATCCATACCTGGAAGCAAGCATACTTGTAGATGGAGCCACCAGTATGGTGGGGTACTACCCCAAGGGTGGCCACATCTACATACTGGTTAGGAAAGAGAAACAGGTCCACACAGCATCCCTGGGCCACACACTCCTTGGCCAGGGACTGATAGAAGCCCGTTTGTGGCTGGAATAGAGTCTGGGAAAGGAGAGAAAGAGACAAAGTTATGATCAATAAATACTTCAATATTTACTGAGTATTGTGTAAGATACAAAAAAATGTATCATGTCTACAAGAAGCTACTATGAATCCCAGCTTATTTCTGTTTTTTTTTTGTTTTTGTTTTTGTTTTGTTTTGTTTTTAGGCTGGGGTTAAGTGACTTGCCCAGGGTCACACAGCTGGAAGTGTTAAGTGTCTGAGACCAGATTTGAACTCGGGTCCTCCTGAATTCAAGGCTGGTGCTCTATCCACTGCGCCACCTCCAGCTTATTTCTGAAGAAGGGCGAAAGGCTAAGTGAAAGACAGGGAAAGTGCCAAGAGAAACACGGTCAGTAGGGATAAAGAATGGTCATCTAAGCCCTTGCCCCACTCCACCTTCTCCTTGTCAGTGTTAAGCAGCTTCCTGTCATCTCGGTTCTTCAGCTTCCCTGGGGCCTCTGCAATGGGTAGAGATGTATGGAACAAAAACAGCTTCCCTGGACACTCAGCAGCCTGTAGTTGAGGCAGGAAGGAGAGCCATGAACAGCTACTAGGCAAATGCTTCTTTTTAGTAGCTAATATCTGAAGGGGCTGGAGTCACACATGACATGCTCTATCCTAACCACCCCATTACAGTGCTGTGCCTACCTTCAGGGCTTCCATTCCAGCCTGAATCACAGGAGCAAAGACTGTCTCTGTCTCCCTCGTATCTGCAAACATTTCTGGAATCTGGTCCAGCAAACTGAAGGAGTATGAAAAGTCAGTCTGAACATTTCCCTCCATCATCTTCCTACCCATCCAGGGCCCAACCATCAAACCTTCCAACTGCATACTATACTCCCAATTACAATTCAATCTAGCATGTGTTAAATGTAAAGCACTATGTAAAGTAATGGGGATATAAACAGAAAGTAACACAGGTCCTGCCCTCAGGAAACTTACCATCTATTAAGAAAATTAAGAAATGAATTCAATTAATTATAAGGACAGAATATAAGTACCAAAGAGAAGTTGAAAGGACAATGAGAAATTTGAAAAGAGAAGTCTCAGCTTGTTGCAAGAAAGGGAGGAGAAGGTCCCAGAAGTAGTGAGTTACAGGAAACAAAAAGTTTTTATGAGGCGTGGAGGTTCCTAGAACAGGAGTATTGTTTGGCTGGAACAGCCTCTGTGTCACAGGTAGAAATGGAGGATGGAGGAGTTTTGAGAAGCAGGCTAAGTTCTTATTTTATTTAGGAGGCAAAGGGGAGCACAGAAGTTTTTCAGCAGGAAAACTTAATTGGAGGAAGATGTTCAGAAGATTACTTAGGCAACAATGTGAAGGATGAAAGCAGAATCCCACCAGAGACCCTGGGAGACAAACCCAAAGATCTCCCTAGAAAACTGCTGCCTGTTCCCTTCCCTCTCTCAGCCTCCATCCTAAGTTACTGTGACCCCAACAGCTGGCCCAGGATCCCACCTGGTGATGACTGTCCGGGACTCACTGACGTTGACCAGGAAGCCATCCAGCAGCGGCACAAACATGTCAGCCACATCGGACACCACCATCATCTGGGGCTGGGCCAAAGAGCTCTTCACGTTGTAGAAGTGCAGCACTTTGTTGTAAGTAACAAAACCGACGCGGACAGCTGACTCCTCGGCCCCGCCCTCCCTGTAGGAGGGGACACTCAGCAGATGCTCCCTTCCATCTACGTGCCAGACACCCCATCATCCAGAAGGTTGTCAGGCCAGTGGTCACCTTAGCAACCTGGCTATCCCATGATCCCGGAGAGAAAGGAAGAAATTAGGTCCCTCACCTGGGCAGGAAGTCCAAGAGCGATTTGAGCTCCTCACAGAGGAGCTTGACAAGGCCACTTCTCACAGCATTGTAGGAGACATCAATCATGAAGATGAAGGCAGGGGGGCGAGGGAACTTGTTATTCTGAGGTAGAAACAGCATGAGGGAAAGGAAGCGTTATCAAGAGGCTGACAGAGAGTCAGGAGGACAAAACAGAAAAGGAGAAGGAGGGGCCCAGACAGAGTCCGCCTCTGACCTCACCTTGCAGTAATCCACAGTAGCCAGGAATTCATAAGAGCCCAGGGAAAGTTCAGGCCGATCATAAAAGTCCACCCGTTTACCAGTGTGATCCAGGTGTTGGAAATACTGGGGAGGAACTGTTAAAGGGGATGACGGAATGTTACCAAAAAAAACTATTTTGTCAACTTCCATGAATAAAGAAAGGGGTAGCCTATACTGAAGCTCAGACTTCAAACTCTTAGCTTCACTTCTATATGTTCTCATTTTCCCAATATCCTTTAGATGGAGCAATCAATGACTGCTGTATCCCAAACATATCTCTCTACCCCCCCCCTCCATAGACTGACCTTCAGTAACACAACTGCAAAAGCAGCACTGGAAGCGCCTCCCGCCTTCAATAAACTGCATAAAGGGGCACATGTAGGCTTTGCAACGATTGCAGCGCACAGGGCCTGATTCCCCATGATCCACCACATATGGAGGGGCCTAGGGAAGAGAGGGGAGGAGCTGAGACACAGGGAAACTAGGGTGGGTCAGGTCATCGGATAAGGGAAAGGAAAGACGACTTGGGGATGGGAGAAGGCAGAGATGGAAGAAGGGAAAAAGGGAAGGGAGCAATGGTCACAGGAAATATGTCCCTCAAAGTATGAATACTGTAATCTCCCCCATCCCTAAATATAAATTCTCTCCTTAGTGAGTTGAAGACTGGCTGTACTCAATGTATGTAGTTGAGGGCTGTAACAGAAACTAAGAAGGAAATTCCCAGCTTCTTCTGAAAACTTTTACTTCAGACCCTGTTTTCATTCCTCACGCTCAGAGCTGAAGATTCCTTGCCCTCTATCCTTAACTCCTCCTAAATATGTGAGATTCCTGCCCTCCCCTGAAGTATCTGTAACTTCTGCCCTCCACCATTCCTAAGTATCAGTGACTCCTGTTGTTCCCTTAGGTTGATGAACACCAGCAGGTGAAGATCCTCCAGCCAAGCACCTAACTATCTCCTAAGATGTGACAGAGACATCAAGTAACACAGAAATGGGAAGTAGGGGTCTAAATCTTCAGCCAACTCAGTGTAACCCTTCCAAAACCAGATGGATCAGGATAGGAATAGTCATCAATTTAAGGCCATACTCAACCAGCTCTCCCCCCTCCACTCCCCATGCCCAGAGGTGTTTTTGAGGTCTCTGGGACACATATGCTGCGGATCCTCCCACAGGGGTCTTATTTAAGACAGCTGCTTAATTCTTATTAACCAAGTAGTCTACTTGTTAAGGAACTGGGTTAACAAGAGAAGGATCTAAGCAGAAGAAAAATATTGTCTTCCCCTGCCCCATTCAAGTTTGGAAGATGACAAGGAGGGAAATGGACATGTCAGCTGTTGTCTAGAATGGTGTCCCTAGAACTGGTTCTACAAAGCCCACCCCCTTTACCCAAACCAACTCTCTTTTGTCAGACTGGCTGGAACCTCCAAATCCCCCTACCCAGTCTTATCCCTATTGATTCTTTCTAAACATAGGCCTCAGAATGATAAATAATGAGGCCTTTGGGCTATATATCCTTACAGCTAAAATGCTATCACTAGCTGCACTCGTGGGGGACACAGTAAGCAGCGTGCTGGAGTCAGGAAAAACTCAATCTCAAATTATGCCTAAGACACAAATTTCTCTGAGACATTTCCTTAACTGTAAAATGAGATTAATAAAAATAGAACTACTGTAATCAAACAAAATAATTCTATGTAAAAGCACTTTGCAAAACTTAAAGCACTCAATAAACACTGACTCTTCTGACTACCATTTATTCCCATCTCCCTATTTACTAACCCCACTGTCCAGGACACTCACCTCCTCAGGGGGCAGCCTGGCCAATGGTTTGATGACAGCTGCCAGAGGCACCTGAGCCTGCTTGGCCATGTCAGATGTGCAAGGGATATTATATGATGTACACCGGATATATCGGGGACTTGCATTCCCTGCAAAAAAAAGTAGAGAACCAGACTTAGATCAGTTTCTCTTATATTCCTATGTACAGACATACAACCAGTATCAAAGTAGGCCTTATTGCTTGCCATTAGGAACTAAGTTCTAATTAAACATGACTAAAATGTAATTCTCAAGCTCCAGACCACGGCTGAGTCTACCTCCATCCAATTTATGAAGACCCCTCAGGGATGGGCAATAAAGGTGATGGTGCCTTACTCACCTTGGTCTTTCACTAGAAAGTTGGTGGTAACCAGGGGTGGGACTTGGCCTCGTGCTCCAGTGACAAATGGCTCTGACCCCCGGTTATTCCTATCATCTTCAATGACCTGGATCTGTAGGAATGAGGGCAATGAGGTAAATGTAAAAAGGAAGAAATTATACAACAGAAAACAAGAAATGGAAGAGAATGGAGTTGTACAACACATTCTGATGATTCACCAAGCAATATACTTACACATCCCCAACCTTCTCAACTAGGTCCCTCTCCAATGAGATACCAACAAATGGTTACAAACCCAATCCTCACCCTTACAATCCCCACTCTCAAGCCAGCAGCATTCCAAGTGGGCAAAACTAGGGGATGGAGGAAGGATATATGTCAGGTGGTTGATGAGCTCGGCAATGAAATCTCAAGCCCTACAGATTCCACCCTGCCCAACCTCTTTGGATGATTCTAGGGCAATCCAAACACAGACCCTTAGGGCAGATCAGATTCCCTCTACCCAACATGACTTCCCTTTCTTTCCCATAAGTTACATTCAGAAGAAAAACAAGAGGTGACAAGGTGAAAAAGAATCTATCTAAAATGACCCCACATTCAATGGAATGGGCAAATAGGATAAATGGTAAGGAGGGGAGGGGAACAAACTCTGCCTTTCTCTCAAACGGAGTACTCTAGAGATGAGCACAGGAAAGATACTACATCATGCTACTCAATTATAATCCTAAAATTCCTCCCTTAATCCTTAGAGATAACATTATTTTAGACCAGTTTCTCTTTATCCTACAAAGATGTTGAAGGGAGAAGGAAGGAGAAAAATTTGGTGGGCCAGTGATGATATTCATGAGCACCATGGTCATCTTCTGTCACCCCAAGAAGGGATAAATGAAGTCAACAGTGAAGGAGAAGAGGACCTGCTTCTGATTCCCTCATCTCATATTTCACAATCTTCCATAGCAGAAAGAGGGTAGAAGTCAACATTATTCATGAGTACATGAGGAAGAAGTCCAGAACCTGCTACACCATCCCTCAACCCAAGCAGGCAGGTCCTCTTCTAGACAGTTCAGTCCCTAAGCTACATCCTAAAGCCCCGTAGATCAATGCCCCTAAAGAGATTTGGATTCACCACAATAGGTAAACTAGCATCGAAATGGGAAGACCTGACCCCTACTCTTACCAAGTCTTAAACATAATGCCTCACAGAAGCTAGTGGGAGGGATTAATCAGGTGAGGCTGCTTACTTCTATCATTAGCTTTCTAGAAACTTCACCCCCATTCTTCATTGCTGCTGTTCCCAGCCCTCTACTTTTTTTTGCAACATAGTAAGCAGAGAAATGCATGCTGTTCCTGCCAGTGGGGAGATGGGTGGGTTGAAGGATGAAAGGAACTGGGGAAGGGGTGAACACAGTCAATGAAGTGAAGTTGAAGTCACGGCATGCACAGGTGGCACCAACACGGAGAAGACACGCACTCCCCACACCCGGACTTACTGGGCTAGGAATGGCATCAGGGTCTATTCTGTGCCTGGTTTTCTGCTGAGGAGGCAGCTCATTGAGTTGCTTTTAGTTTGTTTTAATAATAAAGGCAGCAAAAAGACACACGGAGAGAAACAAAAGAACAAGCAGATGTTACTTCTCTCAGCCCTAATGGAGTTAGACACATACATCTGGAGCTCTGAAAACATCGTGAACCAGGTTCCCTCTGGGTGTGGAAGCCCCTACATCCTTGGCCTCTCAGCTCAAAGGCTCTGGTGGCCCAGAGTGTGATGTAGGAGGACAAGGAACAGGGCACAGACGGATGCCAAGCAAGGAGAATACGGGGAAGAGCTGGGCAGACAATGACACTCCACGGAGGAAAAAGGATGTTCCCACTTGACCAGTCACAGAGCAGGTAGCTACCTAGGAGACCCACTCATCATCTCACTGAAAGGGTATGACCTCAAACCAGCTGGCCTTCTATTGCTCCAAAAGAGCTCCAATTACTTGGGAAAAGCTTTGCTCACTCTACCCCTCAGCCAGGAAGGCTGCCATCACCGTAGTGGCTCCTCCCCAGGGACCAGCCCCACAGAGAGTAGAAGAGAACACAATGAAATATGATAACTTGAAAGTATTAGTGAGTGAGCAAACACATCAAATGCTGTGACTGGAATGGTCAGGAAGCTGATTCGAGAGAGAACAACCCCCTGGCATCTAGCCTAATTCTTAGTGGTTCTGAAGTCTCTAACCATCTTCAGGGACAAAATTCATTCTTTCTGAAATACAGTAGTTCTTCTGTAGGCTTTTCAATTCATATATCCATAATGAACTTCTCCTTCCCTTATTATCAATGAAACTGGAATGTTCCAGGGAGGAGACTTTATCTACAGGAAAAATGGTCTTAGCCCATGCTCTAAAGATGAGGTGATCAGTTCCCAAGAGTTTCAAGGTATATCTATTGTGACATACCTCACTAAAATTCACCACAGCTCCACAAAGTCTAGAGGATCATACTATGTTCTGCCCTAACACAATATTCCTCCCTCCTCCCCTTACTGCAAATAATAACAATCAAAATTTACTCTAAACTTTGCACACACTCACACACACACACACACACACACAAATGATGAGAGAAAAGGGCTGAGGTATGTTGCTTAAGATTTATTCCCATTCTCTCCAACTTAACATGAACATAACACACGCACACACACACTCTCATACATGTGTTCATTACTCCTGGCACACGGATGCTCAAACAGTCACAATCACAAGACAGTGTACCTACAGGACTGGGAATAGAATCAGGATCCAAGCGCTTAGGAGGAGGTGGCTGAGGAGGCCCAGGCTGACTGGCAAAGTTGGGTGCTCCAGAGTAGGATCCCCCATAATTGGGCTGAGGGCCTCGAGCTGGTCCAAAGGAGCCTGCAAGGCAAAGGTATAAGGATTAAAACCTCCATGTTCCTCCCTAACCTCTCTCACAAAGCCTAAGACATTCCACAAACATAAGAGATAAATATTAAGGTACACTAATACAACTCATTCACCACCAAATTGGAAAAAAATCAAATGTAAAGTATGTAAAGAATACTAATTAATCTTGGAGTCACACGTCCTTGGATCAGATGCTTAATAGCTGTGGGACCCCAGGAAAGTCCCTTAACTCCCCTAAGCCTCAGTTTCCTCATGTTACATGGAGTTGATACTTGCACTACTTATCCTCTCCTTCAAGGGTTGGGAAAGGAAAGCACTTTGTAAATCTCATATCAATGCAATCATAATAATAATTATCATAAACTCCTGGGAAGGAAAACTGTGGATAAACTCTATCCCATACAAAAAACACTAGTCAAACAAATGATACTTAAAATCATGGCATGTAGAACTCCCAGTTTCAACAAAGTTAACCTGGGAAAGACTCACCGTTCTGTTGCAGCTGATAGCCTGGTTGGGAGGAGTGCATAGGAGGTGGTGGTGGTCCTGGGGGACCAGGCAATGGGGGTTGAGCTTGTGGGGAAGGTGAAGATGCATGGTTGGTCTGGCTCACTGGGGGCCCTCCAAAGCTCTGTCCAGGCATAGGTGGTCCAGCAACTGAAGGAGGCCTAGGAGCCCCTGCTGCTGAGGGTGGGAAGCTAGAAGCCTGCAGAGGGACAGAGCGCTGTGGGGTTTGGGCACCAGAATGAGCCTGGGCTAGGCTAGTAGGTGGAGCCAGGTTCTGAGGGTAAGAACCATAGAGACTGGAGCCTGGAAAATTTCCTGAGGCTGAAGCCATTGATGTAGGTGGTGGGCCTGAAGAACAGAAGAGATAAGTTATTACCATATTTACAAATTGTTTCTGATTTTTTTTTTCCCCTGAGGCTGGGGTTAAGTGACTTGCCCAGGGTCACACAGCTAGGAAGTGTTAAGTGTCTGAGACCAGATTTGAACTCGGATCTTCCTGAATTCAAGGCTGGTGCTCTATCCACTAGATAGAGTAGATACACCACCTAGCTGCCCCTAATTGTTTCTCTATCTACCCAGCAAAGGTGACTATAATTCTCCATTTTTTTGATACCAAGAGGTACAGGGAAGCAGAGTTAGATTATCATAATTTATCAGAACCTTATAGCTTTTATCAGTCATAACTACCAAAGACCCTGAAAACAAAACTCTCAACAGAAAAATGTTTGGCAGTGCTCAGTAGTGCCACATAAAAAGCTGGTGTGGTTTAATAATGGAATTGTCACTAAGACATAAGATTACCTGCTTTGCCACTGCACCCTTAAAGATGTTGTGCCTTACCATTCAACTTGCAAACTGTATCATCCATTAGAGGAATTCCTAGTTTTCTATTTATAACCCCAAGGTTTATATGCTTTAGCCATAGTAAAAACTTAATAAATGTTCTTTTCTCCATTCCTTGGAGGATGGGCCACTCACCATAGCCTAATCCTGAAGGAGGAGGAGCAGCAGCCGGGCCACTAATCTGCAATCCTGCCATCTGAGTGGTCACCTGTGAGTTTGTTGGGAGAGAGCCATAGGGCTGAAATGTAGCAGGCTGGTTCACCAGGGGGGCCACTGGGGCCGGCACAAATGGCTGAGACACAGGGGGCCTGAGGAGAGAGAGAGAATAGAGGTTAATAATAAGATCTAGAAACCTTGGCAAACTTGACAAGAATCTACCCTAAGACTATCTTACCCCTTCTTTTCCCTAGCCTGGGTTCTGCCAAGACTTCATTTCATATCTACACACAAATGGTACAAATTCTTGATGCCCAAAACATAAATTTCTTCAAGGGATCATCAATATAGTGCATTTTTCACTGCATAGATTGTCATTAAGAGATCCAATGCCCTCCTGACTCCCCCCACTTCCCTCCCAAAATATTACCATACGGCCAAACTGGAAATGAAACTCCAAATGAATTAGGATGGTCCTTAGACAAAAATTTCTTTCAAGAATATCACTGAGACAATACTAAAAGCCTTTTCACCTAAGACCCATCAAAGACTATACTCTAATGTCAAAGCCTTCAAGAATCCAAAATCATCTCTTCACTACAATGAGATGTTGGGTTAGAAATTTATGTGATACATCATCAATATTATATGATGATCAATTCTGATGAACATGACTCTTTCCAACAATGAGATGATTGACGCCAGTTTCAATGATCTTGTGATGAAGAGAGCCATCTACCCCCAGAGAAAGGGCTGTAGGTACTGAATGTGGATCACAACATAACATTCTCATTTTTTTTTTTTTTATTGTTGTTAACTTGCATTTTGTTTTCTTACTCGTTTACTTTTTTTGGGGGGGAGGGGGAATCTGATTCCTCTTGTGTAGCAAATTATATGAATATGTTTATACATATTGGATTTAACATACATTTTAACATATATTGAATTGCTTGCCATGGGGGGGGGGGGGATGGAGGAGAAAATCTGAAACACAAGGCTAAGCAAGGGTCAATGTTGTCAAATTATCTGTGCATATGTTTTGAAAATAAAAAGCTTTAAATTATAACAACTCTGAGATACCACTACACACCTATCAGATTGGCTAGAATGACAGGGAAAGATAATGCAGAATGTTGGAGGGGATGTGGGAAAACAGGGACACTGATACATTGTTGGTGGAATTGTGAATCCATCTAGCCATTCTGGAGAGCAATTTGGAACTATGCTCAAAAAGTTATCAAACTGTGCATACCCTTTGACCCAGTAGTGTTACTACTGGGCTTATATCCCAAAGAGATATTAAAGAAGGGAAAGGGACTTGTATGTGCAAGAATGTTTGTGGTGGCCAGAAACTGAAAACTAAGTAAATGCCCATCAATTGGAGATTGGCTGAATAAATTGTGGTATATGAATATTATGGAATATTATTGTTCTGTAAGAAATGACGAACAGGATGATTTCAGAAAGGTCTGGAGAGACTTACATGAACTGATGCTGAGTGAAATGAGCAGGCCCAGGAGATTGTTGTATACTTCAACAACAATACTATATGATGATCAATTCTGATAGATGTGGCCATTTTCAACAATGAGATGAAACAAATCAGTTCCAATAGAGCAGTAATGAACTGAACCAGCTACACCCAGCAAAAAAACTCTAGGAGATGATAATGAACCACTACATAGAATTCCCAATCTCTCTAATTTTGTCCACCTGCATTTTGGATTTCCTTCACAGGCTAATTGTACACTATTTCAAAGCCTGATTCTTTTTGTACAGCAAAACAACTGTTTGGACATGTATACATATATTGTATTTAATTTTAAACTTGAATATGTTTAATATATATATTGGTCAACCTGCCATGTGGAGGGGGAGGGGGAAAGAGGGGAAAAATTAGAACAAAAGGTTTGGCAATTGTCAATGTTGTAAAATTACTCATGCATATATCTGGTAAATAAAAACTATTAAAATATGTTAAAAAAAAAAAAAAAGAAAAAAAGAAAGGAAGGAAGGAAGAAAAGAAAAAGCTTTATAAAGAAAAAAAAGTAAAGAAATTTATGTGACAATACTATGAATCAACTTTTTGGTGGCTCTAATGGTATACTAGTTACATGAATACAATCTGAGGCTTCTTTCCAAAATACAGATATGAGCCATAAAGAAAACAAACTTAGAAAGTTCATCTTAGATTGGCATACTGCATAAGAGGCAATACGTTTGGATGTCAGTTGACTAGGAAGAAGGAAGCTAAAAAACTTCTCAGTTCTTTCTAAATGAATTCTTTATGGTGTGGTTTCATTATTTACTTTCAAGTATTTGCATTCTCCTAATTTCAGACATGGAGGCAGCTAGGTTATTGAGTGGAGAGAGTTCTGGGTCTGGAGTAAAGAAGACCTGAATTCAAATTGAGCCATAAACACTTATTGGCTGTGTGACTCTGGGTAAGTCACTACATTTCAGTTTGCCGTTCTTAATCCACTGGAAAAAAAATTGGCAAACCATTCCAAAATCTTGGCCAAGAAAGCTCCAAGGTCAGCACTGACATATTAGGAGCCACCGGTCACAAAGCACTGGACACAATTCAGCAACAAAAAACATCAGACATATCTATTTGGTTCAGAAACACTATTCAAATATTAGCACCAAGCCACATTTCAAATTATACAAGCTGACAAAACTCATTAGAAATTGTAAAAAACACACACCTACATTGCTGGTAGAACTGAAAATTAGTACAATCTTTTTATACAAAATCTAGAAGTTAAAACAAAAATCAAATAATACCATTATTGGAAACACTAAGAATGTTATCATAAAGTAAAATAAAAAAACATATGCAATAGGTAAAGATGGCATTTATTTAAAAATGATTTTTCATAAATGCAAATGTAATGAACAATCTAAATACTCTGCATTTGGTGAATGAACTATGATATATCAGTGAAATGAAATAGAATCTCAGTGTGCTACAATGGCATTACAGTAATACATTGAGAATCTATGATTTCAGTGCTGAACCAATACAGATTTCAACCCATCTAAAATTTAGTAAACAGGTCTTAGAGAGCTACCTTAGGGTCAGAGAAGCTGTGACCAAATCATGGTCACATAGCCAGCAAGGATTGAAAAGAAACTCTGAACTGAAGAGTCATGTTGCAATTAAACAAGACTAAAGAAATCTGGAAAGATTTGTATGAACTGACATCAAGTAACAAAAGTAGAAAAAACAAAAGAGAGAAAAGTATATATATGAAGATGAATCTTGGAAGATCACAGGTTAAAAGGCCCTTAAAGGCCATTTATGTTAACCTCCTGTTTCATGAATAAGAAAACTAAAGTCCACTAAGGCTAATTTACTGGGCTAAATTCTGTTAAATACTAAGTGGCAGAGCAGTATTCCTGTGGCCTAAAATTGAGAAAGACAAAGAGAAATAAGATATTATGGGCATAGTGTATGAATTAAATAATATATATGTTTAATTGATTTTGTTATTTGAAAGTAAAATCAAAGTCATTTTTAAGGAACTTGGCTAAAGTTATCTTTGGAATCCATGTTAGAGTGCTGTAATATAAAACAAGGTCTTTCTGGTTTTTCTATGAGGTGAAAAAACCTCCCTTGGAAAGAAGCCTAGACAGACTTGCCATCCCAAACTATGGAAAGGTTGACTATATAACCATGTAGACTTTGCCCTCTCACCTCTTTAATTTGTAATCTACAATTAATGATATTCATATATAATGTCTTACTTTTAGAACTTAGTCACTTACTGTTCTATTCCACTACACTGTGGACAAGATTATATTTTATACTCTCTGGCACCTAGCTCATGAAGCACATAATAGGTACTCAATGGATGTTTGCTTCATCAGCCTCCCTTGAATTAGCAAGGATAATTAAGAGCTCATTGCATTCTTATCACACATATTTATTTCATAGCTCCAAGAAGAGAAATGTCACCTGTTCAGCTAACAAAGGTCAGAAACTTTTCCAGGCTACTTTCCTCACTTTCTTTTATTTCAATGTATAAATCTAAATTCTGGGGCCTTCTGTCTTCTCCTTCCTTAAATGAAAAATAAAGAGCCCTGATGGGAAAAGGCCATAAAGGAGAAGCAGCTCCTAAAGGCTTTATGCACTGCTCTGCCAAAAAATCTGACTGGTTTCTCATCCAGGTCCTTCCTGCTACATCCCTCACAAGTTATATCCCAGTCCTCATTTCTTCTTTCTCTCTGAAATAGAGGGGCTACTCTTCTATGCTTGGAGACAGGGCTGGAGTGATCCAGCCAACCCTACATAGAGCCTAGTGACAGGAGCAGATCTAATGGATCTCAAAGTCCCTTCCTATTCTTTCATAGGAGTAGACTCAGTAAGGACAGTAATGTTAATGGCTAAATGGTGTCTAGATAAGAAAAAATCCAGTGGCAGAAAGCCTAGAGCTGAAGATAGAGAATGTGAAACAACCCTAACTAAGAAGCCAATATACCAATAATACCAGCGGAACATTAGGGAAAGGAAATGAGAGAAAAAAAACTGGTGAGGAGAAGGGAAATAGGTTGACAAAGGGCAGAAATGGAAAGAAGAGAGATAAGGGAGGGAAGGGGGGAGGAATAGATCACAAAAGGAAGGGGACCCACATGCACCATTGCCTTCTTTTCACAAAGCCTGAATGTGATCTAACCAAAAGTGACACCAACACTTACCTCTGCATCTGAACAGTGGAGCTAGGCCCATTCTGCACATCTCCTTGGCCAAACTGGCCATATGCAGACTGGCCACTAGGAACTGTAGTTCGGGCTGTAGTAGAGGCTGGGGGTGTTCCCGAGGAAGGTGGAGCTCTTGGCACACCTGGGAGAAATGGACAGAAATTCAGTGATTACCAAAAGGTCTCTTTTTTTCCCATCCTGGGCCAGAGGTTCAAAATAGAGATCAGAGAGCTCAGCCACCCATTGCACGCTCCCGCTGCCTCACAGTGAAGATGACACCTCTGCCTGTCACTTCTAGCCATGGCAGCCCTTCTTGTCCTGAAAGCCCAAACAGAAAGCTCCCCTTCCCCGTATCAGTGTCACTGATTGAGTCTTCTACTAGTCATAAAATCCTTCTGAGATCTTTGTATCAAATCTGCTGACAAACCTTGTGGATTCTACGTTCTCAACATCTCTCCTTTCCTTTCAAGGCTAGGCAATAATCTTCTCTGGTTTGTCAACCTGCTTCAAGTATCTTCCCTCTAGTCTACTACCATTCATCTTCCTAAAGCATAGCTCCTCCTCCCAGTCCCCAACTCAGAAATGTCAGTACCTCCCTATACATTCCCAGGATCAAATAGAAAATTTGGCCCCTTCCAACCTTTCAGGTTTTTTCTCACATTTTACTCCATGTACTCTATAATCCAATAACACTAGCCTCTTTGCTATACCTTGCGCACGTCACTCCATATCTCCCAGCTACATGTCTTTTTATTTGTTGTCTCCCACATGCCTAGAATTCTATCCTTGCTCATATCTGCTCCTCCTTCTCTGACTCCCTTCAAGTGCTAGTTCAAATCCCACCTTTGGCAAGAGTCCTTTTTCAACTCTTCCCCCCCTGCCTCCACGTGTTAGTACTTTTTTGAGATCACCTTCAGTTTACTGAGCAACTTTCCTGTGTGTACATAGGTGCTTGCAGGTTGTTTTCACCATTAAAATATGAGCTCCATATAAGGACAACACCTGTTTTTGCCTTTCTTTTCTTCCCAAGGCCTAGCATAGTCTAACATATAGTAAGCACTTAAATGCCAAATGACTTGACTATTCTTACACTCCTTCTATTTAGTATAGTCTTACCCTTTTACAGCCCAAATATTAACATATTCAAAAAAAAGCACTAAGGATTAGCAATTTAAGATATGTCATTAAGGAGCAAATAAGTTTTACAAGGACATGACACAGACCTTGGCTATGAAGGTGTTTCATGACAGAGTGGGTGAAGGTAGGGAAGCCACCTGTTACCTACTCACACTAGATCCCTGATAAACCTAGATGTCAGAAATCCTCAGTTGTCATGAGTGTTTCCCTAGCAGAACTCAGACGTCTCCATTAACAGCTTCTTATTTATATCCTGATCCTATCTCCAGGCTCCTCTCCCAACTGATGCCATTCATGACTCCATAGTAACATAGTATAATGGAAAGAATGCTTCTTTAGGAGTTAAAAGAGTCAGATTGTAACTTCAACTCCACCACTCTCTATGTGACTGAACAAGTTGCTTAACTTGTCTGGGTCTCTGTTTCCTAATCTGTCAAATGAAGAGTTTGAACTAAATGAACTCTTCAGATCTCTATCTGTGATCCTATATATTCATTTCTATCTTTAAGGGAAGAGGATAACCATCCCTCTATACCCACAAGAGGTTCTGTGGACACTTTGACCCTCCGATTCCCCCTTTTCCCATAAGGAAACTCCATTATCCATTTCTTCTATGCCACTTCTGTTTTCACAGTTAGAATCACAGAATTTCGGAGTTGATAGGGACCTTGGAAATCATCTAGTCTTGATTTTAATCTGCTCAAATAATAAACACTCACTGAAATTAAAACGACTTGCCTAAGGTGAGATATAACTTTTTTGTACCAGAGCTAGAAGTGAAACTTTTCTAAATCCAGATCAGAATACTCTTCCACAAATCTAGCCCAATTTCTTTTGTTCTGTCCTTAGTAAAAGCACCACCACCAGAAGCAACATGACAACTCTGACTTTACAGAAGCATCGTGATATATTTAAAAGAGTACTGACTTAGAAGTCAAGACCTTAGAAGTCAAGAGTGCTATTTACTAGCTCTGAGAACAAATCACTTACTTTAAGCTTCACTTTTTTTTCATCTGGAAAACAGGGATATTTATGTTATCTACTTCAGAGTTGTGAGAAAAGCACTTTGCAAACTTCAAAATACTATATAAATTATCCTTAAAAAGTATGTGAAAATGCTTTGTGAAGTACAAAGTGTTGTACAAATGTAAGGTATTGATACCTATGAAATCATGGCAAAGTTCCCAGAGAGTTCTCAGAGATCGCCCATGAGATGATGCCAAACTCCAGTCTGATAGAGCAGGAGTTCAGATGCCTAAGGTGGACTCTGTCACGATCAAAGTCTCGAACCAGAATAGAGTAGGGACATGTTACAAATCTAAGAACTTTTTTTTTTTTTAACCTCAACTCACTTTCAACATTATCAACTTTGATTCTAATACTTTGTTTTCATTCATCACATTCCTTCCCGAAGTCCTCAGTGGTCTCTTACTCTATATCTGTGAAGTCACCGCCATGACACACACTGAGTTGGGCACACACCAAAGATGTACTTTCTTCTTCTCTGAGTAACTTGAAACAAGGTACAGAATCCCATTTACCCACAATCCTAGGACCATCCTTCCTGAAGGAGTACAAACCCTACAATGAATTTCATTGTGACAAACCCTCCAAATGCAGAGGTGCTTGAAGTACGACTGTGACAGAAGTAAATGATCTCAGCAGAAATCTATAAAAGGCCAAGAAGTCAGACTACACGTGAAAACTCTATCCCTTCTATTGAATAGCCACTTCCTTAAGTCCTTCATTCTATTCAGTCCTGAAAAGCCAAATCCAAGTTCAGGAACCCTAAGAACAAGGCTCCTGCCATCCAGAAGCCTAAAAAGCACTTCTCCCTTCCAAGGTAACTTTTTGCATCTAGTCCCTGCCAATAGGACCTGACAGGCTGTAGTCCAATGGAACTAGAACACCACCTCAAGGTGGTTTCTGGAAGCAATGAATTATCAATGGATACAATGTGGAAGCTACACACCCATTAAATGTCACAAAGGTGAATCAGAACCAGAAATAGGAAAGAGCACACACTCAGTCCACTTGACCCTAAGTGGTAACATAAAGTAGTTACACCACAGCCCCTCTTCAGGGCAGTTTACAAGTAACTCAAACACCTACCTGTCGGAGGCAGTTGCTGATAGCCTGGCATTGGCCCGTTGTAAGCTCCATAAGGACTAGGGGGGATAACGGGTCCTGGTTGCCCACCATAGCTGGATTGATATCCCGTGTAGCCAGGCTGAGGCTGTCCATAGGGCACCCCAGGGGGAGCTGGCTGATTGACATTCATCTTGAGTGCATCCCCAACCTGGCCTCACCTGCAGGGCAGGGGAGAAAGGAGAAAGAAAATAGGGAAGGTTCAGAAACTAGCTTTCCAAAGTTGCAACACATCACATAAGCGACAACTCCGCCCACAGAAGTCTGCTCATGAGCAAAGTCCTCTGAGTTTCTGCTCCCAGTAAAGATGGGTCGGAGCCTCTAATCCTGCAGGTAATTATCCCTGGAACAGAACCGCCCCCCAATGTCCAGGCTCTCATTTCTCCAGGCTGGCTCAACCCGGCACATCTCCACAGTGCGAGTAAAGCCCCTCTTCTCCCCATCCCCAAGGTTACGTGGCTGTCTCAGCATTCCCCTGCCTAGCCCCCAGAGAGAAAGGTGGCCCACGTTCTCAGGATGGGACGGGCGGATCAAAGCTGACAGCAGCATCTCTCGGGGCAAGCCCACCTCCAACCCTTCGCTCCCCTCCGGGGGCTGATAGGCAGCCTCGCTGGGGGCTGTCAACAGAGCCGAAACCCGAGGGCAGCAGGGCCCCGGGTGGGGGGAGGGCCCAACCACGCTTTCTTTCCCCCGACAACGGGGGTGGAATGAAGCCCCCCCCCCCCAGCCTCACCAGGAGCATCTGCTGCAGGGTAAGGGGCAGAATCCCGAGGGGGCGGGGCGGGCTCCCCTTGACCCCGGAGGGGAGATAGGGGGGAGCTGCCCGGGGGAGGCTGACAAAGTACTTGGAAGACCCAAACAGCCGGCCGGCGGGTCGGTCCCGACTGATAGCCGGGGCCAAAGGTTGAAAGGGTGGACAGGCAGGACGACGGGATCACCTCTTCCGGGCAAAGAGGACTCAGGGCTGGGTAACCCCGCACTGCAGACCCGGGGGTAGGAAGGAGGCAGGCAGGGGGCTGGCCCGTCCCGGGAGGGAGAAGGTGAAGGCCCGCCGAAATGGGGGTCCCGGCCCGTCCACTCCCGCCCGGCCGCAGCCCCGCCCCCGGACTCCTCCCTTTCCCTGGCCGCACAGGGCTCGCCCAGGAAGGACCCCCAGGACGTCTAATCTATATCGTCACTTCCCAGCGTCCTCTCAGTCCTCCCGTCTCCGACCTCTCCCCCTCCTCGAGGGCCTCACCCGGCTACGGCTCCAGCGCCTACCCCGGCTGCGCTCCCGGCGTCGCGATTCTCAGGCCCCACTTCCGGTTCCGAGCCGGCCGTCGTGTCGCCGCCGGAAGTGCCTCCCCCGCGCACGGAGGCCTCGGTCTCCGCGGCTGCCACGTCCTCACTAGGACGAGACGTACAGCCCCGGATGTTGCGCATGCGCGGAGGCAGCGCTGCCGCCTCCCTGTCATGGCGGCGGCGGCGGCGGCAGAAGAACCTTTGCTGTTTCTGACGTGTTTCCGCCCCTTGCCAAGATATTATGTCAAGGCCGAGACATCCCGCCCCTTCCCCTAGCACTGCCCCTTCAACTCCCTCTCCCTTTTCAAATCTAAACTTCGATGGCGTTACACCCGGCAGTAGATACGGACTTCCCTAGCACCACTGTGACGTGCTCCTGACCTCTCATCCCAGGCCCAGGGGAGACTGACGCCAAGGACTTTAGCTCGGAGGCCCAGACCCCACAGGCTGCGGAGGCTGCGCGGTTCCCTTTGCCGAGCCCCGGGCCCCGCTGCAGAGCCCCCTGCTGGCTGCTTGTATGCATGCAGAGACGCATGCAGACCTAGAATGGAAGCTCTTAGAAGACAGGCTCCCCTCCCTAGGGCCTAGTAGGGTTCCAAGCCTTAGAGACAGTAGACTGGTTAATTACAGAGCCTTTCCCGCAGGGAATTACAACCTGAAAGGACTGTACCTGTCTGCAGGTTTGGGGACAGGATTGGGGGATAGGAGGATGATGATGATGATGAGACAACGACGACATCGATAATAAGGGAAAAAATAGAAACTGCAAAGATTTCACTCCTATCAAATACGGAACAAGACATGACCTGGTGGCTATAACTATGCATCAGAGAAATACGCTGTTTCTCATGAACTGACATCGCTAAAATCCTTCGAAAAATCTATGAAAACCAGAGGAAAACTGGACTGGAAGCAGGGGCAAAGCAAACTGTTGTTCACTGGTGCTCAGCCATGATGCGTAACAGTGTAAGAACCAGCTTCCCATAGCTGCGGAGGCGCAAGAACTCCCACATAATCCCCGAATTACAGGGAACAACAAGCTTTCAAATACAGAGACTGGGTAGAAGGAAATAGAATGGCATCCGTGCATTCTACATTGCCTCCTGTCTGCTACTGAAGCTGGAGAGGATGCTTGCAGCAAGTCTACAGAAGGGAAGCGTACATCATCATTTCATTCAACTAAAAAAAGTCATTTTACATTGAACAGAAAGGAATAATGGCAGGAATAGAGACTTTCTAGTTGGATTCCATTGAATAAGATGTACTGCTGGAGAAACTGAGGCAAGATAGAGATCGGAGAGTTTTTAATATTTTATCTGGTTTCTGAGAAGTGATTTTCTAGGGGGCAGCTCAGAATCCATTATTTCCCCCAGGGTTGAATTGGACTTTCAAAGAATTCAGCGTGGAATGTGAGATTCCAGTGATGGCTCTAATCTGGGGTTCTCAAACTACAGCCTGCAGGCCAGATGCAGCCCACCAGGTTCTGGCAAATGGGCTGAGGGGCAGAGTGAGGTTTTGTTTTACTGTAGTCCGGCCCTCCAACAGTCTGACGGACAGTGAACTGGCCCCTGTTTAAAAAGTTTGAGGACCACTGAGATCAGGGGAGACAAAGGCAAGGGGTAGAGCCGAAACTTTGGTGAGCACAGGATTTTCCAGCAAGGGACCATCAATTCAGTTCTGACAGGTTGAGAGTAGGACTTAGGAGCCAGGATATCTGAACTCCCCCTTATTTGAGATAAGGCATTTGAAGTTTTATCTTTTGGAACGCCAGAGTGGCCAGATCTCTACAGCCCTAATTATCTCAGCCCCAATGAACAGGAAAGGGGGGTTGCAACCAGGGGGACTGAGGCAGGGCAATAAAAGGAAACTGGGGCAAGATAATAAAAGGAAACTGTGGCACAACACAGATAAAAGTGATTTCTCAGGAACAACAATTTATTATTGCCATAAAATATGAGAACAAGATAATAAATATGATTAATATTTTTATGGATCACAGTATTGTCCTGGTAGTGCTGCAAATCACTGGATAGTATGATTCCCCCCAAATCAAAATTATAGGAGATCCAAAGTACAATGTATAGAGACATGATTTTATATATGAGGTGTTAAGTGAGGATTAATTCCAAAGACTAGGGAAGTGATAAGCCTGACATATCCTGCCCAGATCTTTACTTATTTATAATACTATGTTCAGTTCTAGAAAGCATAAGAAAGACTTTGTCAAAATGAAGGATGAACAAATAAGGATAGTAAAAGTCCTTATGATAATATGATTGATTGAAAGAATTGGGAATGTGTAACCTGGATAGGAGAAACTGGTGGGAATATCACTGCTTTAGTGCTTTAAGGTTTGTAAGCAGTTTTAAAAACTATCTCATTTGATCCTCCAACACCCCTATGAAATAAGTGCTATTACTATCCCCATTTTACAGATAAGCATACTGGAGTTTAAGCAATTTGCCCCATAGCTAGTAAATGTCTGAGTTCAGATTTTAACTCAAGTCTTCATAACTCCCAGTATAGTGTTTCATCCATTTTCCCACTTAGCTGCCATGTTTTCTGTCTTCATGTATTTGAAGGATTGCGAATAGAAAAGGCATTTGCATTTCCATTTTGCCCCAGAGGACATAGACCCCATTTGGAACATAGACAGAAGTTTAAAGCAGTTTCAAGTTCCTTATAAAAAAATATTTTCCTAACATTTAGAGCTATCCAAGAGGAGGTCTTCAGAGAAAGACTGGGTGAACTCATTTTGATGTGCAGAGAGAATTTCTATACAAAGGTGGTTTGGAGTACTTGGTCTCTGAGGTGCCTTGTAACTTGGGGCATCTGTAATTTTATGGTGGCTTTCAAAGGTAGGCTGTAGCAAAAGGCTTCCATTACAGTAGATAGTTCATCTATATAAGATCATTCTAACAGTTGATACTTTTGTAGCACTTTTAAAATTTAGAAAAAACTATATATACATCTGATTTTAATTTCATTATAATCCTAAGGGTAATAACTTTTTCAGGTACTGCTTTTCCCATTTTAAAAATGAGGAAACTGGCTTTAAAATGTTAAGTGAGATGCCCATAAATGTATATCAAATAAATTAAAGCTGAAAATTAATCCCATATCTTGCCTTACTATGGATGCAATGGTCTTTCCACTGTAGCACAAGGAATTTCACTTTGAAGGAATTTCAGAGTTCAAGAACAAAAATTATTGAGATGAAAAAGTATGCATAGGTTATGATCTACACTAGAAGAAAGAATCTCTATCATGAATCCATCAAAGACACGTTCTTATTACACTTTACAATTTAGAAGCATTTTTCTCACAATAACCTTGTGAAATAGATAATAGAGACGATGTCCTTGTCTCATTTTTCCAAATAAGTCCAAATAAGTTTCCAAATACCCAGGAAACATAGCTAGCATAAGATAAACAGAGATGAATACCAAAAAATATTTAACAACTTAATTTAAAATTCCTTGACCATTTATTATAGAAACACTTGAGCTAATATTCTTTAATAGAGCCCTTCCTTTTTTGGGATCCTAAGCATTTTGGAAGGATAGATGGACAGTAGCTGCATCAAGCAAGCAAGCAAACAAGCATTTATTAAGTGCTACTATGTACCTAGTAGTACCAGGACAGAATTGGAGAGTAGCTCCAGAGTATGATATACTATAATTCACATTACATATACATGTGCTTGTATATGTGTGTGTATGTACATATATACCAGAGTTTCGTAGAAACTGAGATGCAAACAGGAACTGAGAAAAATGTTTTTTAAAAAAAATGTGAGTGAGCAATGTTAAGGGACTTAGCAAGGTTAAATTATTTACATTCTAAAATGGGAGCATAATACATATCCCCTCAGAATCTTATCAACATTAAGCATCATCAAGGAAGACTAATGAGACAAGGCCAGGGAGTGATTTAATGTTTTAATGGTCTTAAAAGAAGAAAGGAAAGGGAAGGGGAAGGTATTACACTGAAGTAGGGGGATAATATCTCATAAAATCAGTGTACACAAGTAGAAGACTATTGCAAAGAGGAAAGAGGTGAAGGAAATAGGGAATACTTGAATCTCACCTCCTCTTTATCTGAGCAAAGAAGGGAAACAGATTTGGATGCAGAAATAGATGTCATTCACAGAGAAAAGTAGGGAAGAGTGGAAAGGATAATGAAGTGTAATTTAATCATACTTGTTACTTTTAATTCTATTCCAGAACTACCTTCTCTACACCCTTATTCTCTTCTGAGGCACTGTGCTTTAGTGGAAAGAGAGAGTTGGTTCAAATCTATAACAAGTCATTACCTAATTGATAAATGGATAGGGAAGTAGTTTTCTTTCTTTTTCCTTTTTCTTTTTTATTATAGCTTCTTATTTACAAAACATATGCATGAGTAATTTTTCAACATTGACTCTTACAAAACCTTCTGTTCCAACTTTTTCCCTCCTTTCCCCCACCTCCTCCCCTAGATGGTAGGTAATCCAATACATGTTAAATATGTTAAATACAACATATGTATAATATTCATACAGTTATCTTGCTATATGAGAAAGATCAGATCTAGAAAGAAGGTAAAAAAACCTGAGAAGGAAAACAAAAATGCAAGCAAACAATAACAGAAAGAGTGGAAATACTATGTTGTGGTCCACACTCATTTCCCATAGTTCTCTCTCTGGGTGTAGCTGATTCTCTTCATTACTGAACAATTGGAACTGGTTTGGATCATCTTATTTGTTATGGGTCAGAACTCTGAACTTGAAACAAGGATTCTTACAAGGTGCTAAGTCAGTGGAATTGATAGACAATAGTTGTCTAGTTTAGCATGGTGCTTAATAGTTCTCTAAGTTTAGGATGATTGATTTAATCTTACAACAAATAATGGTTTCCTAGTGATATAATGATGGTTTATACTTAGAATAGAGCATATAAGTCAGGGAGGATGCAGAGACAGATTCATTCTATCTTTATCAGCCTCTTGGTGGCTGGCCTATCCTCCTGCACTTCCCCCACTGAGACCAAAGCTGGTCTGAAAGGCTCTCCTCCTTCGCTTCCAAGAGCCAGAGGAGACAAGCGGACTGGAGGCGGGAGCTCAAGTTCTCAGAGCCAAGGAGAGACAGATTCATTCCCTCATCCACCTTGGTGGTGGCTGGAGGCCCTCGGACTCAGAGCCAGATTCATTCACTTCATCTCACACCACAGTGGTGGCTGGGCTCCAGCACTTACCCCAATGAGACCAAGGCCAGCTGCTCAGCCTCAGGCAAGGAAGCAATAAAGAATTTGGACTTTAACACTGGGCTATTCAAAGGGGATGCACAGTTTGATAGCTTTGTGAGCATAGTTCCAAATTGCTCTCCAGAATGGTTGGAGCTGTTCACAATCCATCAACAATATAACAGTGTCCCAGTTTTCCCATATCCCCTCAAATATTTGTCATTGTCTTTTCCTGTCATCTTAGCCAATCTGAGAGGTATGTAATGGTATCTAAGAGTTGTCTTAATTTGCATTTCTCTGATCAATAGAGATTTGGAGCACCTTTTCATATGACTATAAATAATTTCCATTTCTTCATCCAAAAATTGTCTTTTCATATCCTTTGACTAGTTATCAATTAGAGAATAGTTTGATTTCTTCTAGATTTGAGTCAGTTCTCTATATATTTTAGAAATGAGGCCTTTATCAGAACCTTTGACTATAAAAATGTTTTCCCAATTTATTGAGAAGTAATTTTCGAAAGAAGACATCCAACTTACAAAAAATTATATGAAAAAAGTCCTCTTAAATAAAATCTTACCACAGATATTTGCTAGATCTGTGATGTAATTTTTTTCCTTAGGGAATCAATTAATAGCTTGTTCTATTTCTTTTTCTAAAATAGGACTATTTAAGTAATTTATTTCCTCTTCTCTTAATCTGGGCAATTTATATTTTTGTAGGTATTCCTCCATTTCACTTAGATTATCAAATTTACTGATACATAGATGGGCAAAATAACTCCTAATTGCTCTAATTTCTTCTTCATTGGGAATGTCTCCCTTTTCATTTTTGAGACTAAAATTTTGATTTTCTTATTTCCTTTTTCTAATCAAATCAACTAAAGATGTATCTATTTTGCTGAATTTTTTTCACAAAACCAACTCTTAGTTTTATTTATTAATTCAATAGTTTTCTTTCAATTTTATTAATCTCTCCTTTTATTTCCAGAATTTCAAGTTTGTTATTTAATGGGAGATTTTTAATTTGTTCTTTTTCTAGCTTTTTTAGTTGCAAGCCCAATTTATTGATCTCTTTTTCTATGTTCTGCAAGTAGGTATCTAGAGATATAAAATTTCTCCTAATAACTGCTTTGGCTGCATCGCACAAATTTTGGTATGTTGTTGTAATGCCAGAGAAACTGAGGCAAGATAGAGATTAGAGAGTTTTTAATATTTTATTTGAAAGGGAGAGATTTACTAGGACCAAATGGATCCATGGTTTAGTCCCAGGGCTGAATGAGATGAGGGTCTTCAAGAATCCAGTAGCCAGAAGCCAGCAGCCAATGTTCTCAATGACATATTTATACACAGTGGCTAAACAAAGGCAAGGGGGTGGAGTCCAAACTCTAGTGAGGGAGAATCTCCAGACAGGAGCCATTAATCTTGTTCTGACAGGTTGGAGGGTAGGACCATAAATTCCAACAAACTGGGAGTTAAGAAAGTGTCTGCCTAGAGATAGAAAGTCTGGATTCCCTTTTGAGTCTATACATTGGCACTTTATAATCTCTGAGTTGTACTAATTTTAATGAACCGGAGCAAGGGGGAGAGTGGTTACAACTAAGGGGATTGAGGCAGAACAATTAAGGAAACTGAGGCAGGACAATTAGGGAAACTGAGGCAGGACAATAAAAGAGAACTATGGCACAACATTGTCTCATTGTTGTTATTCTCTTGGATGAAATTATTGATTGTGTCTATGCTGTTTCAGCCACTCATTTCTTAAGATTAGATTATTTAGTTTCCAATTAATTTTTGGTATAATTTCCCCTGGCCTTTTATTGCATGTAATTTTTATTGCATTGTGATCTGAGAAAAATGCATTTACTATTTCTGCCTTTCTGTATTTGATTTTGAGGTTTTTATACCCTAATACATGGTCAATTTTTGCATAGGTTCCATGTATTGCTGATGTAAGTTGTGTTCCCTTTAACCTTTGAGAGGGCCCTGAAACTTTCTGTGAAAAACCATTAAAACTTATTAAATTAAATGATGGGGGGCAGCTAGGTGGCACAGTAGATAGAGCACCAGCCCTGAATTCAGGAGGACCCGAGTTCAAATCTAGTCTCAGACACTTAACACTTCCTAGCTGTGTGACCCTGGGCAAGTCATTTAACCACAGCCTCGGGAGGAGGGGGGGGAATTAAATGATGGTTCTGATGGATATGGTTCTCTTCAACCATGAGATGATTCAAACCAGTTCTGATTGTTCAGTAATGAAGAAAGTCAGCTACACCCAGAGAGAGAACTATGGGAAATGAGTATGGACCACAACATAGCATTTTCACTCTTTCTCTTATTGTTTGCTTGCATTTTTGTTTTCCTTCTCAGGTTTTTTCTTTCTTTCTAGATCTGATTTTTCTTCTGCAGCAAGATAACTGTATAAATATGTATACACATATTGGGTTTAACATATATTTTAACATATTTAACATGTATTGGACTACTTGCCATCTAGGGGAGGGGGTGGGGGGAAGGAGGAGAAAAGTTGGAACAGAAGGTTTTGCAAGAATCATTGTTGAAAAATTACCCATGCATATGTTTTGTAAATAAAAAACAATAATAATAATTTTTAAAAAGAAATTTTGAAAATCAAAGGAGAGATGAATAAAACTGAAAGACAAAAACTGTTGAACTAATAAATAAAATCAAGAATTGGTTTTATGAAAAACCTCAATAAAATAGATTTAAAAAAAACTGAGTGGCTCAAAATCCCAGTTAAGTAGTTTCATTCAATTGAATTGAAGCCCCAAGCCTCAGATGGCTAATAAAGGACAATTCTGTACCCCAACCTTCAGCAGAAATCCTAAATAGGATTATGCCCACCAGTGAAGATATCTTCTTCTCAGTGTAACCCACCTTTGCTTATTCCCTGCCCACTAAGAAGGTTGACTTTCTAGCAAGCTGTCTTCTTAGGGGAAATAAAATTCCTTTTGCCATAGATTTCAAATTTGCAAGTTCTTTCCATAGGACCTGTGGCTCTGACCAGGGGCTATCTTCCACCCCAATTCTCACACCTCATCACTGCTGAGAAAAAAAGTATATTCCTTATTGTCTCCATTCAATTTTCTCCAAAGGTCTATCTTCTTTAATTTTTCTAGGATTCTAGTTACCTCCTTAATTTCTTTATTTATTTAGTGGTTCAGTGTTATCTAGTTCTGAGAGAACAAGGTTGAGATCTCCCACTAGTATAGTTTTGCTGTCTATTTCTTCTTGTAGCTCTTTTAACTTCTCTAGGAATTTGAATGCTATATCACTTGATGCTTATATGTTTAGTATTGATACTACTTCAATGTTTATGGTACTTTTAAGTAGGATGTAATTTCCTTCCTTATCTCTTTTTTTAAATTTTAATTTTTATAATTATAACATTTTCTTTGACAGTACATATTCATAGGTAATTTTTTTTTACAACATTATCCATTGTACTCCCTTCTGTTCCAAATTTTTCCCCTCCTTCCCTCCACCCTCCTCCCCTAGATGACAGTCCTTATCTCTTTTAATTAGATCTATTTTTGCTTTTACTTGATCTGATATCAGGGCTGCTGCTGACTGGGGTGTGAAACTGTGTTCTCTTTAATCTGTAAAATAATTCACTCTGAAATTGTGTCCCCTTTTGATCTGCAAAAGAAGAGAGATTAGGGTCTCCCAAACTCCAGAGAATCTATGAGAGAGTGTGTTTCTCAGGCTGGGCTTTTCTAAGGCAAATCACCCCATTGATCTTTTGGGGATGCAGACCCTTTTAAGGAAATTTCAAATTCCAGAAGCTTTCAAAGTGATTTCCATTCAATTAGAGATCTAGGTCTGGGGACTTTGGCTTTCCTTTCAACCTGAAACCTGAGCCTCAACATTCCCTATTAAAGAGCAGTTTTTAACTTTTAATTCTTTTATTTGTAATGTCCTTAGCATAGTCACCTGCCAAGTAGCAGGTACCATATAAATGCCAGGTCTGGGTGCTAAGTACTGAGGATCCAAAAAAGACAGGTGATAGTGCCTGGTCTCAAGGAGCTCACAATCTAATGGTTGTCATATCTAACAACTGAGTTTGATCTTTTCATTTGCCTCTCTCTGTTGCCAGTTCTTCCCTTGGCATCTGCCAATTCCTGCTGCTGCTTAGACCCTCTGTCTTTTCTGCTGATTGGTGATGGGGAAAGAGGAGGTACCAGCTATCATTACTGAAGCTCACAGGGTCAATGTTAATGGAGGTAGGCAGAGACAGCCAAGGCCTCCACTAAAAGCCTGGCTTGTTGAGTTCCTGCTAATTGAATGTTCTATGTGGGGATCAGTGATCCCTCCTGCCATTGTTCCAGTCTAGAAGGCTCCTCCTCCACCCATCACATAAATCTTATTTGTCACCTACCTGAGTTCATGAAGAAGAAGCTGCCTCTTCTATGACCACATTTGGTCCCACAGTCATAGGTTCTTCAGCAACCAGTTAGATTGTCCCCAAAGTTCCTGGGTCTTCACCAGATGCAGGCAGAAAATGTCTGGGAATGCAAAGACAGGGCCCCATTACAATCGAAACAAGTTAAATTTAATAAAGTATACACTAACTTTGATATTACCACTTAGAGAAACATAGTAACAGAGTCACTAGCACCCAGGAGGGACTTCCCTCAGGGTTGACAAACAACTGAGGCATTGGATACACAATTTAGAGCTTTGAAAGGTCTTTGGAAGGCATCTACTACAATCCCCTCATTTTATAGATGGGAAAATTGAGGTCCAAAGTGTTAAGCAACATTCTCAAAGTCACAAAGGTAGGAACAGGGCTGATGCCTCAGACCCCAAATTCAGTCCTTTTAACTATCCTACTGTGTTTTCCAGAACACTCTAAAATGGGAGAATAATCCGTATCTTCTCAGAATCTTATCATCATTAAGCATCATCAAGGAAGTTTTAATGGTTTTTCAAAGAAAGGAAAGGGAAGGGGAAGGTATTATACTAGAGTGGGGGGGGAGAATATCTCATAAAATCAGGGTAACATACAAGAAGGGAAGAACATACAAACACATTTGGATGCAGAAACAGATTTCATTCACAGAGAAAAGTAGGAGAAAAGTTCTGAGTTAGTTGGGGATGTCAAAGAGATAGCTTCAATTATGAGAGATCATCTTAGGAAATAATGAAAAACAAGTGATTTACAAGTTGACAAAAAAGCCTTAAATGCTTTTTGAAAAAATTTAATCTGATGTGGTAGAGAATTCTAAGTCTCTGGAACAGAGGAGCAGCAGGATGAAATTGGAGTTCCAGGATTACTGTAGTAATATTCAGGAAACAGAAAGACAAAAAGCAGATCCAAATGAAGTGACAAAAGTTTGGTGATAATTAAGGGAGAAAGAAAAGGGAAAAAGCACTCTTGAGTAATTTTAGGAAGAGAACGTCCCAGTTCCTGAAGTTTTTCTCTTCCTGGGAGTTCCCTACAGTAGCAGCAACAGCAGCAGTATAACAGTAGTAGTAACAGTAGCAGCAATAGTAGTAACAGCAACAGTAGTAGTAGCAGCAGCAGCATAGTAATAGTGATAGTGATAGCAGCAGCAGTATAGTAGTAGTAATGGTATCAGCAGCAGTGTAATAGTAGTAGTAATAGTAACATCAGCAGCAGTACAGTAGTTGCAGTCGTAACAGTGTAGTAGTAGAACAGCTGTAATATAGTAGTAGCAACAGCAACAAAAGCAGTGTGATGGTGATTGTGATGACAGCAGCAGTTCTTGTTTGTCCTTTTTGAAAAGAACTAATGACATTTCAGGGTGATGTCTTGATTTGTGTTTGAATTGGACTTGAGGATGAGAGCTGCATAAAATCATCAGCCTCACTCTCTTTTCCAGAATCATAGAAGACATAGAAGTCTCGGCTGCTGACTGATGTTGTCCAGGGATGATGTGGATGACCTCGGCTTCTTGGATGTCTGACCAAGCTCGAAGGCTCCACAGCACTTGCTTCAGCCACCTTCATGGCCACATTCACCTGCTCACTCCACCAGGGAAAGTCTTCTCTCTTTTTTTTAAATTTTTTAAATTAATTTTTATAATTATAACATTTTCTTTGATAATACATATTCATAGGTAATTTTTTTTACAACATTATCCGTTGTACTCCCTTCTGTTCCAAATTTTTCCCCTCCTTCCCTCCACCCCCTCCCCTAGATGGCAGGCATTCCCATACATATTAAATATTTTATAGTATATCCTAGGTACAATATATATGTGCAGAACCGAATTTTGTTGTTGTTGTTGTTGCAAAGAAAGAATTGTATTCAGAAGCTAAAAATAATCTGGGAAGAAAAACAAAACAAAACAAAACAGTGCTCACAGTTTATACTCATTTCCCAGTGTTCCTTTTCTGGATGTAGCTGATTCTGTTGATCAATTGGAATTAGATTAGCTCTTTTCTATGTTGAAGATATCCACTTCCATCAGAATATATCCTCATACAGTATCATTGTTGAAGTGTATAATGATCCCTTAGTTCTGCTCATTTCACTCAGCATCAGTTGATGTAAGTCTCTCCAAGCCTCTCTGTATTTCTCCTGTTGGTCATTTCTTATAGAACAATAATATTCCATAACATTCATATACCATAATTTACCTAACCATTCTCCAATTGATGGACATCCATTCATTTTCCAGTTTCTAGCCACTATGAAAAGGGCTGCCACAAACATTTTGGCACATACAGGTCCCTTCAGGGAAAGTCTTCTCACACTTGTGGTAGATACCCTCCTCACTCACCAATGGGTTTGAGCCGATGTAACCTCCCACAAGGCTATTGATTGCCAGGGCCATACATACCAGTCCTCCTGGGATAGACATGGAAACAAGACTGCCTCTCTTTATTAGTAATCTCAGCAGGGGTTAGCAGGAAGCGTCTCTCTCTGCATCCCTGAATCTCTCTACATCTCTGCCTCTCTCTACTTCTCTCCACATCCTTCTCTGCCTATGGCAAAGCTGGCCATTTATATCTACTCTTCTCTGGGATTACCTTGTCTCTAGCCCACTCAACACTGCATAGATGGATCTGCAGAAGGGAGACACCTGGAGTTAGTGCTGCGTCCTAAGAAAAGATCTAACACCTGCAAGACACAGCCTCCTGCCTCAGAGGCCAAGCCTCCTTCTACCTCCCGAGTCCACCCTGCCAGCTGATATAGCATACATGGCAATTCTCAGAAGGAAAGTCCCTGACGAGACTTGTTGCTTCTCCTCAGCCTGGTTTAGCCCATTGGCCAAGATGGTTACCAGGGTGGACACTACTCATGCTACAGCTTCTCGGAGCCACGAGTAAGAGGTGGCAAGTCAGGAAGACACCAGAGGTGAGCCCTTCAGGGGCTCCCACCAGAGATGAACACCCCATATACCCCCAGCAGCAATAGTGAATGTCATGTTGGATACTGCAAGAATTTCCTGGAGAGAATTGTCCAAAGGGTTTGGAGTAGATGGACATTGCTAATAAGGATCTAGCTATAGCATTAGGGACTTTGGAATGGCTGTTATTTTTTTTCCTCTGGGAAGAAGCACTGGCCCCCCCAGTCAGTGGAGATGGAGAAGTGGCTAGAAGGGCAGGCATCTCAGTAGGACCTGGAGGGTAGGGGCTGCAAGCCCTGAGCAGAAGGATATGGAGGGCCAAGAGTTTAGATTAAAATTAGCCCTCAGAGTGGCACAGCCTGAGGAGTTGGGGCGGGGGTGAGCCAACAGCTATTTTGAGCACAGCCCCGATTGACGGGACATCTGTCCTGGGCAGTACCGAGCCAAGGGCTGAGCCACCCAACGTGGGGGGGAGGGGGAGGAAAGGCCTAGAGGTTGGTAGCAGTAACAAGACAGACAGCAAGGACAGGGGTTCTAACCCCTCAACTTTTTTTCCTGGGACAGTCTCTAAAATTCAAGAGTCACAGGCTGAATTAAGTAATGGGTGCTGAGGAAGAGGTTCAGGTCACGCTGTCAGGGGGAGCCCCCTGGGGCTTCCGACTACAAGGAGGTGCCGAGCAGAGGAAACCTTTGCAGGTGTCCAAGGTAAGGAGGATCCCTTGATGAGGGGAAGGATGCAAGGAAAGGGAATATAAGAGGCATTTGGAGATAGCCATAAAAGGCTGCAAGGAAGGAAATATTAGAGGGGAAAAAAACTATTGTGTGTCCCACATCTAGGTGAAAGGAGTGGATCTGAGCCCCTGACTTCATAACAGGGGCTTTTGGACACAGTCCTAAATATAGAAAGAAAGGTAGGCTTTGTCTTAGTTCCCTCGGATTCCATGGGGGTTAGATCCTAAAGTCTGGCACCCAAACGTGGGTCTGCATGGTCTGTCCCCTGCTTCATCCTCATATACATATACCTGAAACTGCAGGCAATTGGGGAGGGATCCATGCCTCTCATGGTCCCCTGACAAATCTTGCTGGGCTGCACAGACTTAGAGATCTGCACAGATTTAGAGATCTCTCAGGGCTGGGCTCCTAGGGAAGTGGAGGAAAGGGGAAACTCTGGGTACAATCCTGGCCTGTTTGTGATAGAAAGGCATTCTACACACAATCCTCTTGAGCTCTCTAAACTTTGGTTGTTGCTGTGGGGGTATCTTTTCTGATTAAGTAGATATTTGAGGACACTGAGGGGCAGAAATGATCACAGGACCATAGATCTAAAGAGATCCTCCTGTTCAGCCACTTTTGTGATGTGGAATGTGTGGCTTCTCCAAGGTTGCACAAGTAAGTAGGCAGCCCAGTCAGGCTCAGAACTTAGGAACTCTTGCTCCCTGAGGATAATTCATGAAAGGCAGCCTTGCAGGGAGAGCTGTAAGATCTAACTCCTCCTCTTGTGGCATGTCCATCCTTTTTTTCCTCATGCAAAATTCTGATTTCTTCCCTGGACACTCTGGTTTATCTGCTAAATCTGTCCTATTTCCTCAGTCTTCAGGCTTATCCCTTTCCTCTACAATCTCTGCTCCCTGCTGCTCACGTCAAAACTTCCTTTATATTTATTGTGGTTTTTCCCGCCCGAGTCCTTCACTGGGAGCTCTGTTCCTTAATCTATATTTTATATATTTGTCTAACCTCCATTCCCCTAGATTCGAAGGAGAAGTCAGGCAGGCCGAGCGGGACTTAGAGAACAGGACCAACTGTTGTCTATCAATGGGGCAGCTTGCACTGGTCTTTCCCATGCCAGTGCCATGAACCTCATCGATGCTTCAGGGACCCAGCTCATCCTCACTGTTCGGAGGTATGGCTTTCTTATCCCTCCTTGATCAATGCCCCAAACCCGTCTCCACTTTTGGGACTTTTCTCACCAATCCATTTTCAACTTCCCAAATTCTGGTGTATGTGTATGTCTATGTCTCTGACAGTGTGATTGTGGGGGCTCTCAAAATGGTCAGGAGTACATGGATCGGGTGTGTTTGTGTGAGTGTTGGCACTTTTGTTTGTTTTTGCTGAAGCAATTGGGGTTAAGTGACTTGTTTAGGGTCACACAGCTAGAAAGTGTTAAATGTCTGAGACCAGATCTGAACTCAGATCCTCCTGACTTCAGGGCTGGTGCTCTATCCACCTAGCTGCTCCTCCAGTGCTTCTCTTAAACCTGGCCACCCCTTTCCCAGCCCATCTTCCTCATAACTCCTGCTGCCCACATCTCACTCTTTCATCCTTTCCTTCTCTTAGCCTCTCCTCTTGTCTTGTCCTCATCACCCCTACTGTGTCTCCTCTTATGTTCCAAGCTTTTCCCTGCACTTTGACCCAAGCTTCTCCCTTCCTCAGACCATCTCTACGTTTCTTTGTCAGCTCATTTTCCCATCTTTACCCAACCTACCTCTTCTGCCCCGACACTACATTCTTCTCTCCTTTCAACAGGGTAGGAGATGTAGGGCCTGTTCGTTCTCCATCTCCTGGTGAGCTTCGGGTACTGTCTCCTTCATCCCCTCTGAGTCCTGAGCCCCCTGGGGCTGCAGCCCCTCAGTCTTTACAGCCTGGAAACCTGCGATCACCCCCAGACAGTGAGGCATATTATGGGGAAACAGACAGTGACGTGGATGGCTCTGCTACCCAGGAGAAGCCCCGCCGTCCCCGTCGCCGAGGCCCCACCAGGCCCAGCCCTCCAGGGGCCCCACCGGAGGAGGTCTCTTTGTCTGACAGCCCCGCAGAGCCTGCCCCAGCCTCTCTTGAGTCCCCCGCTCTGGGAGGCAGTCGTGTGAGCTCTCCATCCTGGGAAGAGGGAGCATCTCTTCAGCCACCTCCAGCTGAAGCTCTGCTGTTACCACACGGCCCACTCCGACCAGGGCCCCATCTAATCCCCATGGTGGGGCCTGTGCCTCACCCAGTGGCTGAGGACCTCACCACCAGCTACACCCAGAAAGCCAAGCAAGCCAGTGAGTGACTGACACCCTTCCTTGACACTTGAAGCCCAAATCTCTCTTCAAGCCCACATTCTAAGCTTTTGTATCTGCCCGCTTCATCTTTGCCTTTGAATTTATTCTGAGAGAACAGGCAAGGAGGAGTGGCAGTGGTAGAAGGCAACAGGGACCATTTTCATGCTCCCCTGTTGGGTGGGGTTTTCCCCTCCTTGATTCAGAGTAGTGAGAAGGCCCAACTGGATCCAGTCAGGGCCAGAAAGGGATGCTGGGCAAAGAGAGGAGGGCCTATGAACAGATGCAGAGATTTTTGCAATTTGGCAGGGGCAGATAGGCAAGGGGAGTGTTTGGAGGTCATGCTAGAAAACGAGAGGGTTATTTGTAGGGATGTACCAGAGCCAGTTAAAAAAACTGGGAGGACTAGTCAAAAGAATTTGTAAATAGAGTTTGAAAGAATGGAGACTTTGAAACTAGGGTGAAATCATGAGAGGCCTGGTAAATGGGGAAGGGTAAAGAAAGAGGTCTCCAGATCTTTATTTCTGCCAAGAATGTGGATCTATGCAGAAGAGATCAGTAAGTACCACTTATCTCAGACTCTTTGCTATTTTTGGTGAGGACTACAGAAAAGGATCTCAAAGGACCACCCCCAGGACTTCCCTGGCAACCTCCAAACCTCAGAGGGCCCTCCAATCCTATCCATTAGCCTAACTCCCAGATTTCAGAACTACAGAACTTCACAGAACACTGTGATTTAGAGAGAGTCTGAGATCCCTAGGAGATTTCTAAACTATATAAAGAGATATCCACCTTTCACATAGGGAGCCAGGCCTACTGTTACACCCTTGTTGAAATTCTTATCTTTGTCTGCCCTCTTCCATCTCCTCCCCCTTGCCCCCCACCAGTATGTTCGCCTATAGGCCAGAGATATTTTTAATCAGTCACTTCTCATGCTGCCGGCCCCAGAAATTCATTGTTTGATGGGAGGTAGGCAGATGCCTATGTCCATCATAGCAAAACTTGTGGTGGGGTGGAGTTAGGGGAGGGGGCCTGAGGACCCAAAATAGCCCAGTGAGCTCACTCAGCTGCCAGCTCTGGGGCCAAGACAAAGAGGCTTTAAAAGGTGTTGGGGAAGGCCCAAGCTGGTCCTGCTCCAAACAACCGTGCCTTGATCAGCATGGAGACCTTCAAACCTCTCAGCCAGGAGCCACTCAACCAAGCCAGTTGGGACAAGGCCCCAGGCTCCGGATCTGAGCGGCAGGACCAGCCATATGCAGGTATCATCTGCCCAAACTGAAAGGATACCTAGGGACTAGGATGGCAGGGTATCTTGGGGAACCCGGGTGGGAGATCTAAGGTTGCATCTCTTCCTGCCTCATCTTTCCTGTTCCTCTCTCTTTTCTGAAGCTGAAAATTCCTCCTTTTCCAAGAAATGAGCTAGTGTTCATGTCATGGAAAGTGTTTATGGGTAAACCATAATGTAATATAGGGCATGTGGGGAGAGTGGGCAAACAAGAGTTGCTATTTGTGAATGTGTGTGGAGAAGAGTGAGAACACGTTTGAGATCTTATATTTGAGCATGTGTGCAGAGAATTTGTAGATGAGAACCCAGAGTAGGAACCTATGGGTATACATGTCAAGAACTTATGATGTATTCCATGGGTTGGGGCAGGCCCCTAACAATGAAGTGGCTTGGTAACTTGAGTGTAAAGACAGTAAGAGCCCATAATTTGGGAGATGGGGGTAGAGGGCCCTGGGACAGGTAGTATCCAAGTCCTAGGCGGGGTCACGGGATGGCTTTCTCATCTCCTGGCCCCGCCCTGCCCCAGCATGCTGACGGCACAGCAGCTGTGTGTTCCCTTTGTTCCCATCCCCCTGGCACAGTAGTGCAGGGTAGCTCTGGCCAGGAGGACAATGCCTTTCAGGCTTTCGATCCTTCACCTCCAACATGATGGGGGAGTGAGGGTGGGATTCAGCTGGAGACTCTGAAGTCTCAACAGTCCACATCACTTGTGAGTAGCGTGGGTGTGGAGTTTGAGGGGCGATGACTGAGGCAGGGTAGCTCAGATGGGCTCAGACGACAATAATTGTCATCTGGATTCATAATTTGTCATAAATTGTCAGCTGGATAAAGGGAGATCTCTCTGCCTCCAGAAGGTGGATAAATGGCAAGGGGTGTGTGTGACTATGGGGTCTAACAGCCGATCTGTAAATTCTGTCTATGTGAGCAGAGTTCTCCACCAGAGGGGCCTTCTGGAGGCCCTGGCTTCTCATCTCTGTCTCCTCAATCCTTTTTTTAATCTCTCTGCCTGTGAGAAGTGACACCGAAGTCAAAAAGTGAAGGCCGGGGAAGGGTTTGGAATGTTGGGGGCAGGGAGAGAGCTAAATAGGGCTGAGTGCACCTAAGAGCACTACTTTAGGAGGACTGAAGCTGAGCTAAGAGAATGAGGGCAAGGAGCAGAGATAAAGAGACTGGGAAAGGGGGGGAAGCTAGCCAGCCATTGGTGGGGGCTTTGTCACCCAGCTGCCCTTGATTTCACCTTCAGCCCCTAGCAGCAACGTCACTTTATCCCCCCTCCACATGGATGTTGTGGGGGTTTGGGGTTGTAGGAATAGGGAGGTGGGAAATATAGAAATAGTGTGAAGATGGGCTTTTCCAGAGACGGCCAATGTTCGATATGGATTGTAAAGCCTGGAGAGTAGAGAGGCTGACCTGGGCAGGGAAGAGCCAGCTCTCTGGAGTGGATGGTAAGGGAATTTTGCTGAATCTCCACAGTATCCCCTGACCATTCCCCTCCCTTCATGTCCTTCAGAGCTACAGCGCACAGAAAGTGTCCAAGAAAAGAGCATAAAGGAGGCCAAGACCAAATGCCGGACCATCGCGTCCCTGCTGACGGCTGCGCCCAATCCCCACTCGAAGGGGGTGCTTATGTTTAAGAAGAGGAGGCAACGGGCCAAGAAGTACACCCTGGTCAGCTTTGGGGCTGCAGCGGGAGAGCGAGCAGGGAGGGCCGGCGAGGAGGAAGAGGAAGACGGTATCCCCCCCACCAGTGAGTCTGAGCTGGAGGAGGAGACCTTCTCGGACGCCCGAAGCCTAACGAATCAGTCAGACTGGGACAGCCCTTATCTGGACATGGAACTGGCCCGCTCAGGCTCAGGCACAGCAGAAGGGCAGGGACCAGGGCCAGGGGGTGGCCTCAGTGAAGCCTCGGGGAGAGGGGTCCGGCTTTTTGAGCAACAACGGCAGCGGGCAACCTCCAGCTCCCTGGAACAACCTAATGACATCCCACCCTCCTTGATGAATGGGAGGGGCCCTCCACCACCCCGGCCACGGAGCACTCCCCCAGAGGTAGCCTTATTACCTCCCAGCCCAGGGCTGCCCCCTGCCACCAGTCCCATCCCTTTAGCCCCTGGTGGCGGAGCCCCTCTCCCAGGCTCAGGCATTTTCAATCGGTCAGCAAGGCCATTCACTCCAGGATTCCAAGGGCAGCGCCCAGTCACCACTTCAGTTGTGTTCCGTCCCCAGGCCCCAAAGAAGGCAAATGAAAGCTTTGTGAGTCCCAGTCCTTTTCTTCCCCCCTTCTTGTCACCACCCCAAGGTCCCAGCCTGGCCCCCAGCTTCTCTACCCCAAAAGATCCTGGCACCATACCAGTCTCCATTTCCACCAATACCCCATGCTCTCCAGGCCCAGTGACAGCTACCACCTCCCTATACATCCCTGCCCCCAATAGGCCCATTACACCCGGAGGTGCCCCCGACTCTCAGGCCTCTCACGGCACAGCTGCAATGACCTCTACTGCTTCCATCTTTCTGTCTTCTCCCCTGAGGTCCACTGGACTCCCCATGGCATCCAATCCAAGTAACCCTGCTCCTGAGGCTCCCAGTAGCCGGGAGCAGAGAATATCTGTGCCTGCTCCCCGCACAGGCATCCTACAGGAAGCACGGCGCCGAGGAGCACGGAAACAGATGTTCCGTGGGGGGAACGAAGAAAAAAAGAATTCCCCCAACCCAGAGCTGCTGTCATTGGTGCAGAACTTGGATGAGAAACCCAGGGCAGGAGGGACTGAGTCTGGTCCTGAAGAGGATGCCCTGAGCCTAGGGGCTGAAGCCTGCAATTTCATGCAACCTACAGGGGGCCGAAGTTTCAAGACCCCACCACCTGGGATCCCTAAGACCCCACCCCCTGTGACACCTAAGACCCCACCCCCTGTGGCACCCAAGACCCCACCCCCTGTGGCACCCAAGCCTGTCCCCAAGGGTCTTCCTGATGGTCTGGTGAATGGATCTGTTCCCTCTGCAGGTGTCCTCCCAGAACTACCTCGGCTACAGGGCCGAGGTGGAGAGCTATTTGCCAAGAGGCAGAGCCGGGTAGATAGGTATGTAGTGGAAACCACACCTGGTCCTGGTCCTGATCCCAGCCCATTCTTTAGTTCCCGACCCCGAAGTCCTTCTCCTACACCTTCATTGCCTCCTTCATGGAAATACTCCCCTAATATCCGTGCCCCACCTCCCATAGCCTATAACCCACTGCTGTCTCCATTTTTCCCACTGGCTGCCAAGACCCTTCCTAGTCGGATGCAACCTCAGGGACCCCGAACAACCACAAAGCCAGGTATCAAAGCCATCGACTTCATGAGGCACCAGCCCTACCAACTCAAAGCTGCCATGTTCTGCTTTGATGAGATTCCTCCAACCCCCAGCCCTATCCCCTCAGGGTCTCCTAAGACCACTCGAGTCCATGAGATCCGTCGATTTTCTACCCCAGCTCCCCAATCCACTTCTGAGCCTCTGGCCCCAACTGTGCTCACTCCCAGAGCATCCACTTCACTGGATGAGCCTATTTGGAGAGTAGAGATACCCCCGACTCCTATTCATGCCCCTAGCCCAGCTCCGACTCTAGAGTCTCCTCGAGGCCTTGGAACTTCCCCTGGTTCCTGCAGCTTCCAGGTGGCTAGGCCTCGGTTCTCAGCTGCTAGCTCTGGACTGCAGGCACATGTGTGGAGGCCTGGAGCAGGCCATCAGTGAGCTGGGCACAGCTCAAGGGGCCAGAAAAGGGAATATTTAGCAAAGTCTCCAAGTTCTTTCTGCCACCCCAAATCTTCCTCTCTAGATACCCGGAGAAAGTTCCCTGCCAGGGTAGCTTGGTACTGCCTTTCCTAGTACTTTGTGTGTCTAGCTTTCTCTGCTTTGCCTACTTTTTGTCTGTTTCTCAGCTTATTGCTTCTCTGCCTTTTTCACCCTCTTCATTCTGTTATTGTGCCCATTTATTTGTGTCTCTCCTTTTATGTTTTCCTCTTCTCTGTTGGCTTCCTTTTACAAGTAGTGAGTTGACTGAACCCAAATACAAAGAGAAGGCACTGCTTTTGTAGCTTTAGACCTGGATGACTGATGAGAATAAGAACCTGCCTGGCAGGTAGTAGAGGAGCCAGGTTCTGGTCCTTGTTTGTTCCAGACTTCTCCTTTCTTCTCTTCCCCCATCCTGGTCTACACCTGGACACATGTGTGTTTGGGCCTGAGGTGAGGAGAAGGTGGAGGTAAATTCCAACCTGGATTCTACGTACTGCTTTGCTAAGGTCATGTATAGAAAAGAAGGGCCAGGAGCTCGTTCATTTATCTTTCAGGTGATCTGACTAGTACTCCCCTAAAAGACTCATTTTTTGGCAAGGAGGGCATCTTAAACCAGATACCTGTTGAGCTGGCTCTCTGATGCCCAATCTCTAATCTCCTTCTAGTGCGTGCTCCTAGCCTTCCTTCCTTTTTAGTCAACCACTCTGCTCTTGGGGGTAGGGGTGGGTAAAAAGGTGGGTATGGCAGTGGAGAAACTGAAGGTCCAGGGCAACTTTAGGGAGGGGGAGGGAGAGCCGAGGATAGCCTGAAGGTTGCCTGGAATGCAGACGGATTCCTCGTGATGGGAGGACAGTGGGTGGCAATCTAAGGGCCTATGGGAGGGTAACCTGAGTGGTGGGTTATGGGGTATAGAGAACTTCCTCTGAGCAGGGAGGAAATAAATGTTGGCTTCCCGGCCTCATAGATCTGAAATCAGAAAGAAGCCACTGCTCTAGGACAAGTCACTTGGGACAGAAAGGGGGGACAGAAGAGGAGCCGAAGTGACTGTGGGGGGTGAGGATGGGTGTTGGCAGAATGAAAGTGGGTAAAGACAGATTGTGGGGGAGAGAGAAATGAGGGCAGAACTTTAGGGACGGGAGTTGTTAGGGAGAGGGATGATACAATAATAGCTAACATTTGTATGGCACTCAGTGTGTCCAGCATGTGTTCAGTGCTTTACAGATATCTCGTTGGAGCCTCACAACAACCCTGGGAGGTAGGTGCTATTATTATCCCCATTTAACAGATGAGGAAACTGAGGCAAATAGAGGTTGAGTGACATGCCCAGGTGTCACACAGCCAGTAAGTGACTAAGACTGAATTTAAACTCGAGTCATCCTGCCTCCGGGCCTAACGCTGTCTCCCCTGCACCACCCAGCTGCTTCCTGCAGAGCCTGTGCTGCTGCCTTTTGAGTCTGCCTTCTTGTCTGTGTTCCTGATGTGTCCTGATTGCTCGGCTAGGGACAGGAAAACATCCAGAGCCTCCCATTCTGGCCCTTCCTGGGTCCTGATTTCCCTGCTTTAGGCTTTAGACCCTGATCTCTGAACTGGGGTAGGGTGGGGGAGCAGGCTAGGGCATACACTTTCCCCCAAACTCCTGCTGCTTGGTCTTTGTCTCAAGAGTGAGTCTCTCTATTCTGATTTGTGCACAGTAATAAACTTTGTTTGCTACACCTGGCCAGTTACCTTGCCTCTCCGTGATGCCTTTGTGCCTACTTACTACACCACAAGCTCCGCCCTGTGTTCCTATTCATTCCCCTCTTTCTCCATCCCTTTACCTCCTCTTCACAGTTCTCCCCCATGTCCCTTACTCATTCTGTTTGGACCCTTTTTTTCCATCTTTCCTAGGAATACATGCCTACATATACACACACACATATACATCCTCCATTTCCCTCAAGTGTTGCACAGCAGAGAATTGACTCTGCAGTTAGTTCTTTGAGACTATAGGGACTATTGTCCCTACACTTTTGTCTATCCCTGGGACTCTTGGGGTGGGGCTGGCGATAGAGAAGAAACCCCAAGACTGGCCAGAGAGGAAAGACTGCCTCTTTGGGGGGCTTTTAGGGAAGGGTAGATGCTATGATTCCCATCCTGTCAGCAGGGGGCATGCTTATGCCAGTAATCAGCTCAAGGTTCCATGAAAGCTCCACAGACAACATTCCCATAGAAACCTAAGCTACAGGCAGACAGCATGTAGGTGCTCCCATTTCAGCAGTGGTGGTTTTAATCAACCACAAAAACCAGTATTTTGCTGTTTTGTTTTAAATTTACTTTGAATAATAGGTGAAGTGGGCAGTAACAAGGTAAAGGATGGGTAGTAGGGACCCAGATTGATATGGATAGCACCTCCAAAATACAGACCTCAGGGTGGGGGAGAGTAGGAGGAGGTGTTCTGGCATTTGCAGAACCATTCCCTAAAATAGCTAAAGCTCAACAAGGAAAGGGTTAGGAGTATGGGGGGAGAGATAGCAGATACAAAAGTAAATACACTGGGAAGTGCTGCAGCAGGTACAGACAAAATAGGGTGAAATCCAGGGCTTGAAGGGCGTACAAAATAGAATTTTTTTCACAGGGGCTCTCAAAATCAAATCATTAGCTAGATCAGTGTGGGGTGGAAATAATGATAGTAACTTTTGGCTTAAGAATGAGAAGTCTTGGCAGGGCTCCTAGGGAGTGTGAGGCGGGTGAATCATTTGAGCTCAGGAATTCTGAGCTGCTATGGCTTTAAAGTGCCCGCACTCAATCTGGAACCACCAGAACTTCACTGAGCTAGGAGGAGTGTACCCACCCAGGTCAGAAATTGAAATAAAAGTTTCCAGTCTGATTCAGGGGTTGTGGTACTTCTGCCTGGGTGAGATAGGAGACTTTGGCCAAAAAAAAGAGGGGAGGGAGAAGGAATTGAAGTCAGGTAAAAGAACTGAAAGTTGGGAAAACCCAAATAAAGCAGGCAGGGCTGGAGAATCTAAGGTATTTATGGGACTGCGTCATCCAAAACTTTTGAGCTCCAGACTCAGTACTCATCAAAACAAATATTGGCTTACAAGAGGACCAAGAATCCACCTGCCTTCTCTTGAAAAAGCTCCTGGGAAACTGGGGGACAGTTAAGACAGGAGAAGGGACCCCACAGGTCCTGGGAGCCTGTCTGATGTTCATTCAGGAGGCCTTGGAGATAAGGATCTACTAAAGGTCAGGCCTGCTCCTCTTTCCCCAACCAGAAGAGTTTGGGGTTCAAAACACCCTAGAGTTCAGTCACAGACAAATTGCCTTTCTTTTCCTCACTGAGCTTTCCAGATTCTCTCACCTTGCTTTCCTGCTCCACATCCCCACAGATCCCTCGAGGAGCCACTTTTAGCTTCCATACCTTCATCTCTGTGATAAGACCTCCACACCCCTTCACTCCCTTCCCCTTCACTTCATCACTTTGTCCTAGGAACTTTTTAGATCTTTATCTCCCAATAGTAGAGAGAAAGATGGACAAACAAGGCTCAGCTCAATTTTGAATATAGCTCAGGCAATTCTGTTGGTTGAGTCTCTGCGCCTGGAGGGCGGGGTCTCAGGCCCAGGGTCTCAGTATTCCCCAATGCCATCTGAGCTGCTTTCACTCATCATCTCTATTAATAACCCCCCCTCCACCACCCCCACACCCGCCAGCTCAGGTTCTCAGGTCAGAGCTGCTCAGCTCTCCACAGCAACTGGACCCCTGGGGGAGACACTAAGCATACCCGCTACTGCCACACACTCCCAACCTGTCTGGCCTGAGAGTCTGAAGCTGGTCCTGTGTCTGTGTCTGCAGCTGTGACCCTTGGTGAGTGCCATCCCATCCTCTTCATCCAGCTGTCCTGTGGAAGGAGGTGGGTGGAGAATGTATGAAGTAAGGGTCATCAGGAAGATTGGGAGAAAAGCCAGGGAGTTTAGGGAGCAGGGGGTTGAAGGGTCCAGGTTGGATGGTTTTGAATGAAATGGGGGATAGATTAGACCAAAGAGATGAGGAAAGGGCACTGGAAGAAGGGGAAAGGGACTCAGGGAGTCTGGAGCTGAGTGGGAATGGGAAATTAGGGAAAGGGGGTTCAAGGAAGTGGGGATGAGTTCATCAAAAGCTCTTAACTTTAACCTGCCTGGGAGACTAGCCCTTGCAAAATATAAAAGCTATAGCTGGGGTAGAGTTGGGAGGGGTGAGAGGGAGATGGATTGAGCCAAAGCAGAAAGATTGTGCTGAGCTGCCATTTCTTCCTGGGAAGGACTGGGGCCTATGCCCAGAGGAGAGCTAGGGGCAGATGTTTCTCCCAACCCATCTCCCACTCTGCTCCCAGATCCAATTACAGTGACTTCTACACTGAGCTGCCCTCCTCATCCTGTTTCCTACTCCTTTGAGATTATTGAATTATTGAGTTAGGGATCCAGGAGACCCCTAGTGTTAGGGTAAGGGCAGTGAGATTGTTGGGAGAAGGGAGTACAGTTATGTCTCTGAAGACCGAAGTCCAACCCACAGAGGGAATGGACAATTCCTTCTCTCCATGGGAAATATTTTTGGCAGCAATTCCATTGCCTTGGCAGAATGGGCCTCAGATTTTAGCCCTCTATGACACTTTCTTGACCCTTTAGTGTGACCTCATTCAATATTTGGAATCACACTAAGGCAATGGAGTCTGTCTAATGTCATGTCAAATGTCAAAAACTTTCATATTTTCCAATGCTCGCTGGGGTTTCCCATGGAACTGTGATCAGTCAGGTGGGGAGTGGGGAAAGAAACAAGGTAGAGAGATCCTATATAAGAGGAAAAGAAAGAAGGCTTAAAAGGGGATGGGGTAGTGAGGACTTACTCTTTTGTGTTCCTCCTACAATGTTACCAGCTGGCTGACTTGAAGAACCTGCACAATGCCGCTCTCAGGAACTCCAGCCCCAAACAAGAGGCGGAAACCCAGCAAACTCATCATGGAGCTCACTGGAGGTAGGCCAGAGATGCCTCCATAAAAGGCTTTTTTTCCACAAAAATCAGTCACCCTCCTCTCCCTTACCCCACCTCTGAGAGATACACAGACAGGCACACCATTTATGGGTAATATCCATATGTCCTGGAGGTCAGGATAGGGATTTTCTTAGGAGAGGCTGTCTCTGGTACAGGAAGTCTCTTTAAGGATGGTGCTGCTCCATCCCTTCTACTTTGTTCTGACAAAATCTCCGCAAAAATCTTATGTTTCTAGAAAGTCTATCCTTTCGAGGCTCTGGGAATCGCACATTGTTGGGCTGATTGGGTGGATTCTTCTGGTATTATTATTCATGGAAGTCAAGGAATGCTATAATTGTCCAGGGAACACATAAAGAACGGTTGGACTGAAGGACATTTCCCTCTCTTGAAGTGACCATATCCAGGCAGATTTATTCCAAAATTCCTTCTTCCCCTCTCCTGCCCTCTATTCTATATTGTCCTCTAAGCTCCATCCTTCCCCTACCTCCATAATTCCGTTTTGTTCCTCTATCTTTCTGGTATTCCTTCCCCTTTGTGTCCCTATGCCAGTTATTTTCTCCTTTGTATCTCTTTCTTCTTAGCTCCAAGCCTTTGGATAAAAACTCATTGCTACCATGGGAAAAATTCTGCCCTGATAGCAAATACTCTTCCCTTCCCTTCACGCTCAGAGATTAGGGACTGGAAGCTAAGGTTACATGCCTTTCTCTTGTTGAACTGAATTGAAAACATACAGGACTACTTGTTACCCCAAAAGAGATCCTGCCCTTGCTTCATTTCCCCTCCCTTCCCCTTCTTCTTCTCCCTAAGGTGGGCAAGACAGTTCAGGTTTGAACCTGGGCAAGAAGATAAGTGTTCCAAGGGATGTGATGCTGGAGGAACTGTCCTTGCTCACTAATCGTGGTTCCAAGATGTTTAAGCTCCGGCAGCTTCGGGTTGAGAAATTCATCTATGAAAACAATCCCGATGTCTTCACTGATAACTCAATGGTGAGCTCTGTACTCTCCAAACCACCCAAGCCCAGATAGCTCTGTCGTGAAACTCAGATGCTGATGTCTCCCGAGTTCTATCCTGAGCCCCGTTAGCCTTAAGTTCAAAGTCTTTTCCTACAGCTCTGTAGAAAGCTACAAGCTAGTAGGGGCTAAGGTGCTGCATCATCTAGGAAGGACAACAACCTGGGGTGGTGGGGGGTCTGGGAGCTTTGGAGCAGCTCTCCCTTTTAGGTTGCCTTCCTCTGGGCTCACGTCCTATGCCCAAGAAGTCAGAGACGTGTCTTTTACCTGAGAAGCCATAAACCTTGTGCAGCTTTCCTTGCAGAATGGGTACCAGTGATTAGAGGCACCATCACCCGTGCCTCTGTGCCAGTGGGCCCGGTGCAGTGAAGTCACCAAGCTGTTCAGGTCTAACTTTAGGGAGCCAAAAAATACTTCTTCCAGCTTGTCCCCACTGCAGTGGGGGCAGGGTGGAAGGGGATGCAGTCTGTAGTTCGTGGGGAAGGTTCTGAGGTCCTCCTGAAGGAGCTGGCTGGGGGTTATTTTTAGGCCCTTCAGCTGAGGCTCGTGTTGTTCTTTAGCCTTGGATATAGTTTCAGTGTCAGGGAGATCCTGTCTAGCAGCTACTGTCCCCATCCAGGCTGACTCATCATCCCTGAGGGGAAGAAGGGGATGGGGTATCGATCTGCTGCTTTTGGACATGGAGAGGCTCTTTCCAGCCACCTCCCATGGAAACTTCTGTCCTTTGTGGCGTTCCTAGCCCACTTTACTTCTCTAACTATAGCTGAATTGATAGGTGCTCTCAGCTTCTTTTCCTCAGGGAGAGACTGGGGAGTGGGGAAGATGGCGAGGAACCTATTTCCCTGTAAAATGTCAAGCAGAAGGGCTGAGGAGGAGAGCCTCTGGCTCTAGATCTTATTCTCCCTCATCCTTCACTCGAGTCCCACCCCTGGGGTGAGTCTAGTGGCTGGGTTGTCTGTTACATGTTAAGAAGGTATTTTCTCTGCAAATATTAAATGGCAAATGTCTTTGCTTATGTCCTTTCCCTTGTTCTCATTATTGCCTCTTCGCCACAAAGTCCTCTTCCTCACTTTTTAGGATCGTTTCCAGAAGTTCCTCCCCACAGTGGGGGGGCAACTGGGCACAGATGGTCAAGGATTCTCCTACGGAGGAGGAAGCAGCAGAGGCCAGATGGGGGGCGGCGGCGGCTCCGGTTCTGGCGGACAATATGGCTCTAACCAACACCAACATCACCAAGGCTCTGGACCTGGGTCAGGGGGCAGAGGAGGCCCTGGGAGCCAGGCTGGTGGGGGAGGGGACAGCAGAGAGGGTGACAGTGCTGCAGGGACAGGTAAGTAGTCCATATCCAGAGCACAAAGACCTATTTTAGACCACAAAGCAAAGCTATTCTCCCAGCCGCCAAATCCCAGAATGAAGGAGACATCCCTCAAGTAAATAGGTACTTGTTAGGTGTCAGGCATTGTGCTAAATGCTAGTGATACAAGTCCAATTAATGAAGCAAGCCCTTCTGGCAAAGAGCTTACCTTCTGAGTAGAGGCCCAGATGTTTGGGTGGACCTGGGCACCTGTGAAGGTGCAGAGCCATTGTCCCTGGTCAAAGTCTTGTCCAAGATCATCTCTCTGGCTTTTAGGGTTAGTCGCATAAACAAACTTCTCATTCTGTCTACCTTGGTCCCAACTTCCCGTTGGGGTCCCGGAACCTCCCACCTGGTCCTTAGGATACTGCCATTTTTTTGTTCCTTGCTTTCTACTCCTCCAATATAGGGCTGAGACACATTTACTTTGATTGGTTCAAGTACCCTGTTGAGCTAATATTTATTCTCTTTTCTCTCTATCCCTATGGCATTTCTCTTGGCTCCCAGGAGACCATGCAGGTGGAGAGGGGAAACATGTCACTGTATTTAAAACCTACATCTCCCCATGGGAGCGAGCTATGGGTGTTGATCCCCAGCAGAAAGTGGAACTTGGTATCGACCTGCTGGCCTATGGAGCCAAACCTGACCTTCCCCACTATAAATCTTTCAACAGGTGGGTACCAGGGGGCAAAAGAGTGGGGGAGACGGGAAAAGGTGGAATGGGTACAGAACCAAATGGGTCATCATGCTCCTGAAAGGGAAGACTCAGCTTCTAGAGGGAACATTATCTGTGGAAAACTGCTCTCCATACTTCAGGACGGAGGACTCTCATTCTGAAGCATACTTATCCTTTTTCCAGGACGGCAATGCCTTATGGTGGATACGAGAAAGCCTCCAAACGCATGACTTTCCAGATGCCCAAGTTAGACTTGGGACCTTTGTTGAGTGAACCTTTGGTTCTCTACAGCAATAGCCTCTCTAACAGGCCCTCTTTCAATCGCACGCCTGTTCCCTGGTTGAGCTCTGGGGAGCCTGTTGACTACAGTGTGGATGTTGGGATTCCCCTGGATGGAGAGACAGAGGAGCTGTGAAGAGCCTTCCCTTCCCTGATCCCAAACGATTTAGGGAGGAATTGCTATGCAGGGCACCTCCAGCTCCGAATCCATGTGTTTGTAGGAATGAGGGAAGAACAGAAGGAAGGCAAGCTCTCCCTTTAGTTCCCACTTCATGCTCCTGCTAGAAGCACCATTTTTCTAGACACAGGACACTCTGTCAACTGTTCTGTCACAGGTAATGCTCAATAAACATCTGCAAAGAAATTCATTCTTCCTCTACTTTAAAGTCAGAAAAAAAGTTGTTATGCAAAGAGAACAATTAGAAACAAAAATGGTATTAGCCCAGTGTCTTGCACACAGTAGGGACTCAAAAAATGTTTGTAGACTTGGCCCCTTCATTATCATGATTGCACAGCCAGGGTCTAGTTCTTGGTAACCGTACACTGATACCAAAGCACACACAAAGATCAGCCATATTCTACGTATTCTTCTCTAATTTGGTTTCTTAGGAGCTTAAGTGAGGTAGTTCTTAAACACAAAGGGTGAGGTTGCAGGTAAAAACAATAAGTTTATTTTGGCCCAGGACCCTCATTTTAGGTCTGAATTGTTAGCTAGGAGTCAGTTCTGCTTTCTTCTCAAACCTATATCCTGATAAGTATTTTATTTTCCTATATTAAGCTTTGGTTTAATCATTTTTTCAATCATGTCTGATTCTTCCTGACCCCATTTGGAGCTTCTTGGCAGAGATACTGGAATGGTTTGCTATTTCCTTCTTCACTTCATTTTACAGATGAGAAAACTGAGCCAAACAGGGTGAAGTGACTTGTCCAGGGTCACACAGCTAGTCAGTGTCTTTCTTCCCAGCCATGATTAATAAAGTGTCTGAGGTCACATTTGAATTCAGGTCTTCTTAATCCAGGTAGGAATTCTACCCACTGCCCCACCAAGCCACATTAAGCTTAAAATTGCATTAGGACTTTTGTGACTGTACATTTGTGATGAATCTCCTAAGAATGCTATAGGCATTGAAGGGGGATGCCTGATTTCACATCTGTATTACCTTTACTGAACCTTCCTGATTTCAATTCTCTGTTTCCTATCCATGGTCATTCATAAAGTGCCAATTATGTGAGCTAGGGCTGGGGATACAAAAACAAAAATAAATTAGTCTGCCCTTGGGGAGTTTACAGTCTATTTAGGGAAAACAACACAAATAAGAAAACTAAAATTGTACAAGAAGTAAATACAAAGCAGTTTGGAGGGATAGTAACAACTGGTGGGTTCACAAAGGCCTCTTGTAAAAGGTAACTTTAAGCTAGGTTTTGAAGGGAACTCAGGATTCTAAGGAGCAGTGGAGAGGGGAATGGGAGAGCCTATTTCATACATGAGCAGGAGCACAGAAATGGAAGGCTGAGTCTTGTATGTCAGAAACAGAGAATGGATCAGTTAGGCTGGACCATAGAGTTGGTCTAGGAAAATAAAGTATCCTCAGTATGGAATGGGAGACTGGAACCAGATTATGAAGGGCTTTTAGTGTAAAACTGGCTACACAGTGTTGGGACCTAAGGGCAATAGGAAGTCAGGGGAGCTTTGGGAGCATGAACTTTTGTAATCATTTCTTTGGTAGCTCAATAGAGTTGAGAGACCTGGGGCAGGGAGACCAATGGGGGAAGTACTGCAATGGTTTAGGCCAGAGGGACTGAGGGTCTGCATGAGGCTAGCTGCCATGTGATTGAGTCCCCACTGAGGACTAGCTGCTCAGCTAGAGTGCCAGTGACCAGAACCCTGTGGATTCAGTGTTGAAATAGGAGCTATAACCTGCCCTCAGGGGGCTTGCAAGCTGTTTTTGCAATCTCACTGGACATTACTTCCTTTCTTCCCCTTCAATCCAGTCTAATAACTTATTCCATCTCTCTTGTTCATAGCACATGCCTGAAATGACCCATTCCTGACCTTTACCTTCTCCTGTAGCACAAGCACCATTTTTATATCAAAACCTCTTTAAGGCACTCCTTAATGATTGCTAATATCCTTCTTCCCAGCTATGATTAATTTTATATTTACATGGGACTTTTTCTTTATGAAATGTAATTTAATGTATGTATGTATATGATGTATACATATCTCTTCCATTAGTTCCTTGTGAGTAGGGATTCAGTTCTAGTATCTTCAGGGTCTAGTCTAGGACACAATGTTAGACCGTATGATCCAGGGAGTTTTCTTAGTAGATACTACCAGAATGATTTGCCATTTCCTTCTCCTGCAGTTTAAGGCAAAGGGGTTAAGTGACTTGCCTAGGGTCACAAGACCTGTATCTGAGATCAGATTTGAACTCAGGTAAAGAATGACAAGAAGACTTTCTGATCTGGGTACCAGTGCTCTATCCACTGGATTATCTAGCTGCCCCTGCCTAGTAAGTACATAGTAGGTTCTTAATTAATGCTCATTGGCCGCTGGTTGGGAAGAAAACACAAAAAACTGATCTGAAAAAACAACTATAATAAGAGCAAAAGACTAAACTGTTATGAGAAATTCTAAGAGGTAAAGCCCATTTTCAGCTGATGAGATCAAGAAAGGTTTCATGGAGAAGATAACACAAAATAAATTTGGATTATATCTATAGGGCAGCACACTGTCAAGTTAATCAAAAATCCTCATACCAACTAGGTGATCAGGAAATAAAGTGAGGCATTTATTCGGGGTTGGGAAATAGTTTATAGAGAGCCAGGAAATATGTCCAAAAACCAGTAGGAGTCCAGTTCAAATAGCAATTCTGGGCTTAGACAGGGGTACCTGGGAAGAGAGGAAAAAAAGGGGATTCTGATGGGGTATAACTTTAGGAAGGCATATACTCTGGAAACACAGAACAGTAGAACTGCAGGAAGGAAGAGTCCGAGATTCCTTGTGGATTAGCTCTGTCTAGGAAAGGAAGGGGGTCATTAGAAACTGGGGAGATCTTGGGGCCAGTTAGAAAATGCTGCTCCGAGTGGAGATTCCCAGTAATTAACCTGGGTTGGTGCTAGGGGTGCAGAGCTTCTCAAGGACTGACATAATTCAAGTGCAAACGTAAGCGAACCTCAGTCTCTTTTTGTTATCTGACACAAATCGTTCCTGCGGAGGGCTCAGTGTCAGAGCAATTTGCTTTTCTATTCCACTGTAGCCTAGCTGGGAACATTTGAAGTGGATGACCTGTAGCCAGATACTCAGAGGAAGTAATTTATTTATTTATTTTTGGATCTGAAGAAGCTTCCTGCAAGGAGCGGCTTAGGGGAGAAGGGAATGTTTCCTCAATCTTAAAGCAGGTAGTGGTGACACTCACAAAAGCCATCGGGACCCGCGGCCTCCTGAGGCAGCCCGTTAGATTTTCCCTAAATCGGCAATTTCCACCTCTTGTTTCTGCTTCTATTCCATTGCCTTTTACCACTCAAATCGTCCACTGAAACACTGTGGTAAAGTGGAAAGAATCCGGGGTTTGGAGTCAACGGTCCCACAATCCAGTTCTGCGAAACATCCCAACTCTCCAGTGCTTCCTCCTCCTCGGTAAATGAGAGGATTGGACTAGTAAGTGTTCCCTGAGCTCGATATTCCAAGGCTGGCCTTCATGTCTGCACAGAGTCCCCTAGCCACAGCCACGCCTAAAATGCCTTTGCTCCTTTTCTCTCCCCATAATCAATCCCAGGCTCCTTCCAAGGCTCCGCTCAGATGCCATCTCCGCCAATAAGATTTTTCTTGACCCCCAACTCCAACTCTGAGTGCTCCCCTTCCACAAACTACTCTAACGGCTACATATGTTAAGCCCTCAAGAGAAGGTAAGATCTTTTAGGACCCGGATTCTGTTTTTTGTCTTTTTGTTTTTATTGTCCTCAGTATAGAACACATATTCTACAAAACAAGCAATTAATACTGAATTGAATTGAAACCAAACAGATCCTTTCCTTCCCCCTTCCCCTCCCCCCCCTTTCCCTCCTCCTCTTTCCTATCATGTTTCCAGAGCTTGGAAAACCATCTACACCTGTTGAATTCCTACAAGTCCTTTAAAGCCAAATTTAAATGTCAATTCCTTCTTTAAATCTGTCCTCGTTTCTGCAAAGATGGAAGAGCAAAATCCTAACCCAAGTCCAACTTCTCTTCGCCACTTCAAAACACCAAATATACTCAATAAAACGATTTTTTTTAAAGAGGAGAAAGAAGTGAAAAAAAAAAAAGGGGCCCCCACCCAAGAACTCATACTCTAAATGAACACGTTCAACACCCCCGGCGTGGTTCAAAACGGTGAAGATAACGTTCAAGTTGGCGAAACTATCCACGGCCTCATTTGATTCCTACAACAACCGGGGCGGGTGCTATTGTCATCCCTTTCTTACACAGCGGAAGGCTCAGAGTCCAGGGATTGCTCTGCACCGCGCAATGACTCGGAATTTGAACCCAGCTCTAGCACCCCGTGCTGTGCTCCGTTTCCTGAGATGTAAAAGACCTGGTTGGAAATAGGCGCTGCGGAAACATTCAGTTGTTTGGGACTCCTTTTTCATGTCCCTCCCTCACTTTCCAGCTCTTTTGGGGGGCTCCCTTTTCTATTACAACGTAAGCTCCGTGAGAGCAGGGATGCCTTTCTGTTTAATAGAGTCCCCGCACTTAGGCAGAGAAAAGGAACAAGTGACGCTTAAGCACGGAGTAAGGGCCAGCCACCAGGGTGGTACGGAGCCAAAGGTCTCCCGAGGAGCGCTAGATAAGCGCTTTATCTCCTTGGAGGGCACTCTCCCATGAGGGCGTGGCTAAAGCAATCAACCAATAAAAGAGACGGAAGAACCCGGGCAAAAAGCAACACTAGAGGGTCATCAGCAAGCCACGCCTCCATGAGCACCAGACCCGGCAGGATGACCCATTAGTGATTGGGACCAAACGGCGGAGGAGGACCAAGCCCTAGGACTCACCGCCCCTGACCGGGATTCGGCAGTTAGACGACCTCTAAGCCCACTTTGGACACCGCCCCCTCCGCTGTCCTCCAATCCTGGCAGTGCCCCGCCTTCCCTCCGGCTCACGCCCGCCCTCACCCTCCTCCTCGACCTATCCTCAGATCACCGCCTCAGAAACCGACCCCCTCTCACCCGCCATCTTACACTGCCATTCAGATTCTCGCGAGATGTGTGCATCTCTTTCCCCCTCCTCCACTTTCTCGCCAGATTCTTTCTCATTGGTTGACGTAGTGGAACACCGCGTTCTAGCCGCCTCGCGATCCACGGGGAAAGTCTCGCGAGACGTGGTTGCCTTGGCTCCCTGTAGCTATAGCAGCCGCGGCTAGAGAGGATGCGGCGGCGGGAGTGGTGAGTGCGACACCCTTGGGGGGGCGGGGCCGTAGGTAAAGGGGGTGTGGGGAGTGCGAGGGGTATAGGCCCTGAAGGGGTCTGGGCCTCGGAGTTTTACCGATACGGGCGGGAGCGCTTGGGCCCTGAGGGGACTGTACCCAAATGAAGGGCAGAGCGGCTTTGGGGGGCGCAAGGGGCGGGGAGGAGAAACCTAGTTATCGGGGAGGGGGAAAGGAAGAAAAGGGGCGGGATATGGCAAAGGGGCGGGGCCGCAGTTCTAAGGGGGGCGTGGTTGGTCTGAGTGCCCGTTCGAGGGGGCTGGAGAGCGGGTCGGGGCGAGGACCGGAGTAGGGTGGGGGAGGGCGCCCCAGTGCAGGCTGGTATGGGGAGGGGGAGCAGGGGCGGCCGGAGGGCAGCGTGGTGCTGCGTACAGGTGGAGGAAGGGGCCGCAGGGCAGGTGAATGACGAGTGGGTGTATTCGAAGTGTCGCCAGGTGAACTGCGCGCTGGGCTGGTGGAGGGGTTTCCGGTGCGTGCGGCGGCGGGGGGAGTGTAGGCCAGTCCGCGGTGTAATGATGTCATTGTCCTCCTCCTGGTCACTTAAGGCTGGCTAAGCACTTTTCCTATATAATCTCACATTATCCTCACTACCCCCTGAAGGGAGATGAGTGCTATGTTAGGCGGCTGGCAGAGATTCAGTGGTGAGAGTAGTATCCAGACGGGGGGCCATAGGGGGCAGCTTAGCCAAATCTAAGGGGAGGGGCTGGGCACGGGTGCGCTTGGATCTTAAGGAGAGCCAAACCAGGTACAGCTTTTGTGGGACCGAAGGCGCTGGGTTCGGGTGACGTATGACCCAGAAAGTGGGTACTTAAGGAAAAGCAGCGCTCAGAGAAGGGGGGTCGATGTGTTTTACTGGATGTGTTGCATTCAATTGTTTCCCCACCTGAGAGTGTGAGCTCCTTGAAGGCAGGAACTATTTTTGCCTCTTTTTGTATCCCTAGCGTTTATCGCATTGCTGGGACCTCGTAGACCTGCAGATTTGGGCACTGATGCTAGCGGATGTCTCAGATCTAGCTCTACCTTTGTTTGTGTCCCAGGTAGGGGGTGTGATCGAAGACTAGGACCAAGCATTTTATTTCTTAAAAGGCCTTCTATGTGCTGGGACACGAAAAGAGGATTGGATGACAACAAAATGCAACATACTCAAGGTGCCAAAAAAAAACAACAACCTGGAAAGGAACACTTTTACTACATATCTCGGTCAATGGAAAGATGTGTATACTAGAGAAAATCCCGTTCACTATAGAATCAATTTACAACATATTTATGGGTTACACATTTGAGGTGAAATCAGTTTAGGTGATGATTCAAAGGACAGTACTTTAAGAAAGAGAACTCAAGAGTAAGAAAAGTTCTGTCCTTAAAATAGTTTGAACACAAAATGATTTGGTGTTACTTAGTTACAAGGTCTGGCATGTTGGAAATGTATATTTGAATTTTAACAATGAAGTCTTAGGTGGAATGAAATGGATTCAGTTTTACTTAGGAGATGTAAAAGAAATGTTACTATTTCTAGAGCAAAAAAGTCTTCGAGAAGTTATGCTAATTTTAGTTTAAGAATGGTGGTTTCATTGAATCCTGAAATGTAGAATAGTGGAGTACTAGATTTGGAGTCAGAACCTGGCTCTGGAAATTATTGACTATGCGAATGGACTCCCGACTCTTAACCCTAACCCGGAATTTCTGGGCTTCAGTTTATTCTTCTCTGAAAGGATGGGGTTGCATACCATTAATACCCAAGGGGCTTCGGACTCTAAATCTTATTACCTTCATTGTCTTTGTATCTCCTGGCCCCAGGAGGCCGGTCATGTATATGAGAAAGACAGTTGGCTTCAAAGCAAAGAAGGCCTGGGTTTAAGTCCAACTTTCCATGCCCCACTTCTTGTGCTCTGAGGGCTGCAGACCTGCCTAGGTAGAGGGAGTTTCTGCATCAGTTCCTTGTAGTAATGAAGCCCTAGGTTTGGTGCCAGTCTTCTATCTCCAGGGCTTAGCTATGGGGATTTAATAAATGCTTGTTGATTGATTGATTGCTCAGTGACTCTAGAAATAGAATAAGTCTCCATGAGGCAAGTCTGTATAACTTTTGTGAGTAAGCACTTTATCTTTTTATCAATTTCAACAAAATCGTGGTACAACACATGCAGAATTTATGAATTTTATTTTGTAATATTTAAATGCTCATTATTTATAACTATTTTGAGTTTGTAGTTTCCACAGACAGAAACAAAGAAGTTTATTTTCTTCCTTTTGGTTTGTAATTTTTTTTTATTACTCTGTTCAGCAGATAGACAAGTTTATTAATTAGGACAGCAATTCAAACTCTCTTTTAGCCAATCTTGGATATTAAATCAATGACTTGGATATTATCATTAAGTTGTATTTAATAATTAAATTATAAGCTTTTGATAGCTTGAATTTTTGCCTTAGAAAACCTGTTGGTAACCAGTACTTATATAAAAGAGGTGGCTGGGTGGCGCCATAGGGCACAGAGCGCTGGGCCTGAGTCAGGAAGATTTATCTTCCTGAGTTCAAGTGAGATGTCAGACACAGTAGCTGTGTGACCCTGGTCAAGTCACTTCAGCTGCGTGCCTCTATTTTCTCATCTGTAAAATGATCTGGGGAAGGAAAGGGCAAACCGCTCCATATCTTTGCCAAGAAAATTCCAAAAGAGTCAGACACAATTGAAAGGGTTGAACAAGTTTTCAGTCATCTTTATGGTTTTTTAATGTCATTTTGCAAGTCCTAATTGTGAATTGTACTTTGTATCACTTGGAATCATATGATTATAGAACTGAAAGGGATTTAGAACTTCCCAACCTTTCACTTTTCTTGATGAAGAAACTGAGGAAGATAAGGGACTTAACCAGAAACTCCCATGTCTCACCCCAGTAACTTGTGGAGCCAGGATTTGAACCCAGGTCTTCTGATTCCATATAAACTGCTTCTTTTACTATAGTACACAACATAATTGCTTAATTCCTCCTGTTTCTTTATCATCTTTATATATTGACTTGAATAGCATAGCCACAATACCGAGAAACAGTTTACTTTTTTAAGCCCCTCCCACATGTATCACCAGATTGGCCTTTGCTACTCTGGAAACTACTCTTTAAAATATTTTGATAACAATATTTTAATATTTGTTTCCTTTTGTATTAGTGCACTAGATTTCCTTTGTAATACTATGAAGTTTATTTTATTTTATGTACTTAAGGGCGCCATGACAGAAAACTAGGTTAAGAGCCTCTTATATAAATGGCACTCCAAAACTTTTCTTTGCTTTCAAAGCCCATCTTTTTTAATATTAGTGTTCTAGTGATTCTGTATTTCTGAAAATTATGACATTAAAAGAATAAAAATTGATAGTGATGCAAAGGGAGATTAAGTCAGTAACATATTGCTTAAGATGATGATTATAATAGCTGTGTTAAAAACAACAACAACAACAACAACAACAAAAACCCAACGTGTATTTAACTTTAAAAGGAGATAGGTCAGTCATGCACATATAGTTAGAGCCAGTGATAGCAGGCAGGTATCAGACACCTTTCCTACAGGAAAGATTCTCTGATGGTTTTGATAGGTTTCCTTTGGAGCAGTTGTGACAAGGCATGAACAAGAATCATTCAGAAAGAAAGGTTAGGCATGTGAGATTGTGTCAGTGGAGGTAGCAAATAGGTGCTTTAAAGGCAGAATTAGTTTTCTTGGTGGTATAAAAAAATCTATGGACTACTGGGAAAAAAGACAAATACACAAATAATTATAAATAAATGAAAAGGAATTTGAGAAGGAAGATATTTTTATCCAGGAGTGTTACTGGTTTAAAGGAAATAGAATACAAAGCTTGGCTTTAAAGGAAGGAAATGGAGCAATGGTGGAATCTACTTTATATAAGGTGGACAGGATGAGCAAAGGCACAGGAGACCAAGCTGAGAGAAAAGGGAGTTGGGGGAAGGGAGAGCAGCCTGTCTTTATATCTGGAGAGCTCTCTTTTCTCACCTTTGTCTTTGAGTTCTGCTTGATCCTTTACTGAGCTTCATTCCTCCCCATTACTTTATATTTTCTTTGGGTAGGGTTCATGTTTTGAGTTATCTAAGTACCTGTTGTTTCCCTTTAAGCAGAATATAAGCTGCCTGAAAGCAGGCCTTGTTTCATTTTTATCTTTGCATCCCTAACCATAAAACAGAGTAGTTATAAAGCACTTAGCATACTGCCTTACTCACTCACTCCAGTAGGGCTTTAATAAATATCTATTCCCTTTCTTTCCTCCCAGACACCTTGAACTACGCCTGATTGATAACAGTTAATGGATGCTTAGTGGCTTGAATTGGGTGGAATTAGGATGTGAAGTTCAAGATATGGCAATAAAATGAAGTAAAACTAAACAGACACATAGAATCCTGGTTGTGAAAGGCCTTGATTTTCAGAATCGCAAGCTGCCATTTCATTTAGTAGGCAGTAGTAGGGAGTTGGTCATTTTTTCCACTAGGTAACTGAAAGCTGATGAAATTGATTATAAAGATAACTCAAGCTGCAATGTGGAGGATGAATTGGAAAAAAATTAGACTAGTTGTAAGAAGGCCAATTAAGAGGCCTTTACTTTAATATAGATGAGGTACAGAGTATTTTTTTGTGAGAGCAGAGAACCAAAGGGGGAAGTGGTTGAACAAACTGAAGTATATGGAATGGAAATTTATTGTGTAATAAGAAATGATAAATATGAGAAATTCAGAGGAACCTAGGCAGATATAAGTGTTACAGAGTGAATAGAACAATGTATGTAGTTAATAGGAATCTAAAAATAAATAAGATCACACAATGGCAGCTGAAAAACCTGGGGAACAGGTAATGAGACATACCACTCATGTGGCAGAGAGACAAGGGACAAAGGCAGGTAGTTACATGTGTATGGGGAGAAGAATGACAAGAAGAATGACACTTCCTTCTTTGGCTTTTTGTAAGGGTCATATAAAATCACCTAGTTGTAAAATGCTTTGCCAAGCCCTGTAGAAATACTAGAAATATTATATATTGCAGAATCTCATCACCACATGGATTATTTTGGCTTAACTGCCTTTGTTACAAGGAAGGGTTCAGTTCTAGAGAGCATTCTTTGGAAATGACAGCAACATCACAAAAGGCATCAATAAAACTCATCTAAAAATAGGCTATGTAACAAGAAAAGAGAGGTAAGTCATTAGAGTGTGATGTAAAGGGAATGGAGAGGATGACCTGAATCAAATAGCAGAGAAAGAAACATTAGAACTTGGTAACTAGTTCAATGGGTGTGGAAGTGAAGAGTCCAAAGTTATTATTGCTTAGTTATGAGTTAGAAGAGGAACATGTCCAAAGACCATTCATTGGATTTTACCATAAGATAATAAATGCCCTCAGAAAGGCATTTCAATAGAAAAGTGGGGAAGAGTGAGTAGGTGGGTGAGGAAACAGGCAGTTCACCTAAGTAACTTTTTCTAGGAAGGAGAAAATAGGAAGATATTTCTAGTGACAGGATTAAGTATCATACAGTGGAAAGAAAACTAGATTTAGAGTCAAGGATATGGATATGTAAATTCTGGTGCTGACACTATATTTTAGTTGGACCAGTTACTTCAAATTTTTAATTAGTCAGTTATCTACAAAATTGAAGAGACCTGATGGGTAGAAAGATTCTGTCAGCCTCTATTTCCTTTTTCTGGAGAAAATACATACATACAGACATATCTGTATGTGTTGCCTATAATATTTTTGCAACTACAAGTAAAACTACGCTAGCCTAGAAGCTAGAGACAACCAGATAACTCCAGAATAATGACCCATACCAGTCCTTGCTGTTTTTTTGTATGGGTTTTTTTTTTTAATTTTTATTTTATTTTATAATTATAACATTTTTTGACAGTACATATGCATGGGTAATTTTTTACAACATTATCCCTTGCACTTACTTCTATTCAGATTTTTTCCCTTCCTCCCCCAATCCCCTCCCCCAGATGGCAAGCAGTCTTATATATGTTAAATATATTACAGTATATTCTAGATACAATATATGTGTGTAGAACCGAATTTTTTTGTTGCACAGGAAGAATTGGATTCCGAAGGTAAAAATAACAGTTTACATTCATTTCCCAGTGTTCCTTTTCTGGATGTAGCTGGTTCTGTCCATCATTAATCAATTGGAATTGGATTAGCTCTTCTCTATGTTGAAGAAATCCACTTCCATCAGCATACATCCTCGTACAGTATCATTGTTGAAGTGTATAATGATCTTCTGGTTCTGCTCGTTTCACTCAGCATCAGTTGATGTAAGTCTCTCCAAGCCTCTCTGTATTTCTCCTGTTGGTCATTTCTTATAGAACAATAATATTCCATAACATTCATATACCATAGTTTACCCAACCATTCTCCAATTGATGGACATCCATTCATCTTCCAGCTTCTAGCCACTATGAAAAGGGCTGCCACAAACATTTTGGCACATACAGGACCCTTTCCCTTCTCTCGTAGTTCCTTGGGGTATAAGCCCAGTAGTAGTATGGCTGGGTCAAAGGGTATGCACATTTTGATAACTTTTTGGGCATAATTCCAGATTGCTCTCCAGAATGGTTGGATTCTTTCACAACTCCACCAACAATGCATCAGTGTCCCAGTTTTCCCACAGCCCCTCCAACATTCATCGTTATTTGTTCCTGTCATCTTAGCCAATCTGACAGGTGTGTAATGATACCTCAGAGTTGTCTTAATTTGCATTTCTCTGATCAATAGTGATTTGGAACACTCTTTCATATGAGTGGAAATAGTTTTAATTTCATCATCTGAAAATTGTCTGTTCATATCCTTTGACCATTTATCAATTGGAGAATGGCTTGATTTCTTATAAATTAAAGTCAATTCTCTGTATATTTTGGAGATGAGGCCTTTATCAGAACCTTTAACTGTAAAAATTTTTTCCCAATTTGTTACTTCCCTTCTAATCTTGTTTGCATTAGTTTTGTTTGTGCAGAAATTCTTTAATTTGGTGTAATCAAAATGTTCTATTTTGTGATCAATAATGGTCTCTAGTTCTCCCTTGGACACAAACTCCTTCCTCCTCTACAAGTCTGAGAGGTAAACCATCCCATGTTCCTCCAATTTATTTATGATTTCGTTCTTTATGCCTAAATCTTGGACCCATTTTGATCTAATCTTAGTATGTGGTGTTAAATGTGGGTCCATGCCTAGTTTCTGCCATACTAATTTCCAGTTTTCCCAGCAGTTTTTGTCAAATAATGAATTCTTATCCCAAAATTTGGGATCTTTGGGTTTGTCAAAGATTAGATTGCTATTTTTATTCACTATCTTGCCCTGTGAACCTAACCTATGCCACTGATCAACTAGTCTATTTCTTAGCCAATACCAAATGGTTTTGGTGACTGTTGCTTTATAATATAGCTTTAAATCAGGTACACTTAGACCACCTTCCTCTGACTTTTTTTTCATTAGTTCCCTTGCAATTCTCGACCTTTTATTCTTCCATATGAATTTTGTTGTTATTTTTTCTAGGTCATTAAAATAGTTTCTTGGGAGTCTGATTGGTATAGCACTAAATAAATAGATTAGTTTGGGGAGTATTGTCATCTTTATTATATTCGCTCGGCCTATCTAAGAACACTGAATGTCTTTCCAATTATTTAAATCTGACTTTATTTTTGTGTTTTGTAATTTTGTTCATATAATTCCTGACTCTCCTTTGGTAGATATATTCCCAAATATTTTATACTCTCAACATTTGTTTGGAATGGAATTTCTCTTTGTATCTCTTGCTGTTGGATTGTGTTGGTAATGTATAAAAATGCTGAGGATTTATGTGGATTTATTTTGTATCCTGTGACTTTGCTAAAATTCTGAATTATTTCTAATAGCTTTTTAGCAGAGTCTTTGGGGTTCTCTAAGTATACCATCATGTCATCTTTTTTTTTTTTTTTTCAATAAAATTAAGAGGCAAAGTTCTTGATTGAGAGGGAGGAAAGGGGTTTGAGGAAGAAATAAAAAATTTTGGAAGAGTTGCTATCTATTAGGAGAGTGTGTCAGTTAGGCAAATATAAAAGGATTTCTACTATGAGAGTCCTCTTGATAGTAACATCAATTGGTAGTAGACTAAGCACAGCTAGTTGTGGGATTTTCTCCAGCTCCTTTCAGTAGGTGTGGAAACAAAGACAGAAGATAGTAATAGTGATCCAGGTGCTTTTTGAGGGCTAATTGGTGTTAGAATGAAGGAACAAGGGACTCTAAAGAGTAGAGGATAGTGTAGAGTTGAAATGGTTCATCATAGGGTCAAGATGGGAAAGGGAGGAAAGTGTAGCCAGTTCAGGGGTGATGACCTAGAAAAGAACCGAAGGGTATGTTTTAGAAATCATAGTGAAGGAGTAGCTAGATAGTGCTAGATAGATTTGGCCTCAGATACTTGATACTTCCTAGCTGTGTGACCCTGGGCGAGTTACTTAACTCTGATTGTTTTGCAAAAAAAAAAAAGTCATGGTGAATATGAAAAATAAGTTTAGTAATAAGACAGAAGGAAAGATAACATGACAAAAGATTGTCATCAGAAAAAAAATTCAGAATTCATGAATGGGGAAGTAGATCACTTGGGTGATGGCAAGATCAAGGATATGACCCTATATGTAACTGTGGTGGGTTTGAAAAGTTAGCTATCGGAAGTGAGCCAATTGAGGATCTAGGAATTTAGGGGTTATCAATGTGTATGTGTACTGGAGCACTCTAGGATAAAAATAGGATTTGGGGAGGAGAGAAAGATTATGAAAGATTGTTATCGAATTCATTGTTCATATGTAGTCATTCCACTGTCATTAATAATGAAGTACTAGAGTCCAGCTTTTGGACTATTCACTATTTGACAAAAACTGCTGGAAAAAATTGGAAACTAGTATGGCAGAATCTAGGGATTGACTCACACCTAACACTAAGGTCGAAATGGGTTCATGATTTAGATATAAAGAATGATATTATAAACAAATTAGAAGAACATAGGATAATTCACCTCTCAGATCTGTGGAAGAGGAAGGAATTTTTGACCAAAGAACTCGAGATCATTATTGATCACAAAAAATAATTTTGATTATATTAAATTAAAAATTTTTTGTACAAACAAAACTAATGCAGACAAGATTAGAAGGGAAGCAATAAACTGGGAAAACATTTTTACATTCAAAGGTTCTGGTAAAGACCTCATTTCTAAAATATATGGAGAATTGACTCAAATTTATAATAGTTCAAGCCATTGTTCAATTGATAAATGATCAAAGGAAATGAACAATTTTCAGATGAAAAAATTGAAACTATTTGTAGTCATATGAAAAGGTGCTACAAATCACTATTGATCAGAGAAATGCACATTAAGACAATTCTGAGATACCACTACATACCTGTCAGATTGGCTAAGGTGACAGGAAAAGATAATGACAAATGTTGGAGGGGATGTGGGAAAACTGGGACACTGATACATTGTTGGTGGTATTGTGAAAGAATTCAACCATTCTGGAGATCAATTTGGAACTATGCTCAAAAAGTTATCAAACTGTGCATACCCTTCGATCCAGCAGTGTTTCTTCTGGGCTTATATCCCAAAGAGATCTTAATGGAGAAATATCTGTGCAGAAATGTTTGTGGCAGCCCTTTTTGTAGTGGCAAGAAACTGGAAACTGAATGGATGCTCATCAATTGGAGAATGGCTAAATAATTATGGTATATGAATGCTATGGAATATTATTGTTCTGTAAGAAACAACCAACAGGATGATTTTCAGAGAGGTTTGGAGAGATTTATATGAACTGATGTTATATGAATGCTATGGAATATTATTGTTCTGTAAGAAACAACCAACAGGATGATTTTCAGAGAGGTTTGGAGAGATTTATATGAACTGATGTTAAGTGAAATGAGCAGGTGATCATTATACCTTTGGATGGTTGTGGCTCTTTTCAACAATGAGATTATTCAAACCAGCACCACTTGTTCAGTGATGAAGAGAGTCATCTACACCCAGAGAAAAAACCATGGAACAGTGTGGATCACAACATAGCATTTTCACCCTTTCTGTTGTTTTTTTGCATTTTGTTTTCTTTCTCAGGTTTTTTTTTTTCTTCCTCCTTATCTGATTTTTCTTGTGCAGCAAAATAATTGTATGAATATATATGCATATATTGGATTTAAGATCTATTTTAACATTTAACATGTATTGGACTACCTGCCAGCTAAGGGAGGGGATGGGGAGGAGGGAAAATTTGGAAAAGGTTTTGCAAGGGTCAATGTTGAAAAATTATCCATGCATATGTTTTGTAAATAAAAAGCTTTAATAAAAAATAATGAAGTACTATATATAAAATAAAATAAAATACTATAGAAATGCTAGCAGGCCTATTCTTAAGTTGATAACTTTTTGTTGTTCTCCTTCCACTACAAATCTAGGAAGTTAGATAAGATCATCTTGGGATAATGTGGCTTGTTTGGGTCTGACACCATTTTTTTCTGCAGGTTCATTTTGTTTTGCTATTAAAGTTTTTTTTGCTAGTTTTTTATTTTGCTAGTAAAATTATTCTCAATCTTATGTGATTTTCTACTCTGTTTTAACAATGAATTTATACTATAAACTAGTGTTGGTCTTGGCTCTTGGGTCTTTCCATTTGGCAGGGAAATTAAGTATTTGCTGGCTAAAGTAATTTCTAGGTTTTTTTTGGCATCTTCATTGTGATTGTTTTATGTCAGTTAAATTCCTCTGTGAAATGGTGATAGTGTCTTTATTTTTACTCACTTCTTTATCTTTTAGCCTTTCTTCTAATTTAGATTTAGATACCAAATTAGTAATAGAATTACCCTAACTAATCAGTGAGCTAACTATAAACAGGTTGCTGATTCTGAAGTGAATGAGCTGGAGAAGAAAATATTCATGATAATCAGATGTGAGGTTTTTGAGTAATCAGCAAGCCCTTAGACTTTTTTTTGTTTCTTAATTCTAAACATATTTTAAATGTGATTATTTATGTTCTTTCCTATCTACTTTTATATTGAAATTACTTGTATTGATACATGTAAAGGCTTTGTTAAGAATTCTAATAGTATTTCTCTCTTTTCCTCTAATATAAGCTATATGCTCTGATGCTGCTGTTTTTTTTCCCCTTTCTTATTTTGTGCTTATACTCCTCTGATCTCAAGATGAGATGGCCAAATATGCCATGAAAAGGTGTTTCTCATTGTCTTTGGGTATATAGAAGGACCAACTCTGCCAGGTGTTTTAGAATTTTCCGTTTCTTAGGAGAATGTGTGAATGAACGATACTTCCACTTAGCTGTACTTTGTCTTCTGGTTTCATTCTTAGAAAGAATATCAGTATTATGGAGATCAGTTCTGGTGTCACAATTTGTTGGTAAATGGACAAAGGACTTATATTTCAAGTATCAGCAGATACATTCTTTATTGATGTTTAAAAATTATAGGATTCTTAGCAGCCTCTGTCATCTTTTGAAGAAGGTGGAACAAGATCGAGGGCCATTTTGAAGTTTCTTTGTTTTATGGATCTCTGTGACTAAAGATTCTTCATGTGGTGGCAAACCTGCTGACAAGAAGCTACATTCTATAACCATTCCATGGTTAGCAGACTTATTTGTTTGCTGGAACTATATTCAGAATTTTTTTTCCAGGGTAATAGAATTTGCCAGATTTTTTGAAACTTTGAAAATTCTGAGTCACCTCTATAACCTGATGAGGTGTCATAGTAGAGTTTTTGAGAGTGCAAGACTTTTAAAAAATTTCATTTAAATCAAAAGTTCTTAAAGTGTGATCCAGGAACCCTTGGGCATCCCCAAGATTCTTTAAGTTATCTTCAAAGCTGAAACCATTGTAATAATACTAAAATTTTAAAATTCCTTATATAAATATCAGTAGCTATAATCCACATAAACAAAAGCTCTTTTGGGGGATCCCTGGTAATTTTAAAAAATTTAATAAAACCCTGAAAACAACTACAGATCTAGAACTGCGACTTCATCACTGAGAGCTCCTGGTGTAAAAACTCTGTACTTATACTGATAGGTACTTTTGTTTTGGAGAAGTAACAGGGGAACTGAGAGATTAAGTGCATGGGAGACTGGACTTAAACCAAGATCCATTTCCCCACGTTGCTCAAGTCATTAAGCATTTATTTAGTTTTGGGTTAAGTGACTTGCCCAAGGTCACACAGTTAGTAGGTGTTAATTTTTGAGGTCAAATTTGAGTTCAAGGTTCCCCTGATTTCAGGGTAGGTGGATAGAGCTCTATCCACTTCTCCATATAGCTTCGGGCCATTAAGTATTTGGTGTGTGCCCAACACTCTTGTCAAACTCTGGGGATACAAAGAAAGGTGAAAGCTGTCCCTGCCCTCTGGGAACTCCCAATCTAATAGAAGAGACAATATGTAAAATTCTACCAATGGAACACTCTGGATCATTGGAAGATCCTTTCAGACGGAAATCCCTTCAAAGGAAAGGTGGAGATGAGGAGGAACAATATTTTCCCTCCCCTGAAAAAAAACCACGAATAAACAGAGTCAGAAAGAAAAATGTCTTGTGGAAAAGAAGAGCAAGGAGACAGTAAGTAGTTGTTGAGTATGTGGATGGGAGGAAGGTATAAGAAAATTCGAAACCCCCCAAGACAGGACTAAGGCAGAAAGAAGAGCAGAACAATATCTAGTTGAAGTGAAGGAAATAGGGAAAAGAGGAAAATTACCAGGACTTATGGGGGCAGGAACAATCAGCCAGTCAGCACTTATGAAACCTCTTCTGTCAGCAGGCACTAAGAATATAGTAGCAACAATTAAGTAGCCCGTGCTCTTAAGGAACTCACATTCAGAGGAGACAGGTATTTATATAAACATATAGATATGCAGATCATGGATTTATTTTTAAACTTCATTTTTACTGACAAGTATGTTCCAGAGCTTGATTCCCCCACTGGGGACTTTGGGGTTAACTATGGGGTTGAATCTCTATTCTGATGTATTCTTCCCAGAGTCAGGTGCTTAGTTACAGTTAATACCATTGATGTAAAATCCTTGCTTTTTAAGATTATATATTTATTTTTTCTGGTTATACATATACATTAATTTTTTAGAGTACATAAGATGGAAGCCCTTTCCAATAATTCTTAACATAAGAGTAAGAAAGAATAGATACAACAGGGACAAAAAAGCAAAAGCAAAGCCACGGTCCAGTTGGCAGATGAAGGCCCAGTGACTCTCATCACCCAAAGACTTAAAGCATGTCATCACTTAGCAACAGTAAGTGCATATTCATTTCTGACTAAACGTCCAATCGGAGTCCTTTTCTTCACCATGGACAGATGATAGTCATATAATATGTGCAATCCCTGAAATGGGTCCCTTCATTCTAGGTCATGAATCTAAAAGTAGACTCACTAGATCCCCATGTTTTCCATATACTCACAGTAGGCTCTCATTAGTCTCCAATTACAAATATTTTATCTACTTATCTCTCTTGGCCACTAGTCAATGCAAAAGTATGGAGATGGGAGGTGGAATAGTGTTCGTGAAGGCCAGTTTGACTGGATTGTAGAGTATATGAAGGGGGGTGATTTATGATAACTAAAAAAAATAAAGTCTAGGTTGTGAAGGGCTTTAAATACCAAACTGAAGAGGTTATATTTGATCCCCAGGAACTGGTAGAACAGAATCGGTGAGGGTAATTAGCTGGAAACAAATTTAGAATGGATTTGATTAAAAGTTAAAATTGTGAACTTGAGAGTCAAGCAGGTTGTTTTAAATTAATTATGTTTTTTTCTCTTCTCCAGAGCATCATGTTGTGTTAAGGTAGAATAGCTGTGTTAGCATGTCTGAACCTGCCTATTATTGAAACTGTCTGAGCCCTATGGTAAATGCAGAGCTTGTGCATAGAAGCAACAGGCGCTTTTAGGAAGCAAGCCAGGAAATTAAATCTACATCTCTTGCACAGCCCTGACTGGAAGTCAAACTTAACGTGGGCTTGGTAGGATTGATGAGCCAAAATAGTTCCATAGTATAACGATGGTAGACCCTTTAGCTTTTAATGGAATAACAATAAAGTATGAAATGTTTAGAGCTTTAAACCTAAGCCAAATAAATTTAATAACTGGCCATCTTTTTTTTTATTTTTATTACAGCTTTTTATTTACAAGCTATGTGCATGGGTAATTTTATGGCACTGACAATTGCCAAACCTTTTGTTCCAATTTTCCTCCTCCTTCCCCCATCCCCTCCCCCAGTTGGCAGGTTAACCAATACATGTTATATATATGAATAACTGGCCATATTAACTGCCTGGTGTTCTTAAATTCTGTAGCACTTGTAGAAAAGATTAGTTAAGTGCTTGAAGCATCCCTAAAAGTGCTGCACTTTTAAGTGGTTAGACTAAACAATAGAGCTGGAGAAGTCAGGGGAACCAGCATTGAGAGAGAGCAATTTTGATAGTAGGTATCTTTGTTCTCGTGAATAGTGGTCATGAGTTGAGAACCTTATATCCATTCAGGAATGAGACTGAGCAGTACACCATTTTTGTCACAGATAATAGCTATTTTCCATATATTCTGTAATACCAGTTCAACTTGATCACTTCCAACATGGAACAAGGAAACTATATTCCTCTTATTTTTTCCTTACTTTCATTGGCTCAAGAAATCAAGTTATGCAGCAGTGTTGTAATAATGATTACCTGTGAAAGACTGAACTACTATGGGTGTTATAGACACCAGATATTTATCAAATGCCTGCTGTATGCCAGGTACTATGTTAGATGCAGAGGATACAATGAAACTGAATTATTCTGATCAATACAATGATGCAGGATACTTCCAAAAGACTCCTGATGAAAACAATTCCCATCTTTTCTCTTCTTTCCTTTCCTTTCCCCTCCTCTTCCACATATAATTGATATCCTTTTGCTTGCCTTCTCAGTGAGTGAGGGAGGGATAGGAGAGAAAGAAAGGCTTTGGAACTCAATATAAAAAGAAAAGAGTAATTAAAGGAAAAAAAGAAAATCAAGTTACAGTTGCAAGGAAATGTTTGCCATAAACTCTAAGGGAAAAATGTAAAATTTTAGATCTTTTTTTGATTGAGCTACACAAGATCTTTCAGGAAACTAGCAGGGTTTCTTCTTTCTTTCCTTCCTTCCTTCATAATCCAACTAGGCACATACTTGAGGAATTAAAGGTGAATATACTTTAATGAATTTAATGAATAGTAAAGTATTTTAATTCTATGTTCATCAAACACTCTGAGACCTGAATTATTTTGTAGTAAGCTCCAGGCTGGGTTCTGCCCTTGGGGAATTCCCACTAAGAATCCTTTAACTTCTTTGACTCTCAATTTCTTATTTACAGTGATGACCTCTAAGGTTCTTCCAGGCCTAAAATTCCATAACAATATATCACTGATCATTTCTGGGCCTTTTAATACTAACTTTTAAAAATACTAACCTTTTACTCCTAGTGTTAGGTGTCTGATTGTTAGGCATGAGAGCCTGAAGTATACGTCTTTGAGTATTGTGTATTAAAATTGCAGCTGATATGCCAAACTTCACTTTCAAAGAGCCCATGCAATAGAAGCTATTCTAAAAGATATATTACTTTTATTCTAACTTAATAGATGGACACAGAATATTATGTTGGTTTAAAAGGAAAAAAAAATAAACTGTGAAATCCATAAGGTAACTTTGCTAGGCAACATACCTCATGCATAAATTGTTAATAAAATATATTTGGGTCAAAGGATATGAACAGACAATTCTCAGATGATGAAATTGAAATTATATCCACTCATATGAAAGAGTGTTCCAAATCACTACTGATCAGAGAAATGCAAATTAAGACAACTCTGAGATACCACTACACACCTGTCAGATTGGCTAAGATGACAGGAACAAATAATGATGAATGTTGGAGGGGATGTGGGAAAACTGGGACACTAATACATTGTTGGTGGAGTTGTGAAAGAATCCAGCCATTCTGGAGAGCAATTTGGAACTATGCCCAAAAAGTTATCAAACTGTGCATACCCTTTGATCCAGCATTGCTGCTATTGGGCTTATATCCCAAAGAAATACTGAGGAGGGGAAAGGGACCTGTATGTGCCAAAATGTTTGTGGCAGCTCTTTTTGTAGTGGCTAGAAACTGGAAGATGAATGGATGTCCATCAGTTGGAGAATGGTTGGGTAAATTGTGGTATATGAAGGTATATTATTGCTCTGTAAGAAATGACCAGCAGGAGGAATACAGAGAGGTTTGGAGAGACTTACATCAACTGATGCTGAGGGAAATGAATAGAACCAGAAGATCGCTGTACACTTCAACAACAATGTTGTATGAAGATGTATTCTGATGGAAGTGGATATCTTCAACATAAAGAAGATCCAACTCACTTTCAGTTGATCAATGATGGACAGAAACAAGTACACCCAGAGAAGGAACACTGGGAAGTGAATGTAAAGTGTTAGCACTAATGTCTATCTACCCAGGTTACTTACACCTTCAGAATCTAATACTTAATGTGCAACAAGAAAATTGGATTTACACACATATATTGTATTTAGGTTATATTGTAACACATGTAAAATGTATGGGATTGCCTGTCATCTAGGGGAGGGAGTAGAGGAAAGGAGGGGATAATTTGGAAAAATGAATACAAGGGATAATGTTATAAAAAAATTACTCATGCATATATAATGTCAAAAAATTTATAAATAAATAAAATAAAATATATTTGAAAACTGAATTCTGCAGTCAGAAGTTACATAATCAGTTTTGCCCATCTTTTGTGCTTTACTCTAACTTAAACAGTTTAAAGGGCCTAATAACTAGTTTATTACCTTGTTACAGTAGATTACTAGATCACCATACTTAGGATTTGAGGCCTACATGTTGTGGTTGAATCTTCTTATTAAAAGCCCACATAATGTCATGTGTTGTTTTGTTCTGCCTCCAGAAACCTACTAGCTTTCATAAGAACCAGTCAGATGAGAGTGATCAGCTTTTTTTTTTTTTTTTTTTTTTTTTTTGCCAAGTGTTTCTCAGTAAGCATTAAACTAATAACAGAACAGTATTTTTGAGAGAAAGAGAAGAGACTGACTGCTCCTGATTTTAAAGTGAATCCCATTAGAAATCTTATGTTGATTTATTTAGACTGGCTTTTTGATGCATCTTCTGATTCTTCTGCATTCCCAGGTCAACCCTTAATCTACCAGAACATAGCTAGAAATGTTAATAGTGTACTGGGTCTGTATCTAAGGAAATAATAAAGGAGGGAAAAGAACCCACATGTGCAAAAATATTTATAGCAGATCTTTTTGTGGTAGCAAAGAATTAGAAAATGAGTAGATGCTCATCAATTGGGGAATGGCTTAATAAGTTGTGGCATATGAAGGATATGGAATATTATTCTATAAAAATGATGAACAAACTGATTATAGAAAGGTTTGGAAAGATTTACACAAACAAACTGAGTGAAATAAGCATAACTGGGAATACCTTGTACACAGTAACAGCAAGATTATAGGATGACTAAATATGAAAGACTTGATTTTGCTCAGTGCTTCAGTGATCCAAGGTAATCCCAATAAACTTTGGATAGAAAACAATGGAAATTGAATGTAAACCAACACATGCTATGTTCACTTCTTTTTTCTGTTTTTTTTTTTTTTTCTCTCATGGTTTTTCCCTTTTGTTCTGATTTTTCTCTCCCAACATTATTCATAAAGAAATGTATATTTTTAAAAATTTAATATATATGTATAACCAGAAAAAACAATAATAAATAAATGTCGAATACAGAATTGAAAAAAAAAAAAAAGAAATGGTAATAGTATCTAATGAAAGAAGAGATCCCCTTCTAAATATTTTTGGAGGGATTTAAAAAAAGCCAACATTGATATACATCAGAAAAATTTGCTAGAAGATACTTTGTATTCCATTTATAACCATCTGAAATGAAATAAGATTTAAGGATTATTTAACCTTTGACTTAAAGTAAAATGTGTTTTTTCAGAGTAAAAAAAATTAGTCCTTTAGATATAGTAGAATTGAAGCATATATTCTGGCTTAAAATAGTGCAATCCAATATAGGTTAAAGATGTGTGATTCTTTTAAACATTTCCATATTCTCATGCTGTGCAGGAAAAATCAGATCAAAAATGAAAAAAAAAAAAAACACACACACACACAAGAAAGTGGAAAAAAAAACAAGGTGAAACTTCTATGCTTTGATCCACATATAATCTCCATACATAGTCTCTGTCTGGATGTGGATGACATTTTCTATTACAAGTCTATTGGAATTGCCTTGTATCAAGTCACCTTTTGAAACTGAGGATCCTTTTCCCTTTTTTGTGACCCTTTTGAGATACAGACCCAGTCTACCCTGCTGGATCAAAGAGTATGCAGTTTGATATCCCTTTCGTTTCACAACTCTACCAACAGTGCATTAGTGTGAGGACTTAGGAAACTGCTTATTAATCATATCTGTAATTTATTGTATTTTTAATTATTTTGTTAAATTTGTCCCAATTACATTTTAATGGGTTTGAATTGCACTCTGGAGTGTTGTGGGCTGCCTGGTTGATACCTTTGGACTAGATCTCTGAGATCCTAAATCTATGATTCTGTTACTAAGCTCTATGACAAAATTCTATAAGACTCCTGACAGTCCTATGTGTTGACTAAAGGAATAAGATATAAGCAAGTTTTATTCATATTATTAAAATTAGCTGTTAATTTTAAAATGAATGCTTTAAAAATCAGATTTCAATCTAAGGAAGGAGATAAGTCAACAAGCATTTATTATGCAAGCACCTACTATGTGCCAGGTGGCTCTGTATTAAGTACTGTAGATATAAATATACAATAACCTGTAAGAACAGCAGGGTGGCAAAGGACTTGACCTATATTTTATATTTCTAAAAGGTTTTCTCAAAACCTGCATATCCAAGAGCAGCAGCTAGCAAGAATGAGATATTTTGCTTGTGTACAGTAGAGGGGAGAGAAGTAGCTAAGGCGATTTACCAGTGTCATTCATGTACTAGGAAGGATGGATTTTGCCCCTCAAAGAAGAGTAGCGCAAATTATGTGTGTCCCTTTAAAGCTACCGTGACCTGCTTACTGGAGGAGGGGCAGGTTCCTAAAGATCAGGTGTGTGTCTGAAGAGATGAGCTCATCCTTCTTAAGTAGACCTGCCCTAGTGAATGTTTTCCTAATTGCAGGTCCTCCAGCTGGAGAAGCCGGAAATGGTTGAAGCTTCAGGCACTTTGTGAGTAGCAAAAAATAGAACAATTTATTGTAATCTTTTGAATGTGTGGCTTCGAATTTCAGGGGGGTAAGTGGCACACATGCACACTCAGCTATTTTCCAAGTTAATGTTTGCAAGGAAGTATTTGATTGGTCAAGGGAGAACCTGCATATAAAACTGCTTTAACTTGAATGTTCATTGGGAGGGTGACTTTCCATGAGCCACCTCATTAACTCTTCAGGCTGGTGTTAACTGACCTCCCTGCTTGTGGAAGCACAAATCTTACAGGCTCCTTTTTCTTATGAAGGGCTCTGAGACTTGTTTAGAGCTAAACTGGTAGAATTTATTGTGTCACTGAAGTCTGTTGTCCTTGATTCTAGATCTCCGTGGGCTCTCCTCGTTTTCTAGATTTAAGTACAACCCCTTGAATATGTAAGGCATTTGAAGAATGATGTTTTATTAGTAAAGAAATAGATTAGATTCTAATTGTCAGGTTTATTCTTAAGAAATTTGGCTTCAAGAGGCAATGATGTTTAATGAATTGTGGAATGAGACTAAAAAATTTTTTTCCCTACTGGGGTGGGAATCCGGAGGGAATCAGGAGACAGGTACCACTTAGAGTAACCTGTAACACTGGAAAACTCAGTCATGATCATGATCATTGAAGTTTCTGTAGTGCTGTATGGCTTACACAGGACTTTCCTCACAAAGTCTTGTGAGGGGGCAGTTTGTATTGCTACAGAGAAACTCACCAGGTAAGTGACTTAACCTCTTGTCACATTTCTAGTAATTACTGGCAGAGGGAGTCAAACTTCCTATTAGATTCATAGGATCATAGATTCTTAAAGTTCATCTAGCCTGACCCTCTTCATTTACAGATAAGAAAAACTGAGGCTCAGCCTAGTTAAAATGCTTTGCATTTGAAAAGGATTTTGCCCTCCTTTAAGGGCTGTGGAGTTGCTTACTTTTGTTGTTAGTGCTTTGGTACCTTAAAGGTTTGCAAAGCTCATTTAATCTTCTTTACTACTCTATGAGATAGGTGCTATTATTATTCCTATTTTACAAATGAGGAAATTAAGAAAACTATAAAAAGTTTTCTTAACTCCCACTGTACTCCAGTGCTAAGCCCTGGGGATACAAAGAAAGGCAAAAGGCAGTCCTTGCTCCCTAGGAGATCAAGCTTTTAGGGGAGATAACAGAATCAAGGCACTAAGCTAAGGAGGACTGGGAAAGGCTTCGTGCCGAAGGTGGAAGTTGAGCTAAGATTTGAGCAAACCCAGATGGTGAGGATGAGGAAGGAGAGAGTTCCAGGTCGAAGCAGACAGACAGGGAAAATGTGGGGAGATGGAACATCATTTTAGGAATACTCAGATAAGTGTCACTGGGTTGCACAATACCCAGAGAGGGGGAACTAAGTGTTACTTAGCTAAGGTTAGCTAAAAATAAAGGTTAGAAGGGACAAGGTTATCAAGTTCTTATAAGCCAAATGCAATTTTTATAATTTGATCCCAAAGGTGATAGGAAGCCACTGGAGTTCATTGTTGAGAGATCTGCTCCTGATGAAGATCATCGTGGTAGATGAGTGGAGGATGAACTGTTGGGGAAAGAAACTTAAAAAGCAGGAGCTCAACCAGCAGGCTCTTAAAGTAGTCTAGACCTCAGGTGAGAGCTAACACCATGGTGTTATCAGTGTCAGAGAAGAGAAGAAGGAATTATAAGAGAGATGTTATGAAAGTTGACATGACAGAATTTGGAAAAAGATTGGATTTGAAGTGTGAGGATTTAAGGATGATAGAAAGTTGATAGCTTGGGTGACTGAGAAAATGATGGTATCTTTGGCTGTAATAGGGAAGTTAGGAAAAAGGGACATTTTGGAGGGAAAATGATGAATTTCGTTTTGGACACGTTGAATTTAAGATTTCTGGAAAACATCCAACTATTTTAGTTTTAAGTAACCGTCCAGTGGGCTGTTAAAGATGCAAGAGCCAAGGGAAGAAGAGAGGTTAGGGTTGAGGATCATCCAATCCATGGGAAATGGAGATCTGATATTGTGTAAAGAGAAGAGAACCCAAAATGGAGTTTTGGGAGTTATCCAGGTTAGTGAATGTGACCTGGATCTGAGAAAGGGAGAAAGGGAGGAGGAAAAGCAGAAGGGATTATGAAGTCCTAGAGAGAAGAGAGTTCAAGGAGAAGAGGGAGGACATTAGGAAATTGGGAAGAGGCTATTGGATATGGATCACTGATAATTATGGAGAGAGTTGAGAGCCTAAAAGACTTCTTCAGTTCCTAAGCAATTTCACGGTCTGAGAGTCTCCAGGTTTTCCTTACTGGCTCCCCTACCCCAGCTGCTGAGCTTTTCATCCAAATCCAGGGACTCCAGAGTCTGCACCCCTTCCACTGGGCTGTGTTGTCTCTGTGCTTCAGTTTCTTCATCTTTACAATAAGAGAATTTGGTTAGATACATCTCTACCTAAAGTCTTTTCTAGCTCTTAAGATGCTGTTAAATCTATCTGTGTGCCCTGGAGCAAAGTAAATATCTCTGCATAGCTACTGAATGAGGTAGTAATAACTGCTGACCCCTGCCTCATAAAGTCAGTATGATGAAGAATACACTAAAAACTTTTTTTGGGAAAAAGTAGAACTATATAGCATGGAGACTATTTATTCTTAGGCAGCAAGGAGAATGGTTTTTTAAGCTAAAAAAAGTAACGCAAATGATGGAAGAGGAAATTGGAACACAAAGTAATTGAGATAACGAGAGAAAAACTGTCTTAAGATGAATTTATGGCTCTTGAACCAGATGAATTCTGGTGCCAAACGAATTTAAATAGATGGTTTCAGAGATTATGCTGATAATGTACTGAGAAATTATGACAGGAGAATCATCAAAAGATTTGAGATGGGCCACTGCTGCCTTCATTTTTCCAAAAAAGGATGTAGTCTACAAGATGCAGACTTCTAAACTTGTTGACTCTAGTATAATTTGAGAATTTACAGAATGATTACAGAAATAAAATCAAATATTTCTTGAATAATCAAACCTGTTATCTGTGGCTTTTAGGGAAAAGAAGCAGTATAATAGAAGTCAGCATGGATTCATTAGGAACAAATGATGCCAAACTAATACTATTCCTATTTTTCAGAGAATGACTAATTTCGTGAATTGAGATGAATGTTCTAAGATGAGTGTGTTTTTATTTTTACAAATCATTTATAACATCTGCCATTCTTTTAGATCCAATTCAATTCACATTTCCTCCTTATGACAGGAATAAACTCTTAATTTTCACTGGTCCCTCTTCTCTCCAAACTTAACAAAATACGTTTTTATTGATATGTTTTGTTTTTACACAACCTAGAATTTCTCCCAATATTCTTTCCATTTCTAACAAATGATATTTTAAAAGAAAAAAAAAAAAAGAGGAAGAAAAAAATCTGTAAAACTGATCAATATATTAAAAAAGTCAGAAAATACATGCCTGTGTACTTCCATCTTTTCAAAAGAATATGATCTCTTCAAACTGTTAATAGCATCTTTCTTTTTTTCCCTCTTTTTTGCAAGGCAATTGGGCTGACCCTGACTTGGTCACATAGCTATTAAGTGTGAAGTGTCTGAGGATGTATTTGAACTCAAGTCCTCTTGACTCCAGGGCCAGTGCTCTATCTAGTATGACATCAACTACCCCATCTAATAGCATCTTGATAGCCATAGAATTTGAGAATTTCAGAACTAGTCCAATTTCCTCATTTTAATGATAAGGAAACTGAGGACCCTGAGTTGATATGACTTGGGATTGGATTATATAAATATATACAAATATATCATTACAGAATGGCATGTAGCATCCAAAATTCTGACAAAATTTTGTGCTTATTATTGTGCTTATAATCTCTTTATTTGCTTGCTTGCAAAAAATATTCATGTTAGTTTTGCTTCCTCAAATAGATTGGAAGCTCTTTGAGCACAGGTATCATATTTTATAATCTGTAGCCTCACTTTGATGGCACTTGTCAATCTGGCTTTACAACAGTCTCTATGATACTCTTTCCTCAGAGCTCTGGTCCCGTTAGCCAGATCTATTTAACCAGAACACACTCAATATATATTTTTCCCTCTTTACTCTCCCACTCATCTTGATGGCCCTCTGCTTTCTGAATCCTATCATCCTTTAAGACTGATGAAATCTTATTTTGTTTGTAAAGCTGGTCATCTGTGTTAACTGTTATTTCTCCCTCTTTTAAACAAACATCTTTTGATATGTTTTGTTTGAAATTTACTCAGTTCATCAACAATCTGTGTCTGTTGGCTGTCCAGAACTCTGCTAGGTGCTGGGGATACTATCATTACAGAAAGGACATCTGAGTTAGTTTCCATGTTGATCCCATCTTCATTTTCTCTGATTTCTCTTTCCAAAACATTCCACCCTCACCCTGTTTGTGGTATTTTCTGTTAGAGTATAAGCTCCATGAGGATATTGTCTTTAGATAAGAGACACCTTCAGCCCATCTAAATAATTATCTTAGCCCTAGTGTTGTACATTAAATGGACTCCTTTGGGCATTATGAAAGTGTCTAGTCACCTTTCCTTGTCCCTTTACTTTGAATATGCAATGTTTTCTTGTTCTGATAACACTCAGCTGATATTGCAGGTATTGACTGCTGCATAGCAGATATTCCCTTTGAAATCTCCCTTTTTCCTTTTGCTGATTTCCCCTTTCTCTATTCTTCTCTCCTATGAAATACTTTCCTTATCTATCTTCAGAATACTGCTGATTAGCTGCATACTCTAAATGGGCCTGAGAAGTTATAAAAACTAAATCTGTTTCCTAGGAAACAGAAACTGCTAGCAGCACACAGTCTTCCTTAGCATTCTAATAAATTTCACTTTCATTTTAGCTTCCTGTTTGTTCTTCATTCTTAAAGAAGACCATGCTATCAGGAAGGTGATGCCATGACATGCAAGTCATGGATTAAATTGGATTTAAGTCAGGGTGGGCTGTGCAGTCACCAGCGTCATTTTCTCCTCTGGAGTTATCTGGAGGTTTAGGAGCAAGATACAGATCAAGATAAATGGAGATGGCCCAGGGTACAAAGGGAGACTTTTTTTTTTTTTTTTGATAACATCTTTACACTTCCAATAGACTTGGGATGGAAAATACCATCCACATCCAGAGAGAAAACTACCGAGACTGAGTGTGAATCGAAGCATGTTATTTTCACTGTTTTTTTGTTTGCTTTTTCTTTCTCACTTTTTTTTTTTCCCCTCTCTCTCTTTTGGTCTGATTTTTCTTGCACAACATGACAACTACAGAAATAGGTTTAAAAGGACTGCACACGTTTCACCTATATCAGATCAGCTAGCTTGCTGTTGAGGAGGGGGGAGGGAAAGGAGAAAGGGAGAAAAATTTGGAACAGAGTCTTACAAAAATGAATGTTGAAAACTTTATGTGTATTTAGAAAAATAATACAATTGAGAAAAAAATAAAATAAGAACTCTTAAGGTCTTTATTCCTGGGTGCTTAAGCTCCCCTGGGCTGGTAAAGAAGCCAGGGAGAAAGCAGGAACATTAGCTGGGGAGAAGGGAGGGGAAGGCAATGTTGCCTGTGAGAGATTATGAGGTGGAAGGTCTTCCAGATATTGGCTCAGAGGCCAGAAATGAAAGATCTTTTAGGGACTTTCTAGTAGCGGAGTAGTCTGGTTGGGCAGGACCCTAGTTCATGAGGGGGAGTAGTGGGAAAGAAAGGGGCTTCTGTAGCTGGACAGTAGTGTCTGTGTTTTTTTCTTGCTGCCTCAAATCATCCACAGAGATACAAATACCCCAAGCAGTGACTAAAACAAATAAGAATGCCCCCTCAACTTCATCACTGTGGAAATTCTGCCCCTCTGGGCCATGCTCCAGGCCTGCAGTTTTCTGAAGTCTTTTCTGTACAACCTTCTATAAGGTGATCTCTTCCTTCTTTTCTATATCCTAACTAATGCTTATTGTGTCTTCCACTTGGTTGGGATGTGTATATACATATTATGCCTATATTTATATATTATTATATACACTATGTTCTGTACATTAGAGACTTGTGTGTATGTATATATGTATATACACAGATGTATAAAATACATATGTGACAAATACATATATGTGTATAAAATACATATGTAACATATATTTGTTACACACATATAAATATAGATATAGAATGCTGTGTCTTAATTTTCTCTATTGTATATCTGTTGGTGCCAATGAGATTATAAGCTCCTGAGTGGCATAAACTAAGTTTTATGCTTTATGTTCTCAGGAGACTATAGTATCTTCAGTATACTAAGCTTATAGATACTTGTCCAGTAAGAAAAGTTAGAATGTTTTCACAAAAGGGCCCTTTTCCTGATTTAAAACCTTAGTACTGAGCCTGAAAATACTACCTTCTCTTAATTCCTTACTTTTTCTACCTTGTTCTTAGGTGTATTGAGCCTTGACATCCATCTCTTGAGTGCAGACAGACCATCTATCATACAGATGATCTGAAGACCTCAAATTAATGTGGGCTGCATGGAAACATGCCTAAAAATATGAAGAAAGATTTTGACAGATTGACAGGAATGTTTGTTGCTGTTTGGCAAAGCATGTTTCCATCATTCTTTCAGGCTGCCTTTATCTTCTGCTCAGGCAGTCCACTCAATCGTGAGGCATTTATGTTTGTCTTATTTCTGCTTAGGTAAATGTGTGATACCTTATATACATAAATGTGCAGTCATTAGCAATGTTCTTTGGGCCTGTTGCTTCAAGGGGTCATAGTTGACCAGAGTACATGGTAATTGTTTTCCTGTCTTGATGTAGGTGATATGTTAGAGGAGTGTTTAAAAGAATGCTAACTATTTAAAGCCCTCTCTGTTACCAAGTGGAAATAATTGTTGTTTTCTTAAGTTTAATTTAAAGTGATGATGTTTAGCATAGGTGCCCTGGTTTTGTAAAAAGGGAGATTATCTAAAGTCTAGAATGCTGGGAAAGATGGGGCAAGAAAAATCCACCTGTATTTTGATTGGAAACTAGAGATATATAATCAGAACCTTTCATTTTATAAATATAGGTACTCTGACTCTTCTTATTCTTTTATGTACCATCAAATGCCAAGTTCTATCAATTTTGCTTCCACAATATTTCTCATGTCCATCTTTCCATTTCTTTTATCATTATATCATGATCCACATACAGCTGAATTGTTGTATCAGCCATTTAACCAACCTTACACTTCTACTTTTTCCTCCCTCTTGTCCCTCCTATTGCCTTCTAGATAAAGCTTCAATTTCTTAGTCTGACTTTCAGGGCCCTCTCTCTACATTTGGTATCACTCAGTTTTTCCATCCTTCTCTTTGCTGACTTGTCTCTATACTTTATGCTCCACCACTTACTGCTTACATTTTTCTGCCTCCTGTCATTTTGTGTCTGAAATGCTCTTATCTGTTACCTCTGTTGAAATCCTTCTCTCCTTCAAGACTTATTTAACATGCTCCTCTCCCTTCCTCCTCCCCACAATAAGAAGGATTTTGACAGAATGACAGGAATGTTTATCATGGTTGGGCAGAATGTGTACCCAGCATTCTTTCAGGCCGTGAAGCCATTCCTTATGCTCCCAGTCAGAATTAATCTTTTCTTCTTTAGATCTCACAATAGCGTTCTGTGTTTCACTTAAGCAATTAGCATTATCTGTTTTGCATTATGGCTTTATGAATGTGTGTGTTGAATCCCTCGAATATAAACTGCTTGAGCCAGAGAATTATTTTGCTTTGTATATGCAAATGCTATATATGTTTAATACTATAAATTATTTGCCAAAGTGTAGAAATTAGAATTTTAAAGCTATTAGGAAATAAAGACTCTAATTGCACATTAGTGTCCTAATTACAGATCAAATTTTAGTAATAACCTTTAGGTGGAGGAGAGCCGGAAATCTTAGTAAGAAGGGTGAATGTGAATTCATTGTGCTTCCATTTTAGCATCCCTTAAGCTCCTATGTTTCCAGATAAAGAAATAGGGAGAATACAAAAAAGGTCCCTAGAGAGTTCCAATAGCTACACTCATGACTTAGTTTTTAGTTTTAGCTGTTGACCATTCTAGATTTTGAGAAAGTAAATACTCTGCTGCTACCACCATTGATCTATATCCAAAAAGTGCCTTTCACAAATTTGGGCAGATTTGAACAAAGCTTGAAACTTTTTATATTAAATTTCAATTTTTTTTTAATTTTTAAAATTTACTTTTATTCTGACTTAGCAAATGTCAAATAAAATGGGTATTTCCATTTACATATTAGGATAGAAAGAGGACTATACATGAAACTGTGGACTTCTATTATGTACATCTTGCTTTAATTTTAAAGTGTATAATAAATTCAACCTGTAGCTTTCAAAACTGTCCTGTTTGTTCTGACCTTTTTGTTTTGTTTTGTTTTTTGTTTTTTCTTGGTATTTTTCCTTTTTTATTGTAATAATTTCATTTATTTTTAATACACATTGCTTTATGAATCATGTTGGAAGAGAAAAATCAGAACAAAAGGGAAAACCATGGGAGAGATAAAAAAACAGAAAAAAGAAGTGAACATAACATGTGTTAATTTGCATTCAGTCGCCTTAGTTCTTTTTCTGGACGAAGATAGTATTTTCTGTCCAAAGTCTATTGGGATTGCTTTGAATCACTGAATTGCTGAAAAGAATCAAGTCTTTCATAGTTGATCATCACATATTTTTACTGTTATTGTGTACAATGCATTCCTGGTTCTCTGGTTCTGCTCATTTCGCTCGGCATCAGTTCATGTAAATCTTTCCAGGCTTTTCTGTAATGAGCTTGTTCATCATTTAAAAAAAAAAACAACAAAAAAACCCCCCCAATAATATTCTATTACCTCTTCATGGTGTTTTTCAAGGTTTTCCAGTATTCCTCTCTTCTTGCTTTTATTGTTTTGGATTTTTTTTTTTTTTAATTTGTGAATGCTTTCTCCCTTACCTGATAAGGATATGAAAGTTGATAGAACCCAGCTTTATTGCAGCTGTGGTAGCTAGCAACCCAATGAAGTGTTACTCCTCTGGCCTCTCTTTAGTCTGCTCCCCTGCATTTTCTGGGTGGTTAGAAGTTTCTGCTGTCAGATACAGAATGCCTACTGGGGCTTCAGTTTATATGCTGTAGGGAAGCTGGCCCAGAATGCTGAGGGGAGTTCAGGGCAGAGGACTGAAATTTTAATACTTCACTTCCTTTTGTGCTGCTAATGAACCGATTTTTTTTTTTAAATTTTTTTTTTAGTTCTTTAATTTATGAGTAAATTGTAATTTTTAAAAATCCAGCATCTGATTGGTATAATCAGACTCCCAAGAAACTATTTTAATGAACTAGAAAAAATAACAACAAAATTCATATGGAAAAATAAAAGGTTGAGAATTTCAAGGGAATTAATGAAAAAAAAGTCAGATGAAGGTGGTCTAGGCGTACCTGATCTAAAGCTATATTATATAGCAGCAGTCACCAAAACCATTTGGTATTGGCTAAGAAATAGACCAGTTGATCAGTGGAACAGATTAGGTACAAAGGACAAAAAAGGGTACATTTATAGCAATCTAGTGTTTGACAAACCCAAAGATGCCAACATTTAGGATAAAAATTCATTATTTGAAAAAAACTGTTGGGAAAACTGGAAATTAGTATGGCAGAAATTAGATATGGATCCACACTTAACACCATATACCAAGATAAGATCAAAATGGGTGCATGATTTAGGCATAAAGAATGAGATCATAAATAGATTAGAGGAACAGAGGATAGTCTACCTCTCAGACCTGTGGAGGAGGAAGGAATTTATGACCAGAGAACTAGAGATCATTATTGATCACAAAATAGAAGATTTTGATTACATCAAACTAAAAAGTTTCTGTGCGAACAATACTAATGCAAACAAGATTAGAAGGGAAGTAACAAATTGGGAAAATATTTTTAATAGTTAAAGGTTCTGATAAAGGTCTCATTTCCAAAATATATAGAGAACTGACCCTAATTTATAAGAAATCAAACCATTCTCCAATTGATAAATGGTCAAGGGATATGAACAGACAATTTTCAGATGATGAAATTGAAACTATATCCACTCACATGAAAGAGTGTTCCAAATCACTACTGATCAGAGAAATGCAAATTAAGACAACTCTGAGATACCACTACACACCTGTCAGATTGGCTAAGATGACAGGAACAAATAATGATGAATGTTGGAGGGGATGTGGGAAAACTGGGACACTGATACATTGTTGGTGGAGCTGTAAATGGATCCAGCCATTCTGGAGAGCAGTTTGGAACTGTGCCCAAAAAGTTATCAAATTGTGCATACTTTTTGATCCAGCAGTGCTACAATTGGGCTTATATCCCAAAGAAATACTGAGGAGGGGAAAGGGACCTGTGTGTGCCAAAATGTTTGTGGCATCTCTTTTTGTAGTGGCTAGAAACTGGAAGATGAATGGATGTCCATCAATTGGAGAATGGTTGGGTAAATTATGGTATATGAAGGTTATGGAATATTATTGCTCTGTAAGAAATGACCAGCAGGAGGAATACAGAGAGGCTTGGAGAGACTTGCATGAACTGATGCTAAGTGAAATGAATAGAACCAGAAGATCGCTGTACACTTCAACAACAATGCTGTATGAAGATGTATTCTGATGGAAGTGGAAATCTTCAACATAAAGAAGATCCAACTCACTTCCAGTTGATCAATGATGGACAGAAACAAGTACACCCAGAGAAGGAACACTGGGAAGTGAATGTAAATTGTTAGCACTAATGTCTATCTACCCAGATTACTTACACCTTTAGAATCTAATATTTAATGTGCAACAAGAAAATTGGATTTACACACATATATTGTATCTAGGTTATACTGTAACACATGTAAAATGTATGGGATTGCCTGTCATCTAGGGGAGGGAGTAGAGGAAAGGAGGGGAAAATTTGGAAAAATGAATACAAGGGATAATGTTATAAAAATTATTCATGCATATATACTGTCAAAAATTTATAATTATAAAATTAATTAAAAAAATAAAATTTTTTTAAAAAAATCCAGTAGCTTTGTGGCTGTGATCATATGTAGCATGTGGTTATGTAAATGGTAAAAAAAATTTTTTTTGATTGAATTTTTTTAGTCAATTTTTATCTTTGAGACATATAGAAGCCATAATTTTGGCTATAGCTCTGCTGATAGAATTGTTTCTAATATTGTCTTTACTGTGTTTATAAAAGTAGCCCTTCTAAATAAAACCTAGACTCAGGTGAGCCAGCAGAAGGAGGGAGTAGAGTATGTGTGTGACTCTGTTAGCCTATTTCCTTGACAGTGGGGCCGTGTCTTTTACTTTTTATATTTATGTCCCTTTGTGTACTTAGTACACAAATTTTGGGACTCAATTGAGAACTTGCTTGACTATAGATAGAGCCTCTTATTTTTCTTTTTTCTTTTTTTTTTTTTTTACTTTTGGAGGCACTCTGGGTTAAGTGACTTCCCCAGGGTCATATAGTTGGTAAGTATCTGAAGTATCTGAAACTTGGATTTGATCTCAGATACTCTTGGACTCCAGGGCTCATGCTGTTTTTTCCCTGTGTTATCTAGCGGCCCCATAGGTTTATTCTTGCTACTCATGGATTGAAGTGGTTAGAGAGAGGTGGGGCTTTCATATTTGGGACTTTGCCTTTGGGTGAAAAATAGTTTTTGAACTGGATCTCTCAAGTCTAATAGTACACTTTCTTCAATGGTGTTAGGTAATATTTTAAGCAGTTAGAAAGGGGAGTTGGTGGCTTGCTTTTTAGTTGTCATCAAATTCAAATTGAACCCAGAAAATCCTAAAATTTTGAGTGTAGACAGTGAGGTGGTAATTATGGTCTTGACTGTTCTAAATCATTGCAAATGTCTTTTCTAACTCTGTTCTCTCTTTTGTGATTGTCTTTTTTTTTTTTTTTTTCTAACGTCTGGCAGCCTGTAAACTCCATCAAAGCTTGTTAAGACCTTTGTGGTCAGGAATGCATCCAGAGGAAATAGGCCCATAAATTGCTTTTCTCAAGACTTTAATAAAGTTTGTGATGTACCTTTCATGGTTCAATAGTTAGTTCCTTAAGTTCACTTTGTTTATAATTAATTAGAGGTCTGGTCTTTTTGTCTAGCTTGTTCCATTGTCAGTGCTGGGCCCTAGTCGGTGGTAAGAGAGTGCTGCGCTGCTTGCAGTTTTCCTGTTGGGGGAACCCTGGCTGCTTAACAGTCAATTTTCCTTTGTTAAGAGCTGCAGGTAATCAGCCCCTTCCGTGTCTACTTCATCTCTTACAACATAGTGGCAATCCTGCTTTTTGGAGGTTTGAATGCCCCATCTGCTACTGTTGCTGCCTGAGTGTGAGTACTCTTAACTGGTAATAAGAGTGCTTGGTTTTAAGGATTAGATTGCTCTCTGGGAAGTAAAGATTGTTCACTTATGGTATTGGGGGTAGGAATGGTGGGGAGAGGAGAAATATACTTTGTTTTGGTCTTTTTATTTTTATATTATTAATATATAGATAATTTTTTTTTTTTTACCCGTCTGGCCCTTTCTCACTTTTTAAGATAAGGGAATTGGGATTCATTTGTTACAATGTTTTAAAATCCTAATATTTTTCCTTAATTTATTAATCAAAGCTAATTAAGGATTGTCTTGAATTTTTAAAAAGTTGCCTTTTATACATAGTCATCTGTAATTTCTTTTTAATTGTTTTCAATATTTTTGTACTTTTCAAAGATAAAGGAAGACTCATTTCAGAGCAGAAGTAGGAAGGTTTACATAGTCAGCTATTTTTCTAGCAGCAGAATGTTGTTGTTAAAACTCACTAAGATTTTGGCAATATATTGTCAATTTGGAAAAATGGTTTGCTGAGTATTTCAGAAGAGCAGATGCTTTCTCAGATTTATTTTTAATGAGTAGATAGATTTACTTGGTAGCACCTGCTGTTTTGGAGGCCAAACTACTTTTAAAAGTAAAGTTGTCCTAATGAACGTATTTTTAATTAGAATTTAGAGGGAGAGAAATATTTTCTTAATGGAGTTTCCATCTTTTGGATTCTTTGGGATGTTTTGATCCTTTAAAACAACATTTGATATACAAACAAACTATTTTGTGTCACTTGGAGAATTTTGCTTTGAAATTTTAAGGAGTTAGATTAAAAGATCTGTTTCCTTCCCATGTTTAAGCCCATGTTTGTCAGAAGCAGTGCTGAAGAAAATCCCCTTTGTGATAGGCGAGGGAATGTAGAATTGTTATAACAAGTTCTCTTTAACAGTCCCACTTATTACAGTGGAATTTTATTGTGTGGGATTTTATACTGTGACAACATTATAAAGGCACACAATTTTGAAAGACATAAGAACTCTGATCAAGTTTGTTACAATCACAGTTCCAGAGGACCAATGATGCAGCATAGCCCCAGCTTTTGAGAGGGAAGTGATAGATTCAACTTGCAAAATAAGGTCTTGGGGAGAAAGAATAAATGCTTGTTAATTGGGAAAAAAAAGTTTAAAAAGATGTAACTCAAAAAGCTTGTACTTTGGTAGCTTTTTGCAATTTATAGAAAAAAAAGCCCCAAACTATGAAGCAGAAAGCAGTAGTATTATTACATTTTACAGATGAGGAGGAAACTGAGGCTCAGAGAGGTTATGACTTATTTGTCCATGGTCACACAACTTCTAAATATTCACCAATTATGTTTTTCTCTAGGTTTTTTGAAATTTTTTTTCTTTTATTTCTTCTTTAGCAGCTTCTGTTACTTTCCTAGTCATGTGCTTGTTCACTTACACTGGAGAGTGGTACCAGTCAGTACCACTGTTCTCTCATCAGAAATGAGTTAAGCTGGCTATGTCTTCTCTTCCTACTTCCCTCCCATAGTTCAATTTATGCTGAAATACATTTGAGATCTTGCATTTGTTTGTATATGTTTACAAATATACAACCCAATTACAATTAAAGAGTATTCAAAACAAAAAAGGCCTTTTGGAAGGAAAATTTAGTGAAAAACCCATGTCTAAGGCATTAGATGTGTTATAAGATAACTGTACTAATTTTCATTTGTGATTCTTGGGAAGCTAATGAATTATTTTAACTACTTATTTTCTCTTTTCTTTAAACAAGACTTTTAACTAGCTTGCTAGTGTTGGTAGCATGGAAGTTATAGTAATTATGAAGTGAAATTCCATTTCTCCTTAGGTTTTCATGAAACAATGAAGTAAAGCTATAAAACTTAGAGCACCTGAAAAAAGAACAATGATTGTCAATATCAGCAAACTGAATTCTTTTCTAAAACTAAAATATTAGGTAGCAGTTTATATTCCAAACAGTTTGGTTTTTATTTTGATAATATTTTGTTTGTTTTGGGATGACTTTGTACATGTGCAGTGTACTCTTGTTTATATCAATCTTATAGATACTGGGTGTCGGGGTGGGAGGAGTGCAGAGGAAGGAATGTGGAGGTGGTAGGAGGTATGGCTAAGTATCTTTATTCTCTATTTTTTCCCCATCCCGTCTGAATTGGAGGAAAATCAATATATACACTGAGTCTCAACTTGACAGAGAATGAGAATTAGTGGTAAAAGATAGCTTGTTTCCATTGTAGATTGAAAGGCAAAATTAAATGAGCCTTAGTATTTAGCAAGCTAGAATCCTGAGGAAATAAGAATGGCTCTGTTTAGACAGATGGGCCTATGGATAAATAAAAGACATTGGTAATGAAAAAAAACATTTTCCTTAAATAAATAAATAAACCTTGATGTGTTACCCTTAGTATTAATTTGAGATTCCTCTAAATTGAATTACAGGGAGGTTCTTGGATCCTTAGAAGGTAATATCCTACAGTAATGAAAAGAATAAGGGTGTGTGATCATCACTTATTATATATCCTCTGACCATGAGTCTTATATCATTGTTTAAAAAAAAAATTATTTTTTCCCCTTTTAAACCTTCCATCTTCTGCTTCAACTTTTGCATCTATTCTAAAGCCACTTCCCATATGTAGGATGTCTGCTATTTCCTTCTGCACAGCATGATTTCTAGCCTCAGGTGAGAAGAGGAACCAGATGATCTTCTAACCCAGTGTGCCTTCCATTTTTCATTGCATATATTCCCTAAGGAAAGGCAGGCGTCTGGCTGGACCTTTTGCTTTTGCAAAAGATGCTCCTTTAGATCACATTCTCCAATCATAGGTGGTGTCCCTCAGGGATCTGTCCCTAGTCCTCTTCTGCTCTTTATATTATGTCACTTGGTGAGCTTATTTTCTGTCATGTATTTAATTGCCATCTTAATGCTGATGATTCCCACAAATACCTTTCCTGCCCCAAACTCTCTGCTGACCCTCAATCTCACATCTGTCAAGTGCCTTTTAGACATCTTGAACTAATAGCCAGTAGACATCTTAAGTTGTTTAAAATCAAACTCATTATTTCCCTTCCTCAGCCTTGAGATCAAGGAGTGTCTTTAACTTCTTTTTTACCCACAATGCTTATAGTACCTAGCATGTAGTAGTCACTTGATAAATGTCTCATTTACCAAAATTTTGACTTGTTTTTCATGATTTTCTTATGTTACTCATTTCTCTCCCCAAATTTTCGTCTCCTCACTTGATTTTCAAAATTTTTTTGAGCTCTTCCATGGCCTGAGACCAGTTTATATTTTTCTTGGAGGCCTTGATTTGTTATCTTTTCAGTATGTTAATGTGTGTTTTGATTTTCTTTGTTGCCATAGTAACTTCCTATAGTCAAAAATCTTTTTCTGTTTGCTCATTTTCCTAGCCTATTACTTGAATTTTAACTTTTTGTTAAAGTGGGCTATGCTTCCAGAGTTGGGGGCTGCAATGTCCCAAACTTCAAGAAGTTTGTATAGCTGTTTTCAAAGATACTTTTAAGGACCTATAAGTTTTCAGTTCTTTCAAGGTGGTATAATCCTTATAAGAAGAAGCATGTTTACTACTCTCCTGGCCTGTGCTCTGCTTTGTGAATGACCACAAGTATTTTTCTGCCCTGGGACTGTTGAGGAGGATTTTCACTCCATTGTGGCTGCAAACTCTGGTTGCTAGTGCTCCTCTTCATCCTGGGAGTGGCCCCCAAGATTGTGATCCAGACTGGAGGATAGGCAGAGCAAAACAATACTGCCTTAGTGATAGAAAAGAGACCCCTGGAATCTCCTCCTGACCAGTTGTTCGACCTCCTTATAGTCTGTGGACTGAGACCTCCAAAAACCAATGTTACCACTGCTGATTTAATGGCTTCCAAGGTCTGCTCCTGGCTTTTTGAGGCTAGAACTATGTTGGCATGGCCTGCACCAGATTCTCTACTCTCACCCAGGTGTGACTGACCTTTTCTGCTGACCTCCTAAGTTGTCCCTGGCATCTGTGGGCTGAGGTGTTTGGAAATTGTGTCTGCTTCCACTGATGAGATCACCCTGAGGCCTGATCCTGGTCTGCTGGGGCTCAGGGTTGTGTTGGCACAGTTTTTGCCAGACTGCACCATTTCACCCCAGTGTGACAAATCTCTCCTGCCAGCCCTCCATTCTGTCCTGGACTGAAAAATTACTCATTCTGTTCTTTTGTGGGTTCTGATGCTTCAAAACTTGTTTAGAGTCATTACCAAAAGGTTTTTGGAGGATCTTGGGGAAGAGGTTAGTAGAATCCCTGCCTTTACTCCACCATCTTGACTCTTAACCTAGTCTTCCTCCCCACCCCAAGGCAATTGTGGTTAAGTAACTTGCCCAGGGTCACACAGCTAGGAAGTATTAAGTGTCTGAGGACAGATTTGAACTCAGTTCCTCCTGACATGTGGGTTGGTGCTCTATCCACTGCGCCACCTAACTGCCCCCAACATAGATTTTCAAAAGAAGTAATAGTGTAAAATGGACATTGATGTTTTATTTTAAAAATCCCTTATGTTGTGTCAGAGCACTATGAAGTAGTGGAGTTTTGTTGGGTTTTTTTTGGTCTTTTTGTATTGAAGTTAAAAAGGAATAAAAAAAATTTTTTTTTAAAGCCTGTTGGCCTGATTTCTGAGTAAAAAAAACAATGAAAAGTCACAATGAGTCATTTTTTTCCAGCCAAGAGCATTTTAGGACATCTGAAAGAAAGGTCTACAGACACTTAGGTAGGGACTAGTCAGGAACAAAGCAGCACTGGCTATAGAGTAACAACAGTGCCCAGAGAAAGCAAAAAGTAAATACATGGTCCAAAAGATGTTCTGGGGACTCCTTTACTAGCAGTGGCTACAGGATTAGGTGCCAGTTGGCAGCTTTGCTGCCTATTGTCCAGTTTGAGGTTGCAGCTCTAGTGTCACAAGGAATAATAGCAGTTAAGTGGGAATAAGGTCCTAACTGGGTAAATATAAAAACTCAGACCAGGAAGACAGTGGCCAGATATCTTCCTAGATTATACTTTGGAAGCTTTAAAAACTTAGAGACTCTGACCTTTCTATGAAAGTAGCAGCACATAAAAGACAAACTTAGACCAGACATCCCTCCATAGGTAAGCATACCTCAACTCTCATATAAAGTTCAAAGTTAGAAGTTAAAAAAAAAAAAAAAAAAGAAAGAAGAATCTGACCATAAAGAGTTACTATAATGATGGAAAAGTCCAAGACACAAACTCATAAGAAGACTATGGCTTGGAAATACCAACAAGCAAAGACTCAAAGAATAAATACAGATTGAATACAAATGCAAGAATTCCTAGAAGAACTAAAGAAAAGGATTTTTAAAATAGCAAAAAACATTTTTTTAAAATCAACTGAGTGGTAGAGGGAAAATTTGGAAGAGAAATTAGAACAATATAGAAAAATTATGAAAAGAGAATTAACAGCCTAAGAGAGGCATAAATAAAATTCCGAAGAAAATATCTCCTTTAAAACCAGAATTAGCCAAATAATAAGAGGTACAAAACCTCACTGAAGAAAATAATTCCTTAAAAACTAGAAGAATGGCTCTCCATTATATATTGCAAAACAATAAAATCAAAAGACTTAAAAAATAGAAAAAAAATATGAAATATCTCATAGGAAAAACAATTGATCAGCAAATTAGCTTGAGGAGAAATAATTTAGAAATTACTGAGCCGCCTAAAAGCCATGATCAAAAAAGCTTAGATGTCCTATTTTTTAAAAAATTAATTTTTTTGTTTTCAAAATACATGCAAAGATAGTTTTAAACATTAACCCTTGCAAAACCCTGTGTTCCAAATTTTTCTCCCTCCCTTCCCCAAACCCCTCCCCTATACAGCGAATCCAATATATATGGTAAACATGCTCAATTCTTCTATACATATTTCCATATTTGTGCTGCACAAGAAAAATTAGACTAAAAAGGGAAAAAATGAGAAAGAAAACAAAAAGCAACCAAACAACAAAAAAAGATACTATGTTGTTATCTACATTAAGTCCCCACAGTCTTCTTTCTGGATGCAAATGACTCTTTATCACAAGTTTATTGGAATTGGCCTGAATCGCTCACTGTGGAAAAGAACCATATCCATCAGAATTGATCATCACATAATCCTGTTGTTGCTGTTAGATATTCTATATTAAGAAAGGAATTTTAAAAAGGAAAACTTTTGAGTCAATCTTAGAACCAGAGGGCAAAATAAAAATTAAAAAGTCTGTAGATCATCTTTTGAAAGAAGTCTCAAAATGAAAACTCTTAAGACTAGTATAGCCAGATTCTAGAGTTCCCAAGTCAAGGAGAAAATTCTGCAGGCAGACCAAAAAAAATTTCAAATACATGGAGCTATAATAAAGGACACACAAGATTGAGTAACTATTTCTATGAAAGAAGAGGGGCTTGCAATATAATATTTGGAAACCAAAGGAGCAGCTAGAATTACAAGCAAAAATAATCTACCCAATAAAACTAAATATTATACTACTTGGAAGGAAATTGATATTTAATGAAATAGAGGATTTTCAATCATTCCTGATGAAAATATCAGAGTTAAATTGACAGTTTGATATTCAAATATAAGATTTGAGAAGCATAAAAAAGTACACATAAAAAAAATCATAAGGAAATATAAAAAGGTAAACATGTGAGGAATCCTAAGTTTAAACTTAATTTGTTTACATGTTACCCTTAAGAACTTTATTATCATTCGGACAGTTAGAAAAAGTCTACTTAGAAAGCATGGTGATAATACTACTTTGTTGAAATGAAAAAAAAAAATGGAAGCATGAAAAGAATTTACTGAGAGAATTGATAAGGAAGAGAAAATCAAGGGAAGGCAGAAAATTATTTCACCTAAGAGAAGTGCATAAGGAAGAGTTTATTTTTAATAATAGCCTTTTATTTTCAAAATACATGCAAAGATAGTTTTCAGCATTCACCCTTATAAAACCTCGTGTTCCACATTTTTCTCCCTCTCTTCCCCCTACCTTCCAGCAAGAAATCTAATATAGATTAAATATATGCAATTCTTGACTCTAATTTATAAGAAATGAAGCTATTCTTCAATCTATAGTCAAAGGATATATACAGACAATTTGCAGATGATGAAATTGAAACTATTTCTACTCATATGAAAAGGTGTTCCAAATCATTATTGATCAGAGGAATGCAAATTAAGACAACTATGAGATACCACTACACACCTGTCAGATTGGCTAAGATGACAGGAAAAGATAATGGTGAATATTGGAGGGGATACGGGAAAATTGGGACACTGATGTATTGTTGGTGGAGTTGTGAAAGAATCCAGCCATTCTGGAGAGCAATTTGGAACTATGCCCAAAAAGTTATCAAACTGTGCATACCTTTGATTCAGCAGTGCTACAATTGGGCTTATATCCCAAAGAAATACTAAAGAGGGGAAAGGGACCTGTATGTGCAAAAATGTTTATGGCAGCCCTTTTTGTAGTGGCTAGAAACTGGAAATTGAATGGGTGCCCATCAATTGGAGAATGGTTGGGTAAATTGTGGTATATGAATGTTATGGAATATTATTGTTCTGTAAGAAATGACCAGCAGAATGATTTCAGAAAGGCCTGGAGAGACTTACATGAACTGATGCTGCGTGAAATGAGCAGAACCAGGAGATCATTACACACTTCAACAACAATGCTGTATGAAGATGTATTCTGATGGAAGTGGCTATCTTCGACAATGAGAGCATCCAATTCAGTTCCAGTTGATCAGTGATGAACAGAACCAGCTACACCCAGTGAAAGAACACTGGGAAATGAGTATGGACTGCTGGCATTTTTGTTTTTCTTCCCAGGTTATTTTTACCTTTATAGGTCACATTTTTCTTGTGCAACAAAAGAACTGTATAAATATGTACACATATATTGTATTTAAGATGTACTTTAACATGTATGAGACTGCCTGCCATCTAGGGGAAGGTATGGAGGGAAGGAAGGGAAAAGTTGGAACAGAAGTGATTGCAAGGGTTAATGTTGAAAAATTACCCATGCATATGCTCTGTCAATAAAAAGCTACAATAATAAAAAAGATAATAAATTAAAAAACATGCAATTATTCTATACATATTTCAACATTTCTCATGCTACACAAGAAAAATCAGATCAAAAAGAAAAAAATGAGAAAGAAAAAAAGTAAACAACAAAAAAAAGTGAAAATACACTGTTATGATTTACATTCAGTCTCCATAGTCCTCTTTCTGGATTCAGATGATTCTCTCCATCACAAATCTATTAGAATTGTTCTAAATCACCTCATTGTTGAAAAGAACCACATCCATCACAATTGAGTATAATCTTCTTGTTGCTGTGTACAATGTTCTCCTGGTTCTCTTCACTTCACTTAAAATTAGTCCATGAAAGTCTCTCTAGGCCTTTCTGAAATTATCTTGCTTGCAGTCACCAAAACCATTTGGTACTGGCTAAGAAATAGAACGGTAGATCAGTGGAACAGATTAGATACAAAGGACAAAAAAGGGTACATCTATAGCAATCTAATCTTTGACAAACCCAAAGATACCAACATTAGGGACAAAAATTCATTATTTGGAAGAAACTGTTGGGAAAACTGGAAATTAGTATGGCAGAAATTAGATATGGACCCACACTTAACACCATATACCAAGATAAGATCAAAATGGGTCCATGATTTAGGCATAAAGAATGAGATCATAAATAGATTAGAGGAACAGGGAATAGTCTACCTCTCAGACCTGTGGAGGAGGAAGGAATTTATGACCAGAGGAGAATTAGAGATCATTATTGATCACAAAATAGAAGATTTTGATTACATCAAACTAAAAAGTTTCTGCACAAACAATACTAATGCAAACAAGATTAGAAGGGAAGTAACAAATTGGGAAAATATTTTTAAAAGTAAAGGTTCTGACAAAGGTCTCATTTCCAAAATATATAGAGAACTGACCCTGATTTATAGGAAACCGAACCATTCTCCAATTGATAAATGGTCAAAGGATATGAACAGACAATTCTCAGATGATGAAATTGAAACTATTTCCACTCATATGAAAAAGTGTTCCAAATCACTACTGATCAGAGAAATGCAAATTAAGACAACTCTGAGATACCACTACACACCTGTCAGATTGGCTAAGATGACAGGAACAAATAATGATGAATGTTGGAGGGGATGTGGGAAAACTGGGACACTAATACATTGTTGGTGGAGTTGTGAAAGAATCCAGCCATTCTGGAGAGCAATTTGGAACTATGCCCAAAAAGTTATCAAACTGTGCATACCCTTTGACCCAGCATTGCTGTTATTGGGATTATATCCCAAAGAAATACTAAAGAGTGGAAAGGGACCTGTATGTGCCAAAATGTTTGTGGCAGCTCTTTTTGTTGTAGCTAGAAACTGGAAGTTGAATGGATGTCCATCAATTGGAGAATGGTTGGGTAAATTGTGGTATATGAAGGTTATGGAATATTATTGTTCTGTAAGAAATGACCAGCAGGAGGAATACAGAGAGGCTTGGAGAGACTTACATCAACTGTTGCTGAGTGAAATGAGCAGAACCAGAAGATCACTGTACACTTCAACAACAATACTGTATGAGGATGTATTCTGATGGAAGTGGAAATCTTCAACGTAAAGAAGATCCAACTCACTTCCAGTTGATCAATGATGGACAGAAATAACTATACCCAGAGAAGGAACACTGGGAAGTGAATGTAAATTGTTAGCACTACTGTCTATCCACCGAGGTTACTTATACCTTCGGAAGCTAATAATTAATGTGCAACAAGAAAAAGGTATTTACACACATATATTGTATCTAGGTTATACTGTAACACATGTAAAATGTATGGGATTACCTGCCATGGGGGGAGGGAGTGGAGGGAGGGAGGGGATAATTTGGAAAAATGAATAAAAAAATTTTATTAAAAAAAAAAAGAAATTATCCTGCTTATCGGTTCTTATAGAACAATAATGTTCCATAATAATCATATACCATAATTTGTTCAGCCATTCCTCAACTGATGGGCATTCACTCAGTTTCCAATTCCTTACCACCACAAAAAGGGCTGCCACAAACATTTTTCCACATGTGGCAACTTAAACTCTTTTATGATTTCATTGGGCTACAGACCCAGTAGAGACACTGCTGCATCAAAGGGTCAGCAGAATTTGATAGCCCTCTGGGAAGGTTTTGTTATTCATTCATTTCAAATTGATCTCCAGAATGATTGAATGAGTTCACAACTTCACCAAACAAGGACAAGTTTTTACAATGGAAAGGAAAATGGAAAGAAGTGGACAATACTTAATGTCAGTCTCATTTGAACTGGGTCTAAATAGGAAGGACACACACACACACACACACACACACACACACACACAAATGTGTTGGGTAAGAAATCAATCTTACCTAACCGGGAGCCGAAAAGAATGGGCTAAGTGAAGGTGATGGGACAGTGATAAGAGAAAGAGTAGATTGAAACAGTGGTCAGAAGCAAAACAGACTTTTGAAGAAGGGACAGGGTTAAAAAAAAGAGAAGAATAAATAGAAGATAATAGGATGGAAAAAAATACACAGCAGTCATAACTGTGAATGAGTGAATGGAGCAAACTCTTATACATGGAAGAGGATATTAGAATCAGAACCTACCAACTTATTGTTTAAGTGACACAGTTGAAGCAGACACATTTAGGTTGAAATAAGGAGCTGAAGCAGAATTTATTATGCCTAAGTTGAAATAAAAAGATGGGTGGCAAATTGATCCCTTCTTAAACAAAACAAAGCACAAATAGACATAATTAAAAAGGGAATATTAGGGAATCTACATTTTGCTAAAAGGTACCAGACAATATCGATACTGAACATATTTGTATCTGATGACGTAGCATCCAAAATCTTGAAGGAAAAATTATAAGGAGAGGTAGTAGAACTATAATTCATTTAATTTTTCCTTCAATTTAATCTCTCTGAGACCTAAATGTAAATCTGAACTTAAATATTAAAATAGAAGTTAAAGAGATGAATCAAATTTTAGAAAAGTTAAGTATGATAGACTTCTGGATAAGATATCCACCTTCATTTCCCTCCTCTACCCAAAATATTTTTTGAAATATGCTGTTTAAAATTTTTTGGGGGGGGATTGAGGATCATGCATTACAGAGAGTCCAGTGATTCATAAATTATTTTTCCTTGATTGTTTTCCAGATCTCTGTGGAATGGTTGGCGGAAGTAGAAGATACTTTAGATTTTCTTTTCCTTTTTTTCAGTCTTTTATCTTTATTTTAATATTTCTTTTTTTGCATCATTATCTTCAATTATTCCATTGTAATTTTCAGGAAAATTATGGGGAAGATTTTGTTATTCATTTTTTATTTTTCCCTCTTGTCCCATGCTGATAATTCTCCTTCCAAGTCCCCCCCATAACTTTTATTTCTTTTTCATTTTCCTCTTTAATTTCTCATTTCATTGATTACAACCTTTTTAAAAATTTTATTTATTTTTAATTGTTGCTTCATCTTTTCTTGAGCATTGCTGTCACCATAATAACTTTTCATGGTGGGATTATTTTTTATCTGCTCATTCTCCTACCCTACTTAGTGGTTTTTTACTTTATGGTAAACCCAAGTTTTATGTACTTCCAAAAGTAGGTCTGAGCTGGTCTTATTGCTGCTCTCCTGGGGGTATTGAATCTTGTATCTTTCTAGGCTCTTAAGCATAGCTCAGAGTGGGCATTTGGAAGCCTTCCCTACTGCTAAAGTGGTCTGATCCAGGACCAAATCTGATTACTGCCCTCCTCATCTGACCTCTGCTTATTTCTAGGTTTGGGTTTAAGCCACAGCTCCTGGATTCAATCTCTGTTCCCAGTTGGGAAGCTTTGCTAGTTCAGATTGACAGAATTTCAAACTTCCTTTTGGTCTGGGATTCCTACTGTTATTATTCACTGCAGGCTTCAGACTGGGGTAGAGGCTGGAAATTAGACCCTTCTCTGCTTCTAGGCCCAAGCCGCACAGCTACTGCTTGTTTTTGAACTTGCTTCTCTCTCCATAGTTGTGTAGGGCTAGCAACTGCTCCCTACCCTGAAATGTCACTCCTAGGCCCATGTCCAGTCCTTGGTTTGCCCAGGATCTCTGATTTAGAATTGGCTAGGGAGCAGTAGAACTGTCTGTTGACATTCCTTCTGCTCAATGCACAAGGTTAAATTTTTCTTTATTGAATCTGGGACTCTTCCTCCTCTGCCTTACATACAGCCTCACTTTGGGCTGGAATGTTCCAAACACCATGCTTTCTGTTCTTCCACCATTCTGTCTCTACCCCTCTCCCCAAACTGAGTACCTTTTTCCCTCTCGAATACCTTTTGTGTATATCTTGTTTTAGTTTCTTCTTGGTGTCTGCAGAGTATAGCAGGGACTAAATTCTTCTCACTTTCCAAGAAAAATCAAAGAATGGAAAGTAATAGCAACATTTTACTTTTAAACAGTGTCTTTCAAAGAACTTAGAGGGCAGTCACATATTTGGCTTTGTCTTCACACCATTCTTTTAAAGTAGGCAGGAATCCTTTTTGCAAATGGAGCAATTTGTCCTAGAAATGGTAAGCCTACATGCCAGAATTAGTGATAGGAGCAATGCCCCAATTCAGGTGTCCTGACTCTTAGCTTAGGACTTTTTTCTCTTGCTACTCTTCCAACATACCAATTGCCCAGAGAGAAATAACAGCCATTGGTTTTCTTTTCTTACAAAAAATCAGAATTGTAAAGATGCTGTCACTTCTTCCAGTTGGTGATGGTGGCAGGAAGTCTTCCTATTTTAATAGCAGAATGGTTCTCTCTGGGACATTGTCACAGCTGACACAGTTGTGACTTGTAACAAAGCACATGCTGTACTTTGTTGGAAGTATAACAGGCAAAACCTCAGAATTGTTTTAATTTGCATTTGCAAAAGTAGTTTAAGAGCATTTCTTTATGTTTTAAAATTGTTCACATTTATGTTTTCTACTTTTTAAAAGTATAGCTTTTCTCCAGGTAGTTCATCTTCAGTTTCCTAAAGGCTGTGACCATGATTTCTAGCAATGTACTTCTTAATTTATAAAAAATTAGATATTAGAGTTCATTGTAATGGATGAAATTTTACCTGCAATAATATGGATTAGAGAAGATATACTTACAATATTTAAACTGGTGATATGAATTATTAAAATGAACAAGAATGGTTTTTGGATTTTGGGGTTAAGTGATTTGCCCAGGGTCACACAGCTAGAAAGTGTTAAGTGTCTGAGGCCAGATTTGAACTCGGATCCTCCTAACTTCAGGGCTGGTGCTCTATCCACTGCACAATCTAGCTGCCCCAACAAGTATGTTTTTAATGACACATTTTTTTTCTTCTGCTTGAAGGAAGTTGAATCAAAAATGAACATGTTCTTCCTATGCCATTTCTTCCAAATGCCCGTATCACTGCTCCCTTCCCCCCCAGTACACATAGGATTTGTAGAAATAATAAAATAAAATGGGATCTTCTTTGATGTTTATAAGATTATTGAGAAGCAATGTGGTATGACTCGCTTGAGATGAAATTTAGAGATGTGTCTCTGATTGTATTGGTAGAGTTTCCACCCCACCAGTTCCCTATATAATGACATCATAAGTTTGGACAAAAATGGGTATGGAATAATCTTGTTATTCAGGTTTCTTTTCCTTCGTTTATTTGACAGAAAGAAAGGCTGCACTAAAGTATTGATAGCAGCACTTTTTGTGGTAACATAAGACTACAAAAAAAATTGATGGACCCCCATTGGTTGGAAGATGTACATGAATGTAATCGAAGATTACATTGTTTTGCTCTAAGAAATAATGAACTTGATGAGAAAAGGAGAAGCATGGAAAGAAATATATGAACCAAGACCAAAGAGAGGAAGCAGAGCCAGGAAAATAATATGCATGACAACAGCTGCAGACCCTGGCAATTAGTTCATAAACGTTCATTGACAGGTAGTCATGGAAATGGAAAGAATAACCACCATAAAACAATTGAAAATAAATATTGAGAAATGTCAAAGTACAAATTTTCTTTTTTTTTTTAATTAATAATTTTTTATTATATATATATTTTTTATAATATTATCCCTTGTATTCATTTTTCCAAATTATCCCCCCCTCCCTCTATTCCCTCCCCCCGATGACAGGCAATCCCATACATTTTACATGTGTTACAATATAGTCTAGATACAATACATGTGTGTGAATATCATTTTCTTGTTGCACAATAAACATTAGATTCCGAAGGTACATGCAACCTGGGCAGACAGATATTAGTGCTAACAATTTTCATTCCCCTCCCAGTGTTTCTTCTCTGGGTGTAGCTACCTCTGTCCATCATTGATCAACTGGAAGTGAGTTGGCTTTTCTTTATGTTGAAGATTTCCACTTCCATCAGAATACATCCTCATACAGTATTGTTGTTGAAGTGTATAGTGATCTTCTGGTTCTGCTCATTTCACTCAGCATCAGTTGATATAAGTCTCTCCAAGCCTCTCTGTATTCCTCCTGCTGGTCATTTCTTACAGAGCAATAATATTCCATAACCTTCATATACCACAATTTACCCAACCATTCTCCAATTGATGGACATCCATTCATCTTCCAGTTTCTAGCTACAACAAAAAGAGCTGCCACAAACATTTTGGCACATATATGTCTCTTTCCGCTCTTTAGTATTTCTTTGGGATATAAGCCCAGTAGTAGTGCTGCTGGGTCAAAGGGTATGCACAGTTTGATAACTTTTGGGGCATAATTACAGATTGCTCTCCAGAATGGCTGGATTCTTTCGCAACTCCACCAGCAATGTATTAGTGTCCCAGTTTCCCCACATCCCCTCCAACATTCATCATTATTTGTTCCTGTCATCTTAGCCAATCTGACAGGTGTGTAGTGGTATCTCAGAGTTGTCTTAATTTGCATTTCTCTGATCAGTAGTGATTTGGAACACTCTTTCATGTGAGTGGATATAGTTTCAATTTCTTCATCTGAGAATTGTCTGTTCATATCCTTTGACCATTTATCAATTGGAGAATGGTTCGGTTTCTTATAAATCAGGGTCAGTTCTCTATATATTTTGGAAATGAGACCTTTGTCAGAACCTTTACTTTTAAAAATATTTTCCCAATTTGTTACTTCCCTTCTAATCTTGTTTGCATTAGTATTGTTTATACAGAAACTTTTTAGTTTGATGTAATCAAAATCTTCTATTTTGTGATCAATAATGATCTCTAATTCTCCTCTGGTCATAAATTCCTTCCTCCTCCACAGGTCTGAGAGGTAGACTATTCCCTGTTCCTCTAATCTATTTATGATCTCATTCTTTATGCCTAAATCATGGACCCATTTTGATCTTATCTTGGTATATGGTGTTAAGTGTGGGTCCATATCTAATTTCTGCCATATTAATTTCCAGTTTTCCCAACAGTTTTTTCCGAATAATGAATTTTTATCCCTAATGTTGGTATCTTTGGGTTTGTCAAAGATTAGATTGCTATAGATGTACCCTTTTTTGTCCTTTGTATCTAATCTGTTCCACTGATCTACCGGTCTATTTCTTAGCCAATACCAAATGGTTTTGGTGACTGCTGCTATATAATACAGCTTTAGATCAGGTACACTTAGACCACCTTCCTCTGAGTTTTTTTTCATTAGTTCCCTTGCAATTCTCGACCTTTTATTCTTCCATATGAATTTTGTTGTTATTTTTTCTAGGTCATTGAAATAGTTTCTTGGGAGTCTGATTGGTATAGCACTAAATAAATAGATTAGTTTGGGGAGTATTGTCATCTTTATTATATTCGCTTGGCCTATCCAAGAGCACTGAATGTCTTTCCAATTATTTAAATCTGATTTTATTTTTGTGGCAAGTGTTTTGTAATTTTTCTCATATAATTCCTGACTTTTCTTTGGTAGATGGATTCCCAAATACTTTATACTCTCAACATTTGTTTGGAATGGAATTTCTCTTTGTATCTCTTGCTGTTGCATTTTGTTAGTGATATATAAAAATGCCGAGGATTTATGTGGATTTATTTTGTATCCTGCCACTTAGCTGAAATTTTGAATTATTTCTAGTAGCTTTTTAGCAGAGTCTTTGGGGTTCTCTAAGTATACCATCATGTCATCTGCAAAAAGTGATAGTTTGATTTCCTCGTTTCCTACTCTAATTCCTTGAATCTCTTTCTTGGCTCTTATTGCCGAGGCTAGTGTTTCTAGTACTATATTGAATAGTAATGGTGATAGTGGGCAACCTTGTTTCACTCCTGATCTTACTGGGAAAGGTTGCAGTTTATTTCTATTGCATATTATGCTTACTGAAGGTCTTAAATATATGCTCCTGATTATTCTAAGGAATAGTCCATTTATTCCTATACTCTCAAGAGTTTTTAGTAGGAATGGATGTTGGATTTTGTCAAATGCTTTTTCTGCAAAAGTACAAATTTTCTAAAGAAGAGATATGAGAAAACACCTTTGCAACAGTGATAGCCCATGGATGTGGAACGTTACAAATAATGTCAGTTTTTTCACTGTATTGATAATTTTGCCAGATTTTTCCCCATCTTACTCTTTATCATTTTTATATTTTGAAGAAATTCTTCATTTCAAAGGGTGGCTTCTTCTAAGAAAGGGAAGAAGAAGAGACAAGAGAAAATCTGGATGATATAACAACAGAAGAGATCAAAAACTGTTAAGAAGAAGCATTTTTTAGGAACTCATATGCAAAGAACTATACTAAGTGTTGGGGATATAATAGAATATCAAGGCTAACTCCACTCTCAAGGAGCTCATATCCTAATGGGAAATACAACACATAGGGAAAGTCTTAGCTTCAAGTCACATAGAAAATGTCCATTGGTCCATAGAGTTGCAGATGCAAAACGAATAGTAACAGGCCATCTTTAATGCCATTTCTATTAATAAAATCATATTTATATTTGATGTTGAACCATTTGATAATGCCAAGGATCTTGGTGGCAAGAACTTTTTTTTTGAATTTTCAGAGGCTGTTCCTCTTGACAGAAGTAGTTATTAGGTTGCATTTCCACAAAAATTGCTGTGAGGGCTGGGTTGGTTGCTGAACTGGTGATTTGGGGGAGTTACTCTTTATAGAGATATTAGGATTACCAGTCTATTGGCGTTGGTCAGTGTTTGTGGTGGTTGGCTTTTATAGTTTTTTCACACAGGTTGCTTTTCTTGAGGATGGCTTATGAAGGTTAGATTGGAAACAGGAGCAGTGATCTTGGGGATTTCTGAGTCATTTGCTATCTCTATTGAGATCCCGAAAAAAGATGGTAGTTTTATCAACTCCTAGTATATATTGCTTTCTGTTTACTCCATCAGACTGTCTTAATGCTTCAGCAAGACTGGTTTGACTCTTCCGATGGTGGCTTTGTCAGCCTCAGATGTTGGGGTGGGTGTCTTCTTCCTCCTAACATGATAGCTGTGTAGGTCAGATTAGGAGCAAGCCTGGGGTCAGAGGAAACTGCTGGAGCAGTTTCTTGGAGCTAATATGCTTGATTTGTGTACTATTCCTATGGAATTCTGTCACTTGCAGTTTTCATTAGTTATATAGGTCTGCTTCCATTTTTTTATACAATTCTTTCCTTTTAACATCTAAGGTCACTGTGGAGCCAAATCTTCATGATTTGACTCATTGAAGTACCTCCTATTTCTTTCTAATCTCCTGATCAGGAGTCCAATAACCTAGGTTTCAGGAGCAGCTTTGCTCCTAATGAACTGTAGGACTTGCTTCTAGTGTTGTTTGTTTAAATGATAATGTTGAATCCCTAAGTCTTCTTTTGATTCTGACATTTTGTTAAATAACATGGTAGCTGGAAGAGGGGCTAATAGTCAAAGGAATACATATATTTAAAAATAGTAGATCTCTAATTATGTTTATAAACAAAGGAAAAAACCCTATGGAGAGAAAAGATGCTAGAGAAAGCACTAAGTAACAAAAAAAGGCCTTGAAGGCAGCGGTAAGGCTTGAAAGACAATAGGAATACTTCCCTGAGAGTGCCATGTCATAGTAAGTACGTAGGGATGTGAAGCAGTGGGATAATGTCAGTGTCACATGCTGGGGAGACAGAGAAAAAGGAGAGGATGGGAAAGGGCCACTGGGCTTGATGATAAGTCAAGGAATGACTTCAGAATGATGAGTTCCATTAAAATAGTGATAAAAGAAGCCAGAATAAAAGGGGTTAAAAGAGTGAGTCACTGGGAAGGAAGCAGAAACATTGAGTGTCCACTGCTTTTTCCAGGAGTTTGGCAGTGCCCTGGATGAGAAAAATAGGAAAAGAGATTGAGGAGGTGGGAGGGTCATATATAGAGCAAGGAAAAGAAGGGCAGAGTTTGAATCCCTCGACCTCAGCTTAAGAACTTGCTTTTACCCCTTTCTGTCTGTGTGACATTGAACAAATTACTTCCATCACATCTTCAATTTCCTCATCTGTAAAGTGAAGAGATTTATTCTAGGTTAACTTTAACGTGTCTTTTACCTTTAAGGGGTTAGAGTGCTGGGCCTGGAATCAGGGAAGACCTGAGTTCAAATTCTGGTTCAGACCTTTACTTAGCTGTGTGACTGGGCAAGGCACTTAACCTCTTGTTTGCTTTACTCCATTGGAGACATGAAAATTTAGTTTGTTATACTATATTTTAGATTGAAATTTGGGTTATTCTAATTAGATAAGCTATTATTTTGAACTTTTTACCATCTTTCCAGATTTCTTATAGTTACTATGTTCCCTTCATTTCCAGCGATTTAATATTTATATTACCCTATTTTTTTGTCTTTGGTGGGATGTCCTTCAGTGTTTCTTAGTTCAGTATCATCATCTATTACTGTCATGATCTTATGTGTGTATGTGTGTGTATCTATACATCATATACCTATCTTTGTGTCTATATATTGTCATTTGAATTGTTAATGTCCAGCAAAATGTAATTAATTTTTGTTTTGTTGCAGATAAAACTTGGCTTGTTTTCCCCAAATTATTTGGGTTTTATTAAGAGAAATACAATTCCTTTCCTCATAATATGGAAGGTTATCCTGTACTGATAGTTTCTTGTTTCATGAATCGTAGCTTCAGGGCAACCAATTGACAACTGTCTTCTCCATTATTTGTTGCTAAATTTACTGGCTTTCATTTTTTATCTTGTTTTGTTTACAACCTTTAGTTTCTAATACACCTAGAGAAGATATGATATTTTAATTTTTTTTTCTTTTTCTGAGGCTGGGGTTAAGTGACTTGCCCAGGGTCACATAGCTAGGAAGTGTTAAGTGTCTGAGATCAGATTTGAACTCGGGTCCTCCTGAATTCAGGGCTGGTGCTCTATCCACTGTGCCACCTAGCTGCCCCCAGAGAAGATATGATATAAATTTTTTAAAAAAGAAGAAGAAATAGTAGTAGTAGTAGTTCTCTTCAACTTATGGACTACATGATACTGACTTTCATAGCTGGCCCCACTCCCCCCTTTTCTTACTTTAATGTTTAGACTGTATTTCACCAGTTAAGTTTCAGGAGGTTATTAAAGTGGATCCTGGAAACTATACCTGTCTGCCAAATCATTTAGGCTGTTTGCAAAGAGAAGGCTTGGTACTTGACATTCCTTTGCCACAGTTGTGCTGTAAGAATGCAGTTTGACTGGCTGACGGGTATTTAACAAACTTGAATGGAGTATGTGAATTTTGTGTTAGGGTGTGCCCTTGAGGAAGTATAGGAAGAGTTTTTCTGCTGTATACCAGAGACCTGGGCATATTTTTCATGTCATATTGGCCACTAAGAAACATTTATTGTTTCTTTTGTGTTTAGAACTATGCTTTATTGCAGTGGAAGAGATGTAGCATAAATTTTAAGGCACATCTCTTCTTTTGAGACATTTAGTTGGAGAGATGAGAAGATCCAGATAATTGGAGAATAATAAGCTATTAAGTACTAAATTTTGAAGTACAAATTAGAAATATTGCGTACTTTCAGAGAAACTAAAATTTATACCTATACATCTATGAGCAAGTCATTAAATTGTAGGATCATAGCATCATAGATTTAAAACTTATAGACCAATTACCTCAATTTTTCCTTTATATACTCTGGACCAATAACTATTTCTTTGGGTCATCTGTTGCTGCTTTTCTTGACTTTAATCTTTACTGTTTTCATCATTTTAGTTTCTATCATACCTAGAAAAGAAATGATGCAAGATGTTTACTTTGTAACGCTTTGACTCTTTTGATGATGCTGCCTTTATTTTCTTTGTTTTGTTGCTTAGGTAGACATTGTATATGTGTGACAATTTTTGGTCACAATGAAACTTAGTACTTGTATTTGCAATTTTAGCATGTTTGGAGAGGATCCTTCTACTGGATAAGCCTTGGGGCTATCCCCTTCCAGAAACATCCTTACTTTAGAGTTTCTCTTTTACTCTCTCATTGGCATTCTTGTTAGGCCAAAGGTAAAGTTGAACAGTGGAATTAATTCAGTGATTTGTTTTATTTCAATTCATTTCAAACAAGCATTTGTTATTAGGCTTACTAAAGCAAAGCACTGTGCTAGATAAGGGTTAGGTACCAAGAATATAAAAGTAGAAGATGATTGTCCTTTCACAGGGCGTAGTCAAAAAGGAAAGGATAAGATATATATATATATATATATATATAAATAAAACAAGCACAAATCCAAAGCAGAAATCCAGATAATGACTTCTAAGAAATAAATATTATGACTGATTCTAGTTTGGTATATTTTAAAATTCTTTTTCCCTCCTTAAGGATGTCTTACTGCCCATGAAACAGTTGATATTTTGGAAACATTTTGGTTAGTTAAGATAATTTTGCATCTGTCTTTTTTGCATTACCTCTGGAATATGGGTAGCACTTTACACAGCTATTAGCAGAGACACTATAATAATGAATGTGAAATTACTACCTTACTAAATGGTGTCTTTAACATTTCTGTTTTCCTATTTCCCTATTCTATCCTCCACCCACTCTGTAGGTTGATTTTAAATTTAAAGTTATTTTCTCTTTATTTTCAGATCTGGAATTGACTTTAGGACGATCCTCTGCCTTCTTTCTTTAAATCAATTCTTCTCCTTTTAAATCTGGCTCCAAATTCACCTTTGATATAAAACTTTTCAGTCTTTCTTATATACACATGTAAACACACACTCCATGTTGCTGAAGCCCTACCCTAAACATCTTGCCATGCCCTGTGGGTTTTCAAAGGCTGTTATAATAGACACAAGTTGAAAACAATTTCTCATCAGCTGGAGAGGCTTCAGTATGAGCCAGCTTATGTGTCATCAGAGAATCAGTCTCGATTGTTTGGAGGGGTTTATCGCCAGAAGGTTAGTTAGTGGATGAAGGAATGTCAGCTTTAGCAACTAGCAAAAATAGTGATCTAAGCCCTTAAGAATGGCTGTTTGTGTGTTAGTAGAGGGGAGTTTCCACACTGATGAAATCATAGCTCTTTAGTACTTGAAGTATGTATGTGTCCTTTTCAAAGACATTTTATTGGTGTAGGCATTCCTTCTACCATTGCAGGTTATGACTTTTTATTCTGGGTGATTTTTTCCCTCATTCTCTAATGTTGTTAGTTATTTGTATCTTGGAACTTTAAGAGTGACACTGGGTGCTTCCTTTTCATAGTTGACTTTTAAGAAAAGATTCTTGATTTAAGCCTTGTAATCTGATGATAAAAGAGTTTTGTCGTTAATCTTTCCTGTTCTTCCGACAGAGAATATAGGAAACTTAAACTTTTGACAAACTGGGAAAAATAGTCATGTCTGTAATATTTCTTATAAATGCGATAAATTTGTTTACAACAAATTCCAAGCTGATGCCTTGTCCTTCCCAGCTTCTAGATTGTTTTCGTAACATGATATAGATTGCATTTACTTATTGTAAACTCTGTATCAGAGAGCTATCAGAAACTGTTTAAGTTCAAAGTTGGGTGTATGCTTTCTCAATTTTGTTTGATCCTGAAAAGTTGTATGTTTATTTTTGCTTCTTTTGAAATCAACTTCTGTGTCTGCCCCTTTCAAACAAATTTCAGAGAAGTTTCCCAGGACTTGTGCTCCACACCTTTTTTTTTTTCCTCCTGTTTGATTGGCTTGGTTTTTTTTTTTTTTTTTGGGGGGGGGGGGAGGTTGGCCTTTTTTATATCAAGGTTTCAATTTTGTAGTGAGAGATGAGGCAACATTGGTCTTGGCAGAACATAGCTAAGCCAGCAGTCATTAAGTGATGTAAGCTTTTATTTTTTTTTTTTTTTTTCCTTTCTAAAGCACTCTGGCAGGGCTGGCTATTCCAGTCACAGAAGAAAAGAAGAGACAGAGCTCTCTGATGTTCTGGAAGGGTGACTAGAAGAATTTTTGGCAAAGGGAAAACAAAGCACAATGTGCATCTTCTTCCAGGGTAGTTGTGGAATCTTTTTGCTCTTCTGTCAGAATTGGAGTTGTTCTTTTCAAGCCCCTAAATGATGGAACAAGTTAACTATAGCTCCAGAGAGCTTCATTTCATTCCTGTTCGTCTACTTTTTGCTACTTAGATTTTTATCTTCAGTTCGGAGGAAAGTGGCCCTTGCTGATCCTGGATGTTTCTGGAATTGAGATTACATCACCTTTTCAGCAGGGTTTTGTGGAGGTGCTGCCACTTTAGTGAAAGTAGTGAATAGAACCACAACTTGAGATGAACATGGATCCCCTCTGTTTGCATTCCTCCTGTTTGGATGTTAGAGTCTTGCTACATTTGGGAGCAGTTGAATGACAGTTCTTTCATCTGGACCTGGAAAAATACTTGCCCCATTGTGGGGAGTTATCACTCAAACTTTTGCTAAAGAAAGTGACTACTCTGCATCTCCACTTCTGATGAGCACTTAAGCAAGAGGAGGTTCAAGCAGATAAAGACCCTCTCTGTGTTTTGGGGGCTCTATATGAACAATGTCTTGGAAAAGGAATTATTTTTCTGTAGGACGGGGAAGTGTCCAGGGAATGTTTGCCCCACGGAGTTCAACTTCCATCGCTCCTAGTAAAGGTCTTAGTAATGAGCCTGGACAAAATAGCTGCTTCCTCAATAGTGCCCTGCAGGTAAGGAGTCTTAAATTTCTTTTCCTATTTTTTTTTTTTTTTTTTTAGTTGCTGCTGTTTTATTTCTGTTAATTTGTATAAATGTTGAATATGAGGATTTCTCTATTATCTCAGAAGCCACAGTCCTTATTTGCCTAATTTTCTTTGTGATCCTGGACAAGTCTCTTCATCTCTACCTGGGTCTTAGTTGCCTAATTGGTATGAGGTGAATAATAACACTTTCCATGTTTGAAAGGACTTGGGGTGGAGGTCAAAGGATCTCTTAAAATTTTTTGTAGCATTAAGAGCTACAATTTTGATTTTTTTTTTTTTTTAGTTTAGTTTTCTTGTATAATCTGTCAACACATTCGGATATATTTTTCTTAAAAGTAAAAGTTTTCCTCACTTGAAACAAAGTTCGGTTATTAATAAAATTACCTCTCTTCTAAAAGTTAAAAATCAAATCAAATCAAAGACTTAAAAATGAATTGTTGCAGCCTTATGATATTTCATACCATTAGTATGTTCTTATATTCAGTTCTTTCCTTTTCCTCTCTGTCTTAGCATTCTTTTCTGTGTTGGCTCATAAACAACATCTGGTCAAACGTGCCTGAACAGTGCTGTTAGAAAGCGAATTTTCTAGAGGTGATTATCCACCCTCAGATTATTCTTTGTGGTTACTCCTTGCTACCAACCCCTTCCTGGAGCTGTCACGTGTCAAGATTGTTCTGACCCAGGAGACCATAGGATTGTAGGGTCACCCTGCCACTTCCACAAGAAATCTAGCAGCTATTTTTCACCTCCTAATTCTTTTTGATTTGTACAAAATGAAAGAATCTGAATAAAACCTATTCTGTTCACCTTGAAGTCAAATGCCCTATGCACTCCTTGTAACAAATGAACAAGTAAAATACTCTGAGGGGGAAAAAAAAAAAAGCAGCATGTTATGGTAGAAAGAACCCTGGCCAAGGAGTTAAGGTCCCTGCATTCTGGACCTGCTGTGCCATATTAGGCGAGTCTTCAGGTCTCTCAGCACCTCCTCTTCCTCATATGTTTAAACAAGGTGGTAGAATTACAAAACCTTCCACAGTTCCTTTCAATTTTCAAATTCTCTAGTTTTATGAAATCACAGACACTTTGTAATGTGTGTCCATTGTTCAAGTCCTTAGAAAAGAAATGTTTTAGGCCTCTGAGAGGCAAACCTAGAGAGATTCTTGCTTGTAAGCACTTTTCACGAAGCCCACCTTTTGTAGGAGAGTTTTCCAGGTCCTCCAGCTGCTTTCCTTTTAGAGTACCTGACATCTGCTTTGTATGGATCTTGTGTGCACCTATTTGTTTACATTGTTGTCTCCCCCATTAGACTGTAAGTTCCTTGAGGGCAGGAACTCTGTTTTTGCCTTTGTACCCCTAGAATTTAGGAATACTGCCTGTTACTGTAAAGACTTAATATATGCTTTTTGAATGATGGACAGATCTCATTGGGGACTTTTCAGAAGAGATTTGACAATATCTCAATGTCTCTTCGAATATCTGCCCAGCTAATAAAAACTAAAGTAAGAAATCTATGACCACTTGAAACAAGTTTTTGTATTTACCTCTATTTCTCTGCTTTGTAAGTAATTAAATTAGCCTCTTTACATTCTCCCTTCAATCTCAGATAAAGTGATACTTGTGACTTTCTGTCCTAAGAATAACAATACTTTGTATTTTATGAAGATGTCAGTCATGTGTTTTATTGCTTTATTCCTTTTTAAAATCTTATTTATTTTTTAACTTAATAGTATTTTATTTTCTCCAATTACATGTAAAGATAGTCTTCAACATTTATTTTTGCAAGATTTTGAGTTCTGAAGTTTTCTTCCCTTCCTCTCTGAAAGATGGCAAGCAGTCTAATATAGATTATATCGTACAATCATTTTAAACATAGTCCCATATTAATCATGTTATAAAAGAAAAATCAAAACAGAAAAATGGCAAGAAAGAAAAAGCAGTCAAAAAAGAAAGTGAAAATAGTATGCTTTGATTCATATTGAGATATCTGGATTCAGATAGCATTTCCCATCCCAACCCTATTGGAATTTACCTGTGAAGTTACCACTGCATTGCTGAGAATAGCCAAGTTTATCATAGTTTATCATCTATGTGCTTTCTTTTTAAAGAATAATTGGGGCAGGAGTCTATCCCAACTGACCTATGTGGTGGATTGTGTATTCCACTGAGCATTATCTGTAGAATTGAGATTCTGAGTTCTAATCTCGCCCCAGGACATTGTGTTCTGTGATTTCCCTTCTCAGTGACTCAGACAGCTCTCAATCTATAAACTGCAAAGGAGGCAGAATCCCCTTGGTAGAAGGAATTTCTTAATTTGGAGGGTTTTTATACCAATGAAATAAGTTTCAATTTTTAAAAAGTTAAAAAAAACCATAAACATTTTACAGATTGAAAACCATTATTTATTTGTATGGTTTATTATTTTTAATTTGTGGGATGAAAAGTATGAAGTATCATTGGCTTTGCTATATTTCAGTATTTCAAGTTTCAAAAGAACTTATGTCCTCTAAATGGTTGCCATAAGAGAAACTCAAGAATTCTTTCTGCCTTTTAATACTATCTGATGTTACTACACACCTTCTATACAAAGGAAGACTGCTGAGATATTGCTCTCTAGGGATTTCAACCCCTGTTTTTTACATTCTTTAGAAAATACTCTGACCTCTCAAGTGATTCTCCCTTTTGTAGACAGAGTTTTCTAAAAGGTAAGAAAATAAAACTTGAAGGGCCTAATACAAAACTCATCATACTGAGGTAATTTTTAAAAAATCTTTTATTCTTACTGCACCTTTCAGTATAATAAACCTTCACTGTCCAAATTTCCTTCCCTAGATTTGATTTTTAGACTCTCATGACCATGTGTGCTTCTCTTTTTTTCTTTTAAAGATGATATTGTTTCCCTGTTACTGTGTGCTCTTCTTACTATCTCTCTTCTTTTTAAATCATTTTTTATGTTTATCTGACATACTAATGAATATCTTCTGCTTTTCTCTCTTCCCAAAGTGGTTTCTTTATTGTGAGATATATATATATATATATATATTGGTTTTATTCTTCATAGGATTGAGTGTTAAGGTAGAGGACTTTTTTTTGTGCAGAATGATGAAATATTTTTCCACTTCCATTCAGGTTCTATGGCATTTGGACATCTTCCGTCGCAGCTTTAGGCAACTGACTACTCACAAATGTATGGGAGACTCCTGTATCTTTTGTGCTCTCAAAGTAAGTGTTTGAATCGCTCCTGTTCCACTTCACAGACAACACATCCCTAATGTTTTAATTGGTAGTCTGATTAATTCAAGAGCTGCTCTAACTAACTTCACTATTAACTGCTCCCAAGTTCTTAAGTTTTGTTCTTAATAGTTGAATGTTCTGAGCTCCTTTTGAGTCTGTCCAAGCTCTGGTTTGTTGTTCTTCAGTTGGAATACTATATTGTTGTTCAACTAATTACATTATTTTCTTTTTACTAATACAATATAATTTACTAATATAATATAATCAGACACACAACTGATGAGCTTTTGCTAACGTAGAATTTTGCAGTATTTTCTTTTCTCAGTAGAAGTTGTGGTATTGATGATTATTGGGTTTTTTCCATTATCATAGATAACAGTTTTAAAGTACTGTTATCCTATTTGTATAATTTAACCCTAAATTTTGACATCCATTTCTAAATTCTAAGAACTCTAGTTATTTATTTAGGTGTCAGAAAAAAACAAAACAGACTGGAAGGAGGAAACTCAGAGACCTCAGAGAACTTAATCTCAGGAGAAAGGATTCTAATTTTTTTGTTGCTGTAAAAGTTAGAGAACTTCTCAAATGAGAAGTGTGTTACTGAAGTAGTTCCCAGGGCTTTGGAGTGATGTCAGAGAAGGAAGCACTGAAAAGATGAAGTAGTTGCCTTCTACTTGGGTTACCAATCCATTTTAGATGGGTAACTTCCCTGGCCTTTATTAGTGCAGCTGCAAGGTGGAATAGTTGCAGTTGGACAGACTTCCTGAGTTCTGAAATGAGATTGCCAGAAGCCTTTTTCAATTTCATAAAGCCTCATTTGAAGTAAGTTATTGGTGCACCTGGATGGAGCCAGTTTGTGTCATTGTGGTTAATGTTTTCCATTTTGGACAAAGAATTAGTATATCCTGGCCAAAAAAAAACTACACAAGACACCTGGGAACATCTTGAGGATGTAAGGAAACTAGAAGAATTTTTCTACTCTTGTTGACTAATATTTTTTAAATTGCAAGTGATTTCAAGACTATTTCTTTCCACACCTACACATGTTCATATTTTAGGTTCAAATGAGGGTTGCAGATGCCAGATTTCTATGGAACTGTGTTTAGCAAGTGTCAGAGTTTATGAATGCAGAGCTGCTAAGTATCTTTTAGTAGCATTCCTTAGAGACATTTCATTTGAGTATCTTGCTTTATAACTTCTTGGTCCAGAAATGTAATTTTCTCTTTATCCTTTGTTTATAAGTCCTTATAACCTTAAAAATTCATTAACTGTGGCAAAAGGTGAAGTAGAAATAATGGATTAATTGGACAGTTTTGCATGAAACTGGTAGAATTAAGCCACTAGTAGTTTATTTATCTCTGGCTCATGCTTTTCCATACAAGTCAAGCCAAAACAACACATGAGTAAAATCTTATTAAGTTTCATCTAGTTGAGTGCCTTCAGCTTTGTGGACAGATACCATTATATAAAGAGTCACTGAATTCTAGCAAAAAAAAAAAAAAAAAAAAAAAACTATATCAACCTGTTCTTGTTGAAGGAAAACCTGGGCCTTATCATGAAAAATAACCTAAGAATCTTATTAGGGAAATTTAAAGACTGGAAAAATTCCTGAATGGAAGGGTCATGTTGAACAAGAAACTTAGCTCTGCTGTGAACGACTGTTGAGCATGTACACATTCTCTGTGATGCTTCTTAGAAGCCAGGATATCTTTAAATTCAGTACCAGTTTTGCTCTCCTTCCTTCCTCTTCCCTTTGCCTTTTCATTTCTTGATCATTTGATAAACCTTCATTTATGCTTTCTATTTTAGATAGACTAACATACTTTGCCCCCTCTCTTACATATTTCCCTTGCCTGGTTTCTTGGGGAAAGGTACTTCATTTGTTTTGTTTCCTTCATAGTGCCTAATATACCTCTTGAAATGAAGTAAATACAGTATGTAATTATTGAATGAATGGTTAAGTAATATATGGATTTTTTCAGTAAAATGTATATTTTTGTCTCTTTCTGGCCCCATATAGACAAACATACATACATACATATACACCTATACTTTTCTTACATGCTTTCTTAGATTTTCTAAAACTTCTTAAAAGCTGAAATCTTAATTTTTTCCATGATCTTTTTCTCATAAAAGAACTCTATAGTGAAATTATTTATATCAATCCTTATTTTTCTTTTGACTCATACTTTTAAATGGAAGATGCATGTTTTGAATTTTCAGAGCTTCTTCCTAAGTTTGACATATGGAATTTTTTCCCCATAAAATTGATGAAATAATGAACCTTCAGATTCCATTCTGTCAGTTAAATTTAGCAAGTCTTTGTGTTAGTCTTAGGAAATGTCTGCTGAATATGTCAATTTTTTGACTGAAATTTTGCATATTTAGGAGTGTCTATATAGTTATTTGCACAATGGATACTTACTAAGTATTACTGAGAAATTATTAAAGAAGATGGGATCAACTACATAGGACCTATGAATAAAGATGACATTTACCTCTAAAGAAAGACTGATATGGGACAGCTAGATGGCACAGTGGATAGAGCATCAGCTTTAAAGTCAGGAAGACCTGAGTTCAAATCCAGCCTCAGAAACTTAACATTTATTAGATGTGTGGCCCTGGGCAAGTCCTTTTACTCAAATTGCCTTGAAACCACCACCCTCTTAAGACAAAACAAAAAGAACTGATAGATGTGTATGTATAGTATGATTTTATATGTGTGTGTGAGTGTGTGTGTGTATCTTTGTCAAATGGTGGCAAATTGTGTTGGGGAGGGAAGGAAGGACAGTTTGGAACTTAAAATGAAACAAAAAGTTAACTTTAAAAAAATTGAAAAATTATGATACTGTCTTACACTCCCCTAAAATTCTCTCTGATGTTTTATCACAGAACAGAAGTGACTGGATTTTCAAAGACTATTTTGGAAGGGCACAACTAAAACTAGACCTCACCAAGTTTGAAAGACTTTGAGTATTGGCCCAGTGATGTACTGGCTTACTTTCTCCTGAAGACCAGCCTATCTAAGTGTCTGACAAACAGCAAGAAGGCTTTTTTGGTCTGAAATGAAGGGGAGTGTTATGTAATAAACCTGGAAGACATCTGTAGCAGAGAGTAAAGAATTTTGAGTGCTTCCCAGCGGAGTTTGTATTTGGTCCTAGGGGCAGGAGAGCTCTATGAGCAGAGAGTGGCCTGGTCATATCCATGCTCTGGGAATGTTGCTTTGACTACTCTGTGGAGTAAAGATAGGAGGAGAGAGAAACTCTCAGTTAGGAAATCTTTGTAGTACTCTGGATCAGCAGCACACTAAGTTAGTGTGATTATTTGAGTGGAAAGAGGGGGATGCAAGAGATGGTGAAACAAGTTTCACTTGTTTAAAGCAGATTCAGTAGGTTACTCGTGTTTGGCTTTTATCAAATAGTTTATTTCAGGTATTCATGTGCATTTTTGCTTGCTTTGGAACCCTGTATCTGAGATTTGTGAATTGATGACCACAAGAGGTCTTTACCTCATACTGTCCCTATCCAAAATCCCCAGCTTACTACAAGGGGGTATATTTCCATATTTTTTCTTAACCTTTACTGTTGCATGCCTGTAGCACAGAACTCTTACATATTATTCATCTTGAAAATCTGCTGTTTTCTCTGCTGTAGTGCATGACTTGACTTTGGTGTTCACTTATTTATTTATATCAGTTCAGGGGAGGAAATCCGTCCTCTGTACTTAGTATGCCACAATGATTTTGTTCTCCTTCCAGGGATTGTACTGGAGTCTTTACAGTGCCAGGATGTAAAACAGAGTGGTTTTTGTTATAGGCAAAGAAGAATGTGGCATTGATTGATTCAATTCAACTAGTCTCCCTAATTAGTGATGTGTGTGTGTGTGTGTGTGTGTGTGTGAATATCAGTGTAAGGTAACAAAGGCAGGAAAAATGTACATATTTGAACGAAGCGGTGTTCATTAATAATGTGAGTCTTGGCTGAAAAGCTTTTACACTATTCTGATGGGAAAGGAAAAAGCTTATAGTGGATTTAATGGCTTGTGAATTTCAGGAATCCGTCATTTAACAAATATTTATTAAGTATATGTTATATCACCAGCACTGGAGAAATTTGTTACCATGAGAGAGCAAGGGAGAGAAGCAATAAGAAACAGTATAATTTTAAAGTAGAAGAAAGTTCATTATCATTTGGAAATAAATATTTCATCTGAATAGATCAGTAGCATTGGAAGAGATTACACCAGTTCCAGGTGGGGGCCACTTCCATATTATCCAGGAACCCTAAAAGTCAGTAGGAAATGAGTCAGGAAGTCAACCCTTGGAGTCAGGAAGTTTATTCTTACTTCTAACCTAAACACTTCCTATTTCCTATGATTTGGTCATCTGTGGAGATAAACATGTGGTCAGACTTTTTGTAGACTTGAAAACATGTTAATCTGTTCATCTTTTAAAATATAAATTCATTTAACTAGTCATCATGGTTTTTTAAAAAATCTTTTAATGAGGGTCAACTAAGTTGTGCAGTGAATGGAGTGTTGCACCTGGAATCAGGAAGACTCCTTAAATCCAGCCTCAGACTTCCTAGCTGTGTAACCCTATTAGCTTTAGTTTCGTTATCCATAAAATGAACTGGAGAAGGAAATGACAAAATCACTCCAGTATCTTTACCAGGAAAACTCCAAATAGGATCATGGAGAGTTAGACACGACTGAACAACAACAAAAATATTTTAATGATTTTAATTGTCTTCCTTGTGTGAATTCATTCAAAAGATCATAAATGTAGAGTTAGAAGGAACCTTTATAGGGCAGTTAGCTTAACTTCTCTCCCCTTCTCCCAGCCCATTTTATTGGTGAAGAAATATGCTAGGTAGCTTAGCTACATTATCAGTTCCCTCCCCTTTTCACTATTTTTCTTTTTTTTTTTTTTTTCCCTGAGGCTGGGGTTAAGTGACTTGCCCAGGGTCACACAGCTAGGAAGTGTTAAGTGTCTGAGACCAGATTTGACCAGATCTTCCTGAATTCAAGGCTGGTGCTCTATCCACTGTGCAACCTAGCTGCCCCGCCTTTTCACTATTTTTAGCAACTCATTTTTAGTAAACTCAATTACATATATTTATATTCAAAGGAATCCTCATTTTTGGGAAGATAGACATTTAAAGACTCTTCACCTCCATCATTCAGCTCTCAAAGATCTGTTAAATGCTATCACAAGCACTGAAAATACAATGACAAAACCCACTGTTGATACCTGCAAGGAACCCTTATCCTAATGTGAGAGACAACAGTCAAGTAATTATGTCTGAGATACAATTGGGGTGGATAGAAGGCAGCCTCAAAGGGAAGCCCTGGGAGCAGAAGAGAGAGTGAGTAATGGAACTTGAATGGTCCTTGACAGCAGGTGGGATTGAGGTTAGACTTGAAGGAGATGGGGGAGCCCAAGGGAAGCATTCCCAGCATGGGTTGTTAAAACACAGAAAAGTAAGAGAAAAGAGAATCCCATATGTGATAGAGCAGATAAACCTTTGTTAGCTGCAGAGTGTATGGAGGGGAGTAGAGTATAAAAGGGGAATAAGAACATTATTTGTTTGCTACTTGTGACCTCTCAAGGCCCAAGATGGTGACAATCTGTACATTTTCATTTGCCTATATTAGTGCACAAACACAACACTGCTTCATTGCTCTCCCTTCAAAAACAATACCAAAAACAATTTCCCACTACTAGGAGAGGTTCTGTGGGTTTCTTTGGGACAGGGACAATTCAGTTTTAATGCTTGATTAAGAACCTTTTGGGTGTAAGTAAATGTACTTCTGAGTGTTAAGGATACAGAGATAAAAAGAGACAACCCGGCCAGCCTTGAAGCCACTGACTACAGAATGGGGGATATGATGCATGGAAATAAATAACTGGGATAACAGAGCTGCAAATATTAAATGTAAAACTGAAATCCAGACAAAATGCTATGAACAGTCTGAAAAGAGAGAGACCACTTTGGATTATCAAGGAGTGAGTCCGGTTAAATAGTCTGAGGTGTCTACCTCTGCTGGTCATCTAAAGGAATCAGAGAGAAAAACTCTAATCTAGGAGTGGGGAACCTTTTTTTTCTACCAATGGCTATTTGGATATTTATAACTTTATTTGCAGGTCATACAAAATTTTTAACTTAGAACTCAAGCAGTGGGAAGTTGCTGTACCTAGCTTCCAGTTCATCATTACCTGTGGTTGCCTTGGCAGGGCCAGACCAAATGAGTTTGCAGGCCTACAGCTTGTGGGCCAGATATTCCCTACCCCGGCTCTAAATTGAGGTGAAAGTCATTGAATTTAGCAAAAAGTCAGGCTGTTATTTAAACAGAGTTGGCCCTACAGGTTTAGATAATAAGACAACTACAGTATAGGATGCTTATTATCGCCAGGAAGTTGCCTCAAAGGTGGCCATGGGAAGATAGAGAATGGGAATTTTATTCTGATATCATACCTTTCAAGTCTGGAAATGGGGAATAGCCCAAAGCAGAGTCTTGCTCCATTTGTTGTTGTTTTTTAAATTTTCTCTTTACAGTACATAAACTTTAGAAACTTGAACAGTTTAATATACCCCCAAAAAATAAAGAAGGAAAGAAAAAAGTTCATATGAAATTGTTAACTTTGATGAGATACTTTTGTTTAGTTAAAAAGTATTTTATATGTGTATATATATATATATATATATATATATATATATATATATATATATATATATATATATATATATATATATATATATATATTTAAAACACACAGTAACAAACCATTGTGCTTGTCTGTGGTTCTTTTCTGAACTTTCTTACGTGTATTTTTAAATGTTTCATTGAACACCCAAATCCATTCCTCAACCTTCAAGCCCTGCTACATTTAATAGATTGAACTTTTGATCTTTTTTGTTTTCTTGGGAGTTAAACAGAGAGAAGGTAGCCACTATCTTCAGGCCTTTGTCATTACCTCTGTTTGATTCTGTTTTACTCCTAGACTCATTGGGATCAAAATTGTATAATTGGCTAGCAAAGTGTGTGATGGCTTTCTGTGACATTCCCTTCTTTCTACATTCTTCCCTTTGAACATCTCAGTTAATCCCATATCTTCTGAGTTTATACTTATAGAGTGTTTCTTGAAGGAAGGGACTGTCTTAGTATTACAATGGTATCTGTGAAATATTAATATTAAAAGAATTAAAAGAAGATTTCCCAAAGAAATCCAGAATTTCTAGATTCCTTATGGAGAATTTCTGGAACAACATGAACAAGAACCAAATAGAATGAGAGCAGACAATCAAATAGATTTTTGTTCTATTAAAATAGCTCCCTTCACTTATAAAAAATGAGAAGTCTATGAGAAAATTAAGCTGGATCCTGTATTGTTTTCATATTGGTCCTCTTTACAAGTAAATACCAGTGAGACCAATATCAGACTTCCTTTGAGATGAAATGAGTACTCTGATCAGAGATAATATTACAAGGTATCAAAGTTTGGACTGTAGGTTGTAGTCTCAGACAAAGTCAAAATCTAATCTATTCATGATAGGCACTAACAACTGAGGGACTTAGTCTTGAATGTATTATTTCCATTTAATAATAGAGGATGTTTTTAGAAAATATAAGTACTTAAAACTTTTTCATGGAAGCTTTTTATTTACAAAACATATGCACGGGTAATTTTTCAACATTGACCTTTGCAAAACTTCGTGTTCTAAATTTTCCTCTCCTTCCTCCCCTCTCCTCCGCTAGATTGCAGGTAATCCAATATATATTATGGATATATATGTTAAAATATATGTTAAATATATTGTTAAATATATGTTAAATTGTACACATATATGTACACATGTATGTATACAGTTAAAAAAAACTGAGAGAGAACAAAATGCAAGCCAACAACAACAGAAAGAGTGAAAATGCTATGTTGTGATCCATACTCAGTTCCCACACTCTTCTCTCTGAGTGTAGATGACTCTCTATATTAGGATTTTTGTGACCTATTCATCTTGCTAGGGTGATTATTTTACATCACCATTTCATAATAAATTATCTTTGCTGAAGGATAAAAAAAAATAAAGTAGCCCCTTTTGTCATTTTGTTATACTTTGGTCTCTTACCTAAATCTTCCAGATTAAGGTTGTTCTTCATAGAAAATCAAAAGGTCATTAAAATAATGTCTCTGCAACTACACTTCCTGCCCAGTGAAGAATTCTGCAATAAAAATACCATCTGTTCCTCTACCTTCCATGCTTCCTTCCATTCAAAATGGTTTTAACCCTCAATTTTTTCCTGATTTCTATTCAGTTCAGCAAACTCTTATGCCAGCAGTATGCATGGAAGTGGTAGGGACAGTTAGCCTGAAAGAAACCTTATAATTTGCCAAAAAGAGAGTCACGTTAACAGTGAACAACAGGAATTCCCATTGATACAGTGCTCTGAGGTCGACAGAGGGCTTTCCTCATTATCTTGGCAAGTGGAAAATGCCAGTGGTGTTATACCCATTTTACAGAAGAGGAAACTGAGAAGCAACAACATTAAGTGATTGTACAGCGAATGAACATCAGAAATGGGACTCCCACACAAGTCTTTTGATTATATAAGTCCAGCATTCTTATTACTACACCATGCTGCTGCTTCAATAGACACTAGGTCTCTCCTGAGAGAGGATTGGGCATAGTTAATCATCTGGGATCTCTGCATAGACTGGCACGTAAAGAAACTGGCATCAGCATCCTTGTCAGATAGGCGATTAGGTGATGGACCCAGTCAGCTATCTGTCCCAGGATGAATTCCCCACTTATTTAACCAGATCCTGCTTTTCCATTTATGCAGTAGACCTTAACCTATGTTCAGGACCTCACTCTCAAGTTGGTTCAAAGGCAGGAAAAAGACTGTCCTTTAGCCTTTGTTCTGGCTGCCTTCCCTTGCCTGCCTTTTCTCCTCTATGTCTGGAATTCTCTACCTTCTTGTCTCTACTTACAAGCTTCCCTGGCTTCCTCTAAAACTTCAGTTTGCTCAGATCTCGGCTTCTGCAAGAATTCTTTCCAGGTCATTCCACATAACATCCCCTTCTCTGCTCCCAGTCATCAGGACCCCTCCACCCCAGATCCTTCCATCTACTCTGTATATATAACTTGTATGTAATTTTTTTACATGTTGTCTCTCTCTATTAGAATGAGCTTCTCTAGGTCAGAGACTGGTTTTGCCTTTCTTTACATTACCAGTCCTTAGTACGGTATCCAATGAGTTACCTAATAAATATTTGTTGACTGACTTATAAAAACCTATCTTTACAAAGATACAGGATTGAGTTTAGGAAAGATAAATGACTGAAGATAGGACCTGGATATTTAAACGCCATCATTTTCATGGCCTGGAGCTGTAGATGACTTGTGCCAATGATTCCCAACAAAGTTGAGGCTTCTGTGAGGCAGGGATGGAGAGACTTTGTTTCAATTCCATTGTCCTGGATGGAGACTGGCTGGCTGGGGATTTATCCTCTGAAGGGCCTAAAAAAGACAAAAGGCTGGACCCTGGTACCCCTGGCCTGCTAGATGTGGCCATTCTGGATACATCGTTTAGTGAAATTATCTGTTGATACCAAGCCATAGTAGACTGAAACCTACTTGCCCTTTTGCTATAATAATCACAGGAATAATAGCTAGCATTTGTATGGTGCTTCACAAGTGTTATCTCATTGCACTGTCCCAGCACAGATTTGCTCAGGGTCACATAATTTGTAAAGATCTGAAGCTAGATTTGAATGCAGATCTTCCCAATTCTATCAGTGATTTCCTACTCTTGCTACTGCAATTCTGCTGTAAGTGTGGCCTCTGTTCATTTTAGCTTCTCAACTTGTCTGCCGTGGTGCTTCTCAATTGTAACGTTTTCATTGATTCCCAACTAGTAGCTACTTTAAAAGACCATCTCTTTAGCACTATCTCATCAAGAGAGTGAGTGAATCCAAGAATACTATAGTGATGTCATCAAAATTATGGATAATTCAAAAGGCATTGGGATGGTGCATGATGGTAGTAGTAATCATGACATTGATGGTAACTGATATTTATATAGTGCTTTAATGTTTGCAAAGTCACTTAATCCTGTTTATGAAACCTGTTTGCAGGGTCACAAAAGGGATCATGAGAAATAGAATGTTTATTACATATATATAAAGGGATCATGAGAAATAGAATGTTTATTACATATATATATATATATATATATATATATATATATACTTTTTCTTCTACTCTGACATTGCTTTCCATACCTCAGCTTGACATTAAAGTGACATGATCAGTCCTCATTTATGTAGGGCTGTGTCAAATGGTCCCAGTTTATGACTTGTATGTATATTTGGATAGAAATGCAATGGTTAGATAGTGAGAAAAAATCAAGCCAGGTTCTTTCCACTTTTAAAAGGGAATCCCTTCATAAATTCTGCATAAGTTTAATTCACCAGATACTATTCTAGACACAGAGAATACAGAACCAAAAATGATCCCTGCCCTCAGCTCATATTCTTCTGGGAGTAAATATGGGTGTGGGTATATGTGGACAATATACAGAGATATATCTATAGATACGCTGGAGATCTGTCAATCTATGCAAAGTAATTCTTTTTTGAAAAATCTTTTTACTTTCACAAATCATTGATCTTTGCAAAACCTTGTGTTTCAATTTTTTTTCTGCATCCCTTTTCCCTACCCCCTCCCTTAGACATCAAGTAATCCAATATATGTTAAACATGAGAAATTCTTCTATATACATTTCCACACTTATCATGCTGCACAAGAAAAATCAGATCAAAAAGGAAAAAAGTGAAAATACTATGTTGCATCCACACTCAGTCCCTCTCTGGATTATGTAATATAATTGCAGAAAGAGGATAATCCTCTCTCTGAATTATGCACAATAATTCTGAGGGTGATCCACAAGTGTGAGAAGTTAGAAAAAACTTTATATAAGAAGTAGCACTTGAATCAACTTTCAGAGGAATATGTGGATTGTACGAGGTAAAGATGAGGAGGGATTTTGAGTGTTCTAAAAATGGTCTGTAAAGATTCAGACATGGGGATGGCTTGTTATTTATGGGAACAGCAAGTAAAACAATTTGATTGAAAAGTAAGCTAGATGAAGGAAAGTAATGTGATAAACCTGGAATGGTAGTCTGGAGCCAATTTATGAAAGGGTTTGAAAACTAAATGGGGCTATTCCATCATCTAGTTAGAATTTTGACTAATCTCATCCTTATCAGAGTGTTGATATACACCCTTTTTTCCTTTCTAGAGATATGAATTTCTGAAACAGACAACATCAGTTTTAGTCTCCATGTTTTCAAAGATAAAGATGATGAAGCATTAGAAGAGGGGCTTGAGTGCTGAAAAGTTTGGAAAGCACAGATTAAGAGGAGAAGATGAAGAATTAAAATTTCCTCTGTTAGGTTTGAAGAAGAGAAGTCTCAAGAATTGAGTGACTGGAAAAGCTTAAAGTATATGCAAGAAGTTATTAAGGAAATATTCCCAGATTACTGCTGACTGAGGTACCTGTCAAATACCTGAGGCTACCAGATTTAGTGACTGTACCAGTTCGTGCTTCTATCTTTCCTTTTAGAGAGCTTATAGAACAGAGAGAAGCTTCAGAGTTTTAGAGCTAGAAGGAACCTCAGTGGTCATTCTGTCCATTTCTATTATTTTGCATATTGGAAAACTCACAGCTACAGGGATTAATAATAGACTAGGTTGTAAGTGACAGAGGCACAATTAAAGCCAGGCCCTTCAACTCTAAACCTAGATTTCTTTCCCCTAAAACAAAGGATGAATTCTGTCTACTATATTCAACTTCAAATCAAATGTCCTCATTGTAAAGCTAGGTTTATCTCATCTGAAACCAATTTCATTTTTGAATAGTCTAATTGTTTAGAAAGCTTTTTTTTACTATGTATGTAAAGCTGAAATTATTCCTCTATACCTTCTGCCTGTTGGTCCTAGCTTTATTCTCCAGAATCAAACAGAAGCAGTCATATCCTTTCTTCATAAGAAAACACTTCAGATAATTGAAGACTATTATAATCCATCCTACCTCCCCCCAATCTAGCCAAAATCTTTCTCTTTTCTGTACTAAACATCCCACGTTCCTTCCATTGATCTTGTATAATCTTGTTTTGAGTTTATGTAACCATCCTAGTCATTTTCCTGTGGTTGTACTTCAGCTATGTTACCCCGAAATGGTTTTCATATATAATTTGACAAAGAAAGAGAGAGGAGAAGCAGACAGACGAGAAAAAGAGGTGGGGGGGGGGAGAGAGAGAGAGAGAGAGACAGACAGACAGACAGACACACGGAGAGAAAGGGAGAGAGAAGAGAGACTTTCTTTTTTGTTTTGAACATTGAACTTCTAGTAATACAGCTTAAGATAGCATGAGTTTTTTGGTTGAGATATAACACTGCTGACTCATATAGAGCTTTCATTCTGCCATAATTTTTGTGTTTTTTCCCTCATAAGTACTGATTTCTAAGTACGTGTTTCTTTTATAGTTCTTCTGTACTTCTATAATTGATCTTTGGGGACCCAGGTTCAGGACTTTATATATTTCCCTATTAATTTCATTTGAACTTACCAACGTATCACTATCAAAATCATTGTGAACCTTGATTCACTCACACAGCATAATAGTTATCCCAACCACATTCATAAACAGCTGTAAATTAATTAAATATTCTTCATCTTTCATTTGATGTGCTATAGTATATCTCCTTACAAAATATTTTTCAGTCTATATGCATTTGTGTTGGATCACAAGAATCCAACTGGATTGACTAACCATAAAAATGTTGACTAGAAGAGGGTCAAGGAAGAAACTTAGGAACATTCTACTAAAGACCTCTTCAACTAGGTTGTCTTTGGTCTATTATTCAACACTTTTTGTGTCCCATCAGTCAGCCAGTTTTGAATTCATCTAGCCACACCAGCATTCAATCAATACCTCTTAGTCTTGTCCTTAAGGATATTGTGAGAGACCTTTGCCATATATTTTGCTAAAATCTAGTTACACATTTTTTTTAAAATTTTCATTTGCAAGATAGGAAAAGCATAAAGAAGAAATTAATTATCTTTTTCATCTTCCCCAAATTCAGGCAGGGAAAAATAATGCCAGATGAGGCAGTAGGTAAAGCACTGGTCTTGAAGTCTGGAAGCCATGAGTTCAAATCCATGAGACATCAACCACATGATCCTGGTCAAGTCACTTAACTTCTGTCTACCTCAGTTTCTTCATCTGAAATATGGAGATAAGAATAGCATCAATCTCCCAGAGTTGTGAGAATCAAAAGAGGTGAAATTGTAAAGTGCTTAGCACAGTTCTCTTTTTCCCCACCTCTCTATAATTTAATTAAAATTTCATAGCAGCCATATTTATAGATACTTTGTGCTGGTACTTTTTACAATGTCTCTATCTTATTTATATTGTTTTTGATAATCCAAATAATTAAACCCATATGTAGGCAGAATTGTTTGCTACTCAGTTGAATAAAGACTGCTAAGGAAGCACCTGCTTCTGGCCATTAAAATCTTGTTGCTTTTGCTCTCAGTCCAAGAAAATTGCACACGGACCAAAAAGTAGTTTGTAATGAGCTATACTGTGCCAGGAATGAAAAGGAAACTTCCTCAACTTTTCTCTATTTAGGGGAGTGAAGATGACCCTTAAAGGTGAATTTCCTTTTGCCTGCTTGGCTCCTATCTACTGAGAACCTTTTAGGAGACGTGCCTGCTTATGCCCTTTCTTGTTCTCCACTTTGGAGTTAAGCAATTGGAAGAATCCCAGTTTTTGTTCCTTATTGGAGCTGCCACCTGTTCTTACTGCTGAACTAAATGTTCTTGGCTTTCTTTGGTATGAACAAGCTCTCCCTCTGGGAAAGGTGGGAGGAGGGTGAAAAAGGGAATGGGTGGAGGCCAGTTCCAGAACCAGTGCTCAATTGGAGCATGGCACACAGGGGGTCAGTGTGTTGCCTTAACAGAAGGGCTTTGTGTGACAGCTTCTCTTAGATCTGTGGCTCCACCAATTGCATTATGGGCAGGCTCAGGCAGCTTCATCTCAAACATACCAGTTCAATTCCTGACAATGGAAGACCAATAACAATAATTAAACTGAGAAAACAAAGAAGACAGACAGACAATTCAGAGTTTCAGTATGTAGGGAGAGTGCTGCCTATAATTAGAGGCCTCAAGAAAGTAGTGCAGGGCTGAAGATGATTACATCTCTGAACATATCTGTCAGGGTACATTTACAGATCTGCTAGTTCAGGTAGGGCCCAAACTTTCCCTTTTCTTCTCTAGAGAATTAGTTTACAAAACCTTCCCATCTTTTGTCCTCAATGAGGAAAGTAGAAACTTTTGGAGTGGTCCCACAAGGCAGAAATATTTTTTTGAATTTTTTGAATTATGATCTTAGCTGGGTATAAAAAACCTTTGATTTTTCCCTAATAGTTTCTCTAATGGCCCATCACAACTCTCTGCACTCTTACGTGTTAACCCTATAGGATGAAATGATGTTTACAGATTACCTGTGTCTTCAAATGATATATTTGGTTATGGTTATAATGGTGATGATAAGGAAAGATATAGAGGTTTTCAAATAATTGGATTTATTGTTATGGATATTTGTTTACATCAAGTATCTTTTTTATTTTTGTTTTTTTATTATTTTAAAATTATTTTTATCATTTTATATATATAATCCCTCTTCATCTTTACCTTTTACAATCTACAGATTCCTCTGAAAGTTGATTCAAGTGCTATTTCCTATATAAATAACAATTTATTATTGTTATGCATATTTGTATTCAATTCTTTCTTTTATTTATTTATTATAATTTTAAAAATTAATTTTATAATTATAAATTTTTTTGACAGTACATATGCATGAGTAATTTTTTTTTACATTATCCCTTGTATTCATTTTTCCAAATTTTCTCCTCCCTCCCTCTACTCCCTCCCCTAGATGACAGGCAATCCCATACATATTAAATGTGTTACATTATAACCTAGATACAATATATGTGTGTAAATCCAATTTTCTTATTTCATGGTAAGAATTGGATTCCGAAGGTATAAGTAACCTGGGTAGAAAGACAGTAGTGCAAACAGTTTACATTCAATTCCCAGTGTTCTTTCTCTGGGTGTAGTTGTTTCTGTCCATCATTGATCAACTGGAAGTGAGTTGGATCTTCTTTATGTTGAAGATATCCACTTCCATCAGAATATATCTTCATACAGTATTGTTGTTGAAGTGTATAGTGATCTTCTGGTTCTGCTCATTTCACTCAGCATCAGTTGATGTAAGTCTCTCCAAGCCTCTCTGTATTCCTCCTGCTGGTCATTTCTTACAGAGCAATAATATTCCATAACATTCATATACCATAATTTACCCAACCATTCTCCAATTGATGGACATCCATTCATCTTCCAGTTTCTAGCCACTACAAAAAGAGATGCCACAAACATTTTGGCACATACAGGTCCCTTTCCCCTCCTCAGTATTTCTTTGGGATATAAGCCCAATTGTAGCACTGCTGGATCAAAAAGTATGCACAATTTGATAACTTTTTGGGCATAGTTCCAAATTGCTCTCCAGAATGGCTGGATTCTTTCATAACTCCACCAACAGTGCATTAATGTCCCAGCGTTCCCACATCGCCTCCAACATTCATTATTATTTGTTCCTGTCATCTTAGCCAATCTGACAAGTGTGTAGTGGTATCTCAGAGTTGGCTTAATTTGCATTTCTCTGATCAGTAGTGATTTGGAACACTCTTTCATATGAGTAGATATCGTTTCAATTTCATCATCTGAAAATTGTCTGTTCATATCCCTTGACCATTTATCAATTGGAGAATAGTTTGATGTCTTATAAATTAGAGTCAGTTCTCTACATATTTTGGAAATGAGACCTTTATCAGAACCTTTAACTGTAAAAATATTTTCCTAATTTGTTACTTCCCTTCTAATCTTGTTTGTATTAGTTTTGTTTGTACAAAAGCTTTTTAATTTAATGTAATTAAAATCTTCTATTTTGTGATCAGTAATGATCTCCAGTTCTCCTTTGGTCATAAATTCCTTCCTCCTCCACAGGTCTGAGAGGTAGACTATCCTCTGTTCCTTTAATCTATTTATGATCTCATTCTTTATGCCTAAATCATGCACCCATTTTGATCTTATCTTGGTATATAGTGTTAAGTGTGGGTCCATATCTAATTTCTGCCATACTAATTTCCAGTTTTCCCAATAGTTTTTTTCAAATAATGAATTTTTATCCCAAATGTTAGTATCTTTGGGTTTGTCAAACACTAGATTGCTACAGTTGTACCCTTTTTTGTCCTTTGTACCTAATCTGTTCCACTGATCGACTAGTCTATTTCTTAGCCAATACCAAATGGTTTTGGTGACTACTGCTATATAATATAGCTTTAGATCAGATACACCTAGACCACCTTCATCTGACTTTTTTTTCATTAATTTCCTTGAAATTCTCAACCTTTTATTCTTCCATATGAATTTTGTTGTTATTTTTTCTAGTTCATTAAAATAGTTTCTTGGGAATCTGATTGGTATAGCACTAAATAAATAGATTAGTTTGGGGAGTATTGTCATCCTTATTATATTTGCTCGGCCTATCCACGAGCACGGAATGTCTTTCCAATTATTTAAATCTGACTTTATTTTTGTGGCTAGTACCTTGTAATTTTGCTCATATAATTCCTGACTTTTCTTTGGTAGATGTATTACCAAATATTTATATTCTCGACAGTTGTTTTGAATGGAATTTCTCTTTGTATCTCTTGCTGTTGCATTTTGTTGGTGATGTATAAAAACTTTCTTTTATTTTTAACATGGTATAAAACTTGTCTATTGTCCATTTAAAGGAGCATGACTTTATTCTTACTTAGGATTATCTTCTTCATTGACAACTAAGTATAAATGACCCCTCTTTAGTATGGAACTGAATGTTAGTCTTAACCATGGTATGAGTTCCCCAAAGCAAGCTGTTCAAATCTTTTTGATGTTGAAGCCACTTGTATTTCTTTCTACCTTTCTTCCCCTTTCATCATAGTTCCAAAAGTATCAAAAGACTATTTGTATCAAAAGATTCTATAGGCAACTATAAAATACAAAATTGCCTTCTGAAGGAAACTTACTTTGGGCCTACCTTCATATAGACAGGAACACCATGTTACCCACGTGTTCTGTTCTAAGAGAAAGAAGCAGCTAAGTTTTGGAAGATCTTACTCTTTATTTAAATGGTGATTAGGTTTTAAGGATGGTCCAGTGGAGACTCCCTAGCAAAACAGGATACTATGTTGAACAGTTTGGAAAGGCTATGGGGAAAATATATGTTAACTGTGGGAAGATATGATTGGAATGACTGTTGCAGGATTTTTCTTCTACATCCTGAAGCCTATTAAATAACATAGAATTGCTATCCTTGCTACTGTGTACTGCTTTTCCATATTATGAGCCATTTGTGAGGAAATAAGGACTGGTTACAAAGTGTATGTGAAGCAAGACTTTGCAGTTGTTAAGGAATCAGAATGAGTTACAGTAGAAAGGACATTCAAAATGAGGAGCCCTGTGTTTTAGACCTATCATGGATATTCATTAAATATGTGACCTTGGTAAAATAATAGGATAATAGAAACTTAGAGGGGAGAGTAAGTCTCATTTAGTTCATTCCTTATTTTAAAGTATAAATTTTCTCTTTAGTATTTCCCAACTGGTGTTGCATCTACTTGAAAAGATACACAGTGATAGGGAGCTCACTATCTCTTGGTTCCTTCCCTTTCATTTCTAAAATGGTATTACTTGATAAGTCAAAATCTGTTTGCAGCTTGAGTTCCAGGTATGTCATAGGAGGTCCTTTCCTCATACTTCCAGTTGTTACTAGTGTTATCCAAGTGTTCTTTATTTCTTGCAATTGTTTTTTTAATTGTTTATACATTTGTTTATACACCCTTCCCTACTTGATGCAATAGAAACTTTTTTTTTCCAAATGGAGAATAAAAATATTTTTCCAAACACTTGCAAAGATAGTTTTCAACATACCCCTTCACAGAATCTTGTTTTATATATTTTTCTTTCTCTCCTCTCTCCTCCCCCACCCTAAGACAGCAAGCAATCCAATATAGGTTAAATATATGCATTTCTTCTAAACATATTTCTATTTTTGTTATGCTGCATCACAAAAATCAAATTAAAAGGGGGGGAAATGAGAAAGAAAAAAACAAACACAACAACAAAGTCGAAAATATCATGCTGTGAAAGATAGCACTTTCCATCCCACGTCTATTGAAAATGTCTTGAATCATGTCATTATTGAAAAGAGCCAAGTTCATCATAGTTGATCATCACATAATCTTCTTGTTGCTATGTACAATGTTCTGGTTCTACTCAATTCACTTAGTATCAGTTCGTGTAAATCTTTCCAGGCTTTTCTGAAATCAGCCTGCTCATCATTTCTTACAGAACAATAATATTCAATTACATTCATATATCATATCTTATTCAGCCATTCCCCAACTGATGGGTACTCAGTTTCCAGTTCGTCTTACAATACAAAAAGGGCTGTTACAACATTTTTGCACATGTGGGTCCTTTTTCCTTTTTTTTTTTCTAAACTGAGGCATTTGGGGTTAAGTGACTTGCCCAGGGTCACACACAGTGACTGAGGTCAGATTTGAACTCAGGTCCTCCTAAATTCAGAGCTGGTGCTCTCCAGAATGGCTGGATCATTTCACAACTCCATCAACAATGCAGTTTTCCTATATCCCCTCCAATATTCATCATTATCTTTTCCTGTCATTTTTGCCAATCTGAGGCTATCAAAGTATATTATCAAAGTAGCACATCTCAGAATTATCTTAATTTGCATTTATCTAATCAATTGTGATTTAGAACATTTTTTCATAAAACTAGAAATGGCTTTAATTTCTTTGTCTGAAAATTGTCTGTTCATAGGAAAAGACTTGTGAAATATAAACTTTTTGAAGGCAGAAATTTTGTTACTTTTGTCTTTGTATAGGTACAAGCACAGAGAGATAGAATGCTGGATTTGGGGACAGGGACACCTGGGTTAAAACCTCCCCTTAGACACTTACCAGGTGTGTGACCCTCATATAAGTCACTTATCAATGAATCTCAGTTTCCTAAAGTTATCCTGGATGGCATCACCTGCATGTAGAATAATGAGATTCCTTTTTTGTGCTCAGTTAATCCCCTAATCTTTCTATGGTTGATTTTGACTTTTTATTGTAATATTAAATATATCACTGAAGTTTACTTTGGTAGTAGAGCACTTGTGTAGAGATTTAACAAGAACTTTGTGCTTTTTGTACCTTCTAACTTCTTCCTCACAGGGAATCTTCAACCAGTTTCAATGTAGCAGTGAGAAAGTCCTTCCTTCTGATACACTTCGCAGTGCTTTGGCAAAAACTTTTCAGGATGAGCAACGCTTTCAGCTGGGTATTATGGATGATGCTGCTGAATGTTTTGTGAGTATTTCCCTTTCTCTTTCTTATGAAGCCTTCAGTATGATAACTGAGCCCCATTCTTTGGGAATAACCATGTCTTCACCTTAACTGTTAGAACTAGGAGTCTCTTCAATGGTTCAGAGCAATTTTCTTCCAGTTGTTACAATGCTTATTGACTCAGGCATATTAATTATTTCATGCTTTGTACCATGTACTCTTGCCATAGTCTAAAGCTATAACTCTAATCCTCATAGAAATCAGGGTTCCCATTGAGGGTAAGTAATGAGTGTTAGTGAGAGACAGAATGTCTAAAGACATGAATGTTTTGCTTGAAAGTGGATCTCTGACTTAAGTATGATCTACATTGGACAATCACATTGCCTATTAGTAGGCAATAAAGTTACTTTCAGAATTATTTCTTGACCTTAATTATATTTTTAAGCCTATAAAAAGAAGTTAGATCTATTAATTTTGAATAGTGACAGAAAATATTTTCTTGTCACCATATAATGAAATACCTAAAGAGCTCTAAGGTGCTTTCTAGCTCCAAGACCTTAGGATTCTATAAGTGATGTCTTTTCTCAGTGGTCAAAAGAAAGGTTGAGGGGCAGCTAGATGGTGCAGCTATGGATAGAGCACCAGCCCTGAAGTCAAGAAGACCAGATTTGATCTGGTCTCAGACACTTAACATTTCCTACCTTTGTGATCCTGGGCAAATCACTTAAATTTCAGGAAAAAAAAGAAAGAAAGAAAAGTTGAGAGGACCAATAGGAATAGGAGATACTCCTGCCATTCGCCAAGGTCCCATTTTTGCCATTCTTTTTTGTATGAGCTGCTTGGCTACTTTGCCAATTTTCCATTTTTATTCCCTCTGTGGTAGGAGAACCTTCTGATGAGGATTCACTTCCACATTGCAGATGAAACCAAAGAGGACATTTGCACTGCTGCTCACTGCATCTCTCACCAGAAGTTTGCAATGACTTTGTTTGAACAGGTAGGCTCTTTTTTTTTTTTTTTTTTTTTTTTAAGTCCCAATCTTTCCAATTGTCTTTGGCCCAGAATATGAGGTGTCATATGTGAAGACTGACATGCTAAGGGCATTTGATGACTGTGGCTTATTTGTTTTCTTTCTGCCTTAGTGTGTATGTACTAGCTGTGGTGCCACCTCTGACCCACTTCCCTTTATCCAGATGGTACATTACATCTCTACCACTTCCCTTTGGTGAGTCCTAGAGGTTTTATCTCATTGAGACTTTTGGGTTTTAATTTGTGGTGGTCTGGATAATTTGAGTCCTTTTTGCTTAGGCAATTTCTGAATACCTATGGTTATTATGAAATATGGGGATTATCCAAAAAATATTTAAAATAGCTGTTAGTCTCCTTTTTTTCCCTCCCCCTCTCTTCTTTCCTAGGATCCATTTCTGTTGAATGAAGTGATAGAATAGGAATTCTTTGAATCTTTAGATCTTAGAGAGTTCATAGATATAAGAAGGATTTTTAATCTCCTTTGTCTAGTCCATGAGACATAAGAAGAAAGCAGAATATGTGAGTTAAGGCATTTGTGAAAAAAACTATTTTGTTTTAACTTTGGAAACTTATGCCCTCCTCTCCTTTTAATTTATCACACTTAAGCAACCAGGCAATTTGTATGTTGGAGAGGCGAGAGAAGCCGTCCCCAGGCATGTTTGGTGAATTGCTGCAAAAAGCCAGTACCATGGGTGACCTTCGCAACTGTCCTGTGAGTGAGGGAGAAAAGGGGGGAAGAGGGGCAGATGAGGCATCAGGACACAAATCATTAAAAGGTATGGGGATCCAACCACAGTGATGATGTCCACGTTTCAGAGTAACTGTGGAGAGAAGATCCGGATTCGCCGTGTACTAATGAATGCCCCACAGATTATCACCATTGGGCTTGTGTGGGACTCAGACCATTCCGACTTGGCAGAGGATGTCATCCACAGCCTGGGTACTTGCCTCAAACTGGGTGATGTGAGTCTCATTTCCTTTGAATATATTGATCTGTAATCCTGTGGAAAATATGTAAGCCTAGTATTGTTCTATAGTATTTGAGATTGAACACAGAAGAGAGAATATCTTTGCCCACAAACTTTTACAACATAATATGCATAACAGTTAATACATTCAGGAGAATTACCTATATGTTAAATGAGGAAAAGTCCAATATCTAATTTGAATAATTGGTGAAAAAATCTTTTTTGAAGAAGTAGACCTTAAAGTATAGGAAAGATAGGAGGATTCAGCTTGGCTAATAAATACTTGTTGCTTAATGGATTTTTGAAAAATTACCCAGTTCTGTGCTATTCCAGTTATGGGAATTAATCTGGAAAAAGGACCAGAGAGGATCAGTGAACTTTATTGGAATAGTAATGTTGGAAGACAGGGAGGAACAAAATGTATGTGGAGCTTGTGCCCATTGAGGAGGATGGGAGCAAGTGAAAGTGGTCAGCAGTCTCTCAGTGGTAATATTCAAGGAAGCATGTGAGGAAAAGACTTGAAACAGGACTTTACTAGCATAGGTCTGTACCAACCAAGTTGAATACAGCTAAGCTATGTATACAACTTATATTCTCTGGAATATTAAAAGGAAAAAAAAGGATTGAATGGATGGTTAAAAAACATTTATTAAGAACTTACTATGTGCACATCCCTGGAGACACAAATAGAATTCTGTTCTCGAGGAGACAATGCCTCTAGGGGGTTTCATCTGTGAGTCAGATGGTGAGGCTTAGTGCTATGTAGGGTACAACAACAAAATAGATACTGATGCTGTTTCTTTAGTGCTATTTACATTGATAAAACTTCATTCTAATATTATACCATTTAACAGTGTCAAGGGTTTTATGGATGAGAATTTTTTTTTTTTTTCCATGTCTGAATTTCCACAAAGGTTGCTTCCCTAGACAAAAGCTATGGGGACGAGATAGGAAGTGGGATTAGTGTTGTAGGGGGCCACTGCTGCTTCCAAATTTTGTGTGACTGAAGGGATCTTGGAGGTTCCTTTTTACTTTAGTACAGGGGTTCTCAAACTAAGGCTGCTGAAGACATTTATGCGGCCGCTGGATTATGGCAAATGGGTTGAGGGGCGGAGACAGAGTGTGAGTTTTTGTTTTTATTATAGTCCAGCCCTCCCACAGTCTGAGGGACAGTGAACTGGCCCTCTATTTTAAAAATTTGAGGACCACTGATGAAGTAACAGGGAACAAAATGATGAGGTTTATACCTCATTAAAATTATATTAACTGAGGTCTAGTGGCAGGATTGGGATACAGGGAGTCACATGGAGCTCCCCTGCAACCCCTTAGGATTCAGCACAAGGATACAAAGTTAAATGAGGTCTAGTGGCGGCAAGAGTCCCCTGTAAATGAATTTACAGGCCCGAAAACCTAGATTGATAAAAAGAGGTTTATTGCAAGGGTCGGAAGCAAGGTTGAAGTCTGATTAGTAAAAGGCATTAGATAGAGGAAGAAACCGAAAGTGGCGGTACTGAGTTTGATGCTGGCATCTTTCAACTCTCCGACAAGGGATGATTCCACCTTGTCTGTTTTATCTGCTTGAAGGGGCATATGGGTGGAGCCCAGGTTGATTCCTTGATAGCCAGAACCCACCAGGTGGGGGTTAGGCTGCCTGAGCAGATCATTAGAATGGGAGCTGAAAACCCAAGCCAGCTCAGATCCAATGGGGGCTGGGTAGAGCCCAAAACTGGCTTGACCAGATCTTGAAAATCAAAGATCAGTCCTAAAGGAAGTTGGAAATCATGAAAGGAATCTTAAAGGGGCTATCGCCCCCATCACCACTGCTTTAGTAGGTCATTTTGATAATGTCTGGGATTGTGTTCTAGGTCCTCTCCTACAAGTCAAGTTCTCCTTTGATTATCTCAGCCAACCATATCATTTACCTCCTCAAAATTTCTGAAGTAATTATTTTTGTCCTACATTTGACTTTAATTTTCATAAGCTTTCTGTTTTTGTCTTATCTTCCTAACTAGATAATAAGGACTGAATCTTTTATAGTTTTATATCCTCAAGAGTTCCTAGCATGGTTTTGGCCACTGAGGTACTGTTAAATGTTGACTGGATTAACAGATAGGAGTTATTTGGGAACTATTTTACATTGTACTCTCATTTGAAAGCTTGTAATTGTGGGGCAGCTAATAGCAGCTTAGAGATTGGGGAAGTATTGATTTGAAAAGAAATAGATTGTATTGCTAAATTGTTTGCTCATTTCCTGCTTTCCTGTATTCTTTTCTCATGCAAATAAATGGTCTCTCTAAGAGAAGCCTCTTTTTTTTTGGAGGATTCATCTCAACCTCCTATTGGCCATAACCCTTCTATTTCCTTTCTTCCTTTCTTTACCCATCTAATTTTCCAATCATCTTTTCCCCTTTCTCTACTTTTTACTTTTTCAGATTCATTCCTAATGGAGAAACCTTTCCATTTCCCATATTCCCATTATATTTTTTCCCCTTTCTTTTTTTCCCCTGAGGCAAATGGGGTTAAGTGACTTGCCCAGGGTCACATTGCTAGGAAGTGTTAAGTGTCTGAGACCAGATTTGAACTAAGGTTCTCCTGACTTCAGGACTGGTGCTTTATCTACTGTGCCACCTAGCTGCCCCTATTCCCAATGTAATTATCAAAATAATGCTCTTATTGGTCAAGGGAGAGAAAAGTTAGTAGATTGATAAATATTAAGAAATATTTATAAAACGTTAAGACTAATGAGGAATACTGAGTGTTATGTATATTATGACTCTTCCTTTTTTTTTTTTTTTTTTTTTTGCTTTTCTGCAGCTGTTTTTCAGAGTGACTGATGACCGAGCCAAGCAATCTGAACTGTATTTAGTGGGAATGATCTGTTATTATGGCAAACATTATTCTACTTTCTTTTTCCAAACAAAAATCCGCAAATGGATGTATTTTGACGATGCTCATGTAAAAGAGGTAGGAAAGTTCAAGTGCTTTGTGTGGAATATTATCATAATAAAACCTGACATATGTTTAGTATTTTATGGTTTGAAAAGAAGTTTATACATACATTATTTCATTTAAGCCTCACAACCCAACTTTGTGAGATGTGTTGTTAATCCATCTTTTATAGATGGGGAAACCAAGGCACAAAGACATTAATTGGTTTGCCAAGAATCATACAAATAGTTTTCAAATCCTACTTTCTAAAATCCTCTGACTTGAGAGGCATCCAGGCTTAAAGCAGGGCCAGTGGTATGCGGGTTTTTCCTGTTTTTCCTATGGTTTAGGTTCAGGAGCTGTTTATCAGAGTCTGAGGAGATATGATGGTTAGATTTTCCTTTCAGCATGTCCCAACTTGTCTCTTCTTCAGAGTATCTTGCTGTTTCAACAAGGTTTAGAATCATACATTTACAGGGCATATTTGGATTGTTGCTCTTCATGTCTCCCCAACTAGATTGCAAGCTTCTTGAAATCAAAGACATTGTGTTTTATACTTAAGTATCTTTTCCCGCTTCTTTCCTTCTGCCCCTATCTGCCATGCTCATTGCTGAAATTTCTGATAGGTACTCAACAAATACTTCTGCTGCCCTGTCTGGTTTTAACTCCATGAACAAGATGACCACCAAATTAAACTCATCACCTCCAGTTGTTGTTCGATCTTGTCTGATTCTTCATGACCCCATGTGGGTTTTGTTTTTCAAAGATACTAGATACTTCTACAGCTCATTTGACAGATGAAGAACAGAGGCAAACAGGGTATAGGGTCACCCAGTTTGAGGCCAGATGGAAGATGAGTCTTTCTGACTTCAAGATTGATACTTTATCCACTTAGCTACCCAATTTAATCTCATCACCCTGCAGCTAACTTGAGCCTTGATTGACAGCACTTCCCTAAGCCTCCTCTCTGATTATAGGTCTAGAAGGTGAAGAACCAAACTTTTTCATTGCCTACCTGTATAGAGGATAGAAACTGGACTTTCAGCTCAACTCATTCCACTCTGCATCTGCTATTCTACCTGGTTTCAGCTTCATGAAACAAGATGCCCCCAGTGTCCCCTTTCCCATGTCTGTATTTGTTTTCCTGCCTCTCCCAATTAGATTATAAACTCATTAAGGGCAGAGACTGTCTTTTTATTAATTGTAACTTTAGTGCTTAGCATAGTGTCTGGCACATAGTAAGCATTGATTGAATTGGGTTAAATTGAAAACCAGCTGTTTGTATCCTAGGACTTAGAAGTTAGTTTATCATCAACATTTGAAAGCCATTGTAGAGCAATGGGGAAAAACCTTATTGGAGCCATATAGTATTCCCATTTGGGTTTGGGTCACAGAAATGTATTTTTAGATAAAAGGCCTTGGGGGTTTTATATATAAGTTGAGTAGAGAACAGTGTTATAAATACAGGACCCATTACTGAGTGAAGCCTTGACTGGTTCTGGGCAGCATCAGATCCTCTTAACAGTGGGCCACACAAAGTCATCTTGTTATTAGGTGATGGAGACTCTTTCAAATGCTGTATACAGAACAGGGAAACATTTTGTAAACTATACCTTAAAGACCAGAGATTCCATAGCCATAGTATGGTATGAATTAAACACATTGTGATGAGATATTGCCTAGGAGGAGTGCTAATTATAATCATAATTAATCATAATAAATTTATAGTTATAATGAATATATAAGTATATAAATAATAAATGGTGAGTGACTGGATTATTATGAATATTATCTTGATTTTCTTTACTTTTCCCCAGTATGTTTTGGAGAGCTCTATGCCAAAACTAAATGAGGAATATTTTGCTACCAAAGGGGAATAAGATGGGGGAAAGAATAAACATTTATAGTACCTTTCTCTGTGCCAGGCACTATTCTAAGCACTTTACAGATATCTCATCCTTGCTAGAAACACAATTGGTTTGGTTCTCAGAGCAGGGTTGACTTGGGAATGTTGTTGGTTATTGTCTCTATTATTTCTAGTCAGTCTTTAGAACTAGGAGCATATCTGACTCTTAGTACATTGTTTTGATTGAATGACCCAATCATCTTTTCTGAGCTTAGTTTTGAATTAGTTTTAAAATATAATTGTAACTAGCTCTTGGCCAGAAATGTGTTTATTTAGCAAGAGCTAGCAAATACATATCTGCCTAGAATCTTGCAGATCGAATCTAGAGGGCTCTGAATTTAAAAAGAGATGGGAAGGAATGAAGTACTCGTGTTTATGTATACTAAGCTGGTTCCCATAAAAAATACAGGAAACCTGGAAAGATAACAGCAGGAGCTATCTCTGTCATTCTCTGTGACTTTGGACAGGATTTCTCTGGACTCCAGTTTTGTTATCTGTTTCTTGGTTTCTGAAGGCCAGTTTCAAGGGATGGCTTGAGCAAGCCACCTCTCCTCTCTGGTCCTCAAGTTTCTTTGTCTATAAATTGAGGTTAGAGAAGATAATTTTTCATATCTCTGTAGGGTTGAATATGCTTTGATTCTGTAAGTATTTCAAACTGTAGAGATGAGTAAAATCTTACTCTTCTAATTGTTTCTGCTTCAGATTGGACCCAAGTGGAAAGATGTGGTAACCAAATGTATCAAGGGACATTATCAGCCTTTGCTGTTGCTCTATGCTGATCCACGGGGTACCCCAGTATCTACCCAGGATTTGCCCCCTCAGATGGAGTCCCAGTCATACAGTAGGACATGCTATGATAGTGAAGATTCAGGTAAGCAACCTCAATCTTGTTCTTTCTTATGACTTTTGGACATGTCCATTGAATATTCAAGTGACCATCCAAACTTTTTAGCATGTGGACTAGCATGAATTGAAAGGATGCTCTGTGGAGTTTTCTGCATGGTAGCCTCCCAGTTAGTTTTAAGTTTATAGTCCTATCCAAATGACAAGATCTTCCTGGAGGGTCTTGTGTTAAACTAACTTCTTGTTTGACACAGACCTAAACTGACATGCTAGATCGCAAAACAGAAAGGAATTTTAAAATAAATTAAAATTAATTAAGAAGCTTGAAATTAAAATTGAATTGAAAAGTGAAATTGAAAAAGAATGCAAGGAATAAAATCCCACTGGTTAAATCTAAAATATGGAAACATCATTACATAGCATGGCAATATTGTTGTAGAAAACTAACTTCCTATCATTAGTCCCATCCAAGTTGCTGTGTCTGAAAAAGACCAGTGTGATTAGTAAGGAGGAAATAATTTATTCAAATAGCTAAAATGTTTTTGCTAGCATTGAAGGATTTTTGTTTACAAGGTCCAGATATAGTATTGCAGATCCTACTCCATAAATGAATGGTATTCCAGAAATTCATATAATTCAGGTACAATTGAAAAAGTACATGTCCTGACCTCTGATCCAGAGAGGAGGAAAAGATTATTCTCCCCCATCCTAACCCTGGGCAAAATTTTGAAATAGGTTCACTGGTATCTTTTCAGCTCTCTTTCTACATTCCTATCTCCTCTACTAATAACACCTTCTTCTCTGAGAATCTCTTGAGAATCATTAAGCTTCTGTAGTGCTAGGAACTGGGAGTACAAAATAAAGCCAAAGAGTCTATTCTCAAGAACCTCACAGGCTAATGGGAAAAAACATGCTAACCACATACAAACAAGATGAGTATATTATAAACTGGAGATGATCAACAGTGTCTTCAAGTTCCCCTTAATCTATAGCTTTAAAAACTAGCTGCTACAAGATAACTGTATAAATGTGTACATATGTTGCACTTAACATCTATTTTAACATATTTAACATGTATGGGACTACCTACCATCTAGGGGAGAAGGTGGGGAGAAGGAGGCGAAAATTTGGAACAGAAGATTTTGCAAGTGTCAGTGTTGAAAAATTACTCATGCATATGTGTTTTTGTAAATAAAAAACTGTAATAAAAAAATCCAAAAAACCCAAACAAATAAAAAACAAAAACAAAACTAGCTGCTAGGTCTCTAGATGATGTAGTGGATAAAGCACCAGACCTGGAGCCAGGAAGATCTGAATTCAAATCCACTCTCAGAAATGTACCAGCTGTGTGACCCTGGACAAGTTATTTAGCCTCAGTTTCCTCACCAAAATAGTGATAATAAAAGCAACATACCTCCCAAGATTGTTGTAAAGATCAAATGATAATTTTCAAAAGGTAATTATAAAGCAAATAGCCCAGTGCCTGGCACAGAATAAGTGCCATATAAATGTTAATTATGATTACTATTATTATTAGTCCATGGTTCAAAAAACCCCTATCTTTCTACTCTACAACCTCTAGACTTCCTATTCAAAACTTCATTTATTTTTCTAATGCAGTCTTCTTAAGTGTTAGGGACAAATTACTCTAATTGAATTAATTCATATTCCTGTATAAATAATTCACCTAATTTTAGGTATGCTTCCTGAAGCAAATAATAAGAGTATTTGTTAACCTACATAAATCTCTTAATTCCTAGAATTTCAATCAGTATAATTTCACTTTAGAAAGTAATTTTTTTTTAATTGTTCAGGAAGATTTTGGAAGCAGGAAAACAATTTTGTTTAGTTTTTAAAAGTTGCCCTTCTTTTCACAAGAAATTTCCTTTTTCTACTTCTGAACCCATACATTTTCCAAATGTCCTGGGGTTTTTCACAAATTAAAGCTGGGATTTCACAGACTTTTTGTTTAAAGGGATCCTCTGTTAGGGTCTGCATGTAACTTTATAGTCCTTTGTCTTGGGAGGCTTTGACTTTAGCTATCAGGACATCCAGTGACATTTCTGTCTCATTCTTCTATGTGTCCTGCCTGTATATCCCTTCCTTTTTTCAGGGAGAGAGCCTTCCATCTCCAGTGATACCCGGACAGATTCATCAACAGACAGCTATCCCTGCAAACACTCCCACCATGAGTCTGTGGTCAGTCACTTCTCCTCTGATTCCCAGGGGACGGTTATCTATAATGTGGAGAATGATTCTCTGTCTCAGAGCAGTCGGGACACAGGTAGGAAGCTTGTGTGTGTGTGTTTGGGGGGGGAATAAAGGAAAAGCTTCATCTGGTTCACCATTAACAGTCATTAGCATCCCAGGTGCCCAGTATGGGTGGGAGCCCTGAAATCACTGAGTGAGGCTCCTCCTGAAGAAACCTAAATGACAGCTTGACCTAAGAAAGAGGAATGAGGAGCTCAGGAAACTGAGTGTAGGTGTGAAAGGGTCCTGAAGTAACCATGGGAGAAAGAGTTCCCTTACACAGACCTGTTTAGGCAGTGATCATTGAAAGCCATTGGACATGAAGGTTGTTCCTGTCCTTCAGATTCTCGGCTCTGCCCTTTTGGGGCCCTAACCTGTGTGTGCATGCCCATGGTTCTGTTTGTACATCGAACTTGATATTTCTATATGAAGATTCCCTGAGAGAAGGGACTGTGGGGGAAGAGAACAAGTCTATATGGACAGAGGGCAGACCTGTCCCCATTTGTCTTCTATTCTTCTTAAATCATAGAGAGGAATAGATGACCTCTAATTAGGTTATTCATTTTTGTGAATACTCCCTATCCTCTACTCTTGGAACATACAAGAAAACCCCTCATTCTACTTAGAGCGGCCATTCAGCAGTTACTCTCTCCATTTGTTTCAGCATCACAGAGAAATAATTCTTCTCAGTAAGGCTAATCCCTCTACCTAGTCCCTTAATTTCATTTCTCTGCCTTCTCTAGGACTTTACAGGAGCAATCATATCCTTGTCCTCATGTAACTTATCCCTCACCACTGGTTCTGTCCTCTCTGACTATAAATGTGATCATGTTTCCCCATTTCTCAGAATCCAGCCTTTAACTTTTTTTTTTGTACCATCCAGCCATTGTCCTATTCTTGTCCAGCTTCTTGAAATAGTTGCCTACACTTGATGGCTCTTCTTTCTCATTATCCACTTTCTCTTCAAAATTCAGTCATTTCAGTCTGAAAACCCTTGTGGGTTTTCTTGGCAAAGATGCTAGTTTGTCATTTTCTGTAGCTTATTTTTCTCTTTTTATTGAAGTTTTTTATTGATCCTTTAAAAACCTTGTGTTCCAATTTTCTTCTCCCTTTCCCCCACCCCCTTCCCTAGATGTCATATAATTCAGTATATGTTGAACATAATAAAAATATGTGTTAAATCCAAAATAGGATACATATTTATACAATTATCTTACTGCACAACAAAAATCAGATTAAAAAAAATGGAAGAAAATATCAAGCAAACTGCAACAAAAAAAATGAAATGCTATGTTGTAATCCATCTCACAGACCTCTTTGGGTGTAGATGGCTCTCAACATCACAAAATCATTGGAACAGGCTTGAATCATCTTATTGTTGAAAAGCAGCTCATTTTTCAGATGAGAAACTGAGGCAAACAGGGTGAAGTTACTTACCTGCCTCAGGTCACCCAGTTACCTTGAGACCAAATTTGAACTTAGGAAACTGAATCCCAGGCCCAGGGCCCCTTCCATTTATCTGACTAGTTGTCACATGTTCTCTTCAACGATTTGCAAATTAGGCTTCCTTTTCTGCCACTCTACTTTTTATAAAGCAACTTAATAAATTCAGTGACTTTTGTTTTCAATTCTCATTCTTCTTATCCTATCTCATAGCTATTGATACTGTTGATCACCCTGTCCAATGGTAGATTTCTACTTCCTTAGCTTCAGAGACACTGTTCTCTTGTGGTTTTCCTGCTTCTCCAACTTCTTGGGGGTTCTTTGTTTGCTTCTCATCCTCTGACTACTTCTTGGGGATAGCCCTGCCTCTCATTGGCCCTTTCTTCTTTCTTTTTGCTACCTATTGGGAATTTTTACTTCCATGGCTTCACCTGCCACTTCTGTACCAGTGACTCCAAAATCTTTATTTCCAATCCTGAATTAGCTCTTTTCTTAACTTGAGAACTACATCTCAACTCCCTGCAAGACCTTACCCCTGGATGACCTATCAATACCTCAAGCACATCCAAAACAACATTTTTTATCTTTTTTTAAACCTGTGGCAAAATCGTTTTGACTCATTCCATGTTCATAGTTTGTATCACTTTTTTCTCTCATTAGAATATCACCAGCTCTCTTCCTGGTGCTAATACCCTAATCTAGTAACTCAATACCACTTGCCTCAGTAACTGTAGCATCCTCCTAATGTCTCCCTGCCTCTAATCTCTTCTCTCTCTCTAATGCCAATTTCTGCTAGAATAATCTTTCTTACATAAAAATATGGCTATGTTACTTTTCTGCTCAAAAACCTTCAGTGGCTCCTTATTTTAACAATCCAGTAACATGTAAATTCCTCTGCTTGGTTTAAGCTTTTCTACTTTTCTAGTTCTGTCTTCTGTCACTCCCTTCTACACTTTAACCAAACTTGATTTTCCTCTTTTCTCCCTCTCTTTCCTCCCTAAACACACACTGTGCTTTCTTTCCTCTTAACTTTTGCACATGTTGTTCCCTCTGTCTATAATGGTGTTCCCTTCATGTCTGTTGTATTTCTTTCCCTTTTTTACTTATTAAATTCCTACCTTTCTCTTAAAGACTAACTCAAATGCTTCTTCCTCCAGAAAATCTTCTCTGAGTCTCCTAATTGGCAATATGTCTTCAGATCTCACATGACATTTTGTTTTGTAGTTATCCAATGTACTTTTCATGTAACATGGTGAGTTACTGTTTTGGTATCTGATTCCTTTACTAGATCACAGATTTCCCATGGACTAGGACTTTGCCTTATCTAAACTTTCTTTTTCTTCCAGTACTAATGTGCTTTGTACAGATGTAGTCACTAAAATATTAGCCTTGATGGGAGGGGTGAGGATTGAGCTAGTACCCAAGTTATTCAGAAGGACTCAGTATTGATAAGGGCACAGAAATAATTGGTGATTGCAGGGGAAAGTAAGGTACGGAAGCAATGTCCTAGTTCCCAGAAACATATTTACTGAAACTGCATTTTTATATGGAACTTTTGTGAACTGAATAGCTTTTATAATGTGACAGGCTATGACAGCGCAAAATTAAATTGCTACATGAAGTCTTAAGGTAGCACAGCTAATTTCATCAGAGCACTATTATTCTATGTTAATGTTGACACTAGTTTCAGTACAGTAGAGATTCATATTGTTCACTGAATCCTTATAAGGGAGAAGTTTCCTCACTCCATTTTTTCCAACTTGATATATCCTGCCCTCAGATTAATACTCAAAATAATGTAAGAAGAGTCACAAGTTCCTATTTGTGAATATAGATTTCTGTACTGAGCTCCAATCAGGAAATGTGAGTACTCTCTGTGATGACAACAGCATCCCAGTTAGGTGGTACATTCCTTCTAAGCCTAACTTCCAGTTAAATGCTCATTGTTTGCCTCTGAATACATCTGGTTGATTCAGCTTTGATTTACAGCTAATCATTGTAGAGTGAATGCTCTCAAATGTACCAGGATGTATTTGATCTTGCAATCTCTGCCTTTCTGTCTTTGAACACTGACCATTATCTATCAGAGGAAGTCATATATCTCTTCATGCAGCAGACAAGTTTCAGGACAGTTTACACAAACATCATCCTTGTCTTTGAGGAGCATATATTGTACTTTAAAGTGGTTGGCAATTAGGTGGAGCCACAATGACAGGGAAAAAGACAGGAAGTTGCCTGAACTCTCCCCAATTTCCCTCAAAACAACTTTAAATCACACTTCAAAATGAATTCTGGAGGAAGAGAATCCACAAAAAGTTAAAATGGTTTTCTAGCTCAAGATAATTTAGAATTGCAGGAAAGATCTGTCTTGCTTGAGTAAAAAAGGACCACAGTACTTGCATAGTCAGTGTCTGGACAAGCTGGTAAGAGCTCCCTAGTCCCATTATAGATCAGAAGTTGAGGTCCAGCAGCACAGCAGGCCAGCAATAAGTGCAGGAGGCTGATGATCAGGCTCAGAGCTCCATGCACTGCTGACGAGTCTAGGCCAAGCAACCCAAGTGCAACTGCAAATTGCCAGTCCCCAGAGTCAGGCACAGATGCTTCTCCTTCCTCCCTACCCTCACAAGAAGCTTGAAACAATGTTCCTGGGACCCCAAGAAGACAACTAACTTCAAGTCACAAAATAGAATGTAGAATGAGAAAAAAAAAAAAAAACAAAACCCTGACCACAGAAAGCTACTGTGGTGACAGGGAGGATCAAAACACAAATTCATAAGAGAATATCAGTGTCAAAATGCTCACATGTATACTCTCAAAGAGAAATAAAATTGGTTTCAGGCCCAAAAAGTCCTCTTGGAAAAGCTCCAAAAGGATTTTGAAGATCAAATAAGAAAGGAAAAAGAAAAAAATGGGAAAAGAAATGAGAGTTATATAAGAAAATCATGAAAAAAAAATCAGTAGTCTAGAAAAAGAAAATAACTCCTTAAAAAGTAAAATTGGCCAAATGGAAAAGTAGTTACACAAATTCACTGCAGAAAACAGCATCTTACAAAGAAGAATTGGCCAGGTAGAAAAGGAGGCACAAAAGCTAACTGATAAACATAATTTGTTAAAAATTAGAATTGGATAAATGGAATCTAATGACTCTATGAGACATCAAAAGTCAAACAAAATCAAAAAAAAATGTGAAAAAATAGAAGAAAATGTAAACTGCCTCATTGGGAAAACAACTGACCTGGAAAATAGATCCAAGAGAGATAATTTAAGAATTATTAGATTACCTAAGGGTCTAGATATATTTAAAGAAGTTGTCAAGGAAAAACTCCTGATATCTAGAACCAGAGGGTAAAATAATAATTGAAAAACTCCCAGGAATATTATAACCAAATTTCAGAACTTTTAGATCAAAGGAAACAATTGCTGCAAGCAATAAGGTATGATTTAAACATGGAGCCACAGTCAAAATTACACGTGACTTAGTAGCTTCTACATTAAAAGAGGGAAGATCTTGGAATATGATATTCTGGAAGACAAAGCAATTTATTTGGATTATAACCAAGAATCACCTACCCCACAAAACTGAGCATAATAGGGGGTAGATAGATATTTAATGTAATAGAGGACTTTCAAATATTCCTGTTAAGAAGACTAGTGTTGAATAAAATGGGAGACAATTATGTGATATTGAGAGTGGAACCAGCCTTGGAGTCAAGAAGTGAGTATGAGTCCTATCTCTGACACATGTCTTTTGTGTCTGTGGGCAAATAGCTTAACTTTAGTGCTCCGCATCTACTCTCTAACACTATTAAATTAAAAAAATATATTTGTCAGTATGCATTGGTAGAGAGAGTTTTCTTTCCTTATCCCCCAAAATCCCAAATTTTTTTCCTAAAAAGGAAGATATTTGTAATGAATATTGGTAGGTTAAAAAACAAAAAACAAAAAAATTTAAAACATTTCATTCAGTTAGTAAAAAAAGGTTTATTTCTTCTCTTTGTCTCTTCTTCCTCTGTCTTTCTTACCCTTCCTATCCCCACATCTGTTCTTTATTTTTCTCCATTTTCTCTTATATCTATTTGCTAAGTACAGCGTGGCTTGTCTACAATCAGTGACCTTAGGGTAGAATGTTATATACATCTGTGATACTATCCCCTTTGCATTGTTATCTTCAGGAAAATATACAAGGATCCAGGTAATGGTAGAAGTTGGGCCAAGGGTGTTTATTGAATTAGGCCAGGTTTTCACTTCAGGCAACATGCTGAAGGCTTTGTGGATTCTTGAAGTGGTCTTCCTTTTGTCTTTTTTTCCTACGATGAGAAATCCCCATACAATTCAAATGTTGCTTGAATACTAAAAGTTTAATGCCAGGGCATAAAGATCCTATACTAATACTAGGTCCATAGGTAAAAGTTGTGGCACTTTGAGCAACATTGTATCTAATGTTTAGTTTACATCTAATCTTTAGAAATGATGAGCAAAACTGTGGCTGATTTAGAATATGAAGATAAACCAGCAAAATTAGAGAACTCTCAATGCTAATGTGTTATCAAGCAAAAGGAAAGGGAATGGAATAAGCATTTGTTAGACACCAACTGTATACCCAAGCACTGTGCTAAATTCTTTACAACATTGTTTTGTTTTGATCTTGTGATGAAGAGAGCCATGTGCACCCAGAGAGAGGACTGTAGAAATTGAATGTGGATCACAACTTAGCACTTTCACTCTTTTTGTTGTTGTTTGCTTGCATTTTGTTTTCTTACTCATTTTTCCTTTTTGTTTGGATTTTTCTTGTACAGCAAGTAATTGTAAAAATATGTTTACATATATTGGATTTAACATATATTTTAACATGTATAAAACATATTGGATTATTTGCCATCTGGGGTAGGGGCTGAAGAGAATAGGGGAAAATCTGGAATATAGAGTTTTGCAGGGGCCAATGTTGAAAAATTATCCATCTATGTGTTTTGGAAATAAAAAGCTTTAATTAAAAAAGTTAAAAAAAAAAAACATTGTCTCATTTGATCTTACATAAAAGTAAGATGATGATGAATTAGGATGCTTAAATTGGGCACTGCAGGCATACTGCTTTAAATGATGCTATTAAGGGTCTCAGAATAGGCAGAGGTAGGATTCAGAGTCAGGTAAGTCTTGTTTTCAAGAAGACCATGGGAAGAGTTACATGTTTCTGCTCTCTTCCTCACATTCCCTGTTCTTTCAGGACATCTGACTGATAGTGAATGTAACCAGAAGCACATAGCCAAAAAGGGTTCATTGACAGAACGTAAGAGGAACTCTAGTCGGACTAGGAGGAGAGCTGATGAGCCACAGTCCTCTGGATACCACAGTGAAGGTCAGTCATGTCCCTTATTTCCTCATTGCCCATCCCTGTCCCTTCTTGAGCTGATACCTTCTGTCCCTTCTTGTTCACAGCACCCATGTAGATACAGGGTTAAAGGCATATTTATATTGATTTGTACTAGTTTAACATGAGGGTTTCTGTGCTGGTTTATCTGTGGATTTTAGGAGAAACACTAAAGGAGAAGCAAGCCCCCAGGAGTGCCCCCAAGCCATCCAGCAGCACCAGTAGACTAAAAGATTTTAAAGAAACGGTCAGTAACATCATCCATAGCAGACCATCTCTGATTTCACAAACCAATCAAGGAGCTCCCTGTGTGGGAAAAGGAGATCAAGCTGAAAAACGTCCCCCACGGAGCCTGCCCTTGCACTGTCAAGATTGGGAAGGAGAGAGCACCAGCAGTGAATCTAAATCCAGTTCATCCAGCAAATACCGTCCAACTTGGAGACCTAAGCGTGAGTCTCTGAATATTGACAGCATTTTCAGTAAGGACAAAAGGAAACATTGTGGCTATACCCAGCTCAGTCCATTCTCTGAGGACCCAGGTAAGGGAATAGTGGGAGAGGAATAAAGTTGACCTAGTGTAACCACATGTATAGAAACTGTATGTTTTCTAAAAGGATTACCAAGCCAGTGAACATTTATTAAATGTCATCAAGCACTATGCAGTACACTAGTAGGGGTACAAAGAAAAGGGAAAACAATCCTTGCCTTCAGGAAGCTCACACTCTAATGGAGGAGACAACATAGGAACAGTCATGTACAACCAATATATAGACAGGGTAAATTAAAGATAATATCCAAGAGAAAGCGCTAGCATTTAAGGAGATTGGAGAAAGCTTTATGCAGCAGGAGATGAGGAAGGGGGAAATTTCAGACAAAAGGGACAGTCATTTGGATGATAAAGTGTCACAAGCAAAAGATAAAAAGGAATTTAGTATCATTGGATTGTAGAATATGTGGTGGGCATTAAAGTGTGAGCACACTGGAAAAGTAAGAGAGGCCAGGTTATGAAGGTCTTTAAAAGCCTTTGAAAGAGTATTTTATATTTGATAATAGCAATAATAGAGAGCCACTGGAGTTTATTGGATAGGGAGATGATAAGATCTCAGCAAGATCAATTTGATAAATAAGAGGAGGATGTACTGTAATGGGGTGAGACTTGAGGTATGGAGACCAGTTAACAGGTTATTGTAGTAATCCAGATGTGACAGTGTTGGAAAGAGGAGTCACATGAGAGATGTTACATAGATTAGGTAAGATTGACAACTGATTGAATTTGGGTTGTGGGAGTGAATAATGATACTTCAAGGATAACTCCTTTTTTGTGGATAACAGAGGGTAATGGTGCCCTTAATAGTAAAATCCAGCAAAATACATTATGATGCGTAGACATGGCTTGTGCCCACAGTAACCTGGGGAAATGGTGATGATACAGAAAAGTCAACAGTTGTCTCTTTTTCTGGTTCTGGGTAGTAGGTGCTCAGGAGTATCTTTGGATGTAACACTAAATAACACTAAACTCACCCTTTTTCCCCCCACTTCTGTTCTTTGGTTTGGCTAGCTAAAGAGTTTACGTCAAATGAACTAAACAAACCAACTGCATATGACCCCAAAACCAATGGGCCAAGCCTAAAACACAAGAATTGGGGCCCATCCCGACCTGGTATTCACCTTATGGACCAACATCCTCGATTAATCCAGAGGATGGAATCTGGCTATGAGAGCAGCGAGAGGAACAGTAACAGCCCTGTCAGTCTGGATGCAACTCTGTCAGAGAGCTCTGGCTCCCACAGGTACTGTGCAAGGGATCATTGACCATTTTAGGGCAATGTTGAGAGAGCTCAGCTAGGGCTTTATGGCCCTGAGTGGGTGATGAGGCTGGCTTCACACATGGCAGAGCTAGTCAGCTTGGCCAGTTTCTATGGCGACACCTCCCTCTTCTGGACAAAGGGTTTAATGCAGCCACAAAATAGTCTGAAAATCAAGGGACTTGGATGTAAAAGTCAAATTTGGAATCATCCAGTAAACACTAATTAAATGATTGAAGGAGAGACTCTGAAGCCCATGAATTTGGGAATCTCCGAGACAGGGAGGTGCACCAGAGTCAGATCCTGCTCCAGACAATTAACTTATGAACCTGGGAGACTCTGGTTGTGCCCTTGACAAAAAAGGGTAAGTTTGACAGACAAAAGATTTGGTGGAAAAGTAATGAGCTCATTTTGGGGTATATTGAGTTTAAGATATCACTGGGACATATTTTCAACTGAAGTTCAGGTAGAGACTTAAGGGTGGGCCTATGGATAGTGAGTCAGTAACCTAGAGATAATAATTTAAACTAGTGGAGTTGATGAAGTTAACAAAAGAGAGAATGTGGAGGGGAAAGAGAAGAAAGCTTAGAATAGAACATTGCAGGATATGCCAAAGTGTGAGGGCTTGAATTGTATGGTGAAGACTGAAAAGGAGCAGTCAGACAGCTCAGAGGAGCACTTGGCGAGTACAATATCAAAAAGGAGGAGAGGTGATTAATGGTAAAATGCAGTGGGGTAGGTAGAAGAAGAAAAGACTTTCAGAAGAAAAGACTATCTGATTCGGCAGTTACAACATCACAGGAAACTTAGTGCATTTAAAATTAAGAGCCAGGTAGGTTTCTGAGAAAAACAGTCTTTATGGCAAGTATGTTTGGGAAAGGTCTCCTTTTCAAGACTGAAGTTTATAAGAGTAAGAGCCACTCCCCAATTGATAAATACTAATGGACATCAGTAGAATTTTTTTTCAGAGGAAGCATTTTCAAACTATGAATTCTCCAAATCATAATAGAGAAATGAAAATTAAAACAATTCTGAGGTACCACCTCATCAGAAAGGCAAAAATAAAGAAAATGACATATTCCTGGGAAAGCAGGAATATTATTGCAGTGTTGGTAGAGCTGTGAACTAGCCTAGCCATTGTGGAAAGAAATTTGGAATCATGTCCAAAAAGTGGCTAAACTCTGCATATGCTTTAATACCACTCCTGGGACAATATCCTAAAGAGACCAAAGAAAGAAGAAAAGGACCCACATATGGAAAAATGTTTGTAATATCTCTTTTTGTTTCAAAGAACGGCAAACTAAAGGAGTACTCATCATTTGGGAGGGGAGATTGTTGAAAAAAGTTATAGTGAATGAATATAATAGAATTCTGTGGTGTTATAAGAAGTGGTGAAAGAGGTGGCCTCAGAGAAACCTTGTATGATCTGATGCAGAATGAAACAAGTAAAAACAGGAAAAATTCATATAATCATGACACATTGTAAAGACAAACAGCTTTGAAGGACTTTGCATATTTATTATAAGGGTTTTGCTTTTCTTTTTTTTTCCTTCAGTGAGTTGAGGGGGAAGTGGGAAGAGAAGAAAATTGAGAGGGAAAAGTTAATTTTTTACAAATCAGTAAACTTTGTTGTTAGAGTTTTTAAAGATAAAGATCATTGGTAATTTGGAAGAAAACTGTCTCAATTAACTGATAAGATCAGAATTCAAATTAAATTGTAAAAGTTTGAAGAGTAAGTGAAAGTAGAAATGGCAAGTATAGATGAGAGAAAAGAGGAGATAGGGGACAGCTAGGTGGCGCAGTGGATAGAGCACCAGCCCTGAATTCAGGAGGACCCGAGTTCAAATTTGATCTCAGACACTTAACACTTCCTAGCTGTGTGATCCTGGACAAGTCACTTAACCCCAGCCTTAGGGGAAAAAAAAAAGAGAGAGAGATGAGGAGATAAAGGATGATAGCTTGAGCATATTTGACAGCAGTTGAAAAAAAGACCAGTTGATAGGAAGAAGATGAAGATTTGACATAGGGAATGGCTGAGAACGCAATCTGCTGGAAGACAGATGTGTATGGAATCAAGTGTACCTGAGGGCTTGACCTGAGGAAAAAAGACCACTTTTTCTCAAATATCCAGGGAAAGAAAGAGTGAGTGGGAGATAATGTCAAGGGGCTTTAATATAAACAGAAAGAAAGAAGCTTACATTGAATATAATTATTTTTTCCACTATAATAAAAAGGAAGGTCCTCAGCTGAGAGAAAAGGGTATGGGAGAAGTGTGGAAACACTGAAGACCTAGTACTGCATAGTCTAAATGCATCTCCCTTCCCATGGAATGATGAGAGTCATTACTATTTGTAGTCATAGCATTTCAGAGCTGGCGGGGAACATTGTGATCACTCTTCTTGTACCTTCATTTTATAGAGAAACCAGCTGGGCCTGAAAGCTGACATTGGTGTAGCATTACAAGTCAGCTGATAGTAAAATGGGAGCTCCTTGGCCAGTGCCATTTTCATTGCTCCAAATACATTTGTTGAATAATGTGCAAAGCAGAAGACTGCACCTACATATAGTCATAGGCACAATTCCCCTGCCTTTGCTATAGAAGGGTACAGGGGGAGGACTGGATTTGCAGCCATAAGTTATGTTAATTAATCACTGGGGTCCCCAGCCAAGTCATCCCACCTTTGTGACCCACTTCTCTGTCATACAGGAGAATTGGAATCCCCTTCTAGCTCCTCAGTGGAGCTCCCTCAGAGGATCCTGATTGCTCTTTCCTCTCACAAAATTAGTTTGCCAACAGGCATGCTTATAAATTATCAGGTATCAAAGTATTTATGCTGTGATTGTACTTTCTGCACTAAATACTCTGTAATTTGATACATGTGGCCAGTTTCTTTAGATCTGGGCTTAAATCCTACTTGTATGGCCTTGGATAGGTACCTGTTTTCCTTATTTGTAAAATGAGGAATTTGAACTAGGTTACCTTTGAGGTTCTTTCCACCTCTAAATCTATGATCTTTCAACATTGTAATTCAAAGCTCATCTGTGCCATAGAGAGATCAAGTGGCTTGCCCAGAGTTATTCAAATAGTAAGTGACAAAGTTGAATCATTCCAGTTCTATCTGGCCATTATGCCATATTGTCTATTTCCATACTTGCAGCAAATAGATTGTGACAACTTTTAAACTCCCTTGCCTAGCTTCAGGAAGCTCTCTGCTTCAATCTCTAGAATGTGTAGCATTGTTATAAGATCATCCCACTTTCTCCCCTCATTTTACAACTGAAGAAACCAAAGGCTGACAGTAAAAGGACTGACCCAAAGTCACATGGCTATTGGGCAAATTTGGAACTGGAACTTGTGAGGAAGAAAATAGAGGAATATCAAAGTATGGTTGACAAAGGGTAACAAGGAAATAGATAAAAGGAGACCTGAGAGATGACTGAACCGTTCCATTTTAGGTACCATTTCAGTAGTCATTTTCATGGTATTGACTTCCGTCTTCTTGGGAAATAAATTTTAGGAGCTTAATTTTAATGCTGTCACTGTACCCTATGTCTTCTTTTGAAGGGATACAAATGTGAAAAGAGTGCCTGGATTGGTCCCTGCGTGGCGTCAGATTCCAAAGTCACATAGCAGCAGCAGCATCCTGGAAGTGGAATCAGTTTCATCCAAAAGTAACTGGACAAAGAACCAGCCCCTCACCTGGAAGGATAAGAACACAGGTTTGTTGAGGTCATTTGCTTGGCTTTCTTCATGCCAGCCTCTTGGAGGCTTGAGAATGAGGTGATAATTAAGGATTAGCCCTTCATTTGGAAACAAATGTGGAAGCATCTTATCTGCCTTCTCTTTGATGTATATTTCCCTCTGTCGGGCCATGACATAGCACATAACATGGTGAGTTATGTGCTGCGTTGGCTTGAATGTTAACATGCATTGAGATGTAAGTTTTAAGTCCTGAGCTGGCAATTGAGAGGAGGTTCTCTGAGACAATGGTGGCTTTGTCCAGTAGAAATCTATCTTAAGGATGACATTTCATGGAAACAGACTCCTCTCTCCATGAAATTTATATCAGGATTAATGTCAGCAGGTAGAGAGGGTAGTTGGCAGCAATACAAACTTATCAGTCAGACCATGAAAGTGCAAGACAATCTTGGGACCCCCTGTGCTCCTTAGTGCTGTGCCTTTCCCCCTTCTTGGTAGTTCTCAATGTTACAACTTTCTCTTTATCAAAATAATTTCTCAAGAAAGGAGCAGAAAACTCATTCATACTAAATAAGTGACTAATGCTAAGTAGCACCAAAGTATGTTACTTTGGTAAGGGGAGTTTGAATTTTTAGCAGAGATAAAAGTCAAAAGAAGTGTCTGTTGGGATTCCAGGCCTCAGCTAACAAGTAGCTAAGTGTAGAATACAGGCCAGCTCCCTGGAGGGCTTCAGGATCAGCCAGAATCAGGATGAATTAAAGTCCTTGGTCTTTAGGGAGAGAAGTGAAGGAGGCAGCCAAGCAAAATCCTGGATCCTGGAATCCAGAGTCACCAGCCTCTCTCCTCCTCGTTCTGAGGCTAAGTGCCTCTGTCTCCCTCTGCCCTCCAATCCTTCCTATTATTATCTTAACACCAAACATTCAGCAAGCACCAACAGTGAGAAGAGCCATCCAAATATATGCTAATGGAGTCTTTTTCTCACATCAAATAAAGGCTCTGTTGTCTGATTGAAGCATACCTTTTTGGAATTTCAACCCTCTGCAGCTAAGGATTTGTAGAGGTGGGAGAAAGGGAAAGCCTGTCTTATTTGACCTCCTGAGCTTATCCTAGGCTGACTCCATTCAAATGGAGTACTGCCCTTGGGGATTTAATGGAAACTGTATGGTTAAGTGATAACCTGGCATTGGCATTCATTTGTTTGCTTGGTAGGTATTTTTTAAAAAGCCTCAACTGGCATGTAGCTCTAGGCTCCAGGAAGGAAAGTTTTATGAGTACCTTCTGTCTCATCCCTTGTATTAGAAGTTTAGAGTTGATAGTATTAAATTCAGACAAGAGGAAGAAGAAACTTCATAGGTAGCAGAGTACTTGAAGGCTAAGTATAAAATGCTTAGGGAAGGGGCCAGTGTCTGATGAGTGAAATCAGATTGTACACAAGATCTGGCCCCTTTCTAAATAGCAAGACTCATTCCCCATTTGATACAGTTTTCAGATAAAGAAATTAAGACCATCTATAGTCATATGAAAAAATGCTCAAAATCACTATTGATTAGAGAAATGCAAATTAAAATAACTCTGAGGTACCACCTCACGTCTGTCAGAATGACTAAAATGACAGAAAAGGAAGATGATAAATTTTGGAGGGGATGTGGGAGAAATTGGAACACTAATGCGTTGTTGGTAGAGTTGTAAATTGATCCAGCCATTCTGGAGAGCACTTTGAAATTATGCCCAAAGGGCAATGAAACTGCATATTCTTTGATCCACCATTACCACTATTGGGTTTGTATCCCAAAGAAATCATAAAAAATGGAAAAGGACTTACATGTGCAAAAATATTTAACATAACTCTTTTTGTAGTGTAAAGAATTGGAAGTTGAGATGTCTGTCAATTGGGGAATGTCTGAACAAGTTGTAGTGTTGTATGTATGTGATGAAATATTATTGTGCTATATGAAATGATAAGCAGGATATTAAAAAAAAACTTGGCAAGACCTGTATCAGATTGTTTGTTGTCTTGGGGTGGAGATAAAGGAGAGAAAAAGTATGGGACTCAAAATCTTACGAAAGTGAATGTTGAAAACTTATCTTTATATGTAACTGGAAAAAAAAATAAACAGCTAGAATAGTTGGGATTCCCATAGATTTTTAGGGTTTTCAAACTGAAGCTCAGAGAGGGTGATGAATTGTGCCTTGGCATTCCACAAGTGACATGAGAAGCAGATTCAGACCAGGGTTTTCTGACTTAGGGTGATTTCTAATGTTGAGGGTCTTTAAATTATTTTTAGAAACTTTTAACAACTTCAAAAATATAAATGCTACAAACTTTTAAAAAAACTGAGTTGTAATTACTTAAATTTTTTTTATACTTGTTTAGTTTTATGAATTTTTTAAAAAATAAAATTTTAAATTTAACAAGACAAAGAACATTGTCATTCTGTATTTTGTGTGCAACAAATTCTGGATGTGACCCTTAAGTCTGGAGGATCAGTAGAGGAAGTCCTCTTGCTTAGTCATTTCAGTCATCTGATTTATTTATTTATTATAGCTTTTTATTTACAAGATATATGCATGGGTCATTTTTCAGTATTGACTGTTGCAAAACCTTTTGTTCCAATTTTTCCCCTCCTTCCCCTCCCATCTCCTCCCCCAGATGGCAGGTAGACCAGTACATGTTAAATATGTTAAAGTATATGTTAAATACAATATATGTATATATGTCCATACAGTTATTTTGCTGCACAAGAAGAATTCACCTAATTTATTTCAATCAAATTATTTCTTATGAGACAATGTTGAATATGTGAGTGCTTTAAAACCTCATTCTTTGGACAATTTTTAAGGCTAAGATTACATATGCAATCTTTTCAGTCACTGAGCAATAGTTGCTAAAAGTTTTTTTTACAGTTTGAAATCAACAAGAGTGATAGCACAAGGTGGTAGCAATGCAGACTCTTAATAAGAAACACCAGTATTTTTAAAATTTAAAAAACCCTTCAAAGTTTTCTTTCTATGAGTGTGTATGTGTGTGTGTATGTGAGAGAGAGAGAGAGACAGAGAGACAGAGAGAGAGACAGAGAGATATAAATAGAGAGAAAGACAGAGAGACAGAGACAGAGAGACAATAAGAAAGAATAAGAGAGAATTAGAAAGAGAGAGAAAGAGAGAGAGAGAGAGACAACGATGAGAGAGAGATTTAAATTTTGAAGTCATTAAAGGTTCATTCAATCTGGACTTCCAGCTTGGTGTTTGCTAAGCCTTGGGCTTGAATGAATAGTTCTCAAAACCCTGAGCGTAAGAATTTGGAGGGGAGGGAAAGGTAAAGGGTAAGCTGTGGAGCCCCAAGTGTCTCCATTGGTGCACATCCAACAGAGTGACTTTTCTGGTACCACTAGCAGTTTGTTTTTTCTTTTCACTGATCTTTCCAATCTTTCCTCTCAGCATTTATGCCACTTTCTGTCTGGTCATTCATGAACTCTTTTTATGGTAGAATTTTTTCTTTCATAATGGAGAGGAGGAAAAATAGGCAGAAGTGAAAGGACTTGCCCCAGTTTCCCCCTGGATTCAGTTAGACTTTGGAAAAGCACACCTTTTAGTATTCAGGCCCATACTCCCTTGCACTGGATGCAGTTTCTAACTCATGTGCCAGCCATTGTGAGACCTTGTTTACCCTGACTATAGACCAAAGAGGTTCTAGGCTGCTAATTTGATCAGTAACAGTGGAGGTTTTTCTCTTGTCTCACAGACCAGGAGTTGTCTTCAACCTCTAAAAGTGAGCTGGATGAACTCCAGGAAGAAGTGGCTCGGAGGGCCCAGGAACAGGAACTCCGAAGGAAGCGAGAGAAGGAATTAGAGGAGGCTCGAGGGTTCAACCCCCACCCCAGCCGCTTCATGGACTTGGATGAACTTCAGCATCAGGGTAACTTGTGGATGAGTCTGTGAATAGAGAGAGACAGACAAATGGTTCAACGGGCATTTTTCTTTATCTTCCCATTCCCAAGTTTGAGCAGCATCTCTGATACTGTCAAACTAGAATATGACTAACTTGTTGATTGAGGAGAGGGTCCTTGGTTTGGAGGACAGATATATGATTTAGAGGTGGGGGCAGGAAGGAACAACTTTTGACAATAGAGAATTCTTCATGCCAAAAACTTCCCATCATTAGAAATAGAAAATATAAACTATACATAAATCTTAAATTGAGTGATAGAAAAGTGAAGGAGATTGGGAGTACTGAGTGAAAAACTTTTTTCAGGTTCTTCCCATATAATTTGAAGAAGATTTTTTGAGGGTCACTTTGGGTACAATTGTTCATCTTGTCTCATTTTTTATAATCTTTTTGGAGAGTCAATTTGAGAACACACAGGTTTGAGGAGAGAAAGGCACACACATAGGTTCAGAAAGGACTGAGGGCTGGAGGTGGGTTTTCCCACTTTGGCTTCATGTTTTTTTCTTTGAAATAGGTTCCACAGTCTTGTTAGCTGTACTTCACAGCTGTAGTATAAAATCTGAATGTATACAATCTCCTTGGACCACCTTTTTATGGAGATTTCTCCCTTTCTGTATCACTGGAGGTCACATCTCATACTAGACAATCTTCTCACCTAAACTGAAGAACTGATTTCCTGAATCAGTAAGCTTGTTTCTGTGCATATGTTTGTTAAAAAAAATTTTCTGTTATTCTTTCTTTCTGAGTCATCATTGTAACAACATCACATTCCTAGCTTCATGTTCTTTTTGAAAGAAGAACCTTCATTCTTCCCACTTTTTCATCTCAGCTAGTTGGCAAGCATATCAAGGTAACATGTCAGGAGTCAGTTGCCCAGATTTCTTTTAGTTTTTTTCATTGACTCCACAACTTGTGGATGAGGGAAGTCTAGCTAGGTAACATAGACTCTTGAAGGGACTAAGAAAGGGGTGGCAGTGTGGATAGAATTTGGTGTATGGCATCATGAAGATCTGAGTTCAAATCCAGATTTAGATTCTTACTAATTATATCGACCCAGAGCCAATCACTGTTTGCCTGTTTCTACCTCTATAAAGTGAGCTGGGGAAGGAAATGGCAAACCACTCCAGCATCTTTGCCAAGAAAACCACAATTGTGGTCACAAAGAATGAGACAAAACTGTAATAACAACAAGGGAGCGGTACATATGGATCCAACTCTGTTTCCAGGGTTTGGGGATCTTATAGCCTTAATCATGAATCTGAGTGTGTAGTTAGTATTGGTAATTTCAACTGATTCTGTAGTATAGGAATACCCAAAAATTGAGAGAAAGAGTGCCAGAAGTCTAAATTCTAATCCTTCTGCAGTCAAACTTATATTTTTGTTATTTTCCTCTAGGATCCTTCAAAGTCCAAGGGCAAAATAATCTGATGACAAAGTAAATATTCCTAGAGATCTTTGTCTTCAACCCTCAGTTTGAAAGGAGTGGAAAATCTGTGAAAAGTGATTAAGATATCTTAATCTTTCTTATCTGAGTCTAAAACCTCCCCCCAAAAAAGTCATGAACTGCTTTCCTAAGTCTGTATAGTGAAGACATGCCTAAATACTGGCAAGGCACACAAGGTTCCAGTTTATCTATAAGAAAACTCATAGCTTTGGTAGAATTTGCAAATAAATCATGGCTGTGAAGGGAAGAGAGCCGACATTAGGTTGAGGTAAACAGAATCCTTGCACGTGAATCAACCTCTAACTCCCCTTTTCCCACATCTTTTTTTTTTTTTTTTTTTTTTTTTTGGACATTTCTTTATTTTCTATGACAAATCTTTTTCTTTTCTATTTTCTTTCTGCCTGCCTTCCTTCCTTCCTTTTTTTTTTTTTTTTTTTTTTTTAATATTTGTCATTGATGAAAACATATGTATATGGTAGGGAAGTGACCAGGAGAACAGGGGAGCCTTTGAAAAATATTGTTGATTCTAAAACTCAAAACCTAACAGCCTTGCCAGCCTAATTGCTTTTTTGGGGAGGTATGTCCATGAGGTCTCTAAAACTGGGCTCCAAATCATACTGCGAGAACTTTGATGTTGGAGGTACAATTGAAGCAGGAAGTAAGAGTGAAGGCAGAGCACAGGGTTTGCACAGGGGAGTGATTCTGGGAGCAGCCCTTGGTGCTGAGGCAGGGCCGGATGGGGCTCCAGACTGACAAGTCTCGTCCCTGCTCTACCATTTACTAGCCATTAACTCTGGCAGACTCTCTGAGCTGAGTTTCTCAATGTGGAAAATGGGGGTGCTTGGCTCATTCTCTCCGTCAGTGTAGGACCTCTGTGGCTAAAGGTTTTCATAGCATTGCCAATCACAGTCAGGAAGTTAACGAGCATTATTAAGTAGACAGTTGTGTGCCAGGCCCTGTGCTGGACAGATGGACACAGAGACAGAACTCGATCCTTTCTTGCCCTCAGGTGCCTGAGGAGGCCGGGGAAGAGCCCGGCTCTGGCCATGGCCGCTGACAGTAGCCAGTGACCTGTAGGACTGTCAGAAAGTCAGTGAGGTGGGCAGCTGCTTTCCCACCCCAGCAGGCCCTGAGCTGCGTCTTTCTGTACTTCTTTTTCTATTAAAAAAACATTCTAACCCTAACTTCTAACAGAAGTTCTTTGTGCTATTGGAGATAGCATCATGTGCTCTCCTCAGGCAGGGAGCACCAAGAACTTGTAGCCTAAGGAAGGATCCTGGTTGGTGGCTGGGCCTCCTTTGTCCCTCGGGAAGGTCTAAAGGGCTGGGGTCACCCACCAGATCCGAGACTGCCCCTGGGCTGCCTGGTGGTGTGTGAAGTCCACCCACCCACCCACCCCCATTTGCATCAAGTGCTGGCCCTTGCAGGGAGGCGGGACCATGCCGAGAGGTCCACCCGTGAGGCCGACTTGGTGTGGGAGGAGGCACTGCGCCGGGAGCAGAGAGGAGACTGTGCCGCAGCTTTGGCGCTCTGTAACGAAGCCATTTGTAAGTAACTAACTACTCACAGCTGCCATGCTTTGAAGCTGCTGCCCTTGTCACTGCCGCCGTTGCCCTGGCTGACCTCGGCTACCCCTCGGGTGTCCTGGCCTTCCAATTAGACACCAAGGGCTCTGGGGGGACCACCTGGAGGGAATTCAGCAGGAGCCCACAGGTGATGCTGGAGCCCCCTCTGCTCCCTGGTCCAAGACTGAATCTGACACGCAACCATCCATTCTGTCTCCTGACCATCAGGGAATGGGGCAGACAGGAGTGGCCGGCATGGCAGCCGGAGCAAACAGGCTCTGACCCCGAGCCTGTAACTTTCCACAGGACTATGTGCTTTCCCCTTTTCTTCTCCCTGATTCCTGGGCACTGGCAGGGGTTGAAGCATGAGCTTTGGAGATCCCAGAGCGATTTTTAGGTATGACACCGCATCCAAGCTGAGCAGTCCTGGGATGTGAGGCAGGTCTATTTGCATGTCTCATGATGGTCCTGACTTTTCTGACCTTTTCCACTTAGAAGGCAGGGGTTGGGCTGGGGCATGAAGCCCAGAGATTAATTTGGCAGCCATGCTGGGAAGGCCATAGAAATCACCTGTGGGAAATAAGATGAAAACTCCAGCATTTTTTACAAATGAGTTTCCATTAATTGATCTGAATTCCCTCTGTGACCCCCCCACCCTTGGCTTTGGTGCTGCAAGACATCTTCTTGGCCGGGCCTGGCAGCTCTCTGACCTCAGCAGCCTCTGCATGTTCTGTGTCTTGTGCTCCTGCTGCTGCCTCTTTTTAAGTTACTGCATTTCATTGCTCATTTTTGGTTCAATTTTGTTCTTTGTGTGTGTGTTCTGTTTCTGCTGTGTGTTTTTGTTTTGTTTTTGTTTTTGTTTTGCATTTTAGCTAAACTGAGACTTGCCCTGCATGGTGCCAGCTCTAGCACGCTCAGCAGAACCGTAGTTGATAAGAAGTTACAAATCTGTATCCGAAAAGCACGGAGCCTCCAGGATCGCATGCAGCAGCAGCAACTACCACCGCCACCATCACCGCCGTTGGGGGGCTCCCTCCCTCAGCCAACAAGGTAGTGCCTGGGAAGTTATGAGAGCCCGTGGACCTCAGGGGAGCTTGTGCCACCATGGGTGCTTTGGAGATAAAGCAATCCCCAGGAAAAACCTTCCCTTCACCAATGAAATGTCACTTTCTACATCAGGCACAGAGTGGAGAAAGTACAGGGTCCTAGTGAAGTTATAAATGTGATTGTTAAAAAATAGAAAGAGAGGTACATGGGAAAGAAAGTTACTTTTATCTTTCTCCCTAAAACTAGAAGAGAAAAAAATGATCAAAGTAATGTCATTTTACCTATAGAGAAAGCAAGGATTTGGAGACATAGTTTGGAAAAAATAATTCAGCATACCAATAGATGAAGATCTATAAGAATATATAGAAGGCAAGCTAGTTTTAGCCTCCTTCATTAAACGGTCAAGGCTCATGATCTAGAAGCGGGTGATAATTCTTCTGTTGTGCAGGATTCTGCTGAATCTCTCTGTCCTAGATAGGTAGGTACAGGTGACTCTGGGGACTGATACTGAGAAAATTCATGGGGCAGCTTTGCTGCAGCATTTTACTCAGCATGTATCCAATCCTGGGAAATTCTTTCAAGTCCAGAAAATATTAGTGGCCCAATATCTTGAGGCTAGGTAATCAGCATACTAAAGTTGCTGCACCATTTATGAGATTTGGAGCTATCACTCAACTCAGTAGCCAGGGAAAGAGGATTTCTGCTTCTGGAAGAATTTGAAATCTTTTTTGCAGAGGATCCTTTAGTAGTATATATGTGCAGGTAGGTTGGTCTTATCAAATGATCCCATTTGGTGATTACAGGTCACTTAGTCAAAACTTCCAATAGTTTAGACTGCTTTTACTCTTTTATACAAAAAAACCTGGAAAAGTAGCTCACAGACCATTAACCCCCACATTGTGAGGGGATACAGTCCTGGACCCAAGCACTCACATGATCTATAGAGCCCTGATGTTACATGTGACTATTCTTGGGTACTGCTTTCTAAGCAATGTATCCTTGGATGCTTCAAAGCAACATCTATTATTGTGTATCTAATCATCTTAGTACCATCCATCCCCCAAGAAAACAGAGCAGAAGGTATTTTGTTAAGATCTTTATTCAGATTTACCTCTAATAGTTCCTCCTTTGCATTGGAGTTCTTTTCATTTCCAGGAATCAAAGCTATAGTTCTTTCTGAAAGTGGATCTGTTTGGAATAGATGGGATTTTTAAAAGGATAAAATTAAGCTAGTTCTGAAAGTGGATCTCTTTGGAGTAAATAGGATTTTTAAAAGGATAAACTAGTAGGTTAGCTTCAAATGCAAATGAGACGTAATTTCTGAAAAATAAATTCATAAAAATAAATTTGTATGGAAGCTTAAAGTTTAAAGGGGCAGCTCTGAAGAGGATCAGTTATTCTGCTTACTCCCAGGATTTTCTATTTTGTTTTTAACTTCCTTATTTAGGTCACTGATAGACCTCATAGGGACTTGATTTAAAAGCAAGTAATTTAGGTTTCAAAACATGCAGCCTAGGAAGGTGTTAGATAGTTAATTGATCCATACTAAATAGCTAAAGTAGTCGCAGGTAATATCTAAACCAGTTGATGAATCTTAGTGATTGCTATTGTCTTTGTTCACATTGTAGAGTATTTAAAGCAAAAAGCAATAATTAGTGAAGAATTAAGTAATCGTGATTAGTTGAAAAAAAATCTCTAGAATCCAATTATTGGCTTGGAGAAAAATTTCTGTGTAATGCTCTCTAGTCTGTATTTGATTAGGAAAAATAAAACTTAAGTAGTGGATCTCCACTAAGTCTGCTGACTGCAGATTCCCCTTTCCAGTGCCTTAGCAATAGCACCCACTTGCAGTCTTTTGGGATGGAGGCCTTTCTGTAGTGGACAGAGGCCAGAGCTTGGAAGCAATCACTTAATCTTTCTTAGCCTCTACTTCTTCATTTATAAAATGAGGAAAATAATAGCACCCACCTCACAGAGTTGTGATGAGGATCAAAGGAAATATGTGGAAAGTGCTTTGCAAAGTGTAAAGCTTTATAAATATCTCATCCACTAATACCACCTCTAACCTTTCTCTTTTCTTTCCTTATTGCTGACCCCTCTCTTCTGCTGTTGGATGTGTACCATTTCCAGGCTTTGCTTTCTTTCTATTATCCATATGGTGGGCCAGCAATTTTTTTCCTTCTTTCTTTTTAATTCACAACTTTTTAGTAGAAGGGGAGTGCAGGGGGCAATGAGAGTTATAGGCAGGGGCTTCTTTCAATGGGATTGTATCACTTTGATGAGAGCCATTTGAGGAAATGCATCCATCAATTAAGAAAAAAAGTGACTATTGACTGTGTATGTGTGTCTGGGTGGGGGTGTTGATCATGTGCTTTCTTTTTTGTGAACCCTAAAGAATTTCTTTTTTTATCATCCAGAACATGGAATAATCTATGGAGAATCATGTTGATTCTATGAACAAAGCCATTAGAATTTGTAATTCTCTATGACCTTTTTTGCCATTCAAAACAGTTAATGATTGGATTCTTCCCATTTATTTCAGTGAACAGTCTGTCCCGCTCCAAGTACTGTTGAGTCAGGAGGCACAGCTGGAGCCCAGCAAGGACACCGAGTTTGGGACCAGTTCTTTCTTCCCCTCATCTACTTCCTGTCATGAATCGCCCTCATTACTGTCTTCAGAGTCATCTTCTCCACCCACACTACAGTCCAGTTCCCTCAGAAGGTCCTTCCCCAACCTCTTGATTTCCTCCGCTAATGTGGATGGCCATGCTTTCTCTGCTTTCTGCAGGCAAGGTTTATCCCACCAGCTGAGGAGGCCTGAGATGGGTTCTCCCCAAGATAGGGAACCTTCAGGAGCTCCAACAGAGGGACTGCTGGACTGGAGAAATAGCAGCAACAAGACTCCCACTCAAGAAGGGAAAAGTGCTGGCCAGCAACAGTGCCAAGAGAAAAATGGTCCTGAAGTTTTGCCTGGCCCAGTACCTCCTTGGTCCCATTTGGCCCCCGGGGTCTCCCCTGACAGGGGGGACTCATACAATCCCACCTGTAATCCTTCAAGTTGTTTAGCTTGGTCTGGCCTCCCCATGCATGGGGCCTGTCACTCTAAAGTACCTACTGCTTCCTCCCATTTGCTTCATTTTCCTCCAGATTCTACACAGAAAACTAACAGGTGCCCCCAAACCAAAAGTGATGAAACTTTATTCATTTCACAGAGGGAGCAGGGTGCTGAAGAGGTCTTTAAGCCAGAAGTCCCCAGCACAAAGGGCATTGTTCGCTCCCTGGCAGAGCGGTTCCAGAAGATGCAGGGGGTTTCCATAAAGGATCCTATTTGTGAAAGAAACTGGGCAGCTACAGGTCCCCAAAATAGGAAACTGGCAACTAGATTGAGAAAGGACTTGCTCCCTTCAGACTCCAGTATACCTTTCCCACAAGGACACGGGAATGATCACTCATCTGGGGAAAAAGAGCATAGTTCTTTGGATGGGAGGGATAGACAGACTTCCTGGGAAGGGCCCTCTAGTTGTCTTGCTCTTTCTGGAAGCCTTTCCCCACACAGCAGAGATGCTTCCTGGGCAGTGGGATCAAATGTGGCAGAATCAGCCATGCTCCCAGGAAAGCTGTCACAGATGGAAGAGGTTAGGCCAAAGGAGGTGGGCAGTGGTGATGACTTAGTGAATTCTCCTTCCCTGGACCATTGGGTGGGCAATACTAGGCGCTCTGATTCTCTTCCTGATCATGAAAATGGCACATGGATTCATGGGCCTGGAAGGAACCCCTCTCCTCAAGATCCCTGCATTGGTCTCATCCATCTTGAGAGAAACCATATGTATCTGCATCCACACTGGAATGAGGACACAGAGCAAGAGACCTCAGAGTTGGAGTCTCTTTTCCAGGCCAGTCTGCAGACATCTCAGGCCAGCCAGCCTGGGCCAGGGAGGCAGAATATGTCATGGCAACCATTTGGTCATCCAGGTAAGCATGTGACTAAGAAAGAGAATTTTAAACTAGGCGCTAGAGAAATGTAAAAATTAAGAGTGAGTTTTGACTAATTGGTCACGGACATCAGGTTAGGATATGGTTACATTTCTTATAGCTATTGAAACCATCAGGACAAATACCAACTATTTTTCTTAATATGGAATGGGAAATTGGGAGTGGAATTATTAAATAGAATCCCTGATCCTCAAGCCAGTGATTTTTGCCTCCTAAAAATTAGAGGCCTTTCAAGTTTACACCCTGCATCATCTTGCACTTAAGAACTAGGGAATACACTGAAGAATGATGTGATGTACAGAAGACTGATTAATGGGATAAGAAGAATAGACATGTCAACAGACTTTGAGACTAGAAGTATTCCATAGTTAGATTTACCCTATAGGTCCATCCTTTTATTAGGATTGCTCTATTAAGCCAAGTCTCCAGTACATTTCCAGATCCTTACAAAGAGCCTCCAAAATTTCAATTTGCCTTGCTCCCTTCATACATGATTAAATTCAAAGTTAATATGAAACTCTCTAAAGAAAATCTCTAGTTCATTCCTAAAATTCAAAGCTTGTGGGACTATAATTTTGTGACAAATCATTGGCCTCTCTTAGGATCTCAGGGAAAGGAGGTGTCTGTCTCTGACATATCATACATATTCATATACACATATATAATCATATCATATATAGATCACATAACATCATAATCACGTCTATAACATCTGTAGCTTGGATTCACATCCAGGTATTTGACTTGTCTATGCATAGAAAGCATAAAATAAACCTTTTTAATACAAAGCTTGAGCCATTTAAAATTGCAAAACATCAATCTGATGTTCAATTAAAATGAATTTTGTTTTCAAAATTGCTAAAAGAGTAGACTGGGAATCAAGACACCTGAATTCTAGCCTCTGCTTTGCTCTAAATTAGAATGATCTTGACTATCATATAAAAGACAAATGAGGATTAGAGAGGATATCTGTAAAGTTAAGGATCTCTCAGGCTCTTTTCATCTCTCAAGTTTCTATTTTATTAATTTTTCTCTCTTGAGCATGTAGTTCCCATAGTGGTGCAGGTTCATCTATTGCAATTACCCAGCATGCCATTTTTATTACATTTTATTTTTTATCAATTAAAAATAATTTTTCTCCTCTCTTCCATCCCTACCATTGAAAACATCCTTATAACAGATAGGTATAGTCATACAAAACATTGTTGGTTACACCCTCAAAATATGTCTCATTTTGCACTTTAAGTCAATCATCTAACAGGAGATGAATAATATGCAAGTGTTATTAAGTTTCACTGAAACTCTTTCATCATTTCTTATGGCATAAGCGTATTCCAATACATAATTTGTTCATCCATTCCCCAATTGGGGATTCTTCCTCAGGTTCCCGTTCTTGGGTTTTACCAGAAGAGTTGCTATAAACATTTTTATAGGGATGGATCTTTTTTTTTTTTTTTTTTTTCTTAATTTGATCTCTAGGGTATACCGTTTATTGATGTTTTGGGCATTGTTCCAAATTGCAGCATATCTTTTAGAAACTGAAATATTAAATACCTACTATGTTAAGACCTGCTTCTGACACATGTTGGCTATGTGATCATGATAAGCCATTTAATTTCTGCAACTCTCTCTGATTATAATTCACAGGCAAACTGCTGATCTGTCTTCATGGAGGGAGCTTTCTTAAAACAGTGTAGAACTAAAAAGAAAATTTCTTTGCCTTGTGCAAATCAAGAATGTGAATCAAAACCTGAAATTAACTGTACTAAGACCCATACTGAGCCTAAACTGAGCATAATTTCTTTATTCATTGGCAAATTGAACTGAAATTTGTTATGGTTACTTGAGTTTTTAGAAACCATACTAAAATATAACTGAACCCATTTTCTAAAATTATTGAATCAAATCACCACTAGATCCTTTTCTAATCCCTCTTCATAGTATGCAGGTAACCCATAGTTCTTGTAGGTTGTATATTAGCAAAACATAAGTTCTGGCAAGTTTTAAGAATCTAAAGCTTTTTGAATGGTCCCAGTAGCAGACTTTTCTTCTGTGGCCTGAGGACCACCTGAAATAAATTTGGACACTTAGATCACCAAGTTGCCCCAGGAAGATGAATTTTGGGGCCACAACATCACTAAAAGAACATCTGCCAAGTTTTTCTTTGGCAGGCAAGTGGGTAGTCTTAGTGGATGGAGTTCCAACTCTGGCTAACTCACTGATACTTGAAATTTTAAAATATTGAAGTAAAAGATCAAAATACCCTCTGAACCAAATCAGTTTTTTCTTTGGATAGTGCCTGGTGGGATTTGTCTACACAAGTGCTGAAGATACACAAAATAAAGTAAGCAGGTATCATCGATTAATCAGGGAAATGATCTCTGTAGGAAGGGGCTAACCAATGTACGTCAATAAATGGGTGAGCATAGTCCCTAGGGAATTCCTGGTGCTCTTATCTAGTTTGTCTTATCACAGAGCATTTACTAAGTGCTCAATTACATTTAGAATGCTTAACGTTTTAAGAACTATTCAGTAAGCATTAAAATTGACTTCATTCATCAAGCACTCATTAAATACTATGTACCAGGTAGTATGCTTGATGCTTTGAAAGATACTGATTGCAATGCTCTAGAGCAAGCTTGATGACTAGGCCCCACTGCTTAGCAGTAACTCCAGACAGATCAAGGGTCCCCAGGGAAGAAGACAGGTTTCTTTTGCCACCCTAGATTCTCCACAGAGCTACCACGTCAGACAAATTTCACAAGTGAATGTTGCAAACATACATTTGTACCTAAAGGCTCTGACAGAAGCTGGGCATGCTTCCAGAAATCATTTGAGATGAGGTTGTTGGTAAAAGATCTATGTGGGAGAATGTGCAGCTGTCCAGAAATTGTTACGCCAGGCCCTTTGGCTTAGGGTGGGAGACCCTTGCTACTTGCAGAGGGGTATCTATATTCTTAGTCCTCTTCCTACCTCCACTTCCCTGGTGTTTTCAGTAGGGTTGGCAGGCCCAAAGTTCAGGCCCTTCAGGAAGGGAAGTGTTCATTTATGTCTCTATTTCCTTTCCTAGGCTCCACAAACATGATAGGGAGGAGACTCCACTCAGCCCCTGGCTTTGATCTCTCACAAATGTCAGCAGTAGAGATGGAACACAGTCTTCATGGGGCTAGCACGGTACCTGTCTCTCAGGTAGTAATCTTGGTGACCAGGACACCATTTGTAGGTTGGTAGATTGGGAAGAAGTCAGCTGAGGTTCAGAGGATGTCGGGGGAGGGGGAACTCAGCATGGAGATAATGTGAGGAGAGATTAACCCAAAAAGCACATGCTTAGATGAGTTCCTCAGGATCCTTGTGAGATTGGAGCTTGTTGGGTTATCTGTCCTTGACTTTCTTGGTGTCTTTCTCTCTGAAGGCTGTATCTGGCCGAGGCTCGATGAAGGACGAGGAAGGAGAGCTGTACACCGCAGAGAATTTCCGACGCATTTCACAAAGTCTCAGTGGCACTGTTGTCTTGGGCAGGGAGGAAACTCCCATGTCTTCTCACAGTTTTGTAAGTCAAATGAAGGACTAGCTTACCCCGAATACAACCACATCCTTAACAAAGAAGTACTCAAGAGGAAGTTCAGGTAGTAGGGTAGACAAAAATTGACCTTTGTATTTTGTGGGAAGTGTTCACTGGATTTCTGATCTGTATTAGGTGAATAGGCAATACCCACCACCTATATCTGATTTCTGTTTGTTATTACTCTTGACAATATGCGTTCAGGAAAAACCTGGTGGGAAGAGTTATTCTTTGCCTAAAGTAATTTGATAATTTCCTTCTGGAGGAATTAGGGTTAAAATCTTCATTATAAAGAACACAAGAATGGCTTGAATTTGAGGGAGGCAGGGACTGGCAAACCACCCTAGTATCCTTGCCAGGAAAACTCCATAGACTTGTCGTAACAATTTCAACAAGAATGAGTTAGCAACAAAGCTGTTGCAGGGGTCCCTTCAACAGAACCTGAGCTTTAGGCCAAAGGAGAGGAGATGAAGTGAGGGTAACTGTCATGGATTCAAGTGGCATTTGATTCCAGCTGAAGAGAGTAACCTTCAGTAGAAGAAATGTCATTCACTTCTTCAAATTTATTATATGCATATTGCCTACAAACACACAAATCAGGGAAACAAGGAGAACACAACATTCCCTGCCCTCTTGGGACTCGTCTTCTTTCTACTGCAACAGAACATTTAAACAGATAATAATTAGACTATAACTTGAGAAAAGACATTAACAACAGTTAATGAAACAAGCTTCCTGAGATGATGCCTGAGCTGAGCCTCAAGAGAAAACAATGATCCATGGAGCTGGAGGTGAAGCAAGAAGCCATCCCAGGCTTGGAGACAGCCAGTGCTATGGCCCTAACACGGGTGACAGGGCCAAGCTTAGTGAGCAGTAATGACCAGTTTCCCATGAAAAGGAGTAATGTGAAATTTAGGAGGCCTCCTGGAGCCAGGCTGGTGAGAGCTTAATGCTGCAGTATTAAGGAGGAGGATATAAAAGTTTCCCTGAGGCTGCCATAAAACATCCACAGCCTGTGCTCTGGTGGGCCAGGAGTGAGCAAACCCCAGCCAGCTATGTATGATCCCAGACTTCTCAGGGAATATCCAAAGGCAGCTTGAGGACACCCACACACTGGGCCAGGCCAGTAGATGCTTGACTAGAGCTACACTGAATATCCATGACATCCAATATTAATGCACTCAGAAATTCCTTCTTCATTGGTATGTGGTGGGGAGAAATCTTATTCACCATTTCCTAAGCCTCTCTGAGGACTTTCCCATTTTCATCAGAAGGGAGTTAATAAACATTCATTTTAATATTCATTTAAATATATTATAAACCCAGGTTAAATGTGGAGACTAGAATTGTCTTAATAGTAGGAGCTCCTCAGAATCCCTCAGAACTTCTTAGTTTTGTCAGACCTTGCTAGTGTTTGGTACAAGAGATTTGGGTTCCTCTATTTTAGGGAATAAGTTTGAGACTTAACATAGGGGAAAATCATGGTTTCTTTAGTTACCCCAATCTGAGTTCTCAGTAGTCTCCCTGACTACTCATTTGAGAATGATGAGGGCTGGGAAATGAGTGAGAAATGTTCTTGTGAGGGATAGAAGGTTGATTTGGGGACTTTAGCCAGAAAATGGATAATGTCCATTGTTTATGAAATAATTCAAAAAGATTATCTCTGGAATTCAGGATTCTTCCAGATCTGGTTCAAATGTACCCATTCAGGCTTTCTTTCCTTTATCCAGCAATTAAACATTTAAGCACCTGTAATAGATATAAAGATACAAAGAATAAAACAGACTCCCCTTTCTTAGAATTTCTTTTCCAGCATCTTCATTACCTTAAAAAACTTTGTTAAATTCTTCTCTGTGCCTGGCACTCTTCTGGACACCATACGAAACTGGAAAAAAAAAGGGGGGGGGGCCCTGCCCTCCAGAAATGTTCAGTCAATCCACAGAGAACAAAGATGGGAAAAAATTCAGTGGATGTCCACCTCATTGGCTAAAGATGTTGAACAGCTGCACAAATAGAGATTTGGACCGCTGACATTATAAACATGTCTATGTGAAGTACCTTATTTGAGGAAAAAGGGATGAACAGCAAGCAGTGGGGGAGCTCTGTGCCAAGCACTATCCTAGGCATTAAAGATACAGATACGTGTATATTTACATCTGGCCGAACTGGATTACTTTCCATAACTCATGCTCCTCTGTGGAACCTGGAAGGAAGTGGGCTTCCTTCCTCCCTCCCTCCCCCAGAGGCACAGCTATCTCCATGACACCATCATTGCTCCACTCTCTGCACATCTCCTTTCACACTTTGTTTAAATGTCTCTGATAGGATTGTAGGATTTATAACTGAGTTTCTGCAGGGAGTCTCTTTGTGTAGGGACTGGGGGTTTCAGAAATCTTTTCCAACTGGGAGATAAAGACTTATCCTTGAGATCCCCTAGTCTTTCCCTTTCACTAGAGATGAGAAATTGTGAGCAGTTAACTGTCTGACCCACTTGCCCATGGTCACAAAAAGAATTCTTGTATTTAGTTCTTTGTGAGTTTGTCCCTTCTCTCCTCTTATTATGTCGACTCTAGGAGGGCAACATGTATTTCTGTGACTCTGTGCTAAGGTTCTGGTCCACAGCAGTCACTTGACAACTAATGAAATGAATTAAAGAGCAGATCTGAAGCTTGGTGTCTTTAGGCCCTTAGTGTTTGGCCCATGTGAGTGGGAGATGCCCCATGAGGTAACTTTCTAGGCTGGAGATCCTTCAAGAATTCTTCCTGCTTCAGTTTCCTCTCTTTGTTCCTAGTCCCTTACTTTCCCTTACTGTGTTTTCCCAATCACACCCTGCTGTGTTAATCCTTATTTCTATGTTTTTTTTTTCTTTTTTGTCTCATTTCATTATAAGGAAACTTCAAATGGGAGGAAAAAGCCTTTGGAAACCAGGCACCGTTGTTCCAGCTCCTCTTCCCTCTCTGTCATCCATGACCCTCCTGTGTTCCTCCCCAATCCCCAGATCCTCCCTCCCCAGCCACAGTTCCTGCCCCCTGATGTCCTGATGCCCACCATGGCAGGGGAGCCCCATAGACCCCCAGGTAACTCTTGGGTTCCAAATCCTGTGCAAAGAATAGCTGTTCTGCTGAGGGCCTTTCTAAGCTGGTTCTTTTGGAATCATGTATCCATGGGATATGGAATTTGGGATATGGGCTCCTTTTTTGAAATTAAATATCAAAGTCAGAATTGTCATTAGATTATTTCTGAGTTAGAGGAAAGGACAGGGGATACAATTGTGTGAAGGGCAGGAAGTACAAAGGAAATGGAAGTTTCTCAGAGTTGCTGTTTTTTCTCTCTGCCCTGGTCAGGATTTGACTAATGTGAAAGATTGGAAAGATTTCAACATGGAGTTGAAAATGCTAAGCTTGCCATCAGCTTTGTCCACAAGGATCTTTATTACTTTAAATTATCCTTATCGATGTGGATGAGTGGCCCCTCTGGGGTCCCTGACCTAGCCTCTGAGATAGGGGTCTAAACCCCTCTCATAGGTCCCCCAGTGACCTAAATAAGCTCCTTTAATTATGATGGGCCAAATTTTTGGATAACCCAGAAGGGTTCATGAGTAGTCTGCAGGGGTCAGACTCCCAGTTTGAATGAAGCATAGCTCATTAATGATAAAACCAAGATACTTGTACTATTAAGTATGGCCCTTCTGTAGGCAGCTCCAGCCTCTAGTCCCTAGAATCACTCCATCTTGTTTTCTCAGCAATATCCCCTCATTATTAATTCCCTGGGCTCGCTCTCCAGCTTTAGGGCCTCTCCATACCCTGGGGCCATGTGGTATAGTTTGAGGAGTTAGATGGAGAGAAGCCTGGCACAAGGTTGTCCATGACATTTGACCAGCAGAAAGCGGGGCTCTTTAGATAGGAACATACATATTAACTCAAGTACTTATCTGCCTCACCCATTGTGGAGGAAAGTGCTTCCTAGATACAGAGCCCACCACTAAATGAAATGGAGGAAGGGAAGGGTACTCTTCAAAGTGGTTAGAGTCTAGGTAGCAGACAAAATTGATACACCATATGGGAAAAAGGCACAAAAACCCTCATGGGACACATGACAAGGGAGGAAGAGAGTTAAGGATGATCATGTAGGAATGAAGAAACAGATTGGATCTACATGGGAGGTACTCAAGTCATTGTGATTTTTTTTTTATTTCTTTAGGAACTTCAAGGAGTATCCAACAGCTTCTGGTTATGTGTGACAGGGGTGAAGCTTCCCGAGGGGCCAGATACATAGGAGGAACCCTGAAATACAAGAGCCTCCCACGCCCTTCCAGAGCTGATTCCTCCTGGGGCCCATTGCCAGAGACCAGCCAGCATTGTGAGACCAGAGCATCGGCCACCTCGGGGCTCTGGCCACAGCTGACCAACACTGCCACACTATCAGATCGAAGCCAGGGACTCGAGGGTCCACAAACCCAATCGTGGGGGAAGCTCTTTCATTCCCACTCACACTCTTCTATCAGCTGCCATCCATCATCATTGCCCAGCACTCTTTCTACACCGCTGGAGACCTCACAGAATTCTAGCCTTATACCTAGTTCCTCCCGGGGCCCTGGACCCAGAAGAGTGGACATACCCCCTGATGATGACTGGAGGAAGAACACTTATGCCTCTCAACCCAGACATAGGAAAACAGGAGGAAACGGGCCTCTTTTTGCCACCTCAGAGTTTCACCAAAGGGGGCTAACCTGGGCCACAGCTCCACAGCATAGTGGGTGGTGAGGGGCTCCTCTGTATTCTTCTTGGCTTTCTCTCACATTAATGTGCCATGTCAGAGCTGGTGCCCAATATTGTCATCATTGCTATGCCAGGATCATTTCAATAGGACCTCTCTGTCCTCAGTGGCTCTAGAATCTCAAGACACATGGCTGATGGAATTCAATTCTTGAAAAAAATGGGCATCTGCTTTAGGATGGGGTGCTGTCAGAAGGGTCATTTTGATTTAATTGTAGCCTTAGAGCCACCCAGAATTTTAAAGGTCAACTCATGAAATGTCACTGATCAAAATCTCAAAGTTACCTACCCGATTTGGTACTTAGGTCCCCTTGTCCCTGTCCCCTGCTGCAGTCCCATTCTCTGCCTCCCTCCATGTTTGTGTTCTCTTTGGTTCTTTAGACCTCCCTTCCCCCTCTGTTCTCTTCTTATATCCCTCTTAGCCCCCCATTACTTTCTTTCCCGCCTCCCAATTCCTCCAGACATATATAGTTGTATAATGTCTATCCTTAGCTTTGGTCTGGCCAAAACCTGAAGAAAGCCTACCTGGTCAGAGAACCTAGTCTCTGATACTCCTCCCCCTACCCCACATGTGCATACCCACTCAACCGCATCTTTTCATATTGGAGAATAAGGGTGGACCTGCCAGCACATGCACAGCACCTTCCCTCCTTCCTACAGATACACTAACCAAGTCAAGCACACTAACCTTTCTTCCATGCAGCAGATCCATTACTGCCACTCACTCACTTGCCATTGTAAACACTCAGAATAAGTTGAAGTATTTTAGGGCCAAACATAACTTTTTGTAAAGTATTTTTGAATAAATCTGAGAGTTCTATTTAACACTTTGACTGCATATCCTTTTCCCTACCATATTTTTCTTTTTTTTAGGGGGATCCTGGGCAATCAAAAGAGCTCCCACTTACCAGTTGGCTGGTCCTACCACTAGGAGAAATAGCCTGTTAGGGAGAGGAAGTTGGGAATAAGGAATATGGGGGCATAAAAAAGTTTAAGAAATCAAAATCAGAATTTGAAGAGACTGTGGTGGTCATCTGGTCCAATTCGTAACCAAATTCACCCTGTGACAAAGCTAACCAAAGAGTCTCCACTTGGAGGAGGGAAGAAGGGAATGACACCCCTAAATCAGCACACCAACATTTCCTAAGGCAAGAAATGCCTCCGGCTATTAGGAATTTTTTCCTTTTCTCAATCCTCAGTTGGCCTTTTGGTAATTTTTACCCCTTATTCTTATTTTTACCTGCTGGGCCCAAGCAGTGGAAAAAAATTCTCATTTTTAAGTGATGGCCCTTCAAGTATTTGAAATTTGCTATGGTGTCTGTCCTGTGTATTCCTTCTCTAAATACTTCTAGTTGCTTCAGGTCATCTTCATAAAGCATGAACTTGAAGTCCTTTAGCCATTCCTTCCTTCTTCCCAATGTCCATCCTAAAATTTTCCTTAAACTGATCACAATATTCTGACCAAGACAGAGCAGAGCAGGATTCTTGCTTATTCCAGGGCAATATGTCTCTCAATGTCACTTAAAAGTGTTTGCTTTTTTGTCTTTCATGTTGTTGACAGGTTGAGCTTGCAGATCTTTTTCAAACTTCTGTCTAGCCATGTCTCCTCAATCTTATACTTAAAATCATTTCTTGAACCTTGACATTGGTTTCTGTTTGTTTCATCTTAAATGACCTGGCCCCTTTGTTCTAGCCTGTAAAGATCTTTTTGAATACTGTTGTTAGCCAGGGTGTTCAATTTCCCTCCCAATTTTGTGTCACTTCCAGATTATTTGCTATATCTACATTGGTCCAAGTTGATAATCTTAACAGTAGGGCCAAGCCTGAGAAGCTCTGTTGAGACCTCCTTCTTAATTGACTTCAAACCATTAATGACTACTTTTGGGGACTGTCCCTTTACCAGTTTCAAATCCAGCTAATAGGCTATCCTGTAGTTCACTCCCCTCCTTCTTTTCTACAAAAATTGCATGAAAGACTAATATGTGACTAGTATTGCTAAAATGTGGGTAATCTATAGGACAGTCCTGACATATCTGATGAAAGCATGCTGTTTCTGTGAGCACTGATTCATTTTCTAACTACTCACTGTCATTTCAAAATATGTTCAAGAATTTTTTCCAGGAATCAGTATTATACTCATTGGCTTCTAGCTTTTAGATTTAATTCTTTTCCCTTCTTTGAAAATCAGAACATTTGTCCTTCTTGCAATCCTTGTACCTTTCCCATTCTTGATCTTGTAAAAATCATTCAGTGGCTTAATCACATTTAAGATATATGAGCCAGGCAACTTGAACGCATTTCAAAGAGCTGCTCACTAAACTCTCAAGTTTAAACTATCAAGTTGAATATCAGCTCCTTTTTAGCAGTCTGTTTTTCCAGCCCAAAGATCATCTTCTTGACAGAGAAAACAAACAACAATTTTTAAAAAGGTTCTGCGTTTTCTGTCATCCATTATTGTATCATACATTCCCCCCACTCCAGCAGCAGGTATAGCCCTTATATGGAGTTCTTTTCCTCATAATTGCTTTAAAAGGCACACATACACACATCTTTTTTGCTGTCCTTGGCTGTCCTGGCTAACTGCCACTCAGTCTGATGACTCCTGCCATTTTCTTATAGCGTTGTGCCATTTATACTCTTCTATTTCTTTTGTCCTTCAGTTAAACAACAATTAGCACTTACTGTATCCCAGGCCCAGTGATAGGTCTTAGATATGAAGATACAAAGAATGATACAATCATTACACTAAGGACTTTGTCTTTGGTGGTTGAATTCTCTGTATACCCTCACAGGTGTCTGTTCAGACAACTCTCCCCTTTCTCTTCCTCTCTGGAATTATTTCCCTTTGTGCTTTCAGAATTTCATTTTTGAGAATTTCCCATTTCAATGGAATGGCTTATAACTGCCACATAGAAAAGCATCATGTATTATGGTTCCTTTTATCAGGAAGACCTCGTCTGAGACAAGTACTGATAGCTATTTAGAATGTTAAAATTTGTTCAGTTATTTTTCAGTCGTGTACAACTCTTAATGACCCCATTTGGGGTTTTCTTGACAAAAATACTGGAGTGGTTTGCCATTTCCTCTCCAATTCATTTTATATGTGAGGGACTGAAGTAAATTGGGTGAAGTGACTTTCCAGGATCACACAGAGTTTGAAATCGTATTCAAACTCAGAAACATAGTATTCAGGACTCCTGGCCCAGCACTCTAACCACTGCATCACCCAGTTCTCCTGCAGAATATTAAAATATGCAACAAGAAAGTAGCCTACATTTATTAAGCACTTACTACGTGCCAGGCACGTAGGCAAAAAATTAGCCCCTGCTCACAATGTAATGGGGAACATGACAACATGCAGTGGTTATACAATTAGAATAAAATGGAAGCCATCTGAGAAAGAAGGCACTGGGAAAGGCTTCATACAGAAAGTGGGACTTCTGTTGAGACTTTCATTGAGATAAATCAGGAAAAGCATTCTAGCCACTGGGGGAGGCAGAATAGCCAGAGTAAATCCTCAGTCTGGAAATGAGTCAGGAACTTCAACAAGGCCTGTGAATCTGCATTCCACAGTACTTGCAGGGGAGAACGTAAGAATGAAAACCTAGCTAATAAGGGTCTAAGTTACGAAGGTCTTTAAAAGCCAAAAAGGATTTTTATATTAGAAACGGGAGCTGCTGGGATTTATTGACTTGGGGGGGGGGGTAATTAGTTAGATTCATGGTTTAGGATAATCATTTTGACAGCTAAATAGAACATGGACTGAAGTGAGGAAAAACTTCAGGTCAACTGAACTTGGCTATTTCAACAGGCCAGACATAAGGTGATAAAGTCCTGGATGAGCTTGGTGACAGTGTCAGACAGAGGGAAGAGTTATTTTAGAATCTATCGCCGGGCTAGACCACTGACCATATATGGAACACTACAGACACCCAGGAGTTGAAGACACCTCAATGAGAAGCCTAGGAACTGGGATTATGAGAACAAGAGGAGAGAGCTTTGGAAAGAGTGGAGAGTTTGAGGGGAGAGATTTCAGTTTTGGACACAGTGAGTTTGAGATGTCCAGGAGGTATTTGTAGAATACAGGATGAGAAGGTGCCCCTTGCTCCTTTAAGGTCTACTGAAGATTTTGCCCCGCCAAACCCTAGCCTTGCATTACTCCTACCGTCCACTCCCTTCATCATTCTTTTTCTTCTTTAGTATTTTTTTTTTTCCAGTTGTGTCCAATTCCTTATGTCCCTTTTGGAGACATTGGAGTAGTTTGGCCATTTCCTACTCCAGCTCATTTGACAAATGAGGAACTGAAGCAAACCGAGTTCAGTTGGGTCACAGAACTCAGGAAGAGGAGTCTTCGTGAATCCGGCCCAGGACTCGATCCACTTTACCTCCTAGCTGCCCGCTTATCTGTGCAGGAAGCTGGAAGAAAGAGCTCACAAAAGCAGGATGACTAGGTCCACTACACAGTTATGTTTTAAACTCAACTGGGCTCTTACTGCAGCAAGGCAATCCTTCCCATCCAATGTTCCTCTTCCATTTCCTATCTCACCCACTAAGCATGGAATTTTTTCCAAGTCATTTCACGCTTCTTCCAACCCCCCCACGGTTCCCTTCCAGGTTCTTCTCAACGGAGAACCTTGCGTCCTATTCACGAGGGGGAAAAGTATTTGCATTTTCAGCTCACATCACTAATGCATTTCCCCACTATTCCTTACCCCGTTTCCCATGCGATGGCTCCCCCTCCTGCCAAGGCGGACCCATCTTGGCCAGCAGGTTTCCCACGCCTATCACCCATCCTCAGCCCATCCTTGCTCTGAGAAACAGCCCAATGCTTCCACACGCTCCCTACCCCCGCCCTCGATAAAAAGCACAACTTATGGCTCGTGCGCCCCCAAAAAGCAGGATCCGGGCAGGAGAAGGGTGTTCTTTAAACATCCTTTTTTTTTTTTTTAATCCTTTAGAAGTGGCTGTGGGTAAAGGGCAACTGCTGGGGTCAAGATTCACCTCAGAAAACCTACATCGGGCCCCCCCTTGATGACCCCCTTGCTGTTGCTAGGGTCGGGGTCACAGACCAAAACAAAACGGAACTGAGGGTTAAGCAGGACGCAGCTCGGGGCGCTCGCCAGCCTCGTGTACGTCTGGCCACCCTCGTCCGGCCCTCCCAGGGCGGCGCGAGGACGAAGGGCCCCGCGCCCCTCCACGGCGCTGCGCCTGCTCTAACTAGGGCCGGGCCTTCATAGCTCCATGGAAGTTCTTTTACAGACATTTTCATTGGGTTCGAACCATTCGAGGTCAAGTAAGTGACTGCTCCTGAATGGTCTCCACTGTGCTCACAAAGCGCCCCGAACCAGAAGAGTTAAGAGACGTCCTGCTCTCAGGGGGCTCGCAGGCCGACGGCTACGGGCAGGATTAGTGGGCACTGCACCCGAGGGGGCCGGAGCGTGGGCAGCGGGCCCGGCGTGAGCCGAGCCCCCCTTTCGCGCTCAGAGGTCTTTCCCTGCTTTGCAGCCTTTGGGAGGCTTTGCGTCTGGCAGGAACTTTATCCCGACCCCTCGCCTCGGGACTGGCCTCATTTTTTTTCCTTTTTGCCGGTGGTCGGTAATTTTGCGCCGGTCCCTCGAACGCGCCCAGCCCCCGCCCACGCTCGCGCGGTGCACGCCGGTCGGCCCCAGCCGCGCTGGGAGGAGAGAGGCTCCGCCATGTTCCCCGGCGGCGCTGCCGCTCGGCCCTGCTAGCCGCCGCCCCCGCCCCCGACCCCGCCCGGCCCCTCAGCTGAGCAGAGCCCCGGCCGAGCATGGCCGCCCCGGAGCCGGCGCGGACGCCGCCGCCGCCGCCCCCGCCCGGGGCAGACCGCGTAGTCAAAGGTGAGAGGCTGAGGAAGCCTCGGGAGCGGGGCCAAGGAGGAGGAAGGAGGTGTCTGGCCGCCTCCGGGCGCGAGCGGGTCCGGAAGGGCGGGGGACTGCCTGGCGCGGGAGCGGGGCCCGCGGCCGTCGTGCCCCCTATGCAGGCCGCGGTCCGGCAGGACCCTCCTCCCGCCCCGGCCCAGCATGGGGGGCAGCGAGAGCCGAGGGGAGTCACGGGGTACTGGAGGCGCGCGGCCGGGCCTAGCGGGGGGCTGCAGAGATGGGAGCCGGAGTTGAGGGGGCTGTCAGGGCAGCGTCCTCTGGGGAGGGGCCGGGAGGGAGTCCCCAAGGCCCGGTCAGCCGAGGCCCTGAGCCGGAAAAGTTACCCGGGTGCCCTTCGAGGTGGGGGCGGGGGCGGGCGCGGGGGCGATTTTTTACGGTGTAGGTTTGAGAACCTCCGTGGGAATGTCAACTTCAGAGATGCTGTGGGGGTGGGGGCAATGGGATCGTTCCCCACTTTGGTTTGTGCTGCAGCCATGCCGGTAAACCACAGGCACCCTAAAATTGTCTGCATTGCCTTGGCCACCGATTCTTTTTCCTTGGAAAGGTGGAGAACAGTACCCTATTTTCTCCTCTGTAAAATGCTGAGTGTTAGAGCAGGCCGGGATTTCAGATGTGAACAGATTTTGCCCACATTAAATATTGTCTCAATTAAAATATATATGTATGCACGAATATGTGTGTGTTTCCTTTTGTTGGAGTTTTTCCTTTTTTTTGGACCCCCAAATTTTGGATGTCGGTACCTGTTTTCAAGTGTAACTCTGAGGGGGGAAAATGTCAGCGTGCAACATTGTATCCAGTGTAGCCTGAGCACACCTGGAGATTAGGGGTCCTCAGTCCAAGGGCAGAAAAGTTATTAGAAGGAGCTCCTGGAGGCCTTTGTGGAGTTAGTAACCCCGAGGTCCTGAAAAGGATAATTCCTCTGTCTTCTGGGTGCTTAAGGCTTTCACCTGCAGGAAAAGCGGGCCCTGACCCAGATAGAATCCTTTAAGGCCTGGTTAAACTCCGATACTACTCTCTTTTCAGTCTCAGCTAGTGGTGTGGGTTCACTTCTGCAATCCCCCTAGGAAGAAGCATCCAGCTCTAGGGTTTTACAAGGTGAGGCTTTGTGAGCTACTGCTTAATTTTGTCTGCCTGCTCACTGTAGTCCCTAGGCACTCTAGCAGGGATATTAGATTAGAGCAGTTACATTCCTGCAGCCTGGATTTGTGCTTTCCTTGGGCTTGTGAACCCACCCATCCTTTGTATGGTAATGCTTTATTTTTTTCTGCTTATATCATGGAAGTCAGATTCATTGAGGTTTATTAGAGTAATGTGCTCTCTCCTCACATTGCATGAAAAGTACAGTTGATATGGAGCAGAGGATATTTGGATTAAGAATAAAGCAAATAAATATTACTTCTCCAAGGAATTTCATTGTTTGATGAACACTGGATCTTAATTGTTTATCTGTGTCTCTTCTGTGACTGTGGTATGTAGAGCCCTTTCTGTGACAACTGTCTTTTTTTTTTTAATGGTATCTCTCAGACGTCTAGGGTGCCTGGCTTAAGGCAGGAGTGGTACTAGTTAACACTCTTTATGTTGTACTTATTGAACTTCCTAACTTTACCACAGTTCACCGGGAACTTCAGCCTTATAGATAGGTTCAGAAAATCTTTTACGTTTTTTCATCTTTAGGTTTTCATTATATCCTTAATTATTAAGTCATCATGATATATTTGATGGTAGGAAGCAGCAAAACTTTAAAATTCCATTTACATTCCTATTTTTTTCATTTGTAGGCGTATTTCTTTAAGATTTAAGATAGGAGCTGTTTTTGACAACTGGAGAAAATAATACCTAAGAAGCTAAAACCTCTTCACATTATTTTTCTGATTTATCCTACATTTTATATATACTATTTTAAAATGTACACATGTCTTTTCAACATTCCTGTAAGATTTTTTCTTTGTTTTCACAAATTCTGATTTTACATCTAATGTCATGGGCATTTGAGAATGGAATATGTACATTGTGATAAAGTACTCTGTAATTGAGAAATCATTAAGGAAAAGATAATCCAAATAGCCTCACTAATAAAGCTACTGTGTTGATTACTATTTTAGAATGTCAGCTGCTTAAAAATGATTGTTTCATACGCCTAGTGCCTAGTGTTTGACACACTAATTAATACTTGTTGCTTGATTGTTAATTTTCAGAATCAGGAGAATTGTATTTGAAGGTTGTACAGGTTTTGAAAGTTATAACAGTTTGTATCTTAATGTTAGTTGTGCAAGAAAAATATTTGACAAGAAATAAGCCTGGGATTCTACTATGAAACTAGTTTAACTGAAAAGGATGCCATCTATGTAATTTGTGGTGATTTCATTCAGCTGATTGTGGGTTATCCCCCTGACCTTTCTGTCCCTGACTAATTAAAGCAGGTGCTTCACTGATCCCATTAAGGAAAGCTTAAGCTACTTGATAAGATCAAATTCAGCTTTCTATAGAAAACTAATGTGCACCAATTGGGTGAGACTATATACTTCCTCAAATAGTTCTATTAAATAATTGCCTCTTCCTCTATTCAAGAAACAGGAAAGAACCTGGAAAAAATAAAATAAGACCAGTTCTTTATAGTGAGGGGTATATGTACCTGTGTGCAGAAGGACCTGAGTGCATTTCTGCTTTGCAATCTGCCATACCACTGTTGATTGGATGTTTCAAACAGAAGACATTATATTTATCTATTTTTATTCCCTTGTATCTCTCCAAAAAAACACTAAGAAAATGTTGGGTTTTATCCTGATTATCTAGTAGTTGTTCTGTTCACTCTCATAAGTATGAATGCATTAGATTCATGGAACTAAAATGTGGGGGTTTTTTTTCCCCCTTTTCTAATTCAACAACCATTTAATGATTGTCGGTCAATGAAATGGGCAAAAATAAATAAATAAACCCAAACATTTATTGCTTTAAAAAGAGGTAGCTTTTTGGGGTACTTACTAGTATTTTTTCTAATTACATGTAAAGATAGTTTTCAGCATTTATTTATTTTTGGAATAGCTTTTTATTTTTCAAAATATATGCATGTACTTTTCAACACATATACTTGTAAAATCTTGTGTTCCATATTTTTCTCCCTTTCTCCAAACTACCCCGTCTTCTAGACAGCAAGTAATCCAATATAAGTTAAACTTGTACAAATAATTTTAAATATATTTTAAAAAGAGAAAAACCAGCAAGAAAACAACAAAAAAGGCGAAAATACTATGATGGTATGATTCGAATTCAGTCCCCACAGTGCTCTCTCTGTATGCAAATGACTCTCTCCATTACAAGTCCATTTGAAATAGCCTGAATCACCTCATTGATGAAAAGAGCCATGTCTATCACAGTTGATCATCACATAATCTTGTTGCTGTGTACAAAGTTCTTTTGGTTCTTCTCATTTCACTTAGCACACTTCACTTAACATCAGTTAATTTAAATCTCTCCAGGCCTTTTTGAAATCATCCTTCAGCATTCATTTTTGTCAGATTTTGAGTTTCAAATTTTTCTTCCTCCCATCCTCTCCCCAAGACAACAAGCAAGCTGATATGTTATATATGAACACTCATGTCATGCTGTGAAAGAAAAATCCGAACAAAAGGGAAAGCCCAAGAGAAAGAAAAAAAAAAGTGAAAATAGTATGCTTCAATCTAAATTCAGACTTTGTAGTTTTTTGTCTGGATGTAGATAGCATTTTCCATCAAGTTTTTTTGAAATTGTCTTGAATTATCATATTGCCGAGAAGAGCTAAGTCATTCATAGTTGATCTCTGCATAATGTTGCTGTTAACTCTGTGCAATGTTCTCCTGGTTCTGTTCACTTAGTCAGCATCAGTTCATGTAAGTCTTTCTAAGTTTTTCTAAAATCATCCTGCTCATGAAATGTGTTTCTTTCTAGAAGTTATTTAGTTAATTTTGTCATTAAGTAAGGTTTTTCCCCTCAACTAGAGGTTCTTAGGTTATCAGGAAGTTTTGGGTTTGAGTCTTGGCACTGTCTTTACTCTCCATAAAATAATGCAAGCCTTTAATGATATTAATTTTCTCATCTATGAAATGGGAGTCAAAACAAGAAAGTAAGAGTAATTCATAAAGTTATGAATATAAATGATTTTGTGGCATCTATATCAATTACTTAAAATTGTTTTAAGTTTGTGTTCAGTGACTGAATTAGAAGTGAATGGTGATGGAACTTCCATATCTGTTTTATCCCAATCTTTGGAATAGCAAATTGACATCATAGCATCATTTTTCATTTCATATTCTACTTGCCATGAAGATGGCCTAATTTTTATTTTTTTCTGATCAGTCCATGCTGATTTGGCCTGCTATAAATTTATGTAATTTAATTTTTACTGGACCTTCACTACAGCAAGACAAGACATCCTATTCTTCATTGATTGATTCACTATTCCACTTGACTCCACCACTATCACCCTCATTCACTCTTGTCTCCAGCCACACCCCATCTCCTGGCTCTCTTTCTTCTGCCTTCCAGTAGATATAACTACATTTTCAATCCTGTATTGGTCCATATCTTTCCTCTCTTTCATGGCTAAACTCTTTGAGAAAGCCACTTACAGTTGGGGTTTCCTTTTTCACTCTTGTAAACTCTCTGCAGTCTGATTTCTGACCTCATCATTCAATTGAAATTGCCTTCTTTAAAGTTACTTTGGTCTCTTATTGGCCAAGTTTAAATTCCTCATTCCTAATCTTCCTTGGCTTGCAGATTGGACATGTTTACTTTAATTCTTCTAGCTATTCTGTGCTCTGTGTTTTTTGTGACATTTGTCTCTGGGTTCTCTTTCGATCAGTCTTATTGCTCCCCAGTCTTTTTTACAGATTCTTTTATTGTTTCATGCCCTCTGACTGTGATATCTGCCCTTGGGTCCCTTGTCTTTTTACTCTCTATTATCTCATCAGCTTCAGTGGTTTCAGCTATTATCTCAAATCTCATGACCTCTACATGTAGACATCCGTCTTTCTCTTTATCCATGTGTCTTGCCCTATCCTCTCTGCTGATCTGTAGTCACATATCTTAACTACTTCCTAGACATTTTGAGTTGAATGTTCCATAAGTATCTCAAACTTACCTAGTCCAAAAATAGATCTTAACTTTCCTGCAAAATCTACTCTCCTTTTGAACTTTGTTATCCTGTGCAGAACACCACCATCTTCCTAGCCCCTAGCCTTGATGTCATCCTTGACTCTGCACTCTCACTCCATATATCCAGTGTGTTGCCAACCAAATCTTCCCCTCTCCTTCACAGTGTCTCCTATATATACCCTTTCACCACTCAGAGCTGCAGTTCTCATCACTTTAAGCCCTCATCACTTATTTTCCTGTTTCCTCCAGGATCAAACAAAAACTTTTCTATATGGCATTTAAAACTCATCATAACCTGGCCCCTCTTAGCACCTTGCTCCCTGTACGACTTTACTTAAATCCTATTTTAGGCAGGTAAGAAAGGACACTTTCCTAATCTTCCTAGTAGTCTCTTTCAGATTAATTTTATGTAGCTTGTAAATGTTTATGTTGTCTCCTTATTTATAATGCTTCTCTAGATCAGGGACTGTGGGTTTAGGGGCCTGTGTCCATTGCTTTGCATAGTGCTTGGCATTACAGATGCTTTAAAACTTATTTCCCTAGGAAGGACTTTTGGCTTTTGTGGCAGGCTGGGTTTTTTAGAATGTTGAAGTCACTTACCAGGCTTCTTCCATGCTCTTATCTTAGCCTTACTAAAATTGTTTATTTTTATATGGGCTGACAGGTGCCTATGCTCACATCCTAAACTTAGTTACACTGCTTCATTTAGGTACATTTTGTGAATCAGTTTTAAATGTTAATTTTTATTTCGAAATTCATTTTTGACCTGATTTTTAAAATCTCAAGTAAACAAACCTTATGATTCTTTTTCTCCTATCCCCATTGAAATATTAACTCAATTAAAAATAAGACCTAAGTACCATGTGTCTCTAAGTAAAGCACTAGAAAATGTGAGAAATAAAGAGGGAGAGGACTCTGTTGAAAAGGCCAAGGAGGAATCATAGCTGTTAAGTAGAGAAGGAAGATTTTTAGATTTTTCATCTATTGATACTGTGTGGCTATGGGCAAACAATATCTTTACCATTTGGGACCCTTGTTTTTTTCTTCTATTAAATGGGAGGGTGAAATATATAGCCTAAAGGTTGTCTTTGTGTAAATCTGATTTAGTTTGGATTTAGCAGATTTGGCCAGAGCTTTAACAAAGCATCTCATGAGAATGATATCTGTATTTTATTTTGTTGTTAATTTAATGACCTTATTTCATTATAAAGACATATGTAGGAATTAGTTACATAATAATTGTTAGTATGCTAAGATGCAAATTCATTAAATATTCAGCTAGTTGAAACTAATTAGATATCCTTGTATGGCTTATGTAATAAACTTTGGAATGGTAATCAATGAACAATTTTAATTGAGCTCCTACTATGTGGAGAGGAAAGCGATGGAACTTAAGAGAGGAGAATAACAAATCATAAGATGGCTCCTGTTCTCAAGAAGCTTATATCTAGTTAAGGATGCAAGGTATAAATCCTCGGAGTATGATTAATAAGTGCAAAAGATCTCCTCAGCATAAGATTGATTGCCAAATAAGTAGAATAAAAAAGGATTGAGAGGAGATAGAAATCATCCCAGGGTTTTTAAGTGCTTAACAAAAGATTTTGTAGAGAATTTGGAACTTGATCTGGCTTTGAAAGATGGATAGAAAATGGATAAAAAGAATAGGCAGGAATAGTATGGGAAAAGACAGGTGGATTCAAGTTCAAATTCAGGTTCTAGGAATCATGGTTCAGCATTTTGCTTGGAGCAAGGTTTTACAATTGAGAATGGTAGGTGATAATTTCTTGGAGGTAATTGTGGAGTTCATTAGTTTGTACATGTCCTTTGAATGTTAGACTAAAGAGTTTTGATTTTATGCTTGAGGCATGTGGAACATTTTTTGAGTGGGAGATACAGAATTAGTGGGTTAGGAAGATTAATTAGGTAGATAATTTGCTGGATGTATTAGAAAGGACAGAAATGGGAAGATCAAGGAGACCAATTACATTATAATGGAATTGGTGTTGAGAAGAGCTTGAACTAAGGTTGTAGATGGAAAGGAAGAAATTAATGCAGAGCCATTGCAAAAGATCTAGGACTTTGGCTAGATATGGGATGAAAGGAAAGAATAAAAGATAATGAGAAATACCTGTGGCTTTCTTGGTAAAGTCCTGAGTGTGCTGTTAAAAGTTGTATTTTGAACAGATCTTGTGTTCCGATTGTTATTGAATATTCATGAGCTGATCCGGTTTATAAATGTAGTTTCCTAAATCAAACCAGAACTATTCTCATAGCTTGATGAGAATATCGAATCCCATTTCAGTTTGAGAGACTTGTATTTTGGAGGTGTTTGACTTTTTAGTTTTGTTAATATTTCTACCAAAAAGCAATTTTGGTTTAATTAAAAATCATTTGATTTAAACTTGTATAGTATTAAAGCATTTGCAAAATTCAGATCTAGGTATGTTGCTTAATTTCTAGCTGGGAAAAATGATTTGCAACAATTTTTATTTTGTTAAAGTAAAGCTAAATCACATATAGAGAGAACAAAATGTATTTCCTTGGGCCTTGTTCCAGTTTCTGTCAGCAATAATGGGAATAAATGTGTTTGCAGTGAAAAGAAAATAAGTACCTTCAAGGTTTCTGTCTTGATCAATCTCATAAGGAAAAGCAAGAAAGATTGGTGACTTCATATTATTTTAGAGGTGGTTAACATCTCTTTGTCAAATTTCATCTTGTATTCTTGAAAGGATTGTGTTCTACATATTTTTTCAAGTAAGATAATGTAGTTTTTTAAATTTTTCAGCATCTGGTCATATCTTCCCATTTTTTGCTTCTACCCTCTTCCCCCAATCTATCCACTTATCCATCTTTGTAATATAATCTATTCCTATTTGGTCCCATCTATTTTGAGGTGATTCTCTTTTGAATACAATACTCATCGGAAGTTAATTTTGAAAACCATTTTTGTATTATAGGATTTTTTTTAAACAGCCTCAATAATACTAAATGTAGCAAAGTCCCTTTCATAAGTTCAAAAAAAAAAAAAAGAGCTTTTAAGCAGCAAAAGTAGATATCACAATTCATTTCACTTTGCTTTTAGAATTCTCTAGTTTTTCATTCAAAGATTGTTTGCTTTTTTTGCTTTAAATATTCTGAAAAGTTTGATTATTTGGTTTCTCTGAGGATGTGGACAAGTTCAAGTGAGAGAGGAAATAAAAAATTGTAAAAAAGTAAACCAAAAAACTTAAGCATAGTAAATTAGGATCCATTTATTATAAGGACAAAGGGGCCTATGTAATTAATTAATTGAACGTTTAAAATATTTGCATGCTTATGTATATATCATTATGTACATGGGTGAAAGAAACAGTTCTTGCCTTCATAGAACTGACATTCTACTAAATACAAGATAATTTGAAAAGAGGAAAGTTATAACTGGGTGATACTGGAAGAACTTACTGTAAGAGGTTTGAACCATGAAGGAAGCTAGGGATTTTAAGAGGTACGGGGAGGAAGAAAGTCCAGAACCACACCAGAGATTTTCTGGAAAGTCAGAAGTATTTCCAAAATAATACTAAGATTATTTGCCTAATGTTCTTTTTTTTTTTTTTTTTTGAATGCTTAGTATGTAGTTAGTTGGTGATTTTATATTGATATTTGATACTGATATTCAAGAGAAAGGTTAGAACTAATGGTAAGTTATCTGCAACTTCTGGGAGTTTATGAATTTGCACATAGAGAGAAGTGGGTTCCCCAAACCTTAGAGGTACCTTCACTGTTAGGAGATGTGGTTACAATGATGGTAATGTAGTGAAAATGACTGAAGATATGTAAAAGGAGTATCAGGAGAGAAGAGTGTAATAAAAGCAGAGGAAAAAGTAAGTGTCCAGGAAGGAGGAATGGTCCAAAAGCTGCACAGAAATTAGAAGAGCTGTTTTGGTTCAAGTAGAATCAGAAGCCATATCACCTGCAATTGAAAGGTTAGTGGTAATTGAGAAAGCAGAGGCAGCGAACTTGGGAAATCAAGCAAACACTTATTAATAACCTTTTTGTGTGTCAGGCAGTGCACTTGCCACTGAGATTACAGCGACAAAGAACTGTCTTTGTCTGCTTTCTCTAGGGCAGCCCTTATAAGAGTCCATTGAATTGAATCAATTGAAGAGATCTTTTTTGGTTTGTTTGTTTTCAAAGGCTGAAAAAGACCTAGATATGTATCTGGTTATCAGGAAAAGAATTCAAAGGGAATATTTGGGGAAGTTCCTAGAGGAGAGGAGAGAGGATGAGATCAAGGGAACAATTAGAAGGGTTTGCCTTGGCAAGAAGGACCACTTCACTGTCATAGCAGTAACTGAGAGAATAATGGAGGGTTTAATAGCAATGTCATCTGTAGTGATGCTGTTTTTTCACTCTTTTTAAAAATTACAGCTGTCCCTTTCCCCCCAACACACCGCTTAACATCTGAAGAAGTGTTTGATCTGGATGGGATACCAAGGGTTGATGTTTTAAAGAATCACTTGGTAAAAGAAGGTCGGGTTGATGAAGAAATTGCACTTAGAATTATTAATGAGGGCGCTGCCATCCTTCGGAGAGAGAAAACTATGATAGAAGTAGAAGCTCCAATTACAGGTAATGCTTCTGTTTTCATCCTTATTTCATTATAAGACAAATATTTTGATTAATTGAATTTAGAGAGGTTTTCATTTTAAGTAACATTTTGTTTTACATTGACATTGAAAGTAATTTTCTTTTCTTGAAAACTGGCATATTTAAAGTAAAGTAGATGTTATAGTTTCCTGTATTTTTATGCCTTATCAAACTTTGGGAAGGGGCAGACATAGGCAATATTTATTTATGCAGTTTTCAGGGAATGCGATATAATTAGATCTGGAGTTAGAGGTCATGGTTTCTAATCTTGTCTGCCATTTACTATTAGAGAGCCAGCATATATTAAGCATCTACTGTGTGCCAGACATTGTGCTAGAAATATAAGTACAAAGAATAAAATTTCCTATTTCCAATGAGTATACATTTTTTATAGAGGAGGCAGAAAATCATATATAAATATACATAGCATAAATAAAATGAATAAAGGGAAAGGAATTCCAAATGAACCAATATTTACATAGCAATTTATAGTGCCAGGCAATATGCTAAACTCTTTATAGATGACACCTCATTTAATCCTTGCAAGATCAGTGCGACTATTATCCCCTAATAAGGCAAGCAAAGGTTGAGTGATTTTTCTCAGTGTCACACACTAGGGTCAAGGTCTGAGGCTGATTTTGAATTCAGTCTTTCTGGCTATAGACCCACTACTCTGTATGCTGTGCAATATGTACAACGAAGTTAAACAAAAGAAAACTGGGGAGAAAGGGCTCTAGCAGTTAGGAGACTTGAGCTATCTCTTTTAATGGCAGAAAGGGACTGAGTGATATGAGGTGAAACAAGCAGGCAGCACCCAGACTGGAGGTGGAATCCGTGAAGAAGTTATTTTTGTCCTAGAAGAAGTAGGAAGCCCCTGGAGTGATGACATGAGGAGCACCAAAGTCAGATGGGCACAAGAGGAAAATCTCTTTGTAGAAAGGATGGACTGGATGGAAATGGGGACAGACTGAAGAGGGAAGGCCAGGGAAAAAGCAGTTGCAGTGTTCTAGTTGGGAAGGGATGAGATTGTGTGAGTGGAGAGCAGTCTGATTTGAGAGGTTCCCTGGAGCTGATTGATAGTTGATTATGAGGTGGCCCAGGAGTCACCTGGCAGTAAGTCCCCAAGCTGGTATCAGAAATGAAGTCCATTGCTCTTGCTGTTACTCCCTCCACTAGAAGATAATTGTAATTTCACTATTTTGTTTTTATCTCAAAAATAGGATTTCTTTTTTTTCCTTAAGAGGAATTTCCCAGGAAATACATGATACATTGAGGTGGGCAGTTTTGTAACTCCTTACAAGCCTCATGGAATACCTCTGTTTTCTGTTACCTGGTTTCCATATGTTGATTCTGTGAACAGATGACATTGGCTACCCCTATAATTTCCATAGACCCATCCTGAATTCCTTGTGAGGCTTCTCTTATCTTGTTCAAGTTCCAGAATCTACTGTGTACTATACAGGGAAAATTAATACTTATTTTTTTTCCTTCTTCTTAATTTGTTGTCTGTGATTGTCATCTCATTTCAGTGTGTGGTGATATCCATGGCCAGTTTTTTGATCTCATGAAGCTGTTCGAAGTGGGAGGATCTCCTGCTAATACAAGATATCTCTTCCTTGGCGATTATGTGGATAGAGGTTATTTTAGCATAGAGGTATATAACCAGATGTAAATATTCATTTTACCTAAGTCGTTGGCCCAGACTCAACACATAGCTCCTTGGGGAAAAAAAAATTCTTCCAATGTATTTACAAATTGATTTTTTTGGTACCACTCCTCATCATGAACTTAGATTTGTTGAAGCTACCAGTTTAAACTTAGATGACATGAAAATTTGCTTCTCTGCTCATAGTCTTAGTTTCTGTTTTTCTGATGGAAATTGTGAGTATTCTGTTGTCTTTGAGAAGCTAATGCCATTCATCTTTCTGATTTTGGTTTCCTGATATCCTGTGAACTATTAATCAGAAATAGAAGATTGTCCCTGTGGCTATTCAGTGGATTGATTCAAGTAAAAAATATTTTATTTCCTTTATTTAAATAATTAGGCACATTTACATAGCACTTAAGCATTTAAAAACATTTTGTTCACAGTAATTTATGAGGTAAGTAGTATGTGGAATTGGAGACTCAGAAAAGTTAAATTATTTATTAGTGTCGGGACCAGAATTTTAACACAGATTTGATTTTCCACTATACCACATTGAAAATATGGATCTCCTTGGACAATACATTTATTTTTTGAACTTTGACCATTCCCTGTGGCAGTTAAGATTTCTTTGATGAAGCTGATTTTGTATTATGTTTATTTGTTTTGTTTTTAAAAGTGTAGCAAGCACAAATCCAGGAAGAAATTCCATGGATACCAAGTTTTGACCTGCTAAAATAACTTTCAGAATTTTATCTGATAGATTTTCAATTCAGGTGTCACTAATGCTGCCTTACTCTAAAGAATGCTAGGTTTCCCAAAATGTAGCTGGCAGCAGTGGAATTCATCCTTTTTTATCTGGGATTTTATCACTTCCTTTCCCTTTTACCACTAACTGATCTTAGTGCTTCAGAAAAATAGAAAATAGTTCATCTCCACAAAAACTTTAGGAGATATCTCTCCATCTTTATCTACCCCACACAGAAAGAAAGTGGTGGAATATATTTGCCAACTTTAAGAAGCTTGGTGAGGTAATTGGATGTTTCTACGTATGCTTGTGTATACTTTTCATTACAGGGTTTCAAAGTTGGCCCTTTCCTATATGCTGTTACAAAAGTTAGATAGCAAGTAACTGAAACAAATATTCTGCACTGCATAGATGGCCTTATGGAATTATCTGCTCCTTTAAAGTTACTTATTTTTTCTTATGTAAACAAAATGTGTGGGCATCTTTACACATTTAGAGATAATTCAGGTTCTTAAAATGAGGTTTATTGTTTGTTTCCCTGCATGTGATTTTTATAAATTGCTTGTTTTCCTAAAATGAAGTAAACCCTTTGCCTTTTCTCATTTAATAAGTGAAGAAACATTGCTTTTTTTTCAGCCAGTTATGTTTAATAAAATCTACTTGTATAAATCGAATGGCATAATTACATGGTAGGCCATAGAAAAATATTTTTCCTGTATACAGTCAAGTTTTTTATTCTTAAATAATCTTCCCCCCTCCCCCAATTAATTTAATTAAATAATAAATGGCCACCTCTTTCAAAGCAATATTCTGGGTAAAGAATATATACAGGACATCATTCTTTCCATGTATTAGCTTAACATTCATTCAGAAAGAGGAGACAGTGGGCATATTTATTTGACCAATGGATCAACCATAATCATTTCAAGATCTAATAATCATTGGATAATGGATAAGAGTAAAACAATGGGGCATCTTAACATTCTTTTGACATTACTTCTTTAGTGAATATTATACAAAAATCCTAAATGAAAATATTTTATTTTACAGTGTGTCTTGTATTTATGGGTCCTGAAGATTCTCTATCCAAGCACATTATTTCTTTTGAGAGGCAATCATGAATGCAGACACCTTACTGAATATTTCACCTTTAAGCAGGAATGTGAGTACTGGCAGGAGATTTGTATCTCATTTCTCCTCTCTAAATTATTTGGATAATAATAGTTATGCAGACTTTTTACTTTGCAGAATTGATGTGCCCAAGGTGTTCAACTTGAAGATTCTAAAGGGTTCTAAAGGATTTAAGGAGGGTTAATTCAAGATTTCTATATTAAATTTAAAAGAAAATTTCATGTGCTTAGGAATAATTTGTTAAAACTGTTTTTGAGAAAAAAGAAAAAACAAAATGCAACCCAAAAGAATAAACTCAAGCAAATTTGTGGTTAGCATCCTTACATTCTTCCCTCATACTTGTATTGTTTATCTCTGCAAGTGTGAACACATTGCCGATCCTATAGAGTGTCAGCCTGTTTTAAATCTATTGCAATTCCTGCCAATCTGTAAAATTTTTCCTATTTCTTCCCACACTTCCAATAGTAATACAATACGATCCCTCTCTGAGGAAGGACAATTTTTTCCTCAGTTCTGGACCTTTTTATCTGGATACTTACTGTTTCTTTTCTTCATGGTAATGTTAAGATCCCTGAGGTCAGGAGACCGTTTATTCTTTGTATTTTCAGCCCATATTACATTTTCTGATTGGGAATTTTGAAAATTCCTAGAATAGGAAATATACTGAAAAATAAAAATGAAAAGTACTGAAATTATTTTGACTTCATTTATGACTTTAAACACCTTGATTGGTTTGAAAAAAAGGTAAAATGTTGAGCCATTTGCAGGTTTTGCCTTCTCTTGGCATTGTAATGTAAAGATAATATCTGAATAAAGTCTATAATATTTTGCTAATATTTGTTGGTTAATTTAGGCAAAGAAATTTGTCTTAATTTTATTTCTAATTTTGCATAGCCAGCCTTTAAAATGATTAGTAGTAATTTAATTCTATTTTTTCTTATTTTTCCTCTGAAGGTAAAATTAAGTATTCAGAAAGAGTCTATGAAGCTTGCATGGAAGCTTTTGATAGCCTGCCTCTTGCTGCACTTTTAAATCAACAGTTTCTTTGTGTTCATGGTGGACTTTCACCAGAAATACACACACTGGATGACATTAGGAGAGTAAGTATAAATATTCCTTAGTTCTAAGGTTGACTTGGGGGGAGCAGGCTTTCTTAGTTATAATTTCTTGTTTTCTTTAAAAAAAAAAAACAACAACAACAATAATAATAAAACAAACTTATTTTCGCGATCTAGGTTTGTTATGGTAAAAATGTATCTGTTAATATCTTTAACAGTGTTCCAATAGTGGACACTATACATCGCGTTCAGGGTGGGTAAAACTTGCCCATGACCATCCTCTCCTCACCATTTGATGAGTTCTTTCTTTTTCTTTTCTTGTTTCTTTCTTTCTTTTTTTCTTTCTTCCACAGTTAGATAGATTTAAAGAACCTCCTGCCTTTGGACCAATGTGTGACTTGCTATGGTCTGATCCTTCAGAAGACTTTGGAAATGAAAAATCACAGGAACATTTTAGTCACAATACAGTTCGAGGATGCTCTTATTTTTATAAGTAAGGGGAAAAACCCAGGAATACATCACATTTTAGATGATAAAATGCCATACTCTTCAAAAAGCAAAGTGTTGCTTTACTTACAGTTCTTTTCTTTTCACAGCTATCCAGCAGTGTGTGAATTTTTGCAAAACAATAATTTGTTATCGATTATTAGAGCTCATGAAGCTCAAGATGCAGGGTAAGAATTGTGCTTCCCTTAACCAAATTAACACCTTAAATACAAAATCAAACTTAGTAACTATGATTGATGCTTTACGATGCATATTAAGCTATTTGTTTTGCAGCTATAGAATGTACAGAAAAAGTCAAACTACAGGGTTCCCTTCATTAATAACAATTTTTTCGGCACCTAATTACTTAGATGTCTACAATAATAAAGGTAAGATGTTATTGATAAAAAAATTGTTAACAACATAGAATTTTAAATGGCTTAATTTTTTTTTTTTTAATAGAGAAAAGGTATTGTCTGAAATCATAATCATCTATTACTGAAATTTCAAACTGAGCTACAGGATATAAAGGGGGACTAAAGCAGGAGTGAAGAATGAAAAATGTGAATCCTATGTAAAATCAATTACAGAACTAATCACCCCAAAACACTTTAGACCCTCTGAATTAAATACATTGAGCACAAGCCAGATCTGGATTTTCTGGAATTCCCTTTTGAATCATGTCTTACATTTTGGTTCATAGAATTTTATTGTAAACTGCTGCTGCTTGAATTTTTCGTTTCTGTCTGTTTAATAACTCACATCAGCTCATTATTTAGCTACCATTCATATAGTTTAATGTTGTCTGATGTAGGCCTTTTTTCCTTCTTCTGAGCCTTATTTCTAGAATTCCCACTCTAAAACCCTTTGGCATAGTGATGTTTTATCACTCTTTTTTTTTTTTTTTTTTTTCCTGAGGCAATTGGGGTTAAGTGACTTACCCAGAGTCACATAGCCAGGAAGTGTTAAGTGTTTGAGTCAGGTCCTCCTGACTTTAGGACTGGTGCTCTATTCACTACACCACCTGCTGCCCCCTATCACATTTTAAATTCACTGATCTCTTACTAGCAACTAACCCTTTTTTTTTTTTTTTTTTTTTTTTTTTTTTTTTTTTTTTTTTTTTTTTTTTTTTTGCTAACACTCTGTCCCTTCCTCCCTCCCCCCCTTTCTACTGTGTTTCCTCCACTTTTACTTCTTCACTATTCTTTTGTCTGATTCAACTGTCATGGTTGGTTGCTCTCACTCTCGAATATTTGCCCATCTGCAGTACTTAGGTTTTGTGGAAAGTTGATCATGTGAACCCAATGGTAGATTGACAGAGTATCTTAATATAGTTCTGTGTGTGCCAAGGACACTGAAAATGAGGTCCAGTATGCACATGTAGCTCACATTTTCAGAATAAGGACATTAAGAGGCCAGCTTCTATTCATTCTCTCTCTCTCTCTCTCTCTCTCTCTCTCTCTCTCTCTCTCTCTCTCTCTCTCTCTCTCTCTCTTTATATATATATGTCTGGAATTTAATAGATTGTGGTGCCACTGAGTCTAGTGTCATAGTGGAGTGGGTGTATCAGGTGGAAGATGGGAAGGGGGAGGGTATATGGATGTTAGAAGAGACAGTGAGGTCAGTGCCAAATATAGCTTTTTTTTTTTTTTCTCTGTAAGTTCAGTCTGTGTAGGCTTTCTTAAAAATTTGTCTAGTAAAAGAATGTGATAATATATATGAGATCATGCATGAAGCTCAATGTGAGGGCCTTCTATAATAAATTTGATAAGACATACTTCCAGGAACCTTTCACTAGCTACTCTATTTTAAAGTTGCTACCAGAGATGCTAATATCTAGAAGGTAGTGCCACTGATTGCTTGTAAAAATTGTACATTTATGTTTTGATACAAATTCTTAAGCTATTTTATAATAATACATCAGGAATATAGGACTCATTTAAAGGAAAAACAAATCCAGATTCTGATTCCATTCTCAAAAACTGGGCCGAATGCTAGATTTATCCTGTGCCAGTGATAGATGTCCGCAAATGTGATTCTCTCAGACAGTATTACAGGAGCTGGTGTTTGGTGCTCAGCACAGAGATTTGCAGCTTTACTTGTTTTCACCTGTCAGATCTTAAACCTTGAATAGATTAAATGACTTTTTCAGCCCTTGCAAAAGAAACCCAGATCATTGTTTGTCAAAATCACATTTCTATTTGTTTTTACTACATGTAGGAATCATGTTGGTGTTGTATGTTCCGGTGTAGTTTGAATATATTTAAGACATTTTGCTTCATCTTACATATTTTCCAATTTGTAAATGTTATATTTTTTAAAACTAAGGCTAAAAAGTAGAGATTAGTTTAGAATTCTCGAGGCTAAATTTTTGCGTTTTTTTCATATGATAGAATGTGTAGCGTTATTTTTGACTGCATACCACATATATTAAGCCTTTTGCACATTTCAATATTTCCATGAAAAGCTCTAAGGTGTTCAGTGAATAAAGCTATGTAATCAATAATAATCATGCCATTTTACATTTCCATAATGCCTTACAGTTTCTAAAGCTCTTTCACATGACTTATTTGGTCTTCACAAGAACCATGTGAGGTAGGCACATTACAGGTACTCTTATTTTATAGAGGATGAACAAGGACAGCAAGGGTGGGACACACAGGTTTATTGACTTTGCTAAGTTTTCCATTGCTTGGAAATGACAGAGGCTGGACTAGAAATCAGTTCTTCTGACCCTTGAGGCCAGGGCTCCAAAAAATACATGAATAAAAGCCAATGACAGATTTTCTAGTTAATCTTATTTTTAAGATATTATTCTCATTGAAGACTCAAAATTTCAAAATCGAAAATTGAGATTCAAATTAAGTAATTTTTTATTGAGACTTCTTGTGGAAGGCACTGATGGTTGCTAAGGGTATTTACCATGACAATACAGGACATCATCTGTATCTTCATTTGGCTTATAGTCTAGTAGATGAAATGTGACCTTCAAATATCTAATTCAGAGTAAGCAGTCAGTGTATAGCAAACAGGGTTCAGATAAAAGGAAAGAGTACTTCTAGATTGGGGAAGATTTCATGATGGGGTGGAGGCATTTGATCCGAGCCTTCAACAACAGGTAAGGGGAGATTAAGTTAGACATTCAAGGTGCAAGAAATGGCATTGAACAAAACCTTGGAGATAGGAACTCATAGAACATATTCAGAAAATTCTAAATAGACTAGTCTTGTTGGAGTTCGGAGTGTATCCAGGAGAGTGGTCTGAGATAAGTCTGGAAAGGTATGTTGGGATTATGTTTCCAAGGGTTTAGTGTTTTGTTTTGTTTTTTTCCACTTTTGTATTTTACTAGACTCCTCCCCTCCAAAAACAAAACACAATTTTTTTTCAGTGATTTTTATCCCTTATTTCCCCCTAATTTATTGAAATATGCACATTTTAAAATTGAATTATTTAATTATTTGTGGATTTAAGTTAAATGCAGCTTGGCCACTTTTAAAAAATTACCTGCTATTAGTTACAGCTCAAGAAGTCTTTATGAAACTTCTCTCCTACCCCCACATACTCTAACCCTTTATATTTATCATTGAATTATCTCAAGGAGAAAACAAAATTTTTAAATTTTTTTAATTTTTTTGAGAAAAGAAAATTCCTAAAAGAAACCAGGCATTTTGCTCTTAGACCTGAATGAAGATATGATTGGCCATTTTCCCTTTTCTAAAAGAATGTCATAGCCCCAAATCCTTCCCTTACAGTCCAAAAAATGAATTTAATATTTTCCCATTTTTCTGTTACGTTTTGTGCTGAAGCTAAAAATTCTTACTTTGACATTTAAACTTATTTTGCAGCTGCTGTATTAAAATATGAAAATAATGTGATGAATATTCGACAGTTTAACTGCTCTCCACATCCTTACTGGTTACCCAATTTTATGGACGTCTTCACATGGTCACTACCATTTGTTGGAGAAAAAGGTATGATTTACATAGCAGTAATGAACAATTTTACTGCCACTTCTACTTGAATTTACTTTTGTATACTGATACTTGCCTAGAGGAACATGAAGTATGGTTTCACCATGGGTGCAGTTCTTATGTCAGTGGGTGTGTGGAGAGGAGAGAGCCTCAAAGATATTTTAGTTAGCTGTTTACAGCCCCCATGTGAGGATGTCTGGGGGGCTGGGAGAAGACTTAAAAATAGCACAGTGTTGTCTACAGCTGTTGGGTTTTCTTTCTTTTTTGTTTAGTTTAAATCTTATATGAAGGAGTGGTGGGATGGCTTTGCTCTGGAAGTGACTTCTGTATAAGTCTTATTTTCTGGGATGCAAGATTGAAGATTTTTAAATATTAGTCATTTCAGCAGTTCTGAATATATAATCTCAGCTTCTACCCTTCTTCACTTCTCATACATTAAAATTAATAATACAGAATTTAAAATACTAATTTTCTAACAATTTGTATATACTTTCTACAAAGAATGGAATTTTGAAAGGACCCAAATGATATTGTAAAACTTTGGTATGGTGTCCTTTAGAATATTTAGGACTACTTTATTTTTTATCCTTTTTTGTCACTACTAGAATAGGATTATATAGGAAGTATTTCAGTTTCTTTGAATGTAGAATATAATAGTATAAGAGAAATGGGGCGGTAGTAAAACATTGTGTTCCAGTTTCCCCTCTATTTTTTTCCTCACTTCTTCCATGTTACACAATGTTCTTTCTGTACAGGATGTACTGCTTATGCCAAGGCTGCTTTTGGTACTGAAAGACATAGCCAATATGCAAAACTGAATGTTTAACAGGTTGTCTGCAGACAGCATGCCAGTCTTTAATGGTTATAAGTTCAATATTAATGTAACATGGAGATAGAATTACTATAGTATTTCAGGAGCCAACCAGATAAGGGCTTGAGGTGCAAGGATTCTATTACATGTAAAATCATCTTTATTTGGACTAGCTGAATAGCTCTGTCATAGAATCATAGAGCCAAAGGACATCATAGAGAGGCTTTAATTTATTTCCGTAGCTCTGGGTTGTATTATAGCTAAACCATCTTATTTAAAAAAAAAAAAAAAAATCGAAACTCTGTTTTTTTGACAGCAGTTTTAACCAAATCCTCCACTAACTTCACATTCTACCCACCCCCAGAAAAAGTGTTAAGCAAAATTTCCTAATGGAATGATTGAGCCTTTCTACTTTTGTATCATATTTTGATGTTTATATGGAGAGGGAAGAGAATCCTGCTAATTCCCTTTATACTTTTGCCAAATACATCCTCCTAATTTAATTTAAATTCTTCTTGCTTGAAAGACAAGATAGGAAGTAGAAATAGCAGGAGTTATTTTATTTTTATGGTTTTTTTATTTAATGATTTCTAACAGCAGTGTTTTATTATAACTTTTTATATACAAAACATATGCATGGGTAATTTTTCAACATTGACCCTTGCAAAAACTTCTGTTCCAACTTTTCCCCTCCATCCCTCCACCCCCTCTCCTAGATGGCAGGTAGTTCCATACATGTTAAATATGTTAAAGTATATGTTAAATACAATCTATTTATACAATTATCTTGTTGCACAGGAAAGGTCAGATTTAGAAAGAAGGTAAAATTAACCTGACAAGAAAAAAACAAAAATGCAAGCAAACATTAACAGAAAGAATGGAAATGTTATGTTGTGGTCCATACTCATTTCCCAGTGTTCTTTCACTGGGTGTCACTAGTTCTGTTCATTACAGATCAAATAGAACTGATTTAGGTCCTCTCATTGTTGAAAAGAGCTATGTCCATCAGAATTGAGCATCATGTAGTATAGTTGTTGAAATGTATAATGATCTCCTGGTTCTGCTCATTTCACTTAGCATTAGTTCATGTACATCTCTTCAAGCTTCTCTGCATCCTGCTGGCCATTTCTTATAGAACAATAATATTCCATAGTATTCATATACCACAATTTATTCAGCCATTCTCCAATTTCCAGTTTCCAACCACTACAAAAAGGGCAGCAGCAGTTATTTTTAAACTAGTTTATTTCTTATTACCAGAATTTCATGGAATTAGAATTTTTGAACTGGGAATAAATAGCCTTAGAAGTCATCTCTAATCTAGAGATTCTTACTGGGGTCTACGAACTTATTTTTAAGAAAAAATTTAATAACAATATTTCATTGTTATTGTATTTTTTTCTTCCAAATTCCAAATGTTTTCTGCATTCTGTAAATGGTTCTTTAGACTCCACAATACTACAAAAGGAATACATGATCCAGAAAAGATTAAGATCTTGTGCAAGCTCCCGATCTGATTCTTGAAAGAGTTTAAAATATTTAGCTTAGCTAGCATAATTGATTTCTGAGTTCTTTTGTCCTCCGAATTGTAGTAACAGTTTTACACGATGATTGGCTGCTAAGTGGATATGGAGTATATAGAGTGTTAACTTAGAAGACTTAAGTTCAAATACTACCTGAGGCATTAGCTCTGACCCTGGTGAAGTCAGTTAAATTCTATGTACCTTAGTTTACTCTTCTATAAAATTGATATTGCTGTTCAGTTTTGACTCCATTTGGAGTGTTCTTGGTAGAGATACTAGAATGGTTTTCCATTTCCTTTAATTTGACAAATGAAGAAACGGAGGCAAGCAGGGTTAAGTGATTTGCCTAGGTCACACAGCTAGTAAGTTTTTATAAAATAGGAATAATAAATAATAGTTACCTAACAGGGTTGCTGTGAGGATCAAAGGAGATAATATATGTAAAGTGCTTGGAAAATATAAAAATTGTAAATTAATGTTAGCTATTATTATAATTCAACTAAATATTTCTAAGAAATATTAAGTTTGAGTTGCTATGTGCTTTTGTGTTATGTGTTTCTGGTAAACATATTAATTTTTTTATAATACATATTTCTTTATGAATTATATTGAGAGAAAAATTAGAACAAAAAGGAAAGAAAACCACAGGAGAAAAGAGAAAAAACCTCAGAAAAAAAGGTGTGTACATAGCATGTGTTGATTTACATTCAATCTCCATAGTTCTTTCTGGATGCAGAAGGCGTTTTCTACCCAAAGTTTACTGGGATTGCCTTGGAGGTGCTTTTGTTTCTAAATAGCATTGTGCTAATTGCATTAAGCCCCCAAACAGTTCAGAATCTCCTGGTAGGAATCTGTAATTTTACAAAAGAGTTTGGCCTATTTATCTAAAAAGGAATGACCAAGTAGATAAATTGCTTATTGTTGCCTTTGTGCAAACAACATAACCAACTTGCATAGTTCCTTTAGTCACTTCTTCAAAAGGAACTTTGAACTTCTCTGAATTCTAGTTGCATTTCTATACATAGTAAGTATTTGATAAATGCTTTTTTATTCATTGTTAAGGAAGAATGGCACTATAGATATATTTCACCTCCTTTAGTAGTAGATTTTTGGACAAGATCTTGGGTTGAGTCCCAACAATTACTTTAATATTTATAGATAATATTACAGATAGGTGGTCTTTAGCATGCTCTACCTTCCCTTTTTTGCTCTTATAACAAGTCACTGTAAAAAGATTTTCATAGGATTGAGGGCTACTTTGTTTTCTTCCTTATCACAGTCCAATAATTCATCACCCTAGTTGCTATGCAAGATCCCTTTTTTTTTTTTAATACAGTAGTCTCTTCCTAGGACAACATTCAAAGCCTTTCCTACTTAATGGAAGCTTGAACTTCTATCTGTAGCTTATGTCCATCTTACATAAACTTATAAAGCCCAGTGACTCTTCTATACCACAAAGTTGCATTTGTGTAGAATACAAGTTCTTTTACAGATTGTTATAGTGGAAAATAAGAGGAAAAAAAACAGTGAAAGAGTAAATGAGACTGTAGAAATCTTGTAATCAGGTAAGCTAGCTCATTTCTCAGTCATCATAAGTGGAAGGGGAATGAAAATAACGGAGAGACATTAATTGTAGCAGATCTGACACGTCATTTATATTAAGATTTCCCTAATGAGTAATGGAGCCAACACTCAACACATAGGAACCTGATTGCCTGCTAGATGAAGAAGTGAAAGTGGCACTTAAGATTAAGTTAAGAAGTTTAGACTGTGGCCTTTTCAAATATTCAAAAGAAGGTCTATTGGAAGTGACAATATCCATTATATTAGGGCTCTTTTTATTTATTTTTTTTGCTTACCATTTTTGGTTTTTTTTCTTTGATGTTTTTGCAAAAGATAATAATTTTCCAAAATGGATAGTAAGATATGGTCTCTGCTTCTTTTTATGTTACATTTTGAGGATTGCATTGAGAAATAGTCAGTGCAAAGAAATTGACCTAGAAACTCTCACAAGAAACATTAACTGGATGAATGATGTAAACAGTTTACAAATTATGACATGTATTTCATTGGGTAGCACAGTGATTTTAGGTATCTTAGATAAACACTTCAAATGGCCCCATTAGAATGGGAGGAATAAGGCAAGCAGCATTATATTTGGGGAGAGAGTGCATGATTTCAGTGATTCTGAGTTTTTCCTTGTCACATAAGCCTGTTTTACGAAACGCCAGTATTTTGCTGGTGATGACATATGGCTGGAAATCTTAGAATACTGATTTCATAAGAATGAAGTTGTAGGTGGCTCAGAGAGTAATGGAAAGGCATCTTGTGGGTTGGGCTGCATCTTATCGTCCCTGATGTCCTGTGCCCTAGAAGTAGCATAAAGATCTGAGATGTATTTCCAGTAAAAGACGATAGCTATTCATTTAATGAGAATGAGGGGTGACAATGTCAGTTTTCCACTGCTGTCCATGAAAAGAGAAAAAGTTTTAATTTCTTGCTTTATTACTTGGCATTGTAATATAGAGCATAGAGCATTGTGTCTGCTGATAGAATAATTCGTTCAAGTCCAGACTGCCACCTTCCTTCTGTGACTTTCGTGAGTCACTTAACTTTTCCCAATCCTCATATTAAGTGAGAGAATTAGATGATTTTCTCTAAAGCTCTGATCCTAAAGCCCAGAGTACATTGAGTATGGGATAGAAATTAAGGGTAAAAGTAGAGAGCTTAACCTTGGGAAGGAAAAGGAATTATTCTTTGTCAGAGTATAGAACAAAAAAAATAAAATAATGAGGCAACTAGATGGCACAGTGAATAGAGCACTGGCTCCTGGCTTGAGTCAGGAAGACCTGAGTTCAAATCCACCCTCAGATGCTTAATACTTCCTAACTGTGTGTGTGTGTGTGTGTGTGTGTTTGTGTGTGTGTGTGTGTGTGTGTGTATGTGTCTGTGTGTCTGTGAGAGACAGAAAGACAGATCCTGTGCAACCCCGATTGCCTCAGCAAAAAAAGAAAGAAAAGAAAAATAGAATAATCTAGAGAAGTTTTAAGATGTAAATAAAGAATATTACTGATTTACACAGTATGGTCTCTCTTTTTCTCAATATAGTAGGAGAGGAGGTTCTCTAATGAGAGTGAGGTGGGAAGATTGGATGTCTGGTAGATCAATCACAGTGTAAAATACAATAGTCATGTAGACTACACAGTAGTGAAGGCTCAGTTGAGATTTGTTAACATAAATTTGTAGTGAATCTTCCCAGTCCTCATTTCAGATTTCCTCCAGCAGCAAGCAAATGCGAACAGAGTAAATGACTGATGAAAGTAATCCAGAGCTGGGGTTTGGCAAGGCATGAGGGTGATAGGAAAAAGGTAGAAAACAATGGATTATTGAACTGATTATAAGGCTAGAGGAAAGAGATGGATTGGAAAGATAGGGAGGGGGAAGATTGGAGGAGTGAAATGACTTGAGGTTTTTAATGAAGAAGCATAATAGGTCAAGAAGAAAACAAATTCTAAGGATAGGTTATCAGAGGAATTTCAAAGTTCTAGGTTATGGTAGAGTAGTTTTGCATAATGGAAGATACAGGTATCCTTATCCCTGTTTGTGGCTGAGGTAGAGTAAAGATAGTTTTGGAATGGGGAGTACTAAGGAAGTTGATAAACTTGTATTTGAAGGGAAATCCATGTGTTTATTGAAGTCCCAACTATGTGAAGGCAGGTTAAGAAAGGATTAAGTATGGTCTAGAGAGTGATAACAATTTTCAGATGAAAAAATTGAGACCATTTCTAGTCATGTGAAAAAGTGCTCTAAATCAGTCTTGAACAGAGAAATGCAAATTAAGACAACTCTGAGGTACTAACTTATACCTCTCTGAATGACTAAAATGACAGAAAAAGGTAATGACAAATGATGGACGGGATGTGGGAAAACTGGGACGCTAATACATTCCAGCCATTCTGGAGAGTAATATGGAACTATATTCGAAGAGTTATCAAACTGCATACTCCTTGCTCCAACAGTGTTTCTACTGAGCTTATATCCCAAAGAGATCTTGAAGGAAAGAGATCCATATGTGCAAAATGTTTGTGGCAGTCCTTTTTGTAATGGCAAGAAACTGGAAAATGAATGGATGCCCATCAGTTGGAGAATGGCTGTTATGGTATATACATGTTATGGAATATTATTTTCCTGTAAGAAATGATCAGCAGGATGACTTCAGAAAGGCCTGGAGAGACCTACATGAACTGATACTAAGTGAAATGAGAAGCAGGAGATCATTGTACACAATAACAAAATTAAACAATGACCAGTTCTGATAGACATGGCTCTTTTCAACAGTTAAGTGATTCAGGCCTGTTCCAATGATCTTGTGATGGAAAATGGGATCTGCACCTAGAGAGAGTACTGTGGGGACTGAATGTGGTTCACAACATAATATTTTTACCTTTTATTGTTACTTGCCTTTTGGTTTCTTTCTCATTCTTTTTTGATCTGTTTTTTCTTGTGCAACATTATGATTGTGGAAATACATATAGAAGAATTTTACATGTTTAACACATTATTGTCTAGGGGAGAGGTGGGGAAAAGGGAGGAAGAAAAAATTTGGAACACAAGGGTGCACGTTTTCAAGGATAAATGTTGAAAACTATCTTTGCATATTATATTTTGAAAATAAAAAGCATATTTTTTAAAAAATGATCTGGTAGATAACAATATCTAGGATCTGAATAGGTAAAGATAGAGGAAACTTCTAAAGGAGAAGAGGTTGCGAAGTGATAATATCTAACGGTTGTCTGAAGTGACATTGAGGAGCAGTTTTGCCTATTTCTCCTTGCTAGTGTGTTTGGGACATGAGAGAAGAGTATCAATATTCTGGTAAAAATGTCAGAATTGCAGTGTTTTGCTAGGAGATCCAGGATATTATAAGTGTAAGAAAATGGAAGGAGAATGAGTTTTATAGGATCATAGATTTAAAGATAATGGGTATAGGCCATAAAGGTCAAATCCAATCACACTTTTGCAGATTAAAAAAAAGCAACTAAAGCATGGAAAGAGAGCGTTTAAGTGAGTTTAAAATGAGAAGTGTATTTGATGGGGAAACATCATTTCCTTTGGAGACCCTCATTCTCTAGGGGTCTGAAGGGAGGTGATATTGGGGTATTTGAGTAGATAAATAACTGGTGATTAGTTCTCTAGGGCCTCACAGAAAACACCCCACAATACCTTTCTGTTTTCTAGTGTTGTGAGGCACCCCCCCACTCCCCTTACCCCCCCTTTTGCTGTAGGATCTGTTGTACGCACCAGAAGCTTTGGTTTTCAATAATATCATCTGACATTTATGCAGTACATTGAGGTTTGCTAAGTGCTTTGCCTGCTCACCTCCCATATGCTCACTTTTCTATGGGGATTTTTATACAGTTTTTTTCATAAGAACTTGGGAATTGGTTCTACATGGGACACAGAGCTTTTCCAAACCCTGTTATTCTCAATTGTGTTTTTCTCTCTCTGAAACTCTTCTGAGTATTTGTCAAGATCCACTACTAATATTTATGCTCCTTAGAATATTTCCCTAATCTCTTTCTCCCAAATGCTAAATTATTTCTTGAGTTAGTCTTAGAAATATCATTCAAGTCTTCTAGGTTAGTTTTAGCCATAATTTCCCATTTCGCCTCACTCTAGTTAGCCATTTCTATCTTCTATCCAACCTCACTTCTACAACCACTCTTTCTATGAACTCTTAGCTGGACATTTGTGATCATAGCTTCCTATTTGGTCTTAGTGCTTCTTTTCCTAAAACAGATTTGATAATGATAATTTCCATATTCTCTAAATTTGGGTAGTTCTCTGGTTTTCTTTGGAGCAAATATAGACTCTTCTATTTGCCATTTAAAGCCCTTCACAATGTGGCCTTTCCATATTTAAAACTTTACCCCCTTCTCATGTTTAATGGTTCATCCAGCATGGGCTTTTTGCTGTTCCTTGAACCAGTGCATCTGTGCTTGGGTTCCAGCATTTTAAAAGGCTTGAAAAGAACTTCCTCCTCACCTTTGTCCTCTGTCAGGCACTCCCTTCCACAGGATTTCCCCAAGCTTCTAAGTGTCCTCCTCAGAGTTATCCCCAGCACACAAGGAAGAGTCGGGCACCTCATGAATTATTAAAGGGGCTTCTTAAAGTGGGTTGTGACTCCATGTGGGGCATATAACTGAACGGGGGAAAGTGGTGTCACAGAATTAGGATTTGTCAGCAGTAAATGTTGTATTTGTATGTCTGTTTTACATACTTGTATACCAGAGATCCCCTAAAAATTTCTTAGGTGAAAAGAAGTCGTGAATAGAAAAAATTTAAGCAGACTTGCTTTGGTCCAAGCTCTTCACTTTTTAAGATGAGAAAACTGAAACGTAGAGTGATTATGGGACTTATTTCAGAGCACATATAGAAAAAATGGCAAGAATTCAGGCCCTGTGTTTCTCAAATCTGGTACTCTTTTAAGTTCTATAATCACTATAACAGAAATATATTTGTTTACTGGATACTTTTGAAATGTCACAAAAATAATTAATATATCCCAAAAGCATGTTAGGATAATTAGAACAGTTACCTTAGTTGAAAAATTGATTTATCACATATGAATGTTTATGACAATATGTGTAAATTAGCTAATGTAATTTGTTCTCTCTCTCTCTCTTTTTTTTTTTTTTTAGTGACAGAGATGTTGGTAAATGTTCTAAGTATTTGTTCTGATGATGAACTAATGACTGAAGGTGAAGATCAATTTGACGGTATGAATATTATTTTTACTGCTTTTACCTAGATCATTCTTTCAGTACCCAGGCTCTATTTAAAAAAAAAAAAAAAAAAAAAAATTTTGTTGGAAAAATAGTCATTGCTCTCAGAGAATTTGTACTCCCAGAAAGACAGAACAATTAGATTTTTTTCTGTTTTATGAATTTAAAGCATTTTACTTTTGTAGGGATGTATGGTAAAGGTGATGAGATTTGGAAGGGAAGAATAAAGGTTGTGAAAGTAAGGGAAGATGGAAAGATTGGTTCCTCTAGAAGGAAGGAAAGTGAAGGAATTGAAGGATGATAAAGTGCTTCCTGATTACCACTGTGTGTTATGCTTCTAGCATATCAAAATTCTGCCTCTTCACTATTTCTTCTGAAAGCCAGCATTAAACAACCTCAATCTAGAAATTCATTACATTCCACATTTCACTTTTTGTTTGGTAATTTGACTCTAAAAACATTTTCCCCTGGAAACAATGCATTTAATAATAATTAGAAAGTCCCAGATTTACCCGTAAACACTTATTTAACTCAGGTCACTAATCATACTATATAGTGCCTAACTACTTTGTTTTATTTTTTAAAATCAATTTTGTTAAAGTTATTTGAATTAAATATAAACATTAAATTATTTTCATTTGATGCCACTTTTGATCTTTATCCCAATAGAATATGAATTTTTATAGTTTCTACATAAGTGGAAAAATTTGGAACATTTGCGTGTGTGTGTGTGTGTGTGTGTGTGTGTGTGTGTGTGTGTGAGATTTTTTTTTTTTTTTTCCTTACAGATTTTCTTATCTAAGTTTGGAAAGGATCTTCACCAGGTTGTGGGTGTAGGATGATGGCTTTTTAAAATTTTTTATTTAATTTAAAAAAAAAATTGTCACAAATGCTTGGTCCATTTATAAAAAAAAACAAGGTTTCAGTCAGTCCAGAGAGAGTTACCACACTGATGAAATTCCTTGAAGTAATAAAGTGATATTTCATAAAACAGATACATTTATTAGTGGAGCTCACATTTTTGGCTTTTTTAATAGATAAATAATATTCCATCATGTTATAGCTGTAGTTTTTGCTTAACCATTCATTCCTTTAGCATTGAGTATTTGAGTTCTTTTCAGTTTTTTTCATTTTTTAAAAATTATGCTGTTATGAATATGCTTATCCAGATAGGTGGTGTATTGTTTTTGTTTTTTAACTTCATAAAGAGAAACTCCCAGAAAGATAAATAGGAATCGAGTATGAACATATTTGTAGTTCTTGTTATGTTTTCAGGTTGCTTTCCAGAATAATTGAACCAATTTGTAGTATCAGTAATTTTTGTTCACAGTTTGATCTCATCAATACTAGTTTTACAATTTTTCTGTATTTCTTAGAAAGGATGAAATTTTTTTTAGTGTTTAGATTATCAGTTTATTTCTACTGACCTATTTTACCTAGTTAAAAATCTTTACAATTTTCATGTATTTGTTAATTTTTTATACTTTTTGATAATATGCTTTTATGATTGGTGCCTGTCATGTACATTCCCCTGCCCCCCCCTTTAACCTTTTTTCAAATACAGGATAACTACTCTTTGAGTATCTGCCTGACTAAATGATATTTAGTCTTCATTGTGCTAAAGTTGTTCATTTTAATTTGTTTTAATATAGTCATCATCACCATCAGTGCCCTCTCTTTGATAGGAATGAGTTTGTCATTCCTACAAAGCTAAGTTCGATGAACTAGAGTTTATTTCTATCATAGTTTTAGTCCATTTGCTGACACTGCTAAGTATTCCTGTATTTTCTGTTATTTCTAGCCCATCAAACTTCTTAGAATATAATTTTAAACTATTTCTGATACATTTTCTATGGTTCAGTTTTTTGGATCTTAATGGCAAACATTTTTGATAATTGTAATAATAAAAAAAAGTTTTGATAGCTAGTGGGTTCACTACACCCTTCTTTGATGTAATTCCATTCATCAAGAATTTAATAGGTACCTACTATGTGCCTGTATTGTGCTAGATACTAAAGAGATAAAGACAAAAATCATATGTCCCTGTTCCATACATTCTATTGAGAAGACAAATAATATTCATGGAGATAGGTAAGGAGAAAATATATGGAAAATAAGTATAAAATAATTTTTTTTAGGAAAGCATATTCCCATCTGATTTTTTTCAACCAATTATGTACTTGGGGACTAGATTTCTACAGCTCTTTGTATTTGCCTGTGTTTGTCCAGATAAATTTGACTTTTAATTTGTTAAATAATACCATGGGGATTTAAATTGGGATTACATTAAATTTATGTATTAAAGAAGTATTATAATATTTATAGTCATCACTTATACCTCAATCTATTTGCCAAGAGGATTTGAGGATTTGATAGTTATAATTGTCCCATTCAGTGCCATTATGTTTTTCTGTTTACTCAGTTCTTCAGTGATTATCCCCCCTTTTTTTGGTCTAGATTTGTGTTTATAGTGGTAAGGGAGAATCCACAGAGTATCACCTTCTGGTAGTGCATTTCCGCAAGTGTCCTGTAGTTTATAGTTCTATTCAGTTGTCATGGATGTAGAGGTAAAATAACTTTCTCAGGATCCCACAGCCAAAACATTGTGTCAGAAGAGGGACTTATAACCCAAGTTTTCCCTCTTCTGAGGTTATTGTCTATCCACTAAGCTGTGCTGACTCTTAATTTTTTTTACCATTAACATTGCGTAAGTTCCCCTTTTTTTCCCCCTCATTTTCTTCTTTTTTTAAAAAAAAATTTTTTTTCTACTTTGAATTATTTCTAGTAATGTTTTGCTTTTATTTTTTTGAATTTTTAAAGTATCTATTGTCATTTATAAAAAGTTTTGTTTTTAATTCCTATACTTTGAGTTTCTCAAAAATCTTACTGTAATTTAAAGTTAACTACACTAAAACTTTTGGAACACCCTCTATTTTATTTGTTTATAATGTTGTGGGGGTTTTTAAACCAACATTTCTAGTTTAAATAGACTTTATGGTTTTTCTGGCCTTGATCCTATTTTTAATGGGAACAATTTTAATGTTTCTACATTTGGGTATGATTTCAGCCCTTAATTTTGGATATGCTATATCATAGTAAGAAAGGAATTACCTATACTTGATTTTTTTTTTTTTTAGAATTTTAATCATGAGTAAATGATAAAATCTGCTAAACTATCTTCATGGCATCTTGTAATTTCTGTCATATTTGAATTTTTCCTATTAATATGAATGGTATAGAAATTCTTATATCATTGCCATTTATACATTTTAGGGAGAAATACAACTTGATCATAATGATTTTTTTAAAGCATATTTATAACAGTGTTTCTATGGGAAAATATATTCAGTGTGCTAACTTTAGATGCCAGAGTGACTCCCCCATGTTACAACTCTTCAGCAAGAGTCAGGTGGCCCATCTTTGCCTACCATGCAATAAGTACATAACTGACTCCAAGCTACAAGGGGTTTTGGGTGGGGCTATTATAAATATCAAGGCTGGGGGGTGTGGGGGGGGAAGAAGTAGGCTGAGATCCTAAAGACTGAGGAAGGATCAGGGAAGCTCTTGGCAAGCAACAAGAGCATATTAGAGAGAAATAATAAGTTGGTTGGCCCAAGTTTTTCTCCTTTTTTTCCTTCTCTTTCCCATTGCCTAGTTTCTTCTTTTTCTCTTCCTTCCTGATCCCTTTCTTATATTCACCCTTCTATGGTGGGTTAGGTAAAAGTAAGAGTAGGATGAAAGATATTTATCATTCCCTCTCATTGACTTATCTGTCACCACCATAAACTTAATTGCTATCTGCCTGGCATTGGAACAAAGTTGGAAAGCAAGGTATGAGGGAAGACATTAAGCAGCAGTAAGGAGGCAGTAACTTTGTTAAAAGTAATGAGGTGAAGCCAGGAAAGTTGTCTCTAGCCTCCTGGAAGAAAGAAGTTCTTAAAGCCCTACTTCAAATTTAGAGTCATTTTGATAAGATTACTGAAGAATGTGTTAGGTTGTTTAATAAGATCCTTTGTCACAGTAATTGTTTTTTCATTGTATTTGGTGAGGAGAGGAGAATACACTTTGTATTTTGTAGTGATAATGCCCTTAATATATACTGTCTTTTCAAAAAAGACATATAGCCTGCACATATAAATCCTGTGAAATTGATTCATTTAACATCTTTTAAAATGTGCTACTTTAAAAAAAATAATGATGATCATAAAATTTGTTTAATGTCCACTTTAATCACAAAAGGAGAAATCCTATCATCCTGATTTGTGGGCCTTTTTTTAAGTATAGTAAACAAAAAATTTAACATGGGGTTTACGGGTATTATTTTACTAGTCTAAAAATTTGTTATATTATGGAGGCATAGTTGTGTAATGAAAATGGATTTGACAGGAATAGGGCTCAAATTCTGGTTTGAGCTTATGTTTTCTCTGGCATTAGGAAAGTCACTTAACTATATTTGCTCTTCTATGAAATGAAGATAATTAGCTTATCAATCTATTGGGTTCTTTCTAATTCAGAATTCTATATAATTAGGAATAGATGGATTAGGGTACAGAATATGTACTGTGCTGATATTCTCCTTTTCCCTTCTTTAGGCTTTTTTTTTGGGGGGGGGGGGAGGCTGCGTGTAAATCTGCATGTAAAATCTGCTATTTTGCAACAAGACATTTCCAAAAGCTCTCCAATTAGACTGAGAGCAGAATGTCCACATGCTGTTTTTAGTTTAGGTAGAATTAGTATAATTCTGATTCAAAAAGTATTGTACTTCAGATGTTCATATGGTATACTTTTCTGTTTTTTCTTTTTGAAAATAGGGAAGGTCTACTACTAAAGTATGGGCCAATAAAGCACCTTCTCTGTACACAATATGGAACTAGGATTCCATCTTCAAATGTTGGTGATCTTCAGGAATCACATGAACTCCTATCCCATTATGTTATTACTTTTACTTGAAACACATTTCCTTTGGGTGACACATTTTCTTAGGCATGTCAAAATGGACGTATGCGATTGTTTGTGGCACATTCTTTAGAAGTCTTATGTGTTTCCACGTGTTTCTCCTGTTCTTTAGTTATTTCTATTTTCATCAAATACTATTATGAGTCATGAACTTATCTCCTTAAAATTATCTTCTTGACTTGAGAATTTTCCCAGTGGATTCTCCCTTTTATTCACTAGTTTCTATAGTACTACCTTTTTCAAATGTGAGGACTTTCATTTTCTTCCCTTTCTTCCCACATTCATTCTTCAGTACCACTGCCAAGTTAAATATCTATCTTTTTATTTGTCTCAACCATCTTTTTCTCCATCATTCACTTCCTTTTTTCTGGACTCTCCATCTGAAGAACGACTCATATATGGCAATAAAAAAGGTACAGACCAGACAGAGTTACCTTGTTTTGAAATATGACTTCATAAATTGTTTTATCCCTTTAAGTTAGCACATGTTAGAAAGTTTGTGTTTATCTAAAGTGATTCTCATTGGGCACTGAAAATTTATTTTAAATTTACCTATATTAAATTTTGTTTTGTTTTGGAAGTCATATTCCAAGATGTCTGTCTTTCTGTGCATGGAAATATTTCTCCCTTTTTTCATTCCTCTCGTCTTTAGATTTCATTCTTTTACCTATTTGTAATACTTTGTATTTCTGCCTGCATGATTAGGGTGTGTTCAGTCGACTGTCTTGTTCCTTAAAATAATTTTACTGTGGATATTTATTTTAATATTATGCATGATGTGTTCATAGATTGTTCCAATCCTGACTTGTTATAGTGTTTTTAGTTCAGTTATTTTTTTTAAATTAGCTATATTTCATATTCTATTTGACTTTACTGAAATGCGTATAAGGTTTGATTTCACCTTGTTATAGTTTCCTCAAAGTCTTAACTATAAAATTATTTTCTCTCTTTTTTTCATGAACTATCTGTTCAGTAGAAAAGAAAGTGACTTACAGTGTAACCTTGGACAAATCACAACTTCTCTGCTTCTATTTCCTTATCTATAAAATCTGGGATCTCTAAGGTTACTCTCACTTTTAACATTCTGTAATTCTAATTAGTAATTTTTTTATGTCTATAAAATACCCTTTAGCCTTGATTTTATATAGTTCTAATTATCAAATTTGTGGGAAGTTTTGTTTTTGGGGGACAAAACCTGTGTTAAGTTGCAGTAGAAGCATATTCAATGCTTATACTAACATGGTCTCTGAACTTCATAAACATTGTAGAATTGTGTTGTAGAACCTGTACTCTATAGACTGTCTCTTGTTTTCATCCTAGAAATTGAATTTCTTTTTCAGTTACCTTGAAATGGTTTTCATTTGTCTAATTGTCATCTTAATTTACATGTGTTTATAGGCTACTCAATTTACAACAAAGCACTTTAGCACAGAAGACTAGGTCACTTATAATTCTCAAAGCCTACAGGGCTCTACTGGCTTTGCCTCTAAAATCTTTCCAAGCCATTCTTCCTTTCTTTCATTCTTCCTCCCCTTCTCCCCTCTTCAATATAAATATATAAAGGTGAAGCACAGCTTTCAGGAGTCATACTCCTGAAGCTAGGAGTGCCTATAGTTACTATATGCAGGAGCAAACATTAATTTAAAAACTACTAAATGAAGAGAATTGTGCTAGATGCTGGTGGATTTATAGAGTTTAGATAAAACAATTCCTGCTCTCAAGGAGCTTACAGTCTATAGAGGAAAGGCCCACTTCCCTTCTTCTGTTGGATCCAGGCCAGCACTAGAATTGTTTAGAGGCTGAGGTAGAAGTGCATGACTTCTGTAGTTCCTCTAGCTGAGAAGTTCCTAAGTCTTTAAAGTATCTTTTGACACAATGAAATAGGAAACATGGTTGGCTTTTGGAAGGTGAAGCAAAATGTTGTTGACAAGCATCTTTGCTATAACTACCTTCACATAATGCTTAGAGATGTAGAAGTTTTCACTTTTATCCAAGACCCCAGAGGGATAATCTACTCTAGTTAGTTAGGATCTTTCCAATAGAATAATTATTATAGCATAGTTTTTTAGACCAATATAATATAAAAGATCCAATGCTCTTATTGTATGATGAGGAGCCTTTAATAATTCTAGCTTGTGTGTCATAGGCTTCTATGAGGATGAAGCAGTAAATTCTGCAGAATAATTGCCAATTCTTTCTTGGCCACTAATTTGACAAAATGCTTTGTATTGGGATGGAGTTTCTTTCCCATTTGTGAATAATTATTAATTGGCTTTTTCTTTTCTTTTTTTTTTTTTTTTTTTTTTTTTTTACTAATCACTCAGTAGTGTGCAAGCAAGCAAGTTTGTGGATTAAGTTTTTTAAATTGTTAATCAGAGCTTAGCATCATATTGGCATTGAATTGGCAAATGTTGAGAGAGAATTTTTCCAATATAAGATCAGCAAGTTTTCTGTGTGGCTGCAGGTGTCTGGGAGTTTGGTACAGATGCTGTGTGTGTGTGTGTGTGTGTGTGTGTGTGTGTGTGTGTGTGTGTGTGTGTGTGTGTGTGTGTGTGTGAGACAGAAAGAGAAACAGGCTATTATTAACTGATATGTGTGAAGATTCTCCAAATTTGAGTCCATCCCCCTCCTTTTTTTTATTCCATTGAAAGTAGGATCAGCGGCAGCACGGAAAGAAATAATACGAAACAAAATTCGAGCAATTGGCAAGATGGCAAGAGTCTTCTCTGTTCTCAGGTAATGGTACAATTTGTCAATTATTTTTGTGCACCAATCACTTTTCTTCACTCTAGGACACCAAATGTATCTCACTTGTCATGTAGAAGCAATGTGCTAACATTCTTCTGTCAAGAAAGTGGTATTTTTATGTGTTAAACAGAATGATAAGAGATTCTGTTTGTGAAGTAAGCTATTGAGATGTTGCAAGTTAAAATCGTTCATCTATGGCTTCTTGGTGAATTCTCTGAACGTGCCTCATGTGTCAGTCTCTGTCACCCATCAGGATATATGGGACACTTTCCAGTTTTGCCATCCTTAATGTGTCTCTCTTGTTTCACAACTTTACTTTCACTTCCCAGCTTTTGGAAGCTGACTTTCCATTTCTAATGTAACTCATTATTTATTTAGTTAGTTAGTTTTTTTCCCTGAGGCTGGGGTTAAATGACTTGCCCAGGGTCACACAGCTAGGAAGTGTGAAGTGTCTGAGACCAGATTTGAACTTGGGTCCTCCTGAATTCAAGGCTGGTGCTCTATCCACTGCGCCACCTAGCTGCTCCTAATCTAACTTATTATTAAAGTACCCGGAGGATCACTGTGAATGTACTATGAAGAAGACCCAGAGGAAGCATACCTTTTTTTTTTTTTTTAAATAGCTTTTTATTGACAAAACATATGCATGATAATTTTTCAACATTGACCTTTGCAAAAACTTCTGTTCCAACTTTTCCCCTCTATCCCTCCATCCCCTCCCCTAAATGGCAAGGTAGTCCCGTACATGTTGAATATGTTAAAGTATATGTTAAATACAATATATGTATATATATTTATACAGTTGTCTTGCCACACAAGAAAAATCAGATTTAGAAAGAAGGTAAAAATAACCTTGGAAGAAAAACAAAAATGCAAGCAAACAATAAGAGAAAGAGTATAAATGGGAAGCATATCTTAATGTTAAGAAATACAGATAATTTCAGTGGCTCTTCCATTTTATGTTTGTTCCCTGAGAGCTATTCAGAAGTAGTGAGCAATAGCAATTTAAGTTGATAGGGGAAATGATTAGATGACAGTATTAGTTATATGCACATTCTTTTTTAAGGACAAGTTTTTGTGATCTTTTTATTTTGATATTACCTAAATTTTCCATTATCTCCTCTATTCTTTTTTCACTGGAGCAAAGCTTGATTACTCGAATTTAATTATGTTATTCTTAACATGGGCACTAAAATTGTTGCCACTTGATAGGGACCAAAGAAAATTTTGATCTACTTTGTATGTATGGGAAAAAATTCTGTGAGTTTGAAATATCCATTGGACTCTTTTTAAGCCCATTCTAGAGAAGCTATGGGAATGGAGGTGATAGGAACTCATTCACATTATGCCCTTTGCTTGGTCTTGCCATGGCAAGGGTATTATGAAATCACTGAGTTAATGGTAGTATCTCTTGCACTCCTGTAATTCCTGACTTGCTTTTGTGTTTCGTTTGAACTCTTCTAAAACACTAATCATATTATGATGGAACACAATATGGAAACAGTGAAGTGTGTGTGTGGGGGGGGGTGTCCACTTTTCCTGAAAACTCTTCCTCTGTAATTATTGACTGGAATTGGGGACTTCTCATTATTCAGCAAACTTTTGCTTAACTTAACCTATTCTGCCTACCTAATTTACCTAGCTGAGCTACTTTGCTTGGCTATTTATACACTATTGCCAGCAATTCAAAGAATTTTGCTGTAGGCTTTGTAAGGATTGTAGTGTTCTGATTGAGTGGTCTTCAGAATGGATATGGAACCTGCTGAGGGGAGGTGTCCTAACTGCAAAGGAATCACCCTCCTTGTCTATGCCAGTTGTGAAATGGGTTTCTATAGCAAAACCCCACTTGAACATGTCTTCCAGCAGTAATAATAATAATAGCTAGCATTAACCTTACATTTGAAGATTTGAAAAACAATAAATATCTAGTATCTTCATAACAAGCCTAGGTACATTATTTCCATTTTTCAGATGAGGAAACTAGAGTAGACAAGTTGTTAAGGGACTATTCTAGGATAACACAGCTAATAAGTGGGATTTTAATTCTCTCCAGGTTCAGGGCTTTATAGTGCCCCATGTAGCTGCCCACAACACTTTTCTGTCTGGCTCCTCCCCGTAGGGTACAAGTTCCCAACTCCTTCCCCTTCTTCTATGCCAGGGGTTCAGCCCCCTCAGGGCATTTGTAACTTAACAACTACTTGGGTACCCATGCCAGCAGTTGGGCAAGTGCCATTGGAAAAGTTCTCTTCCTGCCCCTTGATACTCCCTATCACTCTTCCCATATCATCTGAAGGTTGCATCAGGTGCCCTTTGGCAAGAAGGTTTTTACAGGATGAGTTGCCATATACACATCATAGATTTTCCCACTATCTTTCCCTGAAGGCCCATCCTTCTTCCAAATTTGGCACTCACTTCCTTCTAGTCGCATTGATTTATCACCTTCAAGGTCGTTTAGGGGGCAACCTTATAATGGTTTTCAGTTTTTCACTCACTCTCTCCTCTTGGGCATCCAGTGATTTACCACATCTTTCTTGCCTGCTTCTACAACACCTCGCACATCTGTTCCCTTTTCTGTTGACCTAGACAGAAATCTAGTTCCAGGCCCCCTGTTGACCATAAGACTCTTAACAGTAACCTCTGAATAGTGCCCTCTGCCTTCAGTTTCTCTATTTTCTCATTCACTCTCTGAGGCAGAGATGAAACAGGGATTTTCCCCAAAGTGTTAGCTGACCATGTTGTTTCTTCATATGGTAAACTCCATTGAGTCCCTGTTAGCTCTAGGATCAAATATAATTTCATCTTTTTACTCTCTTTAAAATATCCCCATATAAGTTTGGTAATGTAAACATGTAACTTATATGTAAGTAAAAATATTCAGGGAATACATGCTCAAAAATGTTTGTAAAATACTATTGTAAATAATAATTAGACTTAATTATTAAAGCAGGAGCTATTTCTTGTCCCTGTCCCTACTTATAAACAACAACCATTCTGACAGACATTTATAGTGAAGAGTTCTGATATTTGTTGTCTTTGTTTTTCTCCAGGGAGGAGAGTGAAAGTGTGCTGACACTCAAGGGCCTGACTCCCACAGGGATGTTGCCTAGTGGAGTGTTGGCTGGAGGACGGCAGACCCTACAAAGTGGTAATGATGCTATGCACCTAGCTGTGCCTCAGATGGACTGGGGCACCCCTCACTCTTTGGCTAACACTACATATAATGCATGCAGGGAGTTTCTTCTGCTTTTCAGTTCCTGTCTCAGCAGCTGACATGGGCAGGGTGCCATATATATACATATATATAGATATATATCTTTATATCTATATATATATATATTAGGCAGTTACTGATCAATACTTGATCAGGGTAGATACTTGAGAGTCTGGTTATTTATTACACAGAAAAAAAATCACAACCCCTCAGATTTTCAGTAGAGGACGTGGAGCCAGCTCATGTTATTCATTATGTCTAGGAAGTCAAATGTAATTGATTATTTATTTATTTATTTAGAAGCATTATTAAAACTTCAGCTCTTGCTTAAAGCCCCTACTTTTAAAGCATGTGAATCAAGAACATTCAGAATGCAAAAATGGAAAAATGTGATTCCCAGTTTTTTATTGTTTGCTTTTCATTTATGTAATTGTATTAGATTGTGCTTATTTTCCATTGGGAAATTTTAGATATTTAATTTTAGTGTTAACAGTCTGCTCTGGGCCCTAGAACATTACTATGCACTTCATTTGCAGACAGATTTGTGCAAGGTTTTGTACTCTGGTAAATGATGCCAAAGTTTGTTTTCTGTGGTGTTTGTCAAATGTTCTATGTATAATTGATCGTCTCTGTAACATGCTGTTTCCTTCCTCTGCAGATGTAGCTGGTTTCTTAAATCTGTCTGTCTTTCTCTAGGTATAGCTGTATGTCTGTATAAGTATGTTAAATTAAACTACCTATCAGACACTTGTCTGTTTCTTGATGTAGAAGCAACTTTGTAGCACCTTGTTTTAAGGTTGGCTGCATTTGCTGCTGCACTATGTGCATTCTGAACAATTATGTAATCGAGTAGATAACTAACTTATTGTTATAAGTGGAGAATAAAGGGGTTGAACTTAAATCCTGTAAGTCAAAATTGAAAGGGTGTTTATTAAGTGTGCCTATATTTTTGCATGAAAATAAAAAGAATTCTACATAAAGCATTCCTGTAATCTGGCTCATTGAATATTTTGTAACAAAAAAAGTTAATTTTTTTTTTGTTTGTGTAAACACTTTTTTAAAAAAAATTTATCACAGTTTAAAATAGGGAAAGAGTGAATGTGAATGTTGCAGACTATGTTCAGTGACCAAAGTTTCATTTCTTTATTTAAACAGTGGGGGAAAAAAGTGACATGGACAGGAGCTGATTTTACTTCTTTTCCAGCCCCCACTGACAATGACTTTCTTATGGGTCATTGTTCTGCTAAGCAAAGCAGCACTTCTGATTTTGTTCCTTATTCTTAATAAGAATAGCTCCTTTTTTGTATGTGTAATAAAACTTAATGATTATAGGGGAGTGACATAGGAAATTTTATTTTTAAACTTTAATTAAAATTTCATTTTAATTGAATTTTCACAATTTCATTTTATTCACCATAAAATTTAAATGCTAGCATTTTATACGTTTGTAATTTGGACAAATTATTTTTTACTTGTAACTTGTAATGTCCTATTATTGTATGTGATTGTTTTGTCTACAACAACCAGTAATGTGTATGAGGAATCCCTCAAGCTATTTTGAAAAACATATTTCCACAATTCCAGTTTTCCAAAATTTCATACTGAATGAGATCTCTCTCTCCCTTTTTCCTTCTTTCTTTCTCATCATCCCTCCCTTCCTTCCTCTCTGTCTCTTTCCTCTCCCCACCTTTCCTCCACTTCCTTTCATCTTTCTCCCCCTCCCCCTCTCTGTCCCTTTCTGTCTCCCTCTCCTTCTCCTTCTCCCTCCAATGATTTTTAGGAATTCTGTAATTCTCTTCCAGGCTGTGCCCCCTTCAGTTTTCTTTAGATGCAATGTAATTCATTATAAGAGGAGAAAATAGATTTGAATAGTTTTCTTAAATGTATATTAAATGAAACGAGATGGAAGAATCACCAAACTCTTCCCATTTTCCTATTCCCCAAAAAGCTTAAATAGGAATGATAGTGTGATAACTTGAATTTTTTAATAATCTTCCATCCAAGATCTCAGAATAATAAAACTGAACAGAGAGAAGGTTACGTTGCTTAGCTAGATACCTACTGCTAGTCAGTTTCTCTTAGATAGTTTGTCAGTTTTTCTGATTTATCTTCAGCATATCTTGTATAGAGGCTTATTTGCAGTTGTACACTGTGTTCTTTTATTTTCATACTTTTTTGGCAGTTCTGAATTTGCATATATCCCAGTAGCGTGACTTTGCCAGGGTCACACAGCTAGGAAGTTTTAAGTGTCTGAGATCAAATTTGAACTTGGGTCCTCCTGAATTCAAGGCTGGTGCTCTATCCACTGCACCAACTAGCTGCCCCCAGGGAAGTCTTGAAAACATTTCCCTTGTTGCTAGAGAATTTTTTGATAAAGCAGCAAGGAATCCCTCTTCTTCATGGACTATTTAATCAGCTTTGATTGAATCACGTGGAAAAATTGAGCCCTAGGCACAGGTAGAATATGGCAAGTTCCTCTCAGGCATTAACTTGACTTTATGGCTTTAGTGTTCTGTTGGAGTGATTTCCTGGAACACAAAATATTCTCGTCTGCAAAAACAAATGTAGAAATAACTCTCAAAGCCACGTGTAAATGATTTTAAGATTATCTTAACATTTTGGATTATTTAATTTCTATGACCTTAAGCACAAAATATATGGAATTATTGAAACATGATAAAGTTTGTACTTATTTTGATTTTTAGTCAAGGAAATTAAGCAATAATAAATAAATTTGATGAACTACACAATAAGATGCTGCCTTCACCAGGACATCTGTCTTGAAGTTGTGGCCATAAATTTCTTAATAATATCATATTCTTCCTGATCATTCAGTATGCCTTTTGAGACACACGATTCAAGCATTGGTGTTCTTGAATCTGTTAGGGTTCTTGTCAGTATGTCCTTGGTAACTGAGAATTGTTGGAGGAAAGAAACTGCTTTTGGAAGAGTTTAGCAATTATCAAGTGATATTCTTTTCAGTTTGTTGTTTATGCTTCAAATTGTCATCTCTCTTTTCCAAGCAATCTGTTTGTTATGATGTTCAGGTTTAAATATGGTGTCATGGAATTTTCCAGGAGGTATTTAGAAGCATTTCCAGGCCTCAAAAGACAGCAAGGAATAGATCAATCCTGGAAAATAGTGTAATATCACTAATCTTTTAAGTCTATGAGGTTTAAGGAAATTTGTATTATCACATTTTGAAATATTTTGCCAACTTTATTAAGAAACTTTCTTACTACTGATTATAATACAATAAAAGTGTATTAAGTGTATATAAAAGTGGTCCCAAAAGTACTATTTTGATTATTGTAATAAAAAATAATTGCCATGACTCAGTAAGCTCTGAACTGATTCACTTTAGTTACCTCTGTTCTCCAGAAGAATAATTTAAAACACAAATTCTTTCCCTCCCTCTACCCCTGAAAAAAAAGAAAAAGTCTAGAATTATTGTAAAAATTCACTTTTTCCTATTGGGTTTTTTAAATTGTAATGCTAATTATCTTTATTTTTAATGAGTGAGCATGCCAGTGGTGAACTGATAGAGGTGGCTGCTTTACCTAATGGCTTCTTGTTTGGGCACATTGCAGGGGCGTTTTCTAATTGTGCAGCACTATATTTTTAAGCTGTGAAGTATACAGTGGATATTACGTGTATGTCTGCTTTGGTTAGTAATGTATTTTATCCATTAAGGAAAATGAACTACTCCTTTGTTCAGTGTTCATGAAATTTCTTTTTGGGCATCAGATTATTTTAAAGTTTTACAAACCAGCAGCTGTTTTTTTCTTTCCCAGTCTCACTGAATTCTTTAAGATTCTTTGGTTCTCTTGCCCTTATAACTGCTTTAAATTAAATTTGCCTTCATTCTTATAAGATGTTTACATTTAAATTGGCCCCTCAACACTTTTGTTGGCCTTATTGTAGAAGTAGCTGTGAGATCGTCTTACTGGTACTGGGCCCTGTGCTCTCTGATAGAAGATGGAGGCAGTCAGGAGAGTGTTCCTCAGCCGTGACAAGGAGAACTAGAGCTCTCTATTAAATTATCCTTTGGGTTACTTGGAGGGTTTTTTATTGATAGGGTTTGAGGATAGAAGTGAGCAAAGGATCCTTGACAGTAAAAAGCACAACAGACACACTGTAGTTCTCTGATTGGGCCACCGTGGCCCACTGTGGGACTCTACCTCTCATCCAGGAACATATGTCCGTATCTGTGCATATATGCCACGGGGAGTTCCTTGTTGGGACAGAAGAGAGGCATTTTCAGCATCCTAGTTAGAGAAGTATTGGACTTGCTCCATGGCCTTTACCTACCTGTTTACCTCAGGTCATATGACAGCAGTGGGAACTTGTCCTCAAGTATTAGTCTCTTTAGACTTTATAATTTTGTCTTCATAAGAGAACACCCTTATAAAGAGAAAAGGCAGTCTTAGTGTTCAGATTATAGCCATGGATGCTTATTGATTTTTCATCCTCTTAAAACCATAGCAGCTTCCTTGGATTTTGAAATTTATACTGTTATTCTTCCCCCTCTCCCCTTTTGAATTTAAATGCTGAGAAAACCCAGGCAGTGAAAAACAGAGTTACATATATGCATAAAAGAAGGACCCAGGCAGCATCAATTTTGATTTATTGTTAAATCCTGTTTTGGCATCTCTTTAGAGAATTTCCATGAGACTGATGGATAGAACATAATAGAGACGCTGTAAAATTCTTGAATCATTGGAATACTGGATCCTAAATGTACACTTAACATAGGAGTGAGCTGGGGCAGGTGCTGAGCTGTCTGCGTAAAGGAATGACTGTCTCTTCTGTGCCCTGACCATTGTTGTCATAGTGCTGTGTGTAATTGTGCTGTGTCAGGAACTGGGGGCGGGGAATGGGGTGGAGCTCTCCCTTTGATAAGGGCACTGTTTTTGGTTAAACTATGAATTGATGTAGCTTGGGGAACTGTGATATTTTAAGTTGATCATTGCCTTTTCTGCTGTACGATATGACCCTTCTCATCTTTCTCGTTCATTTTGCATGCCTCTGCTCACTTCTGTACAGCCACAGTTGAGGCAATTGAGGCTGAAAAAGGTACGATCAGAGTCCTTGCGCTGGGCAAAGATCTGTGGTATGTGGGTGGGCATCAGAAATGTCCCCTGGGGGGGGTCTCACTCTCAGCTTGCACAGCCCAAGATGAATCAGACTCACTGACTCATCATATTTACCCTTAACATGCCTTTTTTCTCCCCTGAATATTATGGTTCATAGTGATAGGACAAGGGAAGTTTTTTAATATTTTTCTAATACAGTGTTCAATCAGCTTTTAACATTCTTATTTTATTAGTATACAGCATGCTAAAAGTTATTTCACGGTGTCTTCAGTCGCTTATTTTAATGGAGATGTCTAAACTTATCCCACAAAGAGTGATTCACTTCATGTTTTGCATGTTTTTGCTCTATTCTGATTTCTTTTAGTGGAGTGATTTAGAATTGGGGGTGGGTTTGTTTTTTGATTTTATTTATTTATTTATTGCCATTTTCTAGAATGCACCCAAATGTGCAAGAATTGTCATATTTTCCCACCACAATTTGGGCTGTAGTCTGCTTCTATGATTCCTGTTTATGTATTTCATGTGTTGACCTCTGATAGTGCACATTGCTGCCTATGTTGCTGCCCCAGCCGTATGTTTGATACATGGTGCACAGATTCTGAGCCCCAGGGACTGCACGTGTGAAACAGCTTGTCTGTACCCACAGTGTGGGGATCTTTCTCGTGCATGTATGATTGAGGGATGCACCATGGCACTTGGAGAAGATTGCCTTGACCTCAGTGGAGGGTTTCTGAATAACAATTGGTGAATGGTGTTCCATTGAGGAGTCTTCTCCTGTAGCATGAGACTAAACACCTTTGGGCGTCAGCCATACTCTTCTTCAAACTCATGCAGATATTTTACCTCCTTCTTCATTTCACATAGGTGATGAGAAGGGTGGGAGTGCCCAGGCCTCCTCAGCAGTTCTAATCCAGTAAATTTTAACCTGTTGCACTTGACTCTTTCTTCCCCTCATGTTTCTGGTGCAGTGGAGATCTCAGGGTCTGAGTTAGAATGAGCCTGATGCAGAGAGGTCAGACTGAGGTCAACTTGATACTGTTGATTGGTTTTTGATGAGATTGTGTTTGGGGTTTTTTTGTTTCCTTCAATTTTTAAGGCTATGCTAACACTTTCCATCCATAATGCTCTATTATTTATTTTCAAGTAATTTACATCATGTTTGTCGTTTAACATTTTAGGGGGAAAACTCAACTTAAAAGTTTTTTATGCTGCTTATAGCCATGATTGCTCCTTTGGGCTTTTTATCTTTAAGAAAAAATAATTTATTATTATTTTTTGAAGTTAGACTTTTTTTTTTCCTATTACTGACTTATCAAATTTGCATTTTGTTAAGCAATACGAGGATTCTCTCCACCACATAGAATCTGCAGTTTTGAAGAAGCAAAAGGTTTGGATAGGATCAATGAGAGAATGCCACCCCGGAAAGACGCTGTGCAGCAAGATGGTTTCAATTCTCTGAACACCGCACATACCACTGAGAACCACGGGACTGGCAACCACAGTGCCCAGTGACCCACGGCTTCCCGGGTACTCTCGCATCTCGGGCCCCAGATGGACAGGACACCCAAGGAGCCAGAGGGATCAGCTAAGCTGACTGTAAATGTCACCGGTCCCTTTGGAGAAACCATTGTGCTTTTGAGACCCCAATTCCCTCCCCAGAAGGAGGCTTGAGGGCCCTGGGATGTGCTGTGCTATTGATGAAGTTGCATTGCTGGCAGCCGAGCCAAGGTGGGGAGTAGAAAGCAAGGGGTCTGGGGCTGTTTTCTGTGGAGAGCATCTTGACCTCCATTTATGCTTGTGATTCACACATTTAAGTTTACAAATGAGAATTCCTCCCTCTCCCTCCTAGTACTAGATTTTTTTTCCAATCAAGACTTCAGACACACTTAAATACTATTTATTCATGGATTTTGGTTTCTTAAAATGTCTTTAAAGGTTATATTAGAATGGTCTTAAAATACAATTCTGGGGTTACAAAGTTGTATTTTTGAATCATGGGGAAAATACCAAAAAACCCAGTTGGCAAATGTTCAAAGTGCTGACCTCAAGTCTACAGTCTTCACTAGTTCTGTATTATAGTTTAATTTTTGATTATGGATGCATAATCTATCTCAAGGCAGAACTTTGTTACTTGATCACAGATCCAAAAACTCAAATTAGAATCTTTTTTGCCCAGATCTTTTGAGATTTGTACCCTTGGGATTTAAAAAGAAAACTCCTAAATTTCAAAAGTACATAATTACAGAATTGCTCATTTAAGGTATCTTTAAAAAAGCTTGTACGTTGTCAAAAGTAAATTTTACTTCAGATCATGTCTGTAAAACTTGACATTGTATTTTGTGTATGCATGTTTTCATTTTGCAAATATTTAATATATAGGCCTATGATGTACAGGTACGACATGTATAGGTTGCCTAGATGTTATGGGGACTTTTAGTTTATTGTGAGTATTCAAATTACTTAAGTAGCCAGCAGGGCTGTTGGCTTCCTATAATTTTTATGAATTCTTATAAAGGAAATGGAAAATGTCCTGGAAGTGTTTTTGTTTATAAAAATGCTGCATAGAAGCTATGGTTCAGCTCAACCATTCAGACATTTGTGAAAGCGTAAAGTCAAAACTGCATGTTGAAGTTTTTATTTTGATAGTTACAGGACTGCTTGGTTAAAATAAATGGAACCATGTGCTAGTTTTTCACAATTATTGGTCTGTCTAGAATGCCGCTCTAGCTGGTATCTCCCTTTACTTTGGTGACCTCATGCCCTGGAAAACAGCTCAGAACTCCAGGCAGCGGAGCCATCTCTTATTCTGTTTGCCAGAAAGTGCACCCTGTATGGTCTCCTGTCTAAGTTGGAAATATTATGCATGTGCAGGACTATTTGAATATTTTATAAACAGTAGCACACAATAAATTCCATGCATGGGCCGCTGCTCTTATCTCTGTGTTGGGTTTTATTTGGAAGCTGTGATCTGATCTCATCTGGCTTAGATTTTTTCAAATTAGAAGATTTTCTGAATCTGTGTCTATTCAATTCAGTAGGTACCAAGAAGCTGGGAACCTCATCCTTTAAAAAAAAAAAAAAATGTGTTTTATCTCTTTGATAGTAAGCTGCTGTTGTGATTTGGCAGGTCAGATTCCTGTCATCTGAAAGTTTGATTTCCCTGACGTGGTGTTTGTGCTTTTGCCACCTAAATCTATATGGAAGCATATACTGTATATTTGTTGTGTAAATTTGCAAAAAGAAAATGTCATTGTTTCAGACAATGTTATTGTGCCCTAGAATTAGTTCACATTTAGTGATAGCTACTTTAAGTGTTTTGACTGCAGGCAGGAAAAGTCTTAAAAGCTGCCTATATGCTATTAAATTCTCATCTGTGACACCTTTTTCTGGAAACTAAGCAACTAGGGTTTAGTGGGTTTTTGGGGTTTTTTTTTTTTTTGCAAATAATAGGACATAATTGATAGAAATAAGAATATTACTTTTGTGCAATAGTAATATTAATAGATTATAAACATTTGTTGAAATAGTTATTATGAACTTTCCCTTATTATAAGAGATAACCAACAGTATTTTTTCAAGGATTGATTATTTTCTCTTTAAATCAGTCATCTTTTTTATCCAGGAACTTTCCCCAAAGATGTTAAACACTACTTCACATAGGGAAGATGAGTACCTCTAAAATCCTTTCTAATTGAGCATTCAGCAGCTTGTTATACTCAGAGTGATTCCCCCCCCCCCCCTTTAGACTTGATTGATTCATTATTATGCCTAAGTAATGTCTGCATGGTGACATTGGCATTGGTCATTTTTGAATAAAAACCCGTCTGCTCTTCAGAGCTGGTTTCATTGCAAAGTATAGTATTTATCAAGCAATTTTGAGAAAAGTGAATGTGTGTTGTACTAATTTGGATATTAAGAAATTTAATCTCTCCTTATTCATGGTACACACTGCAAAAATATAAATTGTAATTTAAATACGATATTTCATTGTCTTTGGCATCATTCCCTTTCCTAATAAAGGATGGCTCTTTTGTCATCTGTACCTAAAAAAACCCAAAAGTCCCCAAATCAACAGACCTTTTTTCCTTTTTAAATCTCCCAGCTGTTCCGCATTGACACTGTTGACACAGATTTACTTTTGTAGCAAAAGACTGAACATTGACTAGAAACCTCAAAAAGTCTCCTTTCACTCCTTATACTAGTTTCTGTTCACAAGTCTTTCTTGCCTATTGCTATAGGAGGGGAATAGCAGGGGAAATGGAGCCATATTGTGGTTCAGTGTCCTTGGAACATTTCTTCTGCCTTTCACTTAGCTAATCAGTAAGTATTTATTAAGATCCTACTTTGTGCTTTGAAGTTGCCCTATAATAGCTTTGGGACTCCTGCTACAATTCATTCTCTACATACATCAAGGGAAATGAACTTGACTGGTGACATTTCAAAATATTGGTGATCTTCTCCAGCTTTTTGGTGATGCTTGCAATGCAGGGTAATGATGCCAAATGAGACATTTTTGAAAAGCCTATATGATCACTGGTCTGTAGACCTTCATTCGGGCCTAGAACTCATTTGCCGCCTATGAGTGTATATGAACTAGGGATGACTTTGATGAAAATTAAAATTAGTTTCTTGGTCCTACATCAAGGCAGGTTTAATTGTTCATAGTTAATGTCAATAACTCTTGCCTGGAAAAGCGAAAGGATGGCTGGCCCGATCCTGTGCTCGACTACTAAGATATCACAGGTCTCACCTTCATCAGTCACTAGTCCTGTGTTATGAATCAGATTGGATGGAAATTTAGTCTATCATTTCCTGGAAATTATACCTTGTGAAGAAGTAGGCAGAAGGAGTCACCTGGCATTTCCACTCAGATACTTCACTTTCAGGGAAAATAAATTTTAGGGATTGAATAAGCTAGTTTCCTGGCTGCGTATTTCACTATTTATTGTTGAGCTTTTCTTACCGTCCTTTTTGCTGTTTTCTGCCTGGATTGAATCCCGTCAGATTTGGTATACAGAATATTTATATTATACTAAAAAGGACATTCTACCCTACGGTATTGATGGAAAGCCTATCCTGGACACAGTTGATTCCTTCATGCCCACCCTGACCTGATAGATCACTTTAATTCTCTGAGGTACTGAGTTATGCCCATCTCAACAAAATACTGATAAATAGATTCCATATGACTTTCCCTGAAATATAGTCAAATCTGGACTGAACAAAAACATTCAGGATTGGAAGTAGCCTGTGGGACCAATGATTCTACTTCTGTCTGTCTGGTACCTTCATCCCAGCCATCCTTTGGTGAATTTGAGGAGTGTTGACAGCCACCTGAGCTCCATTGGCAACGAATAGGGGTCAGAATAAGCCAGGTCTTTGGCAGGGGGCCAGTCCCCCACTATTCTCATTAGGGAGAATTTGGTCCTGGCAGTCTAACTGGCCAGGGCTACTCAATCACAAGGGTCCAACATTTCAGCAGTTTGGAGAGTAAAGTGATAGGAGAGGACAGCTGTAGCTCAGCCATAGCCCAGAGTCTGAGGAGATCAAGCTTTCACTTCACTTGAAAGAAAGAGAAGGAAGGAACCAAGGCTTAGCAGGGTAAGTCACTTCTTCATCAACTTGTCTTCTTTATAGCTGAGTGAAGTGTTTATCCTCCAGAAGAGTGTTAATCACTGATTAGGAGCTGAGTGGGGCTGTTTGAGCATACTCAAATAGATAAATGTCTTTCAGCTATTTCTTTTTAGTTCTCCCTTTTTCACAAAGACCCCACAATATCCTCCTCTCCCTTTTCTTTCCTCTCTCAAGGGAGGAAAAAAAAATCAATTTTTTAATTGCTGGTGGGTGACTCAGAAAATAAGAATTCAAATAAGAACAGACAGATGGGCTCTTCGGGTGGTACAGGAATCTGAGGGGGGGAGATTTTGATTTAGTAACCTGTAGGGGGAAACTAAGGATTTGATGTGGGAACTCGAAATCTAAAACTCTAAATGAGCTGGGGCTGCTTGGGATCTGGATTCTGGGTCAAAGGAGAAGTAGTATCTCCATGGGAGGATGGCCACATGTAGAAGTTAGAAACTAGTGGGATCTGGCTCCCTGGAAATTAACTTTTTCTAGGCTGATGTAATGACCCTGTTTTGGGGATGGGATAGGATGTATGAAGAAGCTTTTAAGAGACTCCATTTCTACCTCTGTAACTTTTTCTGTCTCCTTGCATGTTCTTGCCCTATTCTTTCCCACTTCTGTCCTCCGTCCCTTCCCTTGTTAATCTTACTGAGCTTTAAAGAGTCCAGGACTGTTAGCAGGAATGTTTCAGTCAGGGGACCTGAATTTGGGTCTCAGGCACAGATATGAGGACAGTGTTATATATAGATGCAAATGCATAGACCATCTCCATTCCATATCCTTAATCCTCTGCCAAGAAATCACTTCTCTGTTCTGCATCGTTCATATGCTTCCCACAGTGGCTCTCCCACTGCTTACTTAGGCTGGGACTGACCCCATAAGACAAAGCCCTAGGGAGTCCATGTGTCAACTTGTCCCATGGGGAGAAAAAGTCTCCCTAGAGATAGATAAATGGGGCAAAGAGTAATTTCCTTATTTCTAGTCCTAAATGGCTTCCATTTCTAAGGGAGACTTCAAGGTTAGCCATTAGGCTGATACTTCTGACTTGAATTATAAGTTTTTGCTGCTAGTAACTGAGCTAACTAGTCTCCTTCCCCTCATACAACAAAAGACCTGCTTTCTTTGGTATTGCTGGGGATTTCAGGGCAGATGGTGAAGGGAAGCAGATTGTTCAGGGTTATAGTTCCATAGCCCCTGGAGCTGCCACTTGTCACTGTCAGTAGGAGAACTGAAGTCTGGGGAAGGAAATAGGGGATTTGAGCATTTCATTTTTTGCTAACTCTGGTCTTAGCCCAGAGGATTATCCAATAGTTTCCCCTGTAAATGCAAAAGTTTTGATACTGAAATGAGAACTTTTCTCTGCACTAACAAGTGGTTTATTAAATATCATGTCCCTGACATCATAACTGCTACCTACCCTTTTTCTTTTACTTGAAATGGTTACTGCAAAGTAATCCCTCTGTCTCATCATTAAACCTCTTGATTCCTGTAACTTGCCTTTTCTGCCTTAAAATGGATCCAGGCTTCCCTATTGCTGCTTCTGACTGCCATGTTCTCTCTTGCCTTGGTTGTTATCAGTGGCCCAAAATGTTTCTTATTCCCCTGTGGACCAACCAGGCCAGTCTGTTTGCTATACCCATGTTTAAGATGATCTTGTCTCTGCCTTTGCAAATATACCTTCCATCTCATAAAGCTTCATCTCCATCCGTCTCTGTTCACCCATGAAAACTCCATCTCTTCTAGGAACATTTTAATTAGCCCCTCTTCACTGAAGATGTCTTCATGAAACGTAGTCTTCAAGCACTTATGTGCTTGGTTTTCATAATACCAATTTATACTTGTTTGTGTCTTTTTAAAATTTTATGTCTTTTCATGTCTTCCTCCCTTCTCCCCTACCCCCCAATTAGATGGTTAGCTCTCCCACTAGATGGTTAAATCAGAAGCTGCCTTCTCATGTTATTCAAAATTCCCTATTATGGGGCTCGATGTGCAATAGGCACTCTAAATATTTGTTGACATCAGAACAGTGCCCTCTCCTGAGAAACTTGAATAAGCTGTGATAGTTAAGCTCTGGCAGGCTTATTCCACACGTATCCAATCCTCAGGAGGCAGTTCCACTTCCACACCGCAGACTCCAGCTGACATGGCTCCTCGTCGAAGGCGAAGGAAGCACTCTGCACCAGTGGCTTCCCCCCAGGGGGCTCTGACCCCCACAGTCTCAGGTCCCAGCATTGATGCACTTGGCTTTCTCTCTTTGGAGAGTAATGTTCCTGGCCTATCCCAGGTTATCCTTCAGAAGCTGAACATGAAGAGCTATGAGGAATACAAGTGAGAACTTAACCTTGGACAGAGGAAGGCTTTGTGTTTTGGGTGGGGGGAACATAATTAGGAGGTGTGGATAAAGCATTTGAAATAATCCTTCATGCCCCCCTTCCTCAGGGACTTGCCTGTGTCATTCTTGAAAGGAGCTATGGATGAGGAGATTTAGAAAGTATGAAGGATTTGAAGAGAGGATGAGAGTTTGGGGGGCAGGGATTCTGCGATATTGTTTCTGCAGGGCAGTGGTGAATGGGGGAACCCCTGGGTCAGGCTTTGGGATTCGTAGCCTCAGTGACATGTTCCAGCGCCTGGAAGACACCTTTCGGTTCTGCGCCCAATGCCGAGTGCTTCCTGACCAGCTTCCTGATTGTCAGCTCCTTCGTCGCTGTAAGAGGTAAGATTGCGGCAGGGGGAGGTGCCAGGGAGAGTCCTGTCTGTGATTTCCTCTACAGACTTCTGTGGCCCCTTCTCCACCAGGTGCAGAAATGTCTATTACTGTAGTCCCGGGTGCCAGAAGGCAGACTGGCCAGCACACAAGAAGGTCTGTGGGGAACTTCAGCTTGTTGCTATAGACCGGCTCTTGGAGTGGCTCGTGGTCACAGGTGGGGAGTAGGAATCTGGGGCAGGGGCTGTAGAAGTAGACACTGGTGGTGGGTGGAAAGAAGGCTTGGGGGAGGGAGCGGAAAGCGAGATCCTGGCAGAATGGAGAGGGACAGGGAGGATAGGGTAGGGAGAAGGAAGCTCATATGCCTGGACAGAACTCATTTGGAAAATTGCTTTCTCTCTTACTAGACATGGCCTCTCTTATCTCATCACATTTGGACTTTTCTTTTCTCTCTTCAGGTGACCTCTCCTTACCTTCAGGGCCGTGGCCATGGCCACCAGGGGCTGTTCAGGACTGGAATACTTGGTTTTCCATGTGGGGAACACAGCTGGATACCATGCTGGAATCTGTTTTGGGAAGTCATGCAATGTCCACCTTGTGGGACAGTGTGGGGCGGCCACGGCCAGACCCAGAAAGCCTCCGGGGCTCCCTGCGACGGCTTCTCTCAGACACCCTTTCTCAGCCCCTGACATTGGGATTAGGGCTGCGGACTTTGGTGGGGAGTACAGGGAAGCCAGGGGGGATCACAGTGCATGTGGTAGGTGCCTCCCATGTAGAGGCTTTCCTTGCCAGCCATGGGGCCTATGATGAGCTCAGACATATGTTTCCTGGATATGCTGACCTCCACATAGTCATGATTGGTGTCGACTTGGCTGTGGAATCCCTCCCACAGCTTTCCTCAGTCTTACCCTCAGCTTCTGATACAATTCAGCTCAGCAGCTACCAGGGCCTGTATCATGACTTCTGGGAAGAACAAATAGAGACGGGCCGGGCAGTCTGGCCAGACCTGGTAGCAGGGTTTCATCCAGGTAGGTTGTGACTTCTTAGGGGGGGCTGGGATTCCCAGAGGAAATATTGGTGCTCTCTCTTCATGAGAGGAGCCACTGATCTTAACTTCTTTCTTCCTGTCCTTGGGACTCAGTTACTTGGTCCGGTCCATAAGTAACATACTATTGACCTTGGTTGGTCACTAGCCATTCATGCTATAATTGGGCCCAGATCGGCCCCAAAAAAACCTTAGGAGATGGAAGAGAGGTTGTTGAAGTAGCCCCCATGATTCACCTACTTGCGGCTAGCCTTCCCTTCCTTGCTCTTAGGTTTTCATGCCAGCCAAGACTTGATGGCTGGCTGGCTGCCCACTCTACTGCTGCTTCGTGATTATGAGATCCCCACTATCTTCACTGTCTATAGGTGAGCTCCTTTACCCATCCCACACACCGCATTTTGTGTAGAGGAGCTCCTCCTGCCCTTCCCCATCTTCATCCTCTAGGGGTACCCTTCTTCTCTGAACTTGTTTGCTATGCCCAAAGAGCATGACCCTGTTCTGTATTTATAGGGATGAAGTAAGACCCAGGCTCTATATAAAGGGAGCATCGGTCCTGAGCTATTTCTCTGCCATCTTTAGTCAACAGGAGCTGACAGCCTCTCTGCAGATCCTCATGAAACTGGAGACTGGAATCATTGCTTATGGAGATAACCCGTTTGCTTCCCTTAAACCTGAGCAAGCCTATACCAACCCCAACAAGCAGCCTGTGTACTGCAGTGCCTACTACATCATGTTTCGGGGGACTACCCATCAATTGAATGGAGAGGAAGCAGTAGGAAAAACAAATCATAGGATGTAGACATCTGGGGAAACTACAAACATCCTTTGATCCTCACGGCAATCCTTGGGGGACCTTTATTGGCCCCATTTTATACTGGAGGAAACTGAGGCAGAATGATTTGCTCAGGGTCACACAGCTAGTCTATGTCTGAGGGCAGAACCGCACTTGTTCCCCCCAACTCCAGTCGGCTCCTAGTCCTTGAATCAGTGCCTGTTCTATCCTTTGAGAAGTGTCCTAAGTACCACCTTTTCTGCTGCTCTTGAGGATTTGAGGATTGGCCTTAAACTTGTCCTTGGAACTGCCTCTGCTCTACTGTTAGTATTTCAGGTGCTTGTGAGCTCTTAGTTTTGGATTGATGGAATTCCTCTGTATCACAAGGTCCCTGCTGGCTCAATAAATTTCTTTAGGATTTCTGGAGTCTTTTGTTTATTAGCCCTGTTGCCTATTTTTAGATCAGATTTGTGAATTGATTGGTAGAGGGAACTCCTGAAGAGGAAACTCCTATCAACTCAGTTTTGCAATCTGCTCTTAGACAATTGCCGGAAACATTGCCAATTAAAGTCCTTGCTCAGCTTCACACAGCCAGCCTAGTGTGTGTGTGCTGGATGAGGGACTTAAAGCCGGGTCCTTCTGACCCACAAGCTCTCTCTGTGCATGTCATCCTGCTTCTCACTCTCTTCTTAAGTTGGAGGGAAGGGAGATACTTCAGCTAGGACCTCAGGGCTGAGCTACTCAGCCCTGCCAGATGATAATGAGCAGTGTCTTTTTTTTTTTTTAATTTTTATTAAAGTTTTTATTTTTCATATTTTCCAAAACATTTGCATGAATTCTTCAACATTAGCTCTTACAAAACCCTGTGTTTCAATTCCCTCCCCTTCCCCCATGCCGTCCCCTAGATGGCAAGTAGTCCAATATATGTTAAATATGGTAGAAATATATGTTAAATCCAATATATGTATACATATTTATGCAATTATCATGCTGCACAAGGAAAAAAGAAAAGATAAAATGCAAGCAAACGACAAGAGTGAAAATGCTGTTCTGATCCACACTCAGTTCCTACAATCTTCTCTCTGGGTGTAGATGGTTCTCTCTATCACAAGACCATTGGAACTGGGTCTAAATCATCTCATTGTTGAAGAGAGCCATCAGCTAGGTGGTACAGTGGATAGAGCACAGCCCTGAAGTTAGGGGGACCTGATCTCAGACAATTCCTAGCTGTGTAACCCTGGGCAAGTCACTTAACCCCCATTGACTCAGTAGGAAAAAAAAAAAATTGATCCTCATACAATCTTGTTGCCATGTATAATGATCTCCTGGTTCTTGAGCAGTGTCTTTTCAAGCCTGTCCCCTCGGCTTGTCCTCTCGCATCCCAGCTCTTCTTGTCTTTGTGGATCTCTGGAGATTCCTGGGTCTTCCTTTCAGCTGGGCTCGATCACTCTCTCTCCACTCCCTCCCAGCACGTTTCACACCCCAACTAGGTGAATGTAATGCTACCTCTTACTCAATAAAATATTTATTGAGCTACTGTGGTATGCTCAGAATGCAGTGACACGTGCAGAGGACCTGAACAGGATCCCAGTACTTGGAAAAGCTTAGTTTTTAAGAAATAAACATCATGAAACTGATTCATGCAAATAAAATGAAACACCTTTTGGGAGAGAGCGTTGAATGGAGCAAGCCTTCAAGAATGGGTAAAATTTAGAAAGGCACAAAGAATGGTGAATGTGTCCTGGGTAGAAAGAATGATAGCAAAGGTATGAAAATGGGATCATCCAGGCCATGGTTATAGAACAGGGAATAGTCTTAGATCTCAGAGCTGGAAGGTTTTCAGAGACCATTTAGACCCTAGATTCTTAGCCTTTTTTTTTTTTTTTTTTTTGTAGATTCTTTTTGGTAGTCTGGTGAAAGCTGTAGATCTCTTTTCAGAATAATTGTGTTTTTAACGAGGATACAAAATTTTGGTTTAGAAATTAATAAAAAGAAAAACGTCATTTTTTCCCTCCTCCAAGCTCACAGAGCCCCCAGAAATCATTGATGCTTTGGGGACAGGGTTAGGGGTGTCTTTGAACTTCGTGTTAAGAACCTCTGATCTGAATCAACCATTTAATTTTAATACTTCATGGAACTAAGATGGAAAAGGTTAAATAAACTGCTAACATCACACAAATAGTAAATAATTATGATTGAAAACCAGGTCTTCTGCCTAAGAATCCACTGTTTTTCCACTATACTGTTCCATCTGGCTGGCATGTAGAACATAAGAATAATCAAAAGTCTAGAAAGGTAGGTTGGGGATAAAATGGGCAGAGCAAACTAAAGTTTAATTGCTTTAGTAGTTAGTGGTGACACGATCAGATTTTTGCTATAGTAATATCAATCTGGCTGCTTTGTAAAATGGTTTGGAGAAGAAAAACTGGATGAGCTATTGCAGTATTCCAGGAAATAGGTATCAATGTGAACCAGGGTGGTGGTGATGAGGATGAGAATGAAAAGAGCTGACATTCATCAGGGAGAAAGTGTGACTTGTCAGTTAATTGAATTTGTTAGGGGAAGAGGAGGAGTAAAAGAAGAATCAGAAACTAGGTTCTGAGAGGCTGACTGGAAAAGAAAAATGGTAGGACCATTAGAAAATGAAGGAGCTATTTTTGGAGAAAATGTTAAGATTAGAGAAAGTATTCAAGACTCCCCAATACCTGATACTGTGGAAAGCACTGGGAATTCAAATACAAATAACATCTGCCTTCAAGGAACTTACATTCTAGTGGGGAGGGGGGACACAAAAGGACACTGAAAAGGAGAGAGTTGCTATTCTTAGTGGACAAGGTGGAACAATTGAGCCTGTTTAGAGGCGAGTGTAGTTGGCATGGGTCTGTCCAATTAAACCTCTCAGATGGAGGTTCCTAGGAAGAGCTAAACTACAGAAATAGATGCCAAAGTTCGAATTGGAAAAGTACTTCAGTCAAGAGGAAGATTTAGGCCATCGGAGGCCAGGGAATTGGAATCCAAATTCCAGAGGAGGAAGATGCTGGCTGGGTCTTGAATTCTGATGATGTCCAGCAGGCAATTGGAACTTTGGGACTGAATCGCCAGAGCTGGAGACAGACTATAATGCAGAGAGGTATTAAGTGAAGCTTGGTATTTAGATGATAGACCGATGGGGGGAAAAAGGCGGGACAAAGAAATGATGATAAAACATTAAGGTTGCTGTGTGCAATGGCACCATGTTTAGCATTAGGGTTAAATTACTAACAAGACAGCCAACAAGGACCTTGCATTCTCCCCAGGGAGGACAACGCATGAAATCATGGCATGTTAATGGCCTGGAAATGCTGAGCTGGCCAAGATCTGGCCACGAGAAAGGCCGAAGCTGACCCCAATCAGCCCAGAGTGGTTTCAGGTGGAAAGTCCACAGTTATGCTGCGGAAAGGAACTGGAAATGAGCTGAGTGCAAATGGCCAGGTTAAGAATGATAAAGATGGAGCCAGAGACAACACAATTTAGAAAATTGTGGCCTGTGCAGTAGCAGTAACTGCTGTTTGCTGGTTTGTTCATATTGATATAGATTTGAAGGGACACTGGAGGGGACTCTAGCCCAGCCTCCTCATTTGAGGTAGCTAATAGATTCAGGGAGCTGTAAGGGGATTCTGACCTAGGTCCTCTAATTCCCCTACTTCCCACATTAACAAATTAAAATTTCTCAATGTTGTCTAAGGCTTGCTACATGTCCCAACCCTTGAGCTTTTTTTTTTTTTTTTTTTTTTTTTTTTTTTTTTTTTACCGATAGGTTAAAAGTTTCATGTGAAAATTAAAAAAAAAATACAATTAAAGTTTGTAAGTTAAAAGCATGATGCTATGAAACCTCAAAAGGAGGGAGGTATCCTGGAGATTACACAGAATTTCTTCTGCCTGGGATGATGAGGGAGAATATTTCAAGTATAGGAAATGGTCTGAGGGAAGTTTTGCAGACCCTCTTTCAGTTAAAACATGAGTGACCAGAAAACCTAGGGTTTCGGATATCTTCAAAAGCCTTTGAGGTCCCTTCCAGCTCTAGTAGTTTGAAGATCTCCTTCGCTTTACAGATGAAGAAACAAACTCAGGAAGGTGATGACATTACCAAGGTCGCATGCCTTGTAAGACAGACGGAGAAAGCCTCTCGAACGATGCAGGGTAGGTGCGAAAACAAGAGAAGTTAGGGGTGCCGGGGCCTTCCTAAGGAGGGTCAGAAATGCTTCGGGGGCCCTAAAGCGCAGCGGATGAGTATTGTGTCCAGTGGAAGGCGGCCCTGGCCGTCCAACTGCGAACTCCGAGGCGATCCTCGGACCCCAGCCCGCAGAGACGGAGGGAGGGGGTGTAGCGGATTGGGGGGCTGCGGGAGCTTTGGCAGAGCAGGACAGGACTAGGTGGGCCATTCTCAGGGACTGGGACGCGAGAAGGTGGGGCGGTGGCCTCCCCAGGCCAAGTCTCCCGGGCCAGGCCCCGCCCCGCCCCCTCTCCCGGCCCCGCCCACGGCTCCATCTTGCGGGCCGGGCCAGCAGGGGCAGTGGCGCGGCTGGGCTACTACTCTGCGGGCAGGTGAGGAGCCTCGGCTGCCCCCCTCCCCTCGCTGGCCCGGGCCGGGCCCGGGCCGCTCCCCTCGGGTGTAGGGGAGGGGGTGGGGGCGGAGGTGTGGACAGGTGCTGGGGTGGGGGACGCGGTGAGGTGGAAGCGGGACCCTTCCCCTCCTGCCTCCTGCTACCTCCTCCTGTGCCCTCCTACTCTACCCTTCCTACCCCCTGCTCTCCTCTCCTGCCGTCTCCCTTCCTCCTCCTCCTCCTCTTTCTTATTCTTCCCCCTCCTCCCTCCCCTTCCCTTTCCCCTTCCCTTTCCCCTTCCCCTTCAGTTCTTTTCCCTCCTGCCCCCTCCTCTTCCCTTCTGCGCTTCTTCCGCATTCTCCCTTCTCCCCTCTCCTTTCCTGAGACCGGCCCACGGTCCAGCTTCCAGCCTTGGAATGGGGTGGTGGATCCAGTAGCCCCGGGCGGGCGGGGTCGGGGATCTGCTGCGTCACTCCCTTCTCCCTACTTCCATTTAGTGTTTCGGTCCCCACCCTCCCGATAAGGAAGGTGGGAACCTTAAGTGAGAGTCTGGGGGGGTGGGGGGAACCTTCTCTCCCCCGATCCTTGCCCCCTCTTCCCCAGGGCTGTCCAAATCCATGCCCTCCCGAGTCTCTCCCGCCTCCCCCCAATGAGTCTTCCCTCTGCCCGGGATGTGCTTCTCCAGGACCGCCCTCGGACAGCCCCCCTTTCCCGTGTCCCCCTCCCCCGCCCACCGGCCTCTCCGAAATTAGCCGAGGCTGGTCCTCTGTGGGAAATCCTGTCTCAGGCTTCCTGAAAGCTTGGGGAGAACGTGGCAGAATTTGGCCACCCCCGCATGCCGGAGGGCTTGAGTGGAGGTCCCCACGCCTTCCCGTCTTAAAAACGCCGAAAGTCTATCCGCTAGGACAGTAGAAAATAGCATCCTCCCCAGGGTCAAGGATTACTACAAACTGCCCGGCCTTACCCCACCCCACACCTCTCTCGGAGGGAGCTCCCTCGCTTCCACCTCGTGTTCACTGGTTGGTTGGAGACTTGTTTGGAACTGAACCTAAAAGAGGTCCTCCCCAACTGGGGGAGGGGGAGAGAGCTTTTTCCAGGGAAGTAGAAAATAGGAACAAATCTGAGCCACTACTGAAGTGCTGAGACAAAATTCTCCATTTTTAAATCCTGAAAATTCCGCTTTGAAAGGTGAGACTTCAAGGAGGATTCCGGATATTTTTGGTATTTTAAGCAGCAACAGGAAAATAGTGACAATTTGCAACTTTATGGGACCAATCCCCTGTAGGGAAGCCAAAAAGACCACCAAAAAAGGAATAGGAGGGAGCATGGAGTCTTCATTTGTTTCTAACTGCCAGTATGGACCTTGCTTCTGATAGGTATCAAATTAGTATCTAATCTCTACTAAGTTGGTAATGGCTGTTAATGAACCACACTCACCCCTAATAGTTTTCCTTCAAGGACTGACTAATGCTGAGAATCTCAAGTAGGTTAGTAAAAGACAGATTTGAGGAACAGGCAAGCCTTTGGCTCCCCAGTCATATTAACAATAAACTTTGTGCTTAGAGGCAACTATAATCCCAGTTTAGGGCTTTATCCAAGCCCTATTTATTTAAATGTTTCTTTCCCACTCAATGTGGGAAAGCAGTCTCTATGGGGAGAGGGGCTTTACACTGTTCCTTTACCCTTCTTGTTGAGCATGGATTCATTTGTTTAATACATTTAGGGCAGCTGCCTCATTACTGGGCATCCTGCCACATATGTGAGGCTCTGAGAGAAATCCACTCCCTTGTCAGACTGACTCATGGGGTGGAGATGATTTCGGGGGACAGGAGTATTTTCCCCTTTCTTTTGTGAAAGTGGGTGTCACCAGAACTGTGTTGTGGCCTAGTGGAGTTGAATAACTGCTTGGGGCCTTGCTGGAGCTAGTTAAGTGATTTGCTTAGTCACTCAGGAGTTTACATTTGCTCAAGCCACTTGTAAAGTATACACGGTGTCTCCTGATGGCCTCAAATCTACTTCCTCAAAAGTACACATACAAAAAAAAAAAAAAAAAATTCAGGATGCTGGATACCTATGCTTTTTTTCTACTGTTTTAAAATTCTTAAAAGGGCAAAAGGGGAGGCAACTCTTAACCTTTTTTAAATCGAGAATCCCTTTGGCAGTGTCTAGTGAAGCCCTTGGACCCCTTTCATAAAATAAGGCAACAGAGGATTACAAAAGAAACTAATGTTGAAATACAATATCAAAATATTTTTAGAAACAGGTTCATGAACCCCAGGCTAAGAGCTCCTGCTTTAAAGCAAGAGAGAACCTGGTAAATAAAGAGCAGTCCTAATAGTGGAAATGATGTCCTGGGCCCTGAAAATTTGTATTCTTCAATGTTCAAGTGGATCTGATATCTCATCAAAGTGTGTAGTCCCATCAGCAATGCTGATTGCAGCCCATTCAGCAAGTATTGATTGAGTTCCTATTTTGTGTTTAGCATTGTGAGGAGTTTACAATCTGCTAGGATTAGTTAACAAGATTAATGTGCACATTCAAAAATAATTAGCAAAAAACATGACAGACAATGAATGGTATGGAAGCTAAGTGGATAGGAGCAGCCAGGGAAGGCTAGACAGAGGATGTGGGATTTGAAATGGGCCTTCAAAAGATATGTAGAATTTGAAGAGTAGAGAAGAAAGGGAAGCATTTTTAGTTGATGATAACAGCATGAATAAGGTCTCAGGAGCAGCAATAAACATTCTGTATTTCTAGAATCAGTTAAGCAGAGGGTTCACGTCGGTCAGTCAACATGTAATGAGATTGTTTAGGCTGGGCAGAGCCAATTATGTAGGGACCTGAATGCCAGGGACAGGAATGTGCACTTGAGCCTTTAGGCTATTAATAGGATTCAAGGCTTTCAAACTGGAGAGTGACATGATGAAAACACTGTCTTAGATTAATCTAATGGCAGAAGCCACATGAATTGGACAGATGAAAAACTAGAGACAGACAGATGAATTTTCTGTTGTTACCTAGACATGAGGTGATAGGGACCTGCATTTAGTGAAGTTGTAATGGGAATGGAAAGGATGTAAGGAATGGCTATGTTTTTGAAAGGAGAACAGATGACTGGATGCCTATAGTGCATGAAGGAATGGGATGGATCAAAGATGACTAAAACTTAGGACACCAGTAATGAAGGAAAATGGGAATTTGTTGGAGCTTAAGGGGAGAAATAGTCATGAGTTTAATTCACCATACTAGTAGGAACTAATAATTTAGACCTTTTGCCATTCCAACCTTTCATTTGCTCATTAAACAGCATTTTAAATTTTTTATTTACAAAACATTTGCATGGATAATTTTTCAACATTGACCCTTGCAAAACCTTGTGTTCCAAATGTTTACCCTCTTCTCCCCACTCCCTGTCTAGATGGCAGGTAATCCAATACATGTTAAATATGTTAAAATATATATTAAGTCCTATATATATATATATGTATATATATATATATATATATACATAATTATACAATTATCTTGCTGCACAAGAAGAATCAGGTCAAGAAGGAAACAAAAAAAATTAGAAAACAAAATACAAGCAAATAAAAACAAAAAGAGTGAAAATGCTATGTTTAAACAACATCTTTTAAACCACCTAATATTGCCCAGCGCTGTGCTAGATTGAGGTGGATGGAGATAAACAAATGCAAAAAAAGGAAATGTTGCTAAACTTCGAGGAAAATAACGTTTTCTGCATGGTGAATGAATGAAAGGATGGTATTAGTTATGTAATTACTACATTCCAGACACTAGGGAGACAAATAGAAAACTTAAAACAAACCACCACCAAAAAAAAAAAAAACAAAAAAAACACGCTTTCCCTCAAAGAATTTATATCCTAGGGGAAGAGACAACACTTATAAAAGAATGAGGGGAAGAGGAGAGTGCTTTGTTGGGAGATGGTGAAGGGATGCTGAATGGAGCCACAGGGCAGTCTATTGGCGTTCCTTTTCCAGAAGCAGTGGTAACTTTTCTTTGGCATAAAAGATCACATAGTGGGCAGTTCACATATGGCTATCTCCCTGCCTCTAGTAACCGAACACTTCCTTCTGTCATCATTTGGGATGTGAGAAGGAAGTTCTTAAAATAATTCCAATATTACTCTCTACCAAGGATAAGCAGGGAAGCAAATCTACTGTCAAAATAAATATTCTCTGATATTTGCAATGTCAAATATTGCATAAATTATTTCAGGGTTGAGAAGTAGCAGGTGTAATTGATAAAAGGCATATGCTGGTTTCCAGGGATCCTGGGTTTGAGTCCTTGCTCTGATCTTGATTGTGTGGTCCTGGACAAATCACTTAATCTTTCTTAAAACCCTTAACTTGCAAAGTAGTGATTGATCTGTATTATTAAAAAGATTTTTTCTCCCTACAGAGAAACTCCCACTTCCTACCTATGAAATCACAGGTCTCGAAAAGAAATTGTTGCTATTATAGATAACTACTCCTACATTCCTTCATTAAATGTAAATAATGGAGAATCAGCTATAGAATAAAGTTGTATCCCCAGTTTTCATAGAACTCTAGACCTCAAGGACCTTATAATCCATATTTCACAGATGAGGAAACTGAGGTTGAGCCCTAATGCCAAAGACATACAATTTAGCTTAAATGCCCAGAATTGTTTTTTCTTTTCTTTTCTTTTTTAAAAAATTCCAAGATGTACTTTATTTTTGGGAGAAGTTTGGTATTGATAAGGGAACTTTATAATTTTCTAAAATAATCCAGTCTGCTCATTTCCTTGTTTTAATTCTAGGATTAAATTGTTGAACATTTGTAGTGTTTATCCAATACAGGCATTATATCTATGATTCTATGATCTATGAATTTGGGCTTTCTCATTCTCACTTCATAGATGAGGCTTAAGACTGGTTAAATTTTTATGAAATGCCCAGAGTTTTGAAAGAAATATGTTTCTTAATAAAAACAAACAACCCAATCCAAGCCATATATGTTTCTAGAGATCTTATACCTTATAAGAAACTACTGAGAAAAATTCTTCTTTTACAGAATGTCTTACCCAGGATACCCTCCTACAGGCTACCCAGCATTCCCTGGATATCCTGTGAGTATCACTACCAAAGGATGGGGGAGGGGAGATGGAGAAGAGAGTCAAACATTTGAAATATGTCAATCCTGCCAAATCATTTCTTCCAGATCATTTCTTTTTTCTTTTTTTTTTTTTTTATTAACAAGCAGGAAAGGATCTTGACGAAACCCTTTGTGTCATAGCTATGGAACTTAAAAGGCCCCCTCCTAGTGGCTCAGTAATAGTTGAGTGTTTGTGATCACTTTTATAAATGGGCTTGTCAGTTTCCATCTTGTGGCTTTCTGGGATGTTAAAGGTTGTTTATATTTAAATGAATGAATAGGATTGTCCTTGTACATTTCAGCTTCACACCAATGGTAGACTTGCCATCCGCTAGGAGCAAAAAGAGAACTTAGGATACTGTAACCTGATGGGGAACACATTTGCCACCGTGAATGTATCCGAGTAGAGAGGAGAGTCATGACTGTGTCCATAGTTGTCAGTCCTGGGGCAACTATTTCCACCAAAGCAGAGAATCTTAGTTCAACTTCCAAGTTTGCAAAATCTAGAAAAGTGAAGTGATTCATTGAAGGCCACAGAGTCAGAACTGGAACTTTTGACCTCTGCTATAGTATTGTCATTCTTAAAAATAATTATTTAATTTTAACTTAATTATATTAACAATATTAATTATTAATTATCATCAATGTTATTTATTTTAAACAATTACTATTTAATTTTTCAAATTAGTGCATATTTCTCCTCCCCACTTCCCCTATCCACTAAAAATAGTAAAGAAAGAAGGAAGGGGGGGGGTTCTTTCTTTGGTACAAGCTCTAGAATTCCTTCTTTATTACCCTGGGGGAGAGAGGGATCCTAATATTGTATCCTTAGATTTGGGGGACATGAAAACTATTCTTTCCCCAGGACGATATTTAATAGAAAGAAAGAAGGAAACAGACATTTATTAAATACTTAATGTGTGTAAGGCTCCATGCCAAGCACTGGGGATACAAATACAAGCAAAAAAGGGAGATGGCCCCTGTCCTCAAAGAACTTACATTCTGATAGCGGGAAAACACACAAAAGGAAGATGAAGAGAAGGGAAAAAGCATGAAGAGGGAGAATAGAGGGATCCTTCCGGATCCAGCAAAAGGTCAAAGTTTAAAAGTCCCAAAAGTCTGAACCAATGCCAGAAGATACCCTAACCATAGCAGAGAACCTTAAGCTCTTGTGTCTCATGGAAAAACTGAGGCACAAGAGAAATTGATCACTTGCTGGTCCCAAGATGATATGTGTGACCTAATCTTGATAGAGGAGAAGCCCAGGAACATGGATGTAGAAAGTGTCTATTGTTCTGTTAAGAAAGTTGTCAGGGTTTTTACATTTGTTATATTGTTTTTAAATGTTTCAGCTTTACTTGAGCACAGATTCACTTGGTGATTTTCTGAATCTCAGCCTGCAGGTCAGGAGGCATCTTTTCCACCTCCTGCTGGTCAGTATCCATATCCTACTGGCTTTCCCCCAATGGGAGGAGGTGCCTATCCTCCAGCACCAACGGGTGGTTTCCCCGGACCTGGAGGTTACCCAGGCCCTGCAGGTTACCCTGCTTCTGGAGGGTATGCTGGTGCCCCACCAGCAGGAGGAGCCCCGTCCTATCCTGGAGGTAAGTTCTACTACACCTTGGCTGTAGTGATCTAGGAGTAAAGTTGTAGATTCCTTATTTTCCCCATTCTCTTCTTTCTTGTTTGTGATCAAGCTGTCACTTTCATTCAGATATTGAATATATAAAGTAGAAAAACTTCCCTCCAGTTTATTACAGTCCAATAAGAAAATAATGGCATTTGGGTGAATTATTAATCCATGATAGAATGCAATAGGGACAGAAGAGAGAGACAAAATGCTCAAAAAAAAAAAAAAAAATCAGGGAGAACTTATGATTAGCTCAGGTTACCTGAGCAGAACTCTGGGGAGAATAAATGTGGGATAAGGATTCCTAAAGAGCAGTCAGAGTCGAGACAGAGCTGGCTTCAACATTATTGGGAGCAAAATTAGTATCATGTCCATGGTAAAAGAGCAATTTCTTTTCCTTCTTTTATTATACTTTCTAATAGATCTTAAGAAGCATCAATTTCCAGTAAAACAGGCTTGATCTTTAGAATGAAGGCTTTATGTAGAAGCTTCAAGACACCATTATCTAAAGCAAGGATTCCGAAGTCTTTTTTCAATGTCACATATACTCCCTTTGGTATGAAAACAGGGACTTTTCAGGATCATATTCTTAAATGTATAAAATAAAGGATAGAGGATGACAAAGAAAATCAATTACATTGAAATATAATAAAAAATTTGAAATTCACAGACCTCAATTAGTCAACAAGCATTTATTAAGCACCTACTATGTGCCAAACACCGTGGTACACATCGAAAATACCAAGAAAGCAAAAATAGAACCTGCCTTCATAGAGCTTACAGTTTAATGGAGTAGAAGGTTAAGAATCCATATTTTAAAAATCTAAGGTCAAGTAAGCAAAGAAAGTATTAAAATAAACATGTAGGTATGGATTTACACATACACATGATATATCTTTGTATATGGTATTTAAAAAACAAAGCATAGTGATGTGTGTGGTAATTAAATTTATCAATTAGTAGCATTTTTTAGTTCATTTAACTGATAGGGTGAATACTGATTATGCGTAATCCTTGCTTAGGATACATTTTGGTCATTAATTTTTCATTGTTTTCTCTGAAATTATGACTTTTATTGTAATAATTACTAAACTTATTTCTCTACAGCTTCTCCAGGCCAAGGATTTGGAGTCCCACCAGGTGCACCTGGTTTTTCTGGCTATCCCCAACCCCCAGTCCAATCCTATGCTGGTGGACCAGGACAGATACAGATCCCAGGTAGGTATTTACTATAATCAAATAAAAGGCTGTATCACATTATTTTGAATTGTAACCTAAATATTTCTTTTTAACCTGAAAATTTTTAAATGGACATCAATATATGTCAGGGTTATAATATCTGAAGAGAACCTTTAAAACTTTTTTTTAGCATAGTATGTAGGATTATGAACTGCTCTAAAATTTTAATTTTGAATTTTTAATAAATGAGAGTCAAATTAGTTTTCTATTTTAAAAAAAAGCAAATGAAACATTTCCAAGTTTAGAAACAAACTATCTCTCAACTTTAATAGAAACTGCCCAATTGCTTTTCCTTCAATACTTATTTCCCTCCATTCTCTGGCCAAAAGAAAATAGTAATCTAGACCTTTCCTCAAATAAAATTAAGATTTCATCCACAGTTTGGAGAAAAGTATTAATTCTTTTTTTTTTTTTTTTTTTTTTTTTGTGTGAGGTAATCAGGATTAAGTGACTTGCCTAGGGTCACACAACTAGGAAGTGTTAAATGTTTGAAGCTGAATTTTGAATTCAGGTCCTCCCAACTGCAAGGCCAGTGTTCTATCCCACCGTGCTACTTGGCTGCCCTGAAAAGCATTAATTCTTGAAGATATGGGCTCATTGGAGTATTGAGATCATATAGCACATAGTTCAGGGATAGACTGGTAAGGAGTTTCAATTGGCATATTCCAAAACAAACAAATTAACAAAATCCAACCTTACTTTGGCGTGTAATTATAACCCTTATTTTACCATTATACAATATATATAATAACTAATGTACTTTTCCCCTAAGGGGTTCTTTTTTATTTAATTACTTAGTTTATTTACTGTTTTATTTTCTCCCCATTGCATGTAAAAACAGATCAATGTAATTTGGAAGAGCAACCCATTTTTAAAGAGTTGTTACATGGTTTATTTTTTAAATTTGTAGGTGGTTTTCCCGGAGGACAGGTTCCTTCCCAGTATCCTAGTGGCCAAGCTCCTGTTCCTTACCCTAATCAGGTATTTTGGGATCGGCCCTTTCTAGCAGAAGGGTAACTGGGGAATAGCAAAAAATAATACTGTTCTGCTGCCATTGACAGGTTTACAATATAGAAAAATAGGGGTATCTACAGAGATTCAATTGTAAACATATTCGTGCGGGGCAGATCATACCATCCTAGGCCAGTTAGATGTGGAATCCTTGTAATTTTGCTAAGGCAAAGGAGAACCAGATCAGGAGGATAGGATGTATCTGTTGGGAAGCAATCATAGGTAGAGACGAGAGCATTGGAAAAGAGAGAGTGAGTCAGCCTTAGGAGCAGGAAGAACTGGATTCAGATACAAACTGGCTGTGCAATCTTAATCACGTTTCTTGACCTCTCTGGAACTTAGGCACCTCTCCCTAAGTTACCAGGAAAGTGCAGAGCTATATTGGTAGAAGGAATTTCCTTATTTGGAAGTTCTCTGTAGCAGTGAAGTCACAGGTACAGCTCCATTTTCTGTTATGGGTAATAATGCTGGATAATGGGATAGATGCCTACTGAAAGTCTCTCTTGGGGATTTAATGCTCTTAAGTGATTCAAAAGAGACTACACCGGGCTTTGCTCTGAATTCTAATTCTATCACATGTAGACTGTGACCATAGACATGATATTTAACCTGTCAGTGCTTCAGTTGCTTATCTGTCAAATGGGGTTGTGTTCCTCTCTACCCAGAGGAACTAGGAATTCTTACATATGGGACAATTTCTCTTGTCAGGAGAGGGCAGAGAAAAATCCAAGGTATAATAGCTCTTCTGTATGATTAAGATAGCTTTGAGGCAGAAGACATGAGGTGTTTGAGAAGGTGGGAGGCCAGATGGGAAAAACCTGTGAGCTGGGTCCAAAATATATAGGGAGGCAAGAAGAGTCACTGGAGGTACATAGATGACAGCAACAAAAATCTGGTCAGGAAGTGAATATTAAAGTAGGAGAGGTAAGCTTCTGAATGATGGTGTCCCAGGTAAAAAGGTTCTCTGCCTTGTTCCATGTGCCAGAGCATGTGAGAGAAGAAGCGGCTGCCAAGAAGAAGGTAGAAGAGAAGGGAACAGGCTCCAGAGATTGGTGCTATTGTTATCTCCATTTTATAGTTGAGGAAACTGAGGCAGACAGGTTTAGTGACATGTGCAAGGTCACCCAGCTAGTAGGTACCAAGGCTATAGTTGAGCTCACCCCGAGGCCTGACCATGCAGGTCCTTCTATTGGGGCAGAGCCTCACAAGACAAAAGGAACTGGAAAGGAAGAGGCTCTGAAGCCATTCTAGGATCCTAGATTCAGAGCAGGAAGGGGCCTTTTACAAATCAGAACACCAACTCGGAGAGATGCAGAAACATTCCCGTTGTAGCACAGACAGTCAGTAACATTTCAGGTTCATGTCCTCTGACTCCCCATTCAGGGAAGTGATCTTTCCTCCAGCTTCCAAGAAGGCTCTCAGTTCTTAGGAGGGCAGAAGAAGGGGGAGAGCTTGCATGGAGTTTCCTGGGGGTATGATGGGGAGTCACTCTGTCCCCTTCTCCCACTCACCATTCAATGGGTTCCCAGGCCTGTTGGTTCACCTGGGGATGGGGATGAGTATGGCCTGCTCCAACTCCATTGGGAGGGTGTCTTTCACTGGGGAGGGTTGTGATGGCCACAGAAGCTGGGGTGAATGGGTGGAATGACAGGCCCCAGGCTGGGTGAGAAAGCCGGTCTTTCAGCCTTCTGGATTTAGCAGGAGGTGGAGGGTGAGAACTGTTACCCCCCCCCCACTCCAGGATGTCAACATGTAGAACAAAGCCCTGGGCACCCTGTTATGGTTCTGACCTGTGTCTACTTCACAGGAGTTGTGGTGAGGCAGGCACTTGCTAATCTTAAAGTATTAATCAAATTTACATTTTTAGTCATAACAACATAACCTTGAAGTTTGGATAACTGGGCTGTTTGTGGGAATTTAGAGTCTTCAGGTACCATTCCCAGAAGGATGATTATGTGCTTCCATTCTGCCTTATAAACTTCATCTGTTCTTTCAGATCAATCCTGAGTTCTTTCCTTCCTGTCCTGTTTTCTCTTCTATTCCTTTGGATTATAACAGTGAAGTGAGTAAGGCTTTTTCTATGCACTAAAGGCCTTTTGAAGTATTATACTCCAGAATTATTATTTTTTCTTATGTGCCTTTTATGCTTTCCTTTGTGTCTCTGCAAAAGATCATTTTTTAATCTTTCATTTCAAGAGAAAATTTGCATGAATATGTTGATAAGTCAATAGATACAAAATAAATTGGTTTATATCTTTGACTACACTTAACGTGTAGACAACATGTTTATCAATTAAATTGATGATGGAGTTGCTAAAACTGATGGATTGGATGACAGGATTTGGACTCAGAGAATCCTTTCCAGCCTAAAACACCTGGCCAAATCTCATTTGATAAAGGAAAGGATATAGTCCTACATGTGACTTTAAAATGTATTGAACAGGGGAGGAGTGACTAGGCAACATGGGAGAGACCCTTATTAGATGACAAATTCAATTGAGTTGTGTGTTATGGCAACCAAACAACAACAACAATCTAAAGCATATACTATCACTTCAAAAGAGCTGTACTTCAGAACAGGTATTCTTTCTACCAATCTCTTAGCAGCTTTCCCCACCTGAATAGATAAGCTTCAGGAGCTACTATTGGGCCCAGACTGACCTGCTCTCTAGTGATGAGCCTTTCCAGGTGTTGCTGCACTAGATCTCAGCTGAGGCACAGTCCGGCACCGGACTCCTGTGTGAAGTTTTGTCGGTGAGGGGGGACCCTCACTCTTGTGTTCCCCTAGCTTAGCCTTTAAGATCCCAGGACATCTACACAAGGAAGTATCAGATGAGTCCAGGGAAGTCATCAGCAAGCACTTATTAAGCCCTATCATGTACCAGGCATTGTGCTAAACCAGGCAGATACAAAATCTGAAATAGTCCCTGTCCTAAAAGAACTCACAGCTTAAAAGGCAGTGTGTGTGTGTGTGTGTGTGTGTGTGTGTGTGTGCGTGCGCGCACGCGCAACACTATGCAAACAGCTTTGTAAACAACTACCTATAAATGAGGTATATATATAGGATACACAGGAAATATTTCCAAAGGGAAGTCACTAGCATTAAGGAAGACTAGGAAAAGATTAGTTGTACTTAGCGTTGTCAAGAAGCAGAACTGAGAAGGAAAAACATTCTGGGGATTGGGAACAGCCTCTGAAAATGTTCAGAGTTGGGAAAAGAGTAGGAAAGCAAAGAAGCCCAGGTCACCTCATTGCAGAATAGGCAATGTAACATGTTGGAAGACTGACAAAGAAGGAAGAGACCAAGTTATGAAGCTCTTTAAGTATCAGACAGAGCATTTTGTATTTGATCCTGAAGGTAATGGGGAGCCACTTAAATTTCCTGAATAAAGTGGAGTGATATGATCAGAACTGGAGTGGAAGAGGGACTGGAGTAGGAAACTGGAATTTGAAATAATCCAGGGAAGCAGAAGTCGAAGACAAGGAGTGAGAGCCTTCCAGACACTGGGGACAACCAGTGAAAATGTCCAGATTCAGAAAATGGAGTGTCTAGTTCAAGGGACAGCCAAGAAGCCAGTGCCACTGTGTAGCGAGCTGTCGTCTCCAGAAGCTGCCAGATCGCTCTCTGGGAAGAGATCTGCTGTGTCTACTCAAATCTTTCAGACAGATTCTTCTTCCTGTAGTGAACCGTTGTCTCCAGGCAGTTGCTGTTAACTCTTGTCCTTAGAAGTGACTTCCCTTCCTGCAGAGAGCCCCGTCAAGCCTGATGCAATGCAGAGTCTTTCTTCTTGAATCCTGGCTCTGAATCTCCTCCAGCTCTTATCCTTCTCCAGGCCGATCTGCTCTCTGCGCCCAGTGCTGTCTCTTTTTATCCTCCCAGAGAATGGGCGTGGGATAATGCAAGGGCTTCTGGGAAGAACCACCCCAGCCAATGAGCTTGCCCCCTCTATCAAGTCAACCTGAGTTCTCACCTTGTAATTGTCCAGAAAACCTGAATTCTCACCTTGTCACTGTCCAGACAACCTCAGTTCTCACTTAGTAATCCTAACACCACTGGATTGCAAAGTACATGAAAGGGGAGTGTGTGGTGTAAGATGTAAGAAGACTGGAGAGGTAGGCTGTGGGTGCAGGTAATGAAAGCCTTTGAATGCCAAACAGTGCATTTTATATTTGGCCTGGAGGTGATAAAGAGCCACAGGAAATCGTTGACTAGTAGGGAGAGTGACAGTGACACAGACCTGTGGTTTAGGAAGATCACTGGGTCACTCTGTCCAGTTGGAGGAACTTACAGGGATCCAGATTTTGGTACAGCGTAAAGAACTTCCAAATGATTATGGGCTTGTAGGGTTTCAAACTGGAAAGGACCTAGAGGTCTCATAATTTTATGGATGAGGAGACTGGAGTCCTCAAACAGTGAAATAATCACTAGTCATTATCCACCAGGTGGTAAATTCCAAAGGTGGATTGGAACCCACATTTTATGGCTCCAGATTCACGACTTTTTCTTCTGTGGATTGTCTTGTGAAGTAATGAGCATCCCATTATGAAAATGTTGAGACATAGAGACTGGCTATGACTGTCATTCCCACGGGGGACAGCTGTAATGACTGGTGGGTTGGAGTGAATCATGGCTGAGCTTCCTTCTATCTCCAGCATTTGGTGATTCTATTTCGTTTATAACTCCAGTGTAGACAGAGCATGGGGCTTTTGTGGGCTGTAGCATACTGTTGTGGCTGTTGAGTGACACCATAGTGGACAAAGAGTCTAACCTGGAGTCAGAAAGACTCATCAAAGCTGGTTTCAGACACTTACTAGCCATGTGACCCTGGACAAGTCATCTAACACTCTTTCCCTCAGTTTCCTCATCTGTAAAATGAGCTGAAGGAAATGGCAAGTCATTCCAGTATCTTTGCCAAGAAAACTGAAGAGTTGAACATGACTCAATGAGTATAACAACAATGACAACAAAAGTATAATAGTAAATTAGTCTAATAGTTTGAGAGGAAGAATGACAGGTGAGAATGATAGTTTCTTTTGCATCTTGCCATACACAAAACAGTTGTCTCTCTTGTTCCATGTCATACAGTCTGACCATATTACTCTCCTACTCTGGAAATTTCTGTGGCTCTTAATTGCCTCTGTTTGCCTTAATTGCCTTTTAGTTTGTGTTGAAAATATGTGTGGTAAAACCCTTTTCCAAATAATGTTTATAAATGCACTAATATAAAATACATAGGATTACAAAAGAAACAAACTTGTGCATGTGTGTATTTGTGTATGTATATGTATGCAATTATTAAAAATGTTTTAAAAATTAAGTTCATGAATCCTAAGTTAAAAACCCCTACCTTAGGATCATGTGAAAGCTCCTCTGTTTGGTTTTTAAAATCCTGACATCTAGTCCCAAACTACCTTCCAGCCTTATACACATTACTCCCCTTCCTACACTATATTGTCCAGTCCAGCCAGACTCTCCATCTCCCAGTAGCCCCACACTTTTGCACTGGGTTTCTTCCATGCCTGAAACATACTCCTTTCTCATCTCCACTTAACTAGCATTCCTTGTTTCCTTCAAGACTTTTTTCAAGTGCCACTTTTCTATGTGGAGGATCTGTTGATCCCTCCTCCCCATTCTATTTGTTAGTTCTTCCCCCTCCAAATTACTTTGTGTTTGTTTTGTATGTATTTAAATATGTCTGTGTTTCCTCCCATAGATGTAAGAGGACTGTTTCACTTTTCACTTTGTATCTCCAGCACCTGGCCCAGTTCATGACACATTAATAAATTCTTGGGTTTTACATCATTTTACTTTGGGCTATGAAGGGAGTCAGCGCATTATTTGTGCTTGAGCTCTGCAGGGGCTACATTTACTCTGCTATGGATCAAGATGAGACCCCTTCTATATCTGTCTTACTGGGCAGGTTGTTGAGTTGGTGTGACTAAAATGAGCCATTAACCTGGTGGCAACTTTTTGGTGACAGGAGGACAGCAGTCCTTCCTTCAGCTCTTCTGAGATCCGTGATTTTGTCAGCTTATAAGCCTTCTACTGATAGACACCACAAGCCCAGATTTAGTGGCCAAAAAAATCCATTAACTTGCCTTCCTGCATTTGCGAGGTTGGCCCTGGGACAGTCTTCACTGAGCCTTGTACATTGGACTTTCTACCTTAGTGAAGAGTGTGAATTATCAGAGTTTACTCCTTCTGAGCCTGATGGTATTAACCCAAAGTTCCTGCCATGCCATGATGAGGCATTAGAGCAGGACTTTCGTGTTGTGTAATTTTTGTTTAACTGTATTCTAGGAGACCAAACTTACCTATGACACATCTCTAGTTGCTGATAATTACTTCCTCAAAAGGGACATTCCTGCTTTATTCAGAGTTTTTCTGGGAATTAAATATGATAACATATAAAGGACTGCTTCTTGATAATCCCATTGATATTTTAAGTCCCAAAACCTTAATGATTGTAGGCTATCCTTACATTCTTACCCCTCTGAAGCAGTGACTTTGATATTTTAAGAGGAGCACAAAACTTGGGAGGAAAAGCTAGACCAGAACAAACAAAGCCCTTGCGGAGGAGATTTCTAGTGTAGGGACCAAATGGAAGAGGGATGCCTTATCGAAGGCGGGGTCCTTCAGATGTTTGTGGGGTTCATGTCTGCAGCTCTAATGCCTATTGCTCCAAGCTCCTACACATTTCCAGGCCTTCCAGATGAGATCTGGAATCACTCAAAAGCATCTACACCAGAAAAAGCCTTTTGAGCTGACTGATGCACAATTGGTACTCTTTGAAGTTGATATACAGTGTATTAAGCTTAGGATTTACTGATATTACTGCCTCAGAGGAGCTTTATTGCCACTATAAGAGCCAGGTGTGGATACAATGATCTGTGTTCAAAATAATAAAAGGAAAGGAATTAAATTGCCTTTAGTAACTGTACAATGATCTTAATGTTCCCATGCTTCTTCCTAAAGCAAAATTCCATCTTTTTAATGTCATATTATTCTAATGATGGCAAATGGCTGTGGGTCATTCACAGTTGGTGAGAATTTAAGCTTGTGGGGAAGGACAACCTAAATGAATGTGGTGGGGGTGAGTAGGCTGCAACATTTTGCTGATGAAGAATTGCACCAAAAATGGTGTAAAATCAGAGAGAGACATCCTCAGAAGGAAAGTGGGCCAGTGATAAGAGGGGCAAGGAGAAACCAGGGGACAGTTTCTGGGTTTGGATGTTTTCTATGCCATCCCAAGGCCTGGAGAGAGGGCCTCTAGGGTGTCAGAAGGACCTTGGGGGGGTAGATTGACCGGAAGAGAGAGCATGTTAAAGGTATACCTCTATCAGCCTTTAAACTTTAAACCCACAAAACGATCCAAGTATTAGATTAATTCATAATTTTTAAAGACTGCCTGCTCAGCTTCTTCCTTGCATTCTTCTGTTTATTTGAGCTGTTTTCATAATGGGTTCAGGCATCAGAGCCCCATACAAAGAATTGAATTAAGTCAAGTTACAGGAATAAAGTTATAATGTTTCTCATCTGAAGCCCAGTGGTTGTCACCTTATGTTTCTCCTTGCCCTTTCCTTAGCAAGTTAGGAGATTTTTATTTTATTATTATTTTTTAATGTCAGGAAATTTATGTTCTACTATATTGAGAGCTTTTTTTTTGTCCCACTTTTAAGTGTCTTGTTTAAGGACTAGCCAGTAGCAAAGAGTCTCTCTTTTGCTCTCCCTCCCATCCCCATTTCTACCAACATGGAAACCATGGCGCAGGCAGACTAAATAATTTACAGATAAGCAGGTCAACCTTGAATAGAAAAGCTAGCCCTATATAATAGAGATTCAGTTTCATTTACCATCTTCTTCTGTTCTACTCTGAATGTAGAAATGCTCATTTTACTTGATGTTCTTCATGTCTAGAATAAAAAATAATTAAAAAGCTAAATGACTTGCCTAATTAGGATCAAAAGCTCATCATCCCATACCCAGAATTTGAAGGGTGTCTCTTTGGAATAGTCGAACACACTAGGAAGAGGCTAATTTTGTTTCCTAATATCTAGAATATCTACAAAAAATGTGCCCCCAAAATCCAGAGCTAACTCCCTGACCCTGAATCTTTAAATCATTAGCCACTGTTAGAGTTAAAGTTGGATAGCCTGCTAATGTAATTGAGCTTCCTTGCCCTATTTGATTTTTATACTTCTTTTTCCCAGCCAGCAGCCATGACTCAAGGTACTCAGGGAACCATCCGACCTGCTGCCAACTTTGATGCTGTAAAGGATGCGGAAATTCTCCGAAAGGCCATGAAAGGATTTGGTAAAGAACAAATGGGATTTTTTTTTTTGGTCTTCAACAAATTAAAATTATAATAATAATAGCTACCACAAGCCAGACATTGTGCCATTTATAACCATTTAAAACTGTTTATAGACATTTGTAACTACTATCTCATTGGATACCCACAACTATTCTGGGAGGTTGGTACTATTATTATTCCTACTTTACAGATGAGGAAAATTGAAGCAGTGAAGTGGTTTGCTTAGTGTCACACAGCCAGTATAGCATCTGGGGAAAGATTTGAACTCAGGTTTTCCTAACTCTGGGACTGGTGCTTTATTCACTATGCCATCTATCTGCCCCAACTTAACTTAAAGCTGCTTAAGGTAAGATAAAAATAGCTTTATAAATTCACAAGCCAAGTGTTCACATGAATTAGTTTGGTCTGGCTTGTGGGCGCCCCCCAAGCAAACAAAGATATAGTAAGAGAGACTCCTCTTGACATCTTTGTATGTGATTTTTCAGGGACTGATGAGCAAGCAATTGTGGATGTTGTTGCCAATCGCTCCAATGATCAAAGACAGAAAATTAAAGCAGCTTTTAAGACCATGTATGGAAAGGTACGTGTTTGATTTTTAAATTCAATGAGAAAATAGACCCAGTATCCCAACATGATGGGAATGACAAAGTCTATATCTGAGGAAAAATGTTTTACTAGTCTGCAAAGAACAGTGCTACTGTGACCTGAGATTGTTCAAGGGATTATATTTATTTTTCTTGGGAGCTGTAGCCCTGAAATGGATGATTCCTTTCACAGTGCATTTTACAATCCAGCCATACCTTCAATATAATTCATGGTTGACCATAAATCCTCCATAGAGGATCCATCAAATACTGGAGTCCTTCTCCTAATTCTTTTAATATTTTGCAGATAATAGTGCAGTGCTTGGACCATCTGACTCTTCCCTTGATACATGATGGCCCATCCCTTTTTCTGGTCAAACATCTACTTGATGATGCCATATATGACCTGTTGCATGCACGTCATCCTTGGTAATCTGCTGCAGCCTTCCTCAAGTCAGGTCAACAAGTATTTATCATGTGCTTACTTTGTGCCATGCACCATGCTGCAAAAACCCACCATACACTTTCCATCATTCCCTGGGTTACATGTACTTTTCATTCCCTTGAGATGTTGGGGTCCATGATTTTAAAAACTTAATACTGATCAACAGAAAAGAAAGAGCAAATATACAAAGTAAAGAATCAAAAATGACATAAATCCCTTTATCATTTAACAGAGGAAAACCAAACAAATGAAAAGACAACCAACAAATGGAAAGTGTTTGTGTTGGCTTCCCTTCCAAGTCAAACCAAAGTCCTGTTACCGTTTTGTCTTTTATAGTTTTATATAATATACTTCTGGTCATTGTGTATGCTGCTCTGGTTCTGTTCATCTTGCTTTAAGGATAGGGAGAGGGACTGGACCCATGATTTTATTGATCTAAGGATTTCCTGGATGAGGAAATCTCCACCAGTGCAGATGGGCACATTCTTGGCAACTCAAGTCTGTAAAAGTGTGCAAGGGCATCAAGAGGCTGAAGCACCTTTTTTTTTTTTTTGCTAAGGCAGTTTGGGTTAAGTGACTTGCCCAGGGTCACACAGCTAGGACGTATTAAGTGTCTGAGGGCAGATTTGAACTCAGATCCTCATGACTTCAGGGCTGATTGAAGCATCTTTTCTCGAGTTACATGGTACATGGCCAGTATGGCAGGATGTAAACCCCATTTCCCCTGTCTCTGAAACCAGTTCTCTATACGACTAGGACATTGTACCTCTCTGTTTCACTTTGCATTATTTTTTATATCTTCCTATCCACTATTCAGTCTTCATTTCTTATATTCTTATAGACTTTGAATATTTTCTTCCCCCCCCCCCAGGACTTTTAAGAGATATGAAAACTACTTTCATAGTTAGTCCCTTCCCCTCCCCCCCATGTTGTTCTAACTAGCCTCCTAACTTATCTTTCTACTCACTTGAGAAATAACCAAGCAAGATTTTCTTGGTCAATAACTACCACTGGTTTATTATTACTGAGGAGCGGTTTTTTCCTCATTGTCCTAGGGAAAGATTTCTATTTCCTATTTCTTGTATCTGAAAGAATAAAGGATAACCTCTGCATCTCTTTCCTTCCCTCCCCCAATCTCTTCTCTTACCTGCTTATCTTATCAACTCTCAATCTGTCAATTTGGAATTCTAAGTCCTTCATTAGTTAGCTAGTTAATTAATTAATTAGTCCTCCTTAGCATAGACATATTGATCAAGTTGGATTATCTCACTTTATCTCATAAAATCTCTGTTGTCCTGAGGCATAGAGCTAAGAGCTGATTACTCTCTTCCAAAACCCAACCCCATTTCCCTTCCTGAGAACTTCTGCAGCAAATATATGTGGCCTGTACCATGATATTTCAAATAGTTTTAAAGTTAAAATATAATTCAGTCTTCTTGCTCTGAAACCAGCTTACTTCCTGTCTTAATAACATTTATATGACATTTTCCTCACAGTAACTATACAATATAGGCAATGCAATTGTTATTATCCCTATTTCATTGATGAGATGTTTAGTAACTCACTTTTTTTGGTCAGTGATAATATCATTTCCCAATCATTTGAGCTTGAAATCTTATTCGTCTCTGGCTTTTCCTGGGTCCCTGAGTTTTCTTTCCTCAAATTAATTCTCACATCCTTTCTCTTCCTCTCCCCCTGCAACTGTAGTATTCCCTAATAAGCCAGAGTGTTACTATGGCTCCTAGCTGGTCTACAGACCCCCATCTCTTCCCACTCTCTATCCCCACCTTTCTACATCCCCCCTAACCCTGCATTCAACTTCTCAAAACCTTCAGTGGTCTCTAATTACTATAGGGAACCTCCTTCACAATATGTGTCTTTCTCTATGTAATTGGGCTTCACTTTAGTTCTGTAAATCTGTTCCAGTAACAATAGTCTATTCATTATTTCTCAGCATAACTCATTTTTACTCACAACGCTTCTCTTCGTTACAATGCTTTCTACTTTCTTCTTGATTTATTAATCCCTGTTCCATCTTTTACTGCCTCCCTTGAGTCTTACTCCATAAAGCTTTGACTAATCTTCAGTGAACTCCTGTAGTATTTTATTTACCAAACATTTCTTTTGAGAGCTTTATTGCCTCATATTATTTATCTTTTGATATTTGCATGTCCCCCACCTGACTTAGATTGTAAGTATCTTAAACTTAGTTGTATCCACAAAACTGATTAGTGTCTTGCATATGGAAGCTGCTCAAGTATTTGTTGCTTGACTGAATTGTTCTCCAGTTGTTGTGTCTCATTCTTATGCCTGTGTGTCTTTCTTTGCATGTTAATAGTAATGTTAATATGCATAGTAAATAAAAATATTTCTTAATAGTCTTCCATTGTGTTGGACCAACTGCTTTAATAAGTGCTTATCGATTGACTGAATGAAATACCTATCTGTGAAATGAATTCTGTTTGTGTTTATATATTTTTTTGTACATAATTGGGTCTTAAATTCAGGTTTTTATGAAAATCTTATTCAATTATTCCCATAAAAACTGATCACATTTTTAAAACTTTGGATTTGTAATTAAATAGGATTTAATCAAAGATCTAAAGTCTGAATTAAGTGGAAATATGGAAGAATTGATCCTTGCCTTGTTTATGCCACCTACATACTATGATGCTTGGAGTTTACGGAATGCAATGAAGGTACTGTATAATATCCTGAAAATTTTATCTTATTTTGGGTATGAAACCTACCTTTATCTTTGTAAATTTAGAAACAAATGTCAGTTAACTCTTACTTTAAGAGACCTTTTTGAATTGAACAATGAGATATAATTTTTTTCCTTTTTAGTATTTTGGAACACCACCAATAATTTTTCCCCTCATTTTTGTAAAGGGAGCAGGAACTCAAGAAAGAGTACTGATTGAGATTTTGTGCACAAGATCAAATCAGGAAATTCGAGACATTGTCAGCTGTTACCGATCAGAATTTGGACGAGATATTGAAAAAGACATTCGATCAGATACCTCAGGACACTTTGAAAGACTGCTAGTATCCATGTGTCAGGTGAGTAGAAGACTTCAAAGATATATTGATGGGTGTCTATGGGAGAAAGTTCATTGTGGCAGATAGTATCTAACTCTTTAAGTACCTTTGCTAACCTTTGTCCTTTTTCTTTTCAGCACCCAGGGTGTTTATCCTCTTTAGCAATTTAAAGCCCTTGACAATGACATTGAAGCCTTATTCATTCAGTCCACCTACCATTTAACCACATCTAACCAACTACCATCTAACTACATTTATTCAGACACAACTGCACTTGGGAGTCAGAAATGAAGTAGTGGAGCACTACTTAAGTGAAAATTGTTTAGGACAGAATGAGAATGTATTTTTAAAGGATGCATAATGGAATCAGAACTTAGATTTCAATGGAAATACCAGCTTAATGGATCCTCAAATAATACTGGATTGTATTAAGAGATAAGGATTAGGTGGACAAGTTAGAAAGTCAGGGAAATAGGGGATCCACTTTTCTTTTCTAGCAAAATACAAAATCTCAGAGCTAGAAGAGATCTATGCAGTCCTTTAATCCAGCTCCTTCAGCCCTTTCCTTGTTCTGATTCTTGGAATGTAATGGACAGAGGTTTGAGGCTATAACTTAATTTTTGTGGTAGTGACTGACAGTCTCCCATGGATGGGACAAGAAAGCCTGGCTGAATTTCAGTAACCTCAAGCTTCTTCCTCAAAGATCCATGCCAGTATTCTAGTAATGAACTGATGGCTGTGAGTTGTAAGAGTCTCCAAATAACTGAAATTGAGAACTATTCAGAGGGCAGGGGCATGGTGGGCATGAACAAGATGCAAAACACTACAAACAAGGAATTATGATAAAGGGGGAAAGACAGAGGCTGCTTCTATAGAAAAAGTATGGCAGAACTGATGGATAGTCCTTGAGATCCATTAGTATTTTCTTTTTTTTTTCTTTCTTCCTTCCTTTTTTTTTTTTTTTTTTTTTTGTTTGTTTGAGTATGCACATGAAGGTTTGCAAAGCACTTTAAAACATTATTTCATTTGATCCTGAAGAAACTCCAATACCAGGTACTACAGGTTTATCTTATTTTACAAATGAGGAAACTGAGGTGGTTACAAAGCTAATAACAGTTAGAAGGTGAAGTCATACCCATCCAATGGCATTTTCTTGCTGTGTAGAGAACTCATGTGGATCTTATGTGAGAAATAGCCAACTGTCACATAGACTTGACAGTTATAAGTGGGTTATAATCATCTTTTTGAGGGCATTGTATAAATGTGATAAATCCAGCTTAATATTTAATTTAGTTACTATTTCATTTTTTTGATTATACATGCATGTTGGTTTTTTTAAACATATTTCCTTGTAAATCATGTTGGGAGAAAAAAAATAGAACAAAAGGAAAAAGCCATGGGAAGAAAAAAAAACAGAAGAAAAAGGAAAAAGTGAACATAGCATGTGTTAATTTAAATTCAATCTCATAGTTCTCTCTCTGGGTACAAATGGCATTTTCCAAAGTTTATTGGAATTGCCTTCGATCACTGAACAACTGAGAAACACCAAGTCTGTCATAGTTGATCATTGCACAATCTTGCTATTGCTGTTCCTCTTCATTTTAATGCCTTTATGGTGTTTTCCTTTTAGGTGATGGAGTTATGTAAAAATTATAACTCAGGTATTATTTCTCTAATATAGTTTCTTTAGAAATGAAAGTTATGTTGGGGAACTCAATGAATTAACATTTTTCTTTGATCAAAAACTTTTAAATAATAATAGCTTTTTATTTTTCAAAATACATGCAAGGATAGTTTTCAACATCTACCCTTGCAAAACCTTGTGTTCCAAATTTTTCTTCCTCTATCCCCACCTTCCCCCTAAACAGCAAATAATCCAATTAGTAATCCAATTAACCCATGTTAAACATGTACAAGTGAATTAACTTTTAATATTTCTTAAGTCTTAATGTAGTAAGTAACTTGTGCTGCCTGGGTCCCCATTGAAGCAAGGCAATCCTTTTATTCCTCTCTGATTTCATTCCCCACAGAAGTTTATCCAAACCTTCCTTTCCCTCAAGCCTTCCACATTCTCCCTTCCCTTCCTAGTCCTGAAGACCTTGCCTATTATTGTACTGAGAAAATTGAAGCCATTTGACATTAGCCTATGTTCTCCCCTTATCCTTTTTCCTTGACAACACTCACTATTCTTTCTCTCTTTTCCCCAGTCTCTGACATGGAATTGGCCTTTGTCCTTCCCCAGGCCAACTACTTCACATATGCCCTCGATTCTATCTTCTTCCCCATCTTCTCTAAAAGATGGCCACCTCAGCTGCCCCATCTTTCTAGTCTTTGATCTCTCTCTGTCTCTTCGTTCCTTCCCTTCACACTTTAAGCATTTCTGTGTCTCCTGTGTCATTAAAAACCGTGTCTAGACCTTGTCAAACCCTCAAGTCATCACCCTTTATCTCTTCTCCTTTTCTCAGCCAAACTCTTTGCTTCCTGCCCTCTCACTCTCTACCCTCTTCATTTTGTCTTCCACATTCATCACTCATTGGAAACTTCTCTCGTCAGTGTTATTATTCATTTCTTATTTGGCCAGATCTGATGGTCTTTTCTCAAACCTTATTCCTCTTTAACTGTCTGCGCCATCTGACACTAGTAGCTATCTTTATTCCTGGATACTCTTTCTTCTTTAGGTTTTCTGACACTCCTCTTTCCTGGTTTATTCCCTCCATGTCTGACTGCTCCTTTTCAATTTCCTCTGCTAGTTCGCGATCCAGATCACATACCCTAACCGTGGGTGTGCCCCAAAGCTCTTTTTCAAAAGCTATGTGACCTCATCAAATCTCATGGGTTTTAATTGTCATCTCTGTGTGACTGACTCTCAGATCTACCTACTTAGTACCAGGCTATCCCCAAAGTTTAATTCCAAATCACTAATTGCCTTTTGGACATTTTAAGTAAGATAGCTTAGAGGCATCTTAAGCTCAATGTTGTCCAAAGCAAAACTCAATCTCTCCTCCCCCAAACTTTTCTATTTTTGTCAAAGGCACCACTAACTTCCCAGCTTTGTCAGCAAGACATTTTTCTCAACTCATTCTCCCTCACCCCCACATATCCAAGATGTTACATCTTGCTGCTTCTTCCTCTGCAGCATCTCTCTTCTGACCCTTCTCTGCTCACACTCACAGTTACCACCTTATTTCAGATTCTTGTCATTTCCCTTCTAGATCATTGTCCTGGCTTCCTGATTGGTCTCCTTTCCTCAGGGCTCTCCCCATTCTAGTTCTTCCTTCGTAAGTCTGTTAAAATATTTTTCCTTTAGTGCAGATCTGACCATTTACTCCCTTTCTTAATAAAGTCTAGTGGCTTTTTATTTGCTTCTGGGATCAAATGTAAACTGCTTTTTAGCTTTTAACACCCTTTACAAACTTGTCCCAACATGTCTTTCTACCTTCAATGGACACTGATCTCTTTCTTGCACTCTGAAGTCTTACCAAAATTGGTTCCCTCACATATGACACTATACTTCCCAGTTCTTTACTTTTGTTCTACCTAGCTGGAAATGCCCTTCCTCCTTATGCCTTCCTAGAAAGCTTTCTACTTTCAAGACACAGCTCAGTCTTTCCTGATCTCTTTAACTGTTAGTAAGTACTCTGTCTCTGTTACTGTATTTACCTTGGATTTATTCTCTCCATAAGCTTGTTTTGCTGTTTGTTTTTGAGGCAGTTGAGGTTAAGTGACTTGCCCAGGGTCACCAGCTAGGAAGTGTTAAGTGTTTGAGTCTGGCTTTGAACCCAGGTCCTCCTGATTTCAGGACTGGTACTTGTTAGGTTCTTACTAAGTGCTAATGAGATAATGAGATGTTAGGGTCTTACTAAGTGCTAAGTACCCGGTACTTGACAATTCTCTAGTTCCGGCCTTTACTGGGAGTTTTGCTTGTGAATTCCTGGGGAAGAGCTTGCATACTTAGGAGGAGCAAGTTTATTGGTTGAAGTAATTCTTCCCAGAAGCCCTTGCATTTTAGAAATCATTGGATTTCCTAACACAAGATGAGACTAATGGAAAATGGACTTATGGACATTTATAAATTCTCAATTTATGATTATTTGATCATGTTATTTGTTATATACTTCTAGCATGTGTTATGTTACTATGTTACTATGTGTTTATGTAATCTATGTAATTATGTGTAATGCCTCCCATATTGATGGATTTATGTTTCAAGGTCATGACCACCCTATGTTCTAAATCAAAAGAAAGGGGGAGATGTTAGGTACTTACTAAGTGCTAAGTCAGTACTTAACAATTCTCCAGTTCTGGTCTTTACTAGGAGTTCAACCCCTTTGAATTCCTGGGGAAGAACTTGCATGCTTAGGAGGAGTAAGTTCATTGGTTGAAGTAACTTTTCCCAGAAGCCCTTGAATTATCCCACGCCCATTCTCTGGGAGGATAAAAGAGGGCAGCTCTGGAGGAAGAGAGAGTTTTTGTCTGGACGAGATTTGAGGCTGCTCTCTTCAGGAAGGGAAGTCGGCTCTCTACAGGAAAAAGAATCTGTGTGAGAGATTTGAGTTGACACAGCAGATCTCCTCCCAGAGAGTGATCAGCAGCTTCTGGAGACAACAGCACGTTACACTAGTAGTTTTCCATTTCACACATCTAGTAAGTGTCAAATTTGAACATGGTCTTTCTGAGTCCAAGCCCAGCACTCCATCCAGTGTGTCACTTTTGTAACTACTGCAATTCTTAATTTGCTTCTGTTTTCTTTGCCACAAAGAATCATCTTTGGACTCAGAGAGACAGAACAAAAACATATCTTGAAGAACTGGTGCTCTTAAATAATCCATCAGCAAGGGAAGCACCTAATTGCTCTTTCCCTTCCATTCTGGGTACAGAAAGAATCAGGAGAGTGAATTATTGAGCCTCTGTTGATTATGTTGGAAAGGGGGCAGCTAGGTGGTGCAGTGCATAGAGCACCAGCCCTGAATTCAGGAGGACCCAAGTTCAAATCTGGTCTCAGACACTTGACACTTCCTAGCTGTATGACCCTGGGCAAGTCATTGAACCCTGTTTGCCTCAGTTTCCCTATCTGTAAAATGAGCTGGAGAAGGAAATGGAAAACCACTAGTGTAACGTGCTGTTGTCTCCAGAAGCTGCCGATCACTTCCCTTCCTGAAGAGAGCAGCCTCAAATCTCGTCCAGACAAAAACTTTCTCTTCCTCCAGAGCTGCCCTCTTTTATCCTCCCAGAGAATGGGCGTGGGATAATGCAAGGGCTTCTGGGAAAAGTTACTTCAACCAATGAACTTGCTCCTCCTAAGCATGCAAGTTCTTCCCCAGGAATTCAAAGGGGTTGAACTCCTAGTAAAGACCAGAACTGGAGAATTGTTAAGTACTGACTTAGCACTTAGTAAGAACCTAATATCTCATTATCTCATTAGCACTTAGTAAGAACCTAACAGGTGCTCTATCCACTGTGTCACTTAGTTGCTCCTCTCCATATACTTGTGTGTGCACACATCTTCCCTTTTTGAATATAAGCTTCTTGAAAATAAGAATTGTTTCATTTTTTGTATTTGTAGCCCCACTACCTGCCACATAGTAATTGCAGCTTACTAAAAAATGATCAGGGCATTGTCCTCTTTAAAAATACAATCCTGGTATTTCTTGTTTCTCCTTTTCCTTGTCAGGGTAATCGTGATGAAAACCAGAATGTAAATCATCAGATGGCTCAGGAAGATGCTCAGCGACTTTATCAAGCTGGGGAGGGGAAATTGGGAACTGATGAATCCTCCTTCAATATGGTTCTTGCCACAAGAAGCTTCCCTCAGTTAAGAGCTACCATGGACGCCTATTCCAGAGTATGAGTCTTTTTTTCCCCCTTAAGACTTGGGTTATGTTTGAAATGTGAAAATGTTTTAATCCTTCTAACTCTTATTTGCAGATTGCTAATCGAGATTTGTTAAGTAGCATTGGCCGAGAGTTTTCTGGAAATGTAGAAAATGGTTTGAAGACAATCTGTAAGCATTTGTGTTTTTGCTTTTTGTTTTGTTTTTGTTTGAGAATGGGGCTTATACTTCTCTGTTCTTATCAGTAGATGGGAATTTATCAGGAGAGCTTCTTTGTAAAGTGTCTGGGCAGAGTTCATGGCCAGCCTTGTGTTTTGTATAGAAGTCCTGGTGAATTGTTGTTGATATTTAATCGTGAAGTCATTGGCCCTTTTTGGCTTTGAGGATGGACTTTCACTCTGACTTGTAAAGGCAATTTTTAATGTGAAATACTTACTCCTGAGGGGACTATAAGTTCCTTATATACACAAGCCTTCATTATATCCACAGGTTGGCCAGGAGGTCTTTTTGCTTTTGAAAAATTGCTGTCGTTAAAAAACAATTTCTGATGTTCAGGACCTTTCTATAAGACAGGAATAGAATTTTTCTACTCAATAGAATGGAATTGAGGGAGGTAATGTTACTAAAGATAGCCTCAGCACTCAGAAAAGAGTATCTTTATAAATATCATCTCATGGTCATAGCTAATACTCTACACAAGTGGTAAATTCTTTCTGCCAATGGAAATAGGAGGTAAGTCGTCCTGTCTTCTGAGCAACACCCTCCCTTTTTGAAAATAGTATCTTAGCCTCAAGGTACAATTTTTGTTGCTGCTGCGGTTTTTTTTTTTGTTTTGTTTTTGTTTTTGAAGGATAGCTCTAATTCAGTTTATGTTGTCTTGTCTATTTTGCTTTATAAACTGTGAGGTGCATTGCGTTCATTCCCTTTCTGATCTGTTCTGGTTTCAGTTTCCAGAATTATCATTGCATCATCTAGTAACATTGCAAACAACTGTTTAGGAAAGAAAATTACCCTAGTCCCTAGCTAATCCAAAGGTGGCTTTACTGGATTCATAGTTGAGTCCATGATTTGCCAATATGTTAAAGACCAGACACATACACTTTTCTGGCAAGGAGTTCCTGATCTTGAGCCCAGGTCTTGGCCCTTTGAAACCATTGAGGAGAAAGCCTCAGATGGGAGTGTAAGATGTGGCTCAGCTTTCCAAGTTCTGAGTAGTGACCACAAACACAGGAAATTATACCATGTTCTGGCAGTTTTATTCCAAGAATTGACAGCCTTTCTCTCTTACCCAAATACATTGGGAAATGAATTTTTTAAAAGCTGGGAGACCAATCCAGGTTTGTTACTGCTCAATTCACTATTCTCTCCTTTAGATCCCAGGGCGTACCTTATACCTAGCTCTCAGACACAGACAGTAGTAACAATGTACTTTTTACATCTCTGTAGCTTTTAGAACCAGTGTTGCTGTTGCTTTTAAATAAGACTTTACTTGCAGTGGCTACAGATTGCCTGCCTTGAGATATAAAATTAGCATCTTCTATCCAGAACTGTGAGGAACAGGGACATATTTGCTAAAGGGTACTTTCAGGGAAAGAGGGAACCTGTAAATGAGAACATGTAGAATGGGGGGGCAATATTGAATAAAAGAAGAAAGGACATAATTCACAGCAGACAAAGGAAGTAGCTGAGCTAGGAGTAGGAGAGGTCAGATTCTTGTGCATAGATATGGAGTATCTCTCTAACTCTGTGTGGTTTTTGCTCAACAGTGCAGTGTGCCTTGAACCGTCCAGCCTTCTTTGCTGAGCGGCTCTACTACTCCATGAAAGGGGCTGGCACAGATGATTCAACCCTTGTGAGGATCATTGTCACCCGAAGTGAAGTAAGCCTTTCTAACTTTCCACCTGGTTATGTCACACTCCAGCTTGATGGATTCCTCATTTGGTGCCCTTTAGGTCAAAGCTGCCAGTTGAGATTCTTACAGAGTCAAGGTCATGGAAAGTTAACACAATAAAACATTGGGGAAATTCTCTGTGACTGTTAGCTGGTCACTGGTCAAGGATGTTAATTCACCTTCCCTGCCTAGAGAGAATTTTAACTGGCCTTGCAGAGACACAGCCCGCTGTGATTCATACATAGAGAATAGCTGTAACATGCCCTCCTGGCAGTTACAATTACCAGTCTGTCCTAGGCCCAACAGAGTACCTTTGATCACTGACCTTTGCAGTGTCAACTCTACCCGGCTCGCTGCCTCTGAGGCCTTCAAAGGTCTCTGATGACGATTTCTTGAATCTATAGTTTAATAACCGGTAGCGCACTCAAGAACAGCCACATTTAATCTTAAAAGCCTTTATTATACCTACTCACATAATGCCCTGACTTGTTAGTTCCCTAATGAACACCTGGTCTGAAGATCCACGTGTTCACTACCAGACTTCTTACCTCTCTGGGCTATCCATCCACTTGGCTCAGGGAGCCAGGTTAAAAAGCGCCAAGTTAAAGAGAGCGACTTGCTGTCTGCAGTGGGTTTATAAAGGGCCTGTGAGGTCACACACAGCCAATCAGCGAGAGAGACACCCATTACAAAGCTATCTCAGTATGGCCAAGATCCCACCTACAGGGCAGTCCTAATATCCACAGAGAATACTTCTGGACCACTCAAATCTCCTGTTGCGCTGTGTCCGCCCATTTAAAGGACCCTTACAATTCCTTTCTCTTGTTTTGCGGGAACCGCATCCTTACAAATAGCATTGTGGAAAAAGTACTTCTGATAACAGCCATACTTTTGAGAGGCTACCCCCTAGAGGGATAGAGATGTGCATTAATTTGTAGGGAGGTGAAAGATTGATGTACCACTGTTTTGCTAATATAAAAAACTTGTGCAAAAAATCTGCTTCAGCTGTTTCTAAATCCAAAGGCTCCCCCCCAACCAGGCTTGGGTTAAGTGACTTGCCCAGGGTTATACAGCTAGGCAATGTTAAGTGTCTGAGACCAGATTTGAACTCGGGTCCTCCTGAATTCAAGGCTGGTGCTCTATCCATGCGCCACCTAGCTGCCCCCTAAATCCAAAGGCTTTTAAGGTGAAAATGTAATAACATTTTTTGAGATATCTGTATAATTACTGTTCTTTACAAATCAGACCTTCATTGCTTAGTATTAGTCATAAAACAAGTACAAGTAGAAAAATGTCCCTGAACTTATTTCCCACTCTGCTTCAGCTAAAATTAGAGCCCTTGTATTGGTCAAGAGGATAAATGCCAGCCTTTATTTTTAAGTTTTGTCCTTCATCTTTTGTGCAGATTGATCTTGTGCAAGTGAAACACACATTTGCACAGATGTATCAGAAGACCCTGGCCACGATGATCTCCAGTGACACCAGTGGGGACTATCGAAGCCTGCTCCTGGCCATTGTGGGCCAGTAGGAAGATTTTGTTTTGTTTTTAAAGAAACAGAATTAATCCGGTCTCATTATCTTGAAGACAACTATCCTGCATGCAGCAAAATCAACCGTAGCCTAACCAAATGTGCTTTTTATTAAGGACAGCGTCAGGGTTAATGTGCTTAGTTTGCACATGCTATATTCTTGCCTTAATTCTAATGTTATTTTTATTCTTTACAAAATCAATGTCAAGCCATGCTGTGACAATGATGTCATAATAATGTATTGTATGGGGGAAACATAACTTTTACCACTACTGTCTTATTCAAATCAAGATTATGGAACAAATAAACATGATTACAGTGTATCCCTGCATCATCATACCCGACTATAAAAGCAATGGGAAAGTTAGGTGGCCTTTAAAGGCCATTTATGGGTGCCGCCATCACCTAAAAGGGTAAAGCTGGGACAACTTTACAACTACTTTTCAAAATGCAAATATTTTAAAAATCACTGTAGTAATTTGCATCTTATTTTGTGTGAAATGGCAATTTGTTTACAAGCTCATTTTCCACCTACAGAACAAATGTCCCCTCCTTGTTCTTTTCAAAACCAGAATCCTAGCGCACAACTTTGAAACAGCCACTTAATCCTGACTTGGGAAGGCGAAGGTGTGAAACGAGGCAGACTGCGGGGTCTGGTTGGGGGAAGCAGCAGGGCCTGCACAGCGGGGCTCCCGCCTTTGTTTCCCGGGGCTTGAGTGTGGCCCAGCTTCGGTGGAGGCCGAGGGAGGATGGAAATGAACAGCGCGGTCCGCGCTCCCGTGGGCAGTGCAGAAGAGAGCAGAGAGGGAAGCAGGAGAGCGGTGTGGGCGGGAACAGAAATGCCCGAGGCGGAAGCAGCTGGTGCCGGGGGACCCGACGGTGATGGGGAGCGCAGCACGAGCGGGGCGGGACGCTGCGTCTGTGGGGGCTGAGCGGCAGCGGGCGCAGGGGGGCCCAGTCCGCGTCCGGAAGGGCTCTCCACCAAGGGGCCTGTCTGGAAGTGGGAGCACGGGATCACCACTAGGTCGACCGCTAGGTGGCGCCGCGGAACTCGGAGTCTTCAAGACTCGGAGTTCAAAGCCTACTTCCTCCACCCTACTAAGGGACCCTCGCCAGGTCCCTCTACTTCTCCGGGACTCCGTTTTCTCATGTGTAAAAGGAGAGGCGGGCCTCCATATCTAAATCTGGGATTTCCACCTCCAGCGCCCCGGGGTCACGCGGGGAAGGGATGATTTCAGTGAGAAAGCCTTGTCCCGGGAATCTGAGAGGTCCATGCAGTGCAGGCCGCGCCTAACGCTTCAGGGCCCGCTCGGTCTTAGAACACCCCGAAAGGCCGCGGCGGCGACCACAAAGTTCAGTGGTCCAGACAACCCCGCGCATGCGGAAAGACCCAGGCTTGCTCGGGGTTCGGCCTAGTTTCGCGAGAAAAACGGCGTCTCGCGAGACTTGCGAATAGTTGCCATAGCAGCAAAGAAGCGTTAAGATTCCAGTTCTACCCGATAAGAGGAGAGTCCTTCTGTTCGGATCCTCTTAATCGGCCCCCCGCCCGCAATTCCTGACACCCAGAGTGCCTCTCGGTCACTGCTGTCCTTCCCGCCTTGACCTCGCGCAGCCCCCGAGCCACCGGGGCTGCCGACGGAGCGGCTCCGGAGCGCCTGCTGGATACGCCGGCTGGGTATCGCTCCCTTTGCACCCAGCGCCCCGCGCGGGAGTGTGGGAGGGTCACGGGCGTCCGGGACCCCGCCTTCCTGGCCTTGTACTTAGCGCTGGATCGGAGAGTCCTCCTGGGTAGGGTTAGGGGGTGGGGGAGGGGGTGGGCCTGGAGCCAAGTAGACCTGAGTTCAAATTCGCCTCCAGTCTCTTCCTAGTTCTGAGCTCTGGGCAAATCACTGAACTTCTGTGCCTCAGTTTTTTCATCTGTAAAATGAAAATCTTCCCATTTGTGAGGATCCGATGAGAAAGTCGTTGTAAAGAGCTTAGTACAGTTTTGGCCCGTACTAAGTGCTATGTAGAGTTAATATTATCAATATTATTATAAATATATTAATATTATAAGAATAATTATAATATTATATAATAATATACATAATATTATCATGATATTATATATAATATAATAATTTTATTATAATATATAAGTATATAATATAATTACATAATGACGTAATAAATAATTATATATAATATTAATATATTAGTCTTATAATAAAATTAATAATAATATTATTATTATTACAGGAGAAAGCTCCATTCAAGCTCTGAGTCCCGGAGAGTAAAATTGTTTAACTGTGCTGTGCCCCGAGGTGACTTCTTGTGGGTAGAGTGTAGCACCTCAAGGCAAGGAGATGAGTTCAAATCCTGCTTCAGACACTTGGTAGCTATGTCGCCCTGGACAAATCACAAATTGCCTCATTCTGCTTCCCTTTCTTAAGATGCCAAAATCTCCCATGGTGATTGTGATCGTAAGAGGAGACAATTACAAAGTGCTTTGCAAACCTAGGGATGCTAAATAAACATTCCTCCCCCTCCTTTATCTTTTTTTTTTTTTTCCCTGAGGCAATTGGGGTTAAGGGACCAGGTCATACAGGTAGGAACTATTAAATGTCTGAGGCAGGATTTGAACTCAGGTCCTCCTTACCTCAGGGCTGGTGCTCTATCATTAATGCAGGGAATTTACTTACTGGGAGAATTAACAGCATTATTAAGTCACAAGTCTTGTTTCTTGCATACATAAAAACATGTGTATATACATATGCACACATATACTTATGTACACATACATACATATACACATATATGTCGTTCTGTTCATGCCCTTGGAGATGAGTTGGAAGCTGGATTTGAATTCAGATCTTCTTTACTCCATTAACACTCTTATCCACTGAACCATCTAGCTTCCCCTGTAAAATGAGTTACCATATGATAATGCTGGAAAAAGAGGTTGGGATAAATATTTCTGGGCTCCAGAAGAGGAAGAAATCATAGATCTGTTTGAAAAAGATCAGGAAAGACTTTATGAAGTCCCTGTATATGAGCTGGGATTTGAAAAATAAGTGAGATTTCCACAGGGAGACATGGGTGAAGAAGAATGACATTCCAGAAAATTAATAGGATTAATAGAACCAAGAGTCAAAGAAACAGGCTTTAGGGGGAAAGTGGCATTTGATTTACAGAAGATAAAGAGTAGGGACAAGATTTTAAACATAGGGAATGATAAGAACAGTACCACAGAGTACAGAGTAGTTCTGTTTGGTTGGAGCATTTGGAAAGAATAGTATGAGATAAGGCTGGAAAGGTAAAGTAGTGTCACATTGAATGCCAGGCAGAGGAACTTTAATTTTAGTTGCTAGGCAATGACCACTGAAAAAATTTTAACAAAGAAATGACTTGACTAAATCTATGCATAAAGAACATTAGGCAGGAAGAGGGAAGAGAATAGAGGGAGAGGACCTGTTAGGAAGTTATTACCATAGTCCAGGTAATAAGAGCTTGTACTAGAGTATGGTAGCAAAGAAAATAGAGAAGAAAGAACAGATTAAGGAAATATTACAGAGATTCATTTAACAGGAGTTAGTAATTGACTTGAAATAATAAGTGAGGTAGAAAGAGATTAAAGATAATTCTTAGCCTTTATATAGGAAAAAAAAATCACCTCTCTGAGGATACAGAATAGATTACCATGTATAATCCCCACCCCAATATTTTTGCCTAGGTAAAAATGAATATCAAAATCAGCTGTAAAGGGAAAAAATCAAGAAAGGATTACTGAAGGCTTATGTGAAGTAGGACAGGTTTTTTATTGTCTTGTTGGGGTGAGGATTTTTAAAACTAATTCCACATATAAGACCCTTATATGTATATAAGACCACAAGCTGGGCAGTCATTTTCTTTTCCTCTACTCCCTTTCCTGAAACACTACCCAGCTGCTAGAAAAAGTAGGAGAGGGGTAAAGAGCTGTAAAACAAGCATAAAGAGAAATGATTCCAAGGGCCCTCAAGACAACATCGCCTTAAGAATTGTGTCACAACACAAGTTCCTTCATAGCTTTTCTGTATTACAAGAAACATCTATTCCTTCTCTTTGTAGGAACAACAAAAATATTATGTGTTCAGGTTAATCCGAGTAACTCAGCTCCGCTACCACTATGGACACCTCATCCGCAGCTGGCAAGCCAGTACAGATCACTGTGATGGATGGATATGACTTGGTAAAGTGATTTTTGACAATTTCATGTTTCTCATTTGAGCACCTCACGTTCTCATGGCTAAGAAATTCTGTGAAAAGACAGAGCTGGAACCTTTAGCTGAGGCTCTGATTCTCCCTGTCAGTCATTTCTTAGCCAGATACATTCAGAGCAGGATCGCTGGGATAGCAAAGGGGATCTAATTCATCTCATATGAATGAATGAAAAAGCACTGACTGAACTCAGGCATCTCTTGGTGAGGGTGTGGGTTCAGTTCAGACCACTGCCATTAAGCAAATACCCTAATAAAAAGCAAGTCACATTTTAGGGTTTCCCAGTATTTATAAAAGTTATATTATACCGTAGCTTATTAAGTGTGCGATAGCATCGTGTCTAAAACAACAATGTACATATGCCTTAAGGGAACTCTTTATAACTAAAACATTCTAGCCATCTGACCCTTCAGTGAGTCATAAACTTTTTGCTGGTGGAGGGGTTGTGCTTCCAAGTCAATGATCATTGGCTGATCAGAGTGCTGAAGGATGAGGTGGTCTCAACAGTTTCTTAAAAACAACAATGAAATATGCCACATCGGTTGACTTTTTCTTTCTCTTTTAGAAGCCGCTGTTTGGTTAACTGGTCTAATTTCAATATTATCGTGTTTCGGGAAATAGGGAAACCTAAAGAGAGGGAGAGAGACAGGGAAATGGCCAGCTGGTGAAGCAGTCAGACCAAGTAACATTTATTAAGTTTGCTGTTTTATATGGGAGCAGTTCATGGCTCCCCAAAACAATTAAAATGGGAACATTGATCACTGATAGTAGTTCACGGTCACAGATCACCATAATAGATATGATAATAATGAAAAAGTTTGAAATATTGCAAGAATAACCAAAATGTGAGAGACATAAAGCACATGCCCTAGGAGAACAAAGGCACCGAGACATGCTCGTTGCCACAATCCTTCAATTTGTAAAAAAGTAGAATATCTGTGAAGTGCAATAAAAAGAAATAAGCTTGCACTCACTATGGGAAAGGCCCTGTGTTTGGGGGATTTATTCAGTGAAGGGAAAGAGAACCAGCATTTATTAAGCACCATATGCATATGTGCCAGATTCTGTAAGAACTTGATGATTATCTCTTTCGAGCCTAACAATAACCTTGGAAGCCGGCTGCTAGTGTTTTCTCCAGTTTACAGTTGAGGAAACTGAGGTAAACAAGGCCGAGTGACTTGTCCAGGATCACACAGCTATTCGGTTCTCGAGGCTGGACTTGAACTCGGGGCTTCTTGCCTCGGGACTCCCCCCCTGTCTGGGCAGTTAGCCACCTTTCACTGGTGAAAGTGACAGCTGCCCTCGGGTGTTTGAAAGGCTGTGTGGTAGGAGAAGGAGACTTGTTCGTAGCCTCGGGCGGCGGAACTGGGGCCGGGGCGCAGGAGCGGCAAAGAAGCGGACTGGGGCTGCTGGTCAGCGGGCGCCTCCCCGCATCGGAGCCGCCCGGCGTGCGGAGCCGGCAGCTTGCTGGGGGAGGAGGGGGAGGGCGCGCTGCCCATCCGCGGGGATCTGGCGGCCCCCGCAAATGACCTCCCTCTGTTGGTCCGAGACGCTCTTCTTTGTGAGGAGTGGGAACAGCACGCGGAAGGCCCGGCCAGCCCCAAGGTTCTGTGGTCTCCCAGGTCTGTGCCTTGGCGGCCGGAAGGATGCTCAGCCCCGAGAAGGGCAAAAGGAACAAAGTAATAGCGCCTCGAAGCGCTTGGGGCCTGTCCTGGGGGAAAGGGGTGGCTTTAAGTGTTCTGCTGGGTCTCAGACGGAGGACAGGCAGCACATGGGAGTTCCTTGTGGAGAATAAACTAATAATGGGGAGAGTTCTCCCACTCCGGAAGACACTGCCGGGGGCTTCCCCTTTGGAGAGAGGTGTGTGGTAGGGGCCACCTTTGTGCGGGTCTCCCAGCACTTAGGCCAGTGCCCGGCACAGAAGAAGCGCTCAGAAACCGCTCTTCTCCACCCAGTCTGTTCCCCAGGCAAAATCGGGAGGGGCCCTCTGAGGACCCTGCTAGCTCTGACATTTATAAGCCTATCAAATAAGAGAAAGTTTGGGTAACAGTTGATATCATCTAATTATTCTCCTAAAAAAGAGCATCTCTTTCTCATCTGGCCCCTTGGATTTGCCTACTTGTAATGATTCCAGAGCATTGGCTTGAAGTCAGAGCGACTGGATTCAAATCTCAGCCCTGTCATTTACTGTTTATATGAGCTTGGTCAAGTCATTTTACCTCTAAGGCCTCTTTTTTTTTTCATTTCTAAATGAGGATATTAAACACTTAGATGAACATTAATATCCTTTCACCTTAACCATCCATGATCCTTTGAACTATAACCTGAAAGAATAAAGTGACTTTTTCTTGTAAAAGTAGTGTTTACTGTGCCCATATGAATGCCAAGCACATATACTCATGTGGAGCTGGCAGAAAAAGGGAAGATGAGTGAATTGTGCTTTTGATGGCAAAAGTGCCATTTGGGTGTGATTGTAACAAGTTTATGTTTCTCTCCAATAGAAAGGTAGTAAAGGGGATGCTCCAGTTACCTTCGTTCGGGCAGAATTTAATAATGCAGTTTTGGGAGACTCTTCAAAAATTACTGTTTCTTCTGAAGGGACAGCAAAATACAACTTTACCAGCAGCTTTGAGTTCACTTCTGATGGAGCCAATACTTTAGATGACCTTGCCCACAAACCTGTGTTCTGTAAGTCTTTGTGGTTCTAAATATTTTTGTCTAAATATAAATGGCATGGCCCATATAGAACAATAATAATTTTATCTTGGCTACACACCATTTCCAAAGTAGACCACAGTTGCCATCTCTCAGCCACCTTCTAGGGTTGTATACATTGGAAATCAAGAAACATGTTGAAGGACTGTTTTCCCCTACATCCTTAAAATTATAATGGTTCTTGGTAGCCATTCCCAAATTTGTGCTTGCCTATCCACTGACAATATAGAGAAAAGTTTCTTTTCCATTTATACGAGAATAGAGCATCGTGGCTCAGCATTCTCTTTTTGAATCAGGAGCCATATTACATATACATATAGCACATTGAATTAGGATCCATATTACATATGTGTTGTGTGCGTATATAGCACATTGAATCAGGAACCATATTGCATATATGTGTGTGTTTTTATATAAATATATACATATGTATATAGCACATTGAATCAGGAATATGTATATTTCATATACATATGGCACAGTCTGATCACAAGGTACACCAAGTACTCTTATTTATCATGACTTTTGGCTGTGACGGGGATCTGAAGGTACTCAGTGGACATGATAGGGAAAGTCAAACATCCTGTCCTATTGATCTATGGACAGTTTGTACACATTTGAGCCGCGTCTGTTTCTGGCAGAAGTGGGAGCATCTCACTGATTACTAATCTCAAGGACACTTTGATATCAGATTGATTTTTGTAGCACTCAAGTATAGAGCCGTATCTGTGCATATAGCATCTTACTCACTCAATATTATCCATTGTTTCTTTACTATTATAATAAGCCAAGCCTATGATTTTTTCTTTCCTACCAAAATAACTATCAGCTTCTGGTCTTATTGCCCCAAACCCAGCATGTGATTTTTCCCTCCATTGCTTCCTTCAGTCCAGTCTGTTCTCAGAATCAGAATACAGACTTTCAGAAAGCAGAAGGGATCTCAGAGATGGATGGGATGCCAGAGCCTAACTAGGCAAACTTCTCCTGTTGAACAAGACTTTCATCAGCATACCCAACAAGTGGTTTTTGAGTTCATGCTAGAAACCCTCCAGTAAGGTGAAGTCCTCTATCTTCCAGGATGGCTCATTCCACTTTTGGAATTGTTAGGAAGATTTTCCTTACCTTAATCCTAAATTTGCTCTTTAATAACTTGACCTTTATGTTACCAGAGACTCTTTGATGAAAACTTTATTACTGAATTATTTTCTGCTACTCAGCTCTTGATATGACCATAAATTCTCTAAATCTTTACTACTGGGTAGATAATTTCAGATGTTTATATAGCTGATTTATAATAAAACTATTGCACTGAGCCTACCCATGTTTTCAAATATAGCTCCCACAAATATACTCCTCCATATACTTTATTGAGTCTATATACCCTTTTTTAGTAAAAACAAGATTCAGATGAAATTTTTTTAAAAAAGCAATACTAATGGCCAGCTGATTAGTGAATGCAATACAACTATTGTTGTGCCAGCCCATGTGGTATTTTTACCACTATTTTTACAGGCACCCAGCATAGGTGAGCAGTGCTCTCCTGTTCTGTGCTTCCTTTGAACATGAAATCTATAAACTCAAAGTTTAAAAATACTCGTGTGAAAGTTAAAAGTACTATTTGTTATGTTTCTCTGTATGTTGATTTTTGTTATGTACAATATACTCTTCTGACTCCTGTCTAAAAACCCAAACCTGTATCTTTGAAAAAATATAACCTAGGAATGGGGGGCTCATTTTATGAAAAAGTAATGGAGGAATACAACAATTTGTTTTCATAAGAAATGGTGTGCCCTCACTACACACAGTTTGGAAATCCCTGCTCAGTGAAAGGTGAATAAGAGATAGCTCCTGGAGAGGTATCATATTGTCTAATAAGAGTAAACAATCAGTGACACTGGGATCCTGCATTCATATTGAAGACAGCTCTCCTTTGTCCCAGACACTTCTGGTGATCTTACAGCCTTTCTGCTACTTAATGGTGGACCTAGGACCTTTTTTCATATTTGGTGTTTTTCTATCCTAGTGACTGTGTTCGAAGTTTTACCAAAGGAAAAGAAACAGAAAGAGGAGAAGACTATAATTCTGGGTCAAGCTGTTGTGGACCTTCTTCCTTTGCTAGAAGGTCAAGTATAAAAACTTAACAAAAGCCAAATATAATAAAGTACATTTATTTTAAATCCACTGAAAAGCAAAATTCAAACATGATACATTGCTGCCTCTAAATATCTTAACTTGGAATTTCCTTTTCTGAGTTTAATTAATCTTCTTTGCCTTCACAGGAGAATGCACATTTGAAATAATGGCCCCATTGCATCCTGTGATTGGCTCACCCTTAGAGAATCTTCGACCAGGAGCCAAAGTGAGTGGGTTTAAAATAAAATGATATTTTTTCTCAATTACACTTAAAACAATTTTTAACATTCATTTAAAAATTTTTGAGTTCCAAATATTTTTATTTCATCCTTTTATCTCCCTCCTAAGATGGTAAAGCAATTTAATATAGGTTATATATGTGCAATCATGTAAACATATTTCCATAATAGTCATATTGTAAAAGAAGACACAGACCAAAACAAAACAAAAACAAACCATGAAAAAATAAAATGAAAATAATATGCTTCAATCTGCATGCAGACACCATCAGTTTTTGTTTGTTGTTTTTTTTTCCTGGAGATGGATAGCATTTTTTCATCATTAGTCCTTAGGAATCGTCTTGGATCATTGCATTGCTGAGAATAGCTAAGTCCTCCTTCATAGTTGATCAGTGTACAATATTGCTGTTATTGTGTACAGTGTTCTCCTGGTTCTTCTTAATGCACTCTGCATCAGTTTGTTCAAGTCTTTCAAGGTTTTTCTGAAAACATCCTGCTTGTTTTTTCTTGTAGTGCAATAATAGTAAGAGGGGTTTTAATACTTTTAAGTTTACTGTGTAATCTTAAACAGCAATTTGTTTAATCTTATTTACTAATCTTTTTAAATGAAATTTTATTTTGTTTTACAAGAATCTAATATGGTTTGGATTCTTGAAAATATTGTGCACGGCAACCACAAGATTATATAATGATCAATTCTGATGGATGTGGCTCTCTTCATCAATAAAATGAGTCAGACCAGTTCCAATTGTTCAGATAAAGAAAGCCATTTACACCCAGAGAGAGGTCTGTGGGAATTGAATATGGTTCACAACATAGCATTTTCAGTCTTTTTGTTGTTGTTTACTTGTATTTTATTTTGCTTCTCATTTTTTTTTTGGTTTGATTTGATTTTTCTTGTGCAGCAAGATAAATGTATCATTATGTATGCATATATTGGATTTAAGATACTACCATGTTTAACATACATTGGACTACTTGCCATCTAGGGGAGGGGGTGGGGGAAGGGGAGAAAATTGGAACACAAGGTTTTGCCAGAGCTAATGTTGAATAATTGCCAATGCAGATGTTCTGAAAAATAAAAAGCTTTAATAAAGGAAAAAAAATACATGTAGCCAAAGTTTAAAAAAAAGAAAGAAAATAATTGTATTGTGAACCATTTCCCACTTGTCTTTCCTTATAATGTCATGGTAGAAGGTATTCTAGAAAGTTTTTAAGATCTTGCCACCAAGGGCTGGGGTGAGATAGAAGCAATGTCTGTTTCACAAAGGTTAGACTAGTTTTTTGTTAATGGGAAGGGAACGCTTCTTTGTGAGTTGATTGGTCTAGGAGTTTGGGTCTAGAATTGTTGCCTGGAGAATCACTTCAGCCTCTGGGAAGCTGAGCTATTCTACTCTTATGGGGTCCTGATTGCCAACCACCTCAATATAGCCTTCTGTCTAGGTCCTACTTCCTGACCAGTGAGGAGGCAGACAGGGGTTGGACCAGTGGATAGATCATAATTGAATTTCCTTTCTATTGTCAAGTAAACTTTGTATTGGATATTCTATGGTCTATGAATATTTCATGTATTCCAGTCCTGCCCTGAGACTACAAGGAGCTAAGTTAGGCTTGGCCTACAGCAGGAAGCAGTGCCATACTCTACTGGCACTCACCAAGATCTTCTGGATGAGTTCCCAAACCTACAGTTTGTCTCCCCTTTAATTTTTTGGTTGAAAGAAGGTGGGGGAGGAAGAGGCAATAGATCAACCCTTCACAGCAGTTTTATTGCAACTTGCTATTCAAAAGTCTTTTAGTAGAGTTTTTTATTTTTGTATTTTTGCTGTGCTACCATTTTGTAGTTATCCCACTATATCTCAATAAATGATATTAATGGTCATTAAAACATAAGCAGTCAAAGAATTATGAATAAAAATAGTTGTAAATATAGAGAGATCCCATATGTCGAGATTTTTATCATATTTTGTTTCCCACAATCCCCTTTGAGTTAGTATAGTAAGCAACTTTAGGAGTAGTCAGTATAAAGGAACAATAAGAGGAAATAAGATTGCAAAGGGGAACCTAGAAATCACCTACAGATCATTCGAGATCAAAGGAGCATAATTTGTGAATCATATCATATATTGATATAAAAATCATATCTTAGGAAGCTTTGCTGAGTCAGGGGAACCCATCTAGGCCTATGATATGTAAATCTCAGGCAAGTTCCAGACTAGCAAAACCCTAAGTGTTACTGGAAATTCTTGAGATGAAGTAGATCTGTTCACTTTAAAGTTTGAGATGACATGAATGTTAGGGTAGTAACTCTCAGGTGACACAGAAAAAAGTTAGTTTCCCTCCTAAACTATAAAAATGAGATTCCAAACTCCTGTCCCCCAGGTACTATTCCATGTCCATCAGGTCCATTTTGCTAAGAGTTCCCAACTCTAATCTCTACCCATTCTGTTCCCCATTGCTGCCTGCCTCCGTCCGATACTCAGTCTTTACCATAACACCCTCTCCCGCTGCATCCCCTGCTCTTTCATTGCTTGTCTATTCTTTCCGTGCAGCTCTTGCCTCCTTTGGACCTCATTAGTGTGATTGAAGTCTCACTCCCCATTGCCATCCTGATTGTCCTGGTGAGATCAGTTGGATTAAAAACATACAAATGTAAAGCATTATTATGATTATTTCAATTTCACCTTTTTTTTCCAGTGTTGTCTTGAGGTAACAGTATCTGTCTCAGAGGCATTACTGACTACAGCCCAGATATTGGGTGGGAACCTTTTAAAGGTGACTTTAGAGGCTGCCTATTCTGTGCCTGAGAGTTTTGTGATCACAGGACCTCAACAAAACTACATGGTTGGTTTGCAAATTCCATCAGTTGGAGAGGTAAGGATGTGACACTATATTTCATTTAGGTATGAATGTTGTCTCATTTATATTATGTTTCTGCCCATAGTTATTACTTACAAGCCCAAGAAGAAATGCCTTCTTCTAATAAATGGCCTTGTCTCTAGGTTCAGATTCCTCCAAATGAATTTCATTTTTTTTTATCTAGATTTATAAAACATTCTCTTGGTTAATTTGATTGGGATAGAATTAAATTAGTCAATTAACCTAAGTAATATCATTAATTTTTTATTTAAATGTCTCAACTACATTTACTATCCCTATAATTATTTGTGGGTTTTGTTTACATATGTTTGCTCCATTAATATTTTTTACTTTATATTTATTTACATTTTCAATTTGTTTGAACTATGGAAGATAACAGTGGGGGAATGAGCATCCTCTATTTATTCCTTTATTTGTTTAAAAAAAAAAAAGCTTCTAATGCTTTTCCATTGCAAATTAATTTCCTTTTAATAATGTTATTTTTTATTAAAAATGGAATTTATTTTCTATAGAAAGACTATCCCATATTCTTCAGAAATGGAATCCTAAAGCTTGGTGGAGAAAGGGAACAGGTACCCCGGCCCAAAAAGTGGCCCATTGCCAACATCCTGGCACCGGGAGCTCAGTACATTCCTGATTCTTTCATTACTGGTGGTCCTTATGTTGAGGAAGATGGTGAACTCAACAATCCAGAGGTAAGAAAGGCTGAATCAGTTGAAGATGAGCAAAGGATGACCTGAACTCAGATGCCACCTCATACATTAATTAGTTAACTTCTGTGTGTATCAGTCAACTCCCTAAAATATCTACTTAGTCACAGCCAAATCAGAATTACAGATCCATGATCTATCACCAAAGCTTAAGGACTTGTTTTTTTTATTTTTTTTTTAATAAAGGAGTTGGTAAATAGAAAGGATAAATATCAGTCTGAGCATAGACACTTGCCTTTTCTTTCCCATGATCATTCTTGTGAAAAATTCATGCTTCAGTCATATGCTCTCCCTCCCTTCCTTCACTCCCCACTTCTGTCTGTCTCTACACACATATATATGCACACATATCCATACATTTATATTCTCTCTGTCTGTCTCTCTGCCTCTGTCTCTGTCTCTCTCTCTCTCTCTGACTCATTCTCTTCTGGTGAGGTAATCAGGATTAAGTGACACACAGCCAATAAGTGTCAGTTGTCTGAGAGCAGATTTGTCACTGGGTCCCCCTGCCTCCTGAGCTGGTACTCTTTCCACCGTGTTATCCTGTTGCCTCCTGCATATATTTTATGTAGTTTCACTTTTGCTATGAAGGACCCTGGACAGAGATGTTAATTTATGTTGGGCACATAGTCTTGGCAGTTGTAGACTGAGGCCTCCAAATTGGTCATTTTCTAGGACAAAGAATTCAGAAACCAAGCAGAAATTACAAAGAAAAGAATCGTTTGGGACTTGGAAAGTCGCTGCTACCTTGATCCTCCAGCAGTTGCCAAGTAATGTATCTGGCTAAGAAACAAATCTGTATTAACTTGATTTAGCTCTCGGGGCCATTAAGTTATTTTGAATTTTGTTTTTTTCTTCCTATCTCATAAAGTTCCTGGCCTTTTAGGGCAAGGCTAGATTGAGTGGTAGAGATTTGGGCTTAAAGAATTCTAGCAAATGTTTGTTGTATATGTGTATCTCAATGGATGTCTCTAATTTTTGCAAGACCATGGAATATGAGGATATTCTTTTGGAACACAGTATGTTTGTTGCTATTTTCTTTTTTAATTTTAATTTTTAATTCTGAATTTAAACACCCTCAAACAAAAAGAACATACATATAGCAGAATGCAAAAAGAGGATTTTCTATTAAGCCATAAATGTCTATTCCATATCACATTTTTAAAGTATATAAAAAATTCCATATTACTTTAAAAACTGTGCTTTCTGTTCTTTTTTTGTCCGTTTAAATTTTTTTTTTTTCAATAGCTCTTTTTTGGTATTACTATTGCAAACTCTTTTCTTTCCTACCACCAATTATTAAAAAAAAGAAAATAACAAAGTCACAGAAGATGAAGCCACACAGTGATCATGTCCAAAAATGTGCATACATACATGTTTGGGCTGCTAGGTGGTACACGGGGTCTGAGTTCAGATCCAGCCTCAGATACTCACAAGCTGTAGGAAAATCACTTAACTTCTGTCTGCCTCAGTTTCCTCAATGATAAAAGGAGGATGATAATAGGCTCCCACCTCCTGGAATTGTGAGCATCAGATGAGATCATATTTATAGTGTTTAGCACAGTTCTTGCCACATAGTAGTAGCTTCTGTGTCAGTGCTAGCTATTCATTCATTCATTTATTATCTTGTATCCCTCACCTTACTGTTAAGTAACATAAAGAGAAAACAACTAAAAGACATGGTTGGAGCTCAAATCAACTTCATGCGAAGGGACAGAAAAAACTTGCTGATGCTAAATTTTAATAATATTTGAAAGATCATGGAGAACAGGAAAGATGCCCGGCAGACTGGAGAAGAGCAAATAGTGGTTCAGTTTTCAAAAAAAGGACAAGCAAAGAGACCATAAGCTATTGTCATTGGGTTTGACTCCAATTCCTGATAGAATTACAGAATATATATTTTTAGTTTGCTTTTTAAATTAAAAATATTATTTTAAAAAAAGAGAGTGACGACATTGGTTATGTACTGATCAGAGTTCTTAAGTTTTTCAAAGTTTTTTTTTTCTTTATGATGTTGCACTTGACTAACTTTTTTCCAGGTCTACTCATTTTATTCTTCATCAAATTCATATTATCTGGGATTCTTTTAAATTGTCTGTTTTCTATTTCTTAAACAACAATAATCTTCCATTATCTACACATTCACAATTTGTTGAAGCATTTTCTGCTTCTTCAAAAGGCAATCTAAGTCATTCCCTTAAATTTAGAATCATTTTTTCTCTTCTCTTTCCTTTTCTTTTCTCCTTTTTTTTTTTTCTTTTCATTCTTTCCCCATCAGTTTTAGAAAGTCTATATGGCTTACAACTCTTCCCTCCCAACCACTATTCTCCTTTCTCTTAACTCCTTCCTCTTCCCTATTGCTGTTTGAGCTTTGATTAATTTTTCTCTCTCAGCTCTCTTTCTGAGTTGGCTCTCTCATTAAATCTGTTTTCACACTGGTGGATGAGGCTGGGATGAAAGTGAGGTGAGGGGAAAGTTCTTAGGAGAAGGACATGGGCACAACCAACTCAGAATTCTGGAAGTATTTCTGTGCTAAACTCTTTAATTATGTGTATATTCAACCCTCTTTTGTCTGTCTCAGATAACACTTGAATTCATCTCATGACTTCTTTTCCTCTGCTCTTCCTTCCATGTTTTTATGGTCTTCTCAAGTACTTTATCTATGAGCAACAGTTTGTTCCTACCTTTTTTCTACTTTCCTTTCTCTTCCAACACTTAAAAAAATATATATATAACTCAGTACCCTATGAAGACATTAGGGCTCTGATATTTTACTTGTTTCTCCTTGTAATGGAATATTAGCTCTATATTATCATACTTTCCCTTCCAATTGGTAAAATAAATTTGCCCTTCTAGATTTCTCTTGACAACTATGTTCATATTTCAAAATTCCTACTCAGCTCTAGCTTTTTCATCAGAAATTCTTTACATTTCTGTCCTCCTCGGATGTATTCTGATGGAGGTGGAAATCTTCAACATAAAGAAGATCCAACTCACTTCCAGTTGATCAATGATGGACAGAAATAACTATACCCAGAGAAGGAACACTGGGAAGCGAATGTAAATTGTTAGCACTACTGTCTATCTACCCAGGTTACTTATACCTTCGGAAGCTAATAATTAATGTGCAACAAGAAAATGGTATTTATACACATATATTGTATCTAGGTTATATTGTAACACATGTAAAATGTATGGGATTACCTGCCATAGGGGGGGGGGAGGGAGTGGAGGGAGGGAGGGAATGATTTGGAAAAATGAATAAAAAAATAAATAAATAAAAAAACATTTCTGTCCTCCTCTTCTCCATTAAAGATCAAATTTTCTTCTGAAGGATTATACTCAGCTTTCCTTGAAAAATTAATCTTGGCAGCAAATCTATATTTTTGTCTGTTAGATTATTGTATTCCAAAATAATCCTCTTCTCTGTAATGGAAGCCACCAGGTTTTGTGTGATCCTGACTTGTTTCCTTGGTTATTTTTGGATATTTGCAGTATTTTATTTTTCTTTGATGTAGGACTTATGTATGATATGTATATGTAGATTATGGATTGTGATTTTGGGCACATGATTTTCCTAGACATATTTCTCACTGCAGTGACAATTTAAGTTGGTGTTCATTCTGTTTCATGGACATTGTATATAATGATGGCAGAACACATCTCAGGTTTATGGGTAGAGCATTATGTTATAATTATTATTGCTTTGCCTTTTTTTTTTTTAAAGTAAATATTTTGATTGAGTTAATGGAGTTAAATGGTTGATTTGATAAATGGGAAATACACTGGTAGGGACTCGGGAGCTAAAGTTTAGGAGAATAGCTACCCTCCAGAGTTTTCCCTAGAATCATGAGTTGGTGGTGGCCAAACCCTTCTCCTAAGAACTCTTCCCCCCACCTCACCTCCACCCCAACCTCATCCACCAGTGTGAAAACAGATTTAGTGAATAAGCCAACTCAGAAAGAAAGCTTAGGAAGAGAAATCAACTTTACTAAAACTGGCTTTACATAGCTGTCTCTTTTTTGTCTTGTAGTTTTCAGAAACGAATTGCAGATTGCCGTTTCTGGCCCGTGGAAATGACAAGAGTTCCCATAATTCCTGTGATCAAAGGGAAATCTGCAAAAGTTGATAAGGTATGTTTTCAAGTCAATTTGCTTACAATGGGAAATGCTGTTATATAACATAAGACCTGTCATATTGAGTTCATTATTTATTTAGTTCATTATTCTATCTCTAATTCTGATATCAAAGGACTTTTTTTTTTTTTTTAATTTTTGAGTTCTAGGTTTTCTCCCTTATCCCCAGCCATAATTAAGAAACCACTTGTGGGTATACAAAACATTTCCATAAAAGTCCAATTTTTACATTTATTTTTAAATTTTTTGCAAAGGACATTTTGAGAGGGACATAGTTATCCTTTTTGATGTCAGCTTTAAAAGAATAGAAATTTACTATTCTACCCTTAATAACTTAAATATATTTATTATCCATATATTTGTCTTTCTTCCTTTTGAGCCTAATTTTTTTTGTCTACATTTTTATCAGAGTAACATACTTCATAAGTTTGCTATTATTAAATAAATTTTCACTTCCTTTTATTTTCTTAAATTTACTTCCTTCAAATGCCAATGTGTTTATTTTTCTCCTAGTTCTGGTATTCTAGGTTGGATTTGATAACTAAGTCTTTCTTCATCTAATCATAATGTTTATTGATGAGATTGAGATAGCAATACCTAGTTCAAAATAAACATGTGACAAATTCACAATGGCCATTCTTTCTGGCAAAAGGCGGATTTATTTAGGAGAATAGATTACAGACAAAATAGGCACTAGTTGCTGCAAATAAGTTGAGAAAACTTATAGTTAGCAAGGAGAAAGACAAGTTCCCTTGGGGAATTAACTAGGAGAAAGGAAATACTCCATGAGTTGAGAGTAAGCCATTGATTGACTGGCAGGTTAGACTGACCAGATTTAGCTAGAATAAGGAGAAAGACGCCATTAAAGGGAAGGCCCTATGAGGGAGAGAAAGAGAGAGAATAACTTCATAGTGGGCTAAGCCCTGAAAAGAACTTAGCAAAGATCTTCATCATAAGCTGACCTTTTATAGAGGAAATAGAGCTTTGAGGGTTTAACTTTAGGTACAAAGGCATGAACTGAAGAGGACAGGGTCAAGGAACCAGACAGAAAGCACCTGGCAGACCAGGTCTTAGACCTTTCTAAAGATGTGCTAATTATTATCTCAAAGGTTGTTTAAAGATACCCACAGGTTGAGAGATGGACCATAAGGGTTGATAAAGAGTTCCTTCCTAGAAAGTCTGGGAATTACCTGATAATAGCTTCTTCCTGACAAGGGAAGAGAATAAATCACATCAATAAAACCTCCAAGATTTCACTAGAACTTCAAGAAAAACTGAGAAATCTCACCTGGATGTTCTTCCCATTTCATCTTAGGTACCTTAAGCACATTGGATTTTACTATCCTGAATGCTGTGCTGAAATTTGGAAGAGAAATCTATGAAGGAATAAGTGTTACATTAGGAAAACTCCCGCTTCTTTCCTAATCTGTCTTTGTTTTCAAAGTTTAAAATGCCTTGATAAATGGAAAATTAATTTCTAATTCTCACATGATTTAGGATGATCAAAGAAATGGATGGGCACATGTCATCTGAAAAACAGATTTTTAAAATTAGGATTTCTGCTTTTGAAAGATAAATTGTTGAGAGGGGATATAATTGAAGTCTGCAGTTAGGTAGTACAGTGAATAAAGTGCTGAGCCCAGAATCAGGACAATCTGAATTCAAAACTAGCCTTAAACACTTACTAGCTGTGTGATGCAGGACAAGTCAGTTAACCCTGTTTGCCTCAGTTTCCTCATCTATAAAGTGAACTGGAGAAGGAACGACAAACCCCTCCAGAATCTTTGCCAAGAGAACCCCAAGTGAGGAGTGGACATGACTGAAATGACTGAATAACAAGAAGAAACTGATATGTATTGATATACTTTCATCTAGTTATGTGTTGTATTCTATACAATAGGCCCTCTTCTTTCCACGTGATTTTTCCAGACTAAATAATTTGCCTTATCTCTTTTGAGAAGTTACAGAGTATATTGAGGAGAACATTTAGTATTTGATACTTTGATTCCATCAGTAAGGTCAGCCACACACAGGAGCTTTTCTAGAAGACTTCACCATCCATAGGAAAACCCTCTTTCTATTTGGATATTGTCATGACCGTGGGAAACACCTTACACATTAGTAAAATAATGAGAACATTCAGAAACTTGTAATAAGAACACTGAAGGGCTGATGTTATATAATATAAAGATTGGTTGAAAGAGCTGAGATGTTTTATTTGGAGAAAATATATAAAGGGGACATTTCAAGTATTTGAATGGTTGTCATGTGGAAGAGGGAATAATAGATTTGTTCTGTTTAGCTCCAGAAGGTAGAACCAAGCATAATGGGCCAGAGCTGCAAATAATTGAGTTCTGTTTAAAGTCATAGAGAACTTGTTTTAAAATTAGAACTGCCCACAAATGTCCCTAAGTGAACTAGATGCCTTAGGAGGGAGCGAAGCCCCTTTACTGGAGACCTTTGAACAGAGGATCATTGACCACTTCTCAGGCATGGGGTGAACAATTGGGATTTTTTTTCCTAACTCTAAAATTCTATGATTATTTATGCCTTGGCTGATAATGACCATTAAAGGTTGGTTGGAAGATGCATTTTTCTAATACTCTCAGCTCCATCCCTGGGGTTTTTTTTTATTAGAGCATTTTCCCTTTGGTAATCATCACAGATTGGAGTACCAGATCCATTTAAGCAATTAACATTAATTAGCTTTTGCAAAAAGATCTTTACTATAAAGACATAGCAAGAATTAAAGTTAGGAGGCGTTTTCCTCTGAGCACCCAGGGACACATTATCCCTAAACCACCTTAGTTCTTAGGGAGTGTAGGCTTAATTTAAAGCAGTTTACACATAGCACTGCCCCCAACAAATTCACTTCTGAATAGGACTGGCCAATAAATGGATAAGTCTACATCTCTGCTACTGCTGAGATAGATCAAGCAGGGTACTTCAAGGTCTTGGCTGCTACCTTACTGTGTTTGACCTCCTGCAAATCCCAGGATGCATTCCAGCTCCCAGATAGAGGGAAGAGTTAAAATCTTACTTCCCCTTTTCCCACTGAGAGTTTACAATAGTCTTTGCTGTCTCTTCTGGACACAGCCAAAGTTCAAAGAAGTAAGAAACTTATTTTGTGTGATTGCATGGTTAATGTCTTTTGAATGTGCCCCAATTCCCATTCAACAGCCAACCCATAATATCCTCACTTTGTGGGTTAGCAGATGGCAATCAGTTACAGAGTGGGTACATATGCTCTGAATCTGGGGACAGAGCCCTGCCATTAGATAACATTACACTGTTCCCAAAGCAAGTTCCCAAGACCTTCCATGTGGATAAACTGGTGCCAGGGAGAGCACACCACATGTGCCCTGCCCATGACACTCTACTCTCTGAACTCCCTTTACATCTTCAAGGGGGTAATCTGCCAGCTGCTAGGCAGCATATTCCACTTTTGGATAATTCTAAGTGATGTAGATTTTTGCAACATTTAGACTAAATTTATCCCTCTGTAGCTTCCTCTTGTAACAATTGACTCTGCCCTCTGGAGCTGAACAGAAAAAGTCTGATCCTCCTTCATATAATATCTCCTCAAATAATTGAAAATGGCTGTCAAGTATTGGAAGATTTATCTTTACAACATATGGAAGAACTATGAGCAATCAATGGGTAGATGTTACAGAAAAGCAAATTCCTTCAGGGCCTTGGCTTTTGAAACAAAAGATAATCAACTACATTGATTCATATGACTAATAGTTTCTCTGGATTTTTTTCTCCAGACTGAGGATGAAGGACAAGTTTTCTTTCATGGTGTGGCCTATGTTAATATGGTCCCTTTGTTGTATCCGGGTGTGAAGAGAATCCGAGGAGCTTTCCGTGTTTATCCTTACGCAGATGGTACAGTATATGAGAAGGTAAGAAATAACTTCATGATATTTATCTTTTATATTATCATCAATGAGGAAAACATCTTGTAAAACTTAAAATGCTAAAGAAATATGAATTATCATTATATCAAAATTTTCACATCTGCAAGAATGCACATTTTTTAAGCTAAGGATTTTGGAAGTATTTTTTACTTGGGATATTGTTATATAGTGATATCATCATTAAAAAATAAGAGGAAGATCTTAAGTATACTGGATAAGATTCTCTGTTAAGAATCTGCAGAAAGATATAAATGAAAATTGTATAAGATGAAGGTATGGATCATTTGTGGTCTGCAAGGAAGGACAAACACAGACTAATTTTTGAAGTTGAGGTTATGAGACATTTTAAAATTCAGGAATAAATAAATATCATGGAAAAATTATTTGCCACAGTGCAATTCAATGAGCATTTATATTTATATGTCCTGAAATTCGGTTCTGATCTACTTCTTGCAGAACATCTTCCCCTTCATGGCCCTCTGGTGTTTTGGCTTCTCCATTCACCCACTCATACTGTCCTGTTCATCCTTCCAGTGATCCAGATTCATGGTCCCAGTCATCCTAGACTTTTCTCTTTCACATATCTATTGCCTTCTAGTCAGCTACCAACACACTCCCCTTCCTTCTACTTCCTTCAACACTTAATTCAAGCCCATCACCTCTATTGTACATTATTATAATCACTGGTTTCATTGGGAGGTAACTAGGTGGCATGATGAATGGAGCGCTAGGTCTGGGGTCAGGAAGGCCTGAGTTCAAATCCAGCCTCAGATACTTAGTTGCTTTGTGACCATAGGTAAAACACTTTCCACCCCAGGCTCATTCCAGGAATATCCTTATCTCAGAATCTCCTCCTCCATTCTGCTCCTTCTCCTCTTCCATTCTGCTCTTCCTTCTCCTCCATTCTGCTCCTCCTCCTCCTCCTCCTCCTCCTCCATCCTCCTCTGCCATCCTTATCCTTCTCCTCCATTCTCTTTCTCCTCCTCCTCCTTTTCCTCCACTCAGGCTGGTGTTGCTTTCTCTGGGAAGCCTCCCTCCCACTCATTAGTGTTCTTTTCCTCAAATTAGATTGTATTTATTTATCTGTCCCCCGACCTGTAGTGCCACTCTAAACATAAGGAAGCTTCCTGAAGGCAGGGCCAAGACTGTGGCCTTTTGGTACTTTGTGCCCTCAGTACCTGGCGTGGTGCTTGCATATAGAAGACGTTTAATAAATGTACAGAGAGCAAGCTGGGAGGGAGAAACAAAAAAGGAGCAGCTGTTAGTGATAGCAGGTGTTTACAGTAAAGGCAAGACTGTACCTCAATTTCTTTTTGGACTTTTGCTGCTGTTGTTGAACCCAATTTCCTTTGCATGTGACCTGGGACAGAGAGTACACTCTCCATGTTTGATTACTGCCTTTTATTTTTTGACTCAAGTTACTTTGGAGTGGCTGGTAAAAGTAAATGCAACCCAAGCCCTGGTTTTGAGTAGGTCCTGATTCACGGAGTACCTTGGACCTGCAGTACTCTTTCTGGAGACCCAAAGCTGGCTGCATAATTCTAATAATATAAAAAAACACAACACACAAAGGCAACCCAGCTTGGAATAAATGTAAAGATTAGTATTGATTCTCAGGGTCAGAGGCTGGTAGATGCTGAAATGTGGCAAATGAGGCCAGTTACAATTCGATACTGGTTTTGCTTATCACAAAGAAGGGTTATAGGAGAAGAAAATAAAAAGGATATGATTACTTTATAAAAAACCCAAAAACACTTTTAAAAGAGTAAGGTAGCTTCACTTCAAAACTCACTGATATCCTTATAGAAATAGGGGAACTGTTTAGTAGTCAAGGTCATATTAGCTTTTTGATTCCCTAATATTGTAATTAAAGCACTGAACTGTGTCAAAAAAAATGACTTATGAGTTTGTCTTTACTTTGTTTTATTTTCCCTTTGAAAAACACTTCAGACAAAGTGTCTGTTCAGCCTTTTCCGGGATCTTGGACATCAGAACAAACTGGGAAACGTTCCAGGGGTCAATTCCCCACTGGCTAAACCAATTCTCAGCAAGAACCTGAAGGAGGAAAAACCGCCCAAAGAGAAAGACACTGTAAGGAAGGTGTGGAGCTTAGAATGTATGCGGCATGGCAGGCCAAGTGTCTGAAGGTGGTACTTGAGACTAAGGTGTCTCCTAAACTTATTCCTCATGTGCAGTCGCAGGAATTCAAAATGCATTCTTGACCTCCTAGTGCTGCAGGAGATCAGTGGGTTCAGAGGTGCAGGGAGAACACAGGATTCTCTTTCAGTCAAAGCTTTATTTTGAAAAAGCAGGTGGGCCAAGGAGCATGGGTAATTAATTGGCAACGAGGGTCAGGGTGAAGAATGCATATGGACCATAAATCTGGCTATAAGCCATAGTTAGGAATACTAAAATTGCTAGAAATGCAGAGATTGTTAGAAACAGTGCCGTTTAGACAGTAGCTTGGCCATGGGACTTACTGGACATAGAAATAGTCAAAGCAGCAAGGTGGTTGCCTGGGTTCAAGGAACAGTTACTCGGGGAGTGTTTCTTCTGTGGCCTTAGCCAGTCTAAGTATGCTGATATCAGTGACTAGAAAATGCTTATATTAGTCATGTTTATAGGCTAGGCTAGGGCCCAAAGTCAGGGTCCAACATGTCCCCTACAGTAGGATCTCCTGAAAGGTTGAGGACATGAGGCTGGCTTTGGTGTCAGGAGAGCCCGGTTTCAGGGGTGGCCTTGATGCAAACTTAAGTGTGCAGACAAAAGGGGGCTTTCAGGTCTTGAAAGCTCTAGTGACTCTAACTGTATATTACAGACAAGTCATAGCTGATCCAGAGAGATCTGATCAGATCATCTGATCTCTGCATTCTGTGGAGAGAGTTTCTTCCCTTGGAATTCCCCCATATCTATGAAATCACAGTTCTAGATCCTAAAGAAAATCACCACCACAGTAGCAACAAGAGTAATGAGAAAGTTATAGTTTGTAGCATTGTCTATATTGCTTTCCTTGCTAATCCAGAGACATGTGATATTTTGTCTGTTGAGTTTTGTGCACTTCCTTTCTCTCCCCCCCCCCCTTTTTTTTTTAACAGACATCTAGTATAAAATCACAGAGCTCAGACAACCCTCTGGAAGGTGATACTTCTCTGAACCAGAATTCAGAAGGACAGGTAATAATGATTCAAAGGCAAAGCTAGATTTGTGCAGAAGTCCCATCTTCTGTGGTAGCTATATCAGACAAGTTTCATAAATTTTCTGAGTTTTTCAAGATTTATTAGCTTATGTTATTAAAAAAAATCTATAAAGAAAGGGCTATCCAAACAGCTCCAAGACACCATCTGGACTCATTGAAAAGAAAGTGCATTTTGAGGGCACATGCTAACTGTAAAATTTTTTCAAAGCCAAGCTTCAAGCCACAGCCTTTAAATCTAAACCACTATTTTATAGGAATCATTTTTTAAAAATACTGTTTTATTTTTTCTGGTTATATATGTATATTAATTTTAATATGAATTTATTTGTGAATCATGTTGGGGGAGAAAAATCAGAACAAAAAGGAAAAACCACGAGAGAGAAAAAATAGAAGAAAACAAAAAAAAAGTGCACATAACATGTGTTGATTTATATTCATTCTCCATAGTTCTCTCTCTGGATGTAGATGGACTTTTCTGTCCAAAGTCTATTGGGATTGTTTCAGATCACTGAACTGCTGAGAAAACCAAGCCTTTCATAGTTGATCATCGCACAATCTTGCTGTTACTACATACAATATATTCCTGGTTGTGCTTGTTTTACTCAACATCAGTTTGTGTAAATCTTTCGAGGTCTTTCTAAAATCAGCTGGTTATCAATTTTTAAACAGTAATATTCTATTACTTTCATATACCATAACTTATTCAGACATTCCCCAGTAATTGAGCATCTACTCATTTTCCAATTCTCTGCAAACACAAAAAGGGCTGCTATAAACATTTTTTGTACAGATGCATCCTTTTCCCCTTTTTTATGATCTCTTTGGGATGCAGGCCCAGTAGAGACACTACTGGTTGAAAGGGTATGCACAATTTTATAGCCCTTTGAGCATAGTTCCAAATTGTTCTCCATAATGGTTAAAGCAGTTCATAACTCCACCAACAATGCAATGTATACCAGTTTTTCCACATCCCTTCCAACATTTACCATTATTTTTTCCTGTCATCTTAGCCAATCTGAGAGGTATGAGGTGGTACTCCAGAGTTGTTTTAATCTGCATTTCTCTAATCACTAGTGATTTAGAGCATTTTTTCATAGAACTATAGATGGCTTTAATTTCATCATCTGAAAATTGTCTTCATATCCTTTGATAGGAATCAATTTTTGATAGGAAGAATCATTAAGCCTAAACAGAATTTTCTTTAGAAATGTCTTTTCCATTAATTTCTTACATTTTAGTTTAAATTTCAACTGATATTTTATATATTTCATAATGAAATCCCATCTTTTTTTAAAATGTAATAAATGTGGAAGAAATGATTTTTCTTAAATCAGAAAATTTTTTCACATAACTTTCATGTCTTCCCAACAAAACAAAAAATTTAGAAATCAAATCAAATGAGAAATACAGACATCTTTCGTATTCAGAGTTCTTTCAGAGGTACAAAGAAATGCATAACATGGTTCTTGCCCTCAGCAACTAAAGTCCAATAAGGGAGAGGTAATATGTATTATTCCAGCACAGATGATATTGATTGCTAAATGAATAATAATGATAATAAGTGTTGTGATTTTAGAGAAATAAAGTAGCTTCCTGTGGGCTATAATGTTTGGGAAGTCTTGTGAAAATGGAAGCAGTTAATTTGGAACTTGTGATTTGGGCAGGATTCAGACAGGAACAAAAGAGGAAAAGCAGTGTGGTCAGTGGATGGAGCCATGGGGTCATAGGGTCATGGTCCTTGGGTAGGGGACAGAGCCTGGAGTTCTGTCACTGACTTCTCTGTGTAACATTAGGCAAATGGTCATCTCTCTAGGCTTCAGTTTCCTTTGAGTGAGTAAAAGGAATTGAACTAGATGACCTTGGAGGTCCCTTTCAGCTCCATAGCTATTATCTTATGATAGGGAAACTAAGGACCATTTATCTACTTACCTCTTTTGTTTCTCTTCAGCTTGATCTGTTGCTGGACACACAGTAGCTGCATAATATATTTGTTAACTTAGAAATAGTGACACTTGTACTCCTCCACTACTGCCAAAAGTTTTTTTTTAATAGAATGATTCAGAGAAAAGAAAAATTGTCTTCACAGCAATACGTGGAAGCCGGAACATATCTCGTTTTGGAGTTCGAACTGGAGAAAGCCTTAGTACCAAAGCGATTGTCAGAAGAACTTGCATCTCGGTATGTAAAAAGATTGACCAAATCTATGTTGTGAAAATAGTATAATGTTATTTAAAAGGAAACAGCTTTGACCAGTCTCTGAATCCTATATGCTGAACAGTCAAATGGGAGATGGAATATTGAATTCTCCTCTTTTCTCTATGCTTCTGTCTCTTTGTAATATAATGACAAATGCTTAATCTACCAGATAATATCTATGTGGGTATCAGTCAGCAGATATTTGGTGAGTGACTACTATGTGTGGTAGTACTGTGCTTAACAGTGGGGTGCAAACAAAGACAAAGATCAATCCCTACCCTCAGGGAACTTGCTTTCTAATGGAGGAGACAGCATGCAAACTACATATACAGACTGATTACATACAGGATAAATTGGAGATGAACATCACTAGAATTCAGGGAGATTGGCTAAGACTTCATGTAGAAGAGGGTATGTTCATGGGGACTTGAAGGAAGCCAGGAAAACCAGGGAAGCCAGGGGTAGAGATGAGAGAAGAATCCAAGGATGGTGCATGTCCAGTGAATAGTGCCCCATTGGGAAATGGAATGTCTTGTGTGAGGAGCCCCAAAAAGGCCAGTGTTGTTGGATCTCAGAGTTCAGTGGGAAGGTGTTGAGGGGAAGAGGGATAGTGTAAGGGTAAGAAAACTGGAAAAATGGGGAAGTGGGGAGCACCAGGTTATAAAGAGCTTTGAATGCCAAACAAAGTTTTTTATTTGATCCTGGAGGTGATATAGACTTGCTGGAGTTCACTGAGATGGGGAAGGGTTGATCAGACCTGAGTTTTAGGAAGATCCATTGAATAGCTAGCGCTGTGGAGACTGAACTGGAGTGGGAGGAGACTTGTGAAAGGCAGATGTGATGAGATAGTTAAATGGAAAATCCTAATTCAAATCTTAATCTTATCTGTCCATCTATCTATCTACACAGACATACATACACACAAATATGTATATATATGGCCAAAGATAATAATATATGTAGATAATCAAATTTTTTTTATTATCTAGAAATAGCTGAGTTGACAGCACAGTAAGCAACAGTATTCATAGTGTGAGTGTCATTGATTACATTAAGATGAATTAGGATTTTCCATTTAAGGATCAATCACTAACTTTTCTTAAACTATTTGGCTTAGACATTATTTTCAAATTAATTTATCTGGCGTTGATGGATATCCTTTGTCTTAACTATTTGATATATATTTCAACATTTCACTGATGTTTAGGGTTTAGATATTTGAACAGACATGGTAGAGTCAAATTTGCCCCTCACTGGGGCAGGGTGGTACTGTGCACAGAACCCTGCATTTCCAGTGAGAAACATTGAATTCTCGCCTTCGTTCCACTATTTATTTTCTCATTTTTAAAACTAGGAAGATGGCACTTTCATTGCTGTCTCACAACAATATTAACACAAGGATCAAATGAGGTTTTCTTCGGAAAGTTCTTGGATAGCTTAAATGTAAAATAGCTTAAATAAATAAATGTAAGCTCTCAGTGCTGTGAGCCGGAGCTCTGCTCTGATGTCTGGTCCCTGCAGCCCATGGGGGTGGGCCTGAGGAGTAAGCCAGCAAGTCCTGTTTGGTCATGGAGGCTTCTAGGATGGACCTCAGAGATAGAAGGAGTCTCTGGACTTTGATGATGTTTGGAGACTTACCACCAGAACAGCACCTGCACATTGATTAATTTTCTAAGTTCACAAAGCCATCTATTATGTGGTGACTGCATCTGCAGAGGGCATATAGATCAGGTAAAGGTCACAAATTCTTAGTGGAGAGAGAGCTGGACTGGACTCAAGCCTGCCAAGATCTTCACATGGACATGTAATTTCATTGCTTGGAACCACAGACCCCTCATCTGCAAGATGGGAATATTCATGCCTTGTCATACCTACAGCTAAGCTAGGGTAAAGTGTAAACTCGCTGTCCAAAGTGCGCCTACAAGATGATTGTCATCAGATCCCTTCCTGCTCTAGAGGACAGCCCTGGGAGCTTATTATAGAGCAGAATGAGCAGAGATCGTCCCTCCAGAAGAGGAAAGATTGTATCTCCCCTTGGGCATCCCTGCTTTTGTGCCCCCTGCCAGCCATCTAGAAATGGAGCATCTATAGAGTAGGAACAGTAATGTGGATGTGGCTCTTCAGAGCAGACTGACACATTTGAAGTGGAGGAGGCCCAGAGTTCTTCCTGGGGAGGAGGCCATGGAGCTGGCTCCCTCCCATGTGTCAGAGTCCCTCCTCCTCCAACAAGCAGCCTTCTCAGCTTCTCTCTTCCCTCCTCTCTATCTTCATCTCCATTAATTTCATCCTCATTTCCTATGAATCTGTTCTTGCTATCCTTAAAAAACCTTCCTTTAACCTAATGGGTGTGCAGCAGCTTTGGAGTCAGGGGACCTTGGGCAAGCCTCTGTGTGTTCATCCATCAAACAGGGACAATAACAGAACCGACCTCACACACTATGAAAGCTCCAATGAGAAAAAAGATGTGAAGCGTTTTGTAAACCTTAGAGCTTTATCTATTTGTTTGCTAATGTCTTCTCAGACTGTCCTCTTCTTTTCCACCATTCACCGATGATTTCTTGGTCAGTCATTTTTCAGTTGTGTCTGACTCTTCCTGATCCCATTTGGGTTTTGTTGACAAAGACACTGGAGTCGTTTTGCCATTTTCCATTCTGTTCAGATGAAAAAACTGAGGCAGACAGGCTGAAGTGACTGACCCAGTGTCATCCAGCCAGTAAGTGTCTAAAGCTGGATTTGGACTCAAACTAGCCATCCCTTCACTGACAAACAACTATTAAAAATGGCCCCTGTTCCCTGCCGCCATGCCAAGTCCTTCCCTTTCCTTTCCTTCCTGTTACCTATTCATTCTTCAGCCCCTCTAAATCTGGTTTCTGTGGATGCTGATTTCTCTGAGGTTCACAATAACCTCTCAGCTGGACAGATGGCCTTTTTTCTTCCCCCACTTCCCTAGACCTTTCTGTGGAGGTCAGCATCCCCTCACCTCTCTGCTGCTTCTTCCCTGAAACGACATGGCTGCTTTCTCCTGATTCTCCACCTGCCAACCTGACTGGATTAAGGCTTCTTAACCTGGGGTCTGTCACTCGTGTTTCATTGGGGTTTGATAACTTTATTTTAATACATTCGGTTTCCTTTGTATCATGTGTGGTTAATTAAATGCATCTGAAGCTTTGTTCTGAGTGAAGGTTCATAAACTTTATCATATTGCCAGAGAGGTCCCTGACCAAAGTTTTTCAGAATGCTTTCTGTCTTTCCTTCCTTGATGATCACATGCATTCTCACATATTTACTTTTGTGCTCTGCATGGATGAGTCCAAATATAGGTGTCCAGCCCAGGTATCTCCCTTGAGTTTGAGCCCCTCACCTCCCGCTGCCTGCTGGACAGTTCTATTTCTAGATCTCTCTGCCACCTCCTACTCATCATGTTTATAGTCTCCCTCCCACTAGCCCAGCTCCCAATCTCTTAGCTGCTTTCCATACTATATTTCCATTCTCTTATTATATTTATTTGCACACATCTATATCCCAGGACCAGGGTTGTCATCTTAGTTTGCATCCGTTTATCCTACACCAGGTACTGAGAGTGACCTTGGCCATAGTAGAGGGTCAGTCCATATAGTTGGTCTGAAATGATTTAAGAGCGGAGATGAACACTAACAGAGAATCTGCTGACTCATGACTAGGTGCTCTTAAGGCCTTTAAGATTTGAGTGGGTTTGGCTTTCTCCTCAAAATTTGATACTATTGTGATAAAGAGAGCGTGTGGTACCTAGGATGGAGAAAAGATTCTCCTGCTCTGTTAGCCTCCTGAATGTTCAAGGTGGCTTATTAGCCCAGATAGCAACTTAAAAGTAACTAGATGGCACAGTGCATAATCCAGAGTCAGAAAGACCTGAATTCAACTTTTTCCTCAAATACTTCCTAGAGGTATGACTTTGGGCAGGACATTAAATCTCTCAGCCTCAGTTTCCACATCTGTAAAATTAGGATTGTATTAGCACCTATCTCTTGGGATTGTTATAAGAATGAAGATGAGATAATATTTGTAAAGTGCTTTGCAAATCTTAAAGTACTATGTAAATGCTAGCTATCGTTATTGTTATTATTCTTCCAGAGAACCATTTTGCTTTCATTTGAAACTATGAGTTCCCTGACCCTAATTTATAAGAAGCCAAACCATTCTCCAGTTGATAAATGGTCAAAGGATATGAACAGACAATTCTCAGATGATGAAATTGAAACTATATCCACTCATATGAAAGAGTGTTCCAAATCACTACTGATCAGAGAAATGCAAATTAAGACAACTCTGAGATATCACTATACACCTGTCAGATTGGCTAAGATGACAGGAACAAATAATGATGAATGTTGGAGGGGATGTGAGAAAACTGGGACACTAATACATTGCTGGTGGAGTTGTGAAAGAATCCAACCATTCTGGAGAGCAATTTGGAACTATGCCCAAAAAGTTATCAAACTGTGCATACCCTTTGACCCAGCCGTACTACTACTGGGCTTATATCCCAAAGAATTACTAAAGAGGGGAAAGGGACCTGTATGTACTAAAATGTTTGTGGCAACTCTTTTTGTTGTAGCTAGAAACTGGAAGTTGAATGGATGCCCATCAATTGGAGAATGGTTGGGTAAATTATGGTATATGAAGGTTATGGAATATTATTGTTCTGTAAGAAATGACCAGCAGGAGGAATACAGAGAGGCTTGGAGAGACTTACATCAACTGATGCTGAGTGAAATGAATAGAACCAGAAGATCACTGTACACTTCAATGTTATATGAAGAGGTATTCTGATGGAAGTGGATATCTTCAACATAAAGAAGATCCAACCCACTTCCAGTTGATCAATGATGGACAGAAATAACTACAGCCAGAGATGGAACACTGGGAAGTGAATGTAAATTGTTAGCACTACTGTCTATCTACCCAGGTTACTTATACCTTCGGAATCTAATACTTAATGTGCAACAAGAAAAGGGTATTTACACACATATATTGTATCTAGGTTTTATTGTAACACATGTAAAATGTATGGGATTGCCTGTCATCGGGGGGAGGGAATGGAGGGAAGGGGGGGATAATTTGGAAAAATGAATATAAGGGATAATATTATAAAAAAAATTACTCATGCATATATACTATGAAAAAAAAAATTCTAAATAAATAAATAAATAAAAAAGAAACTATGAGTTCCCTAGCACAACCAAAAAAAAAAAAATGTAAAAGAAAAAGCCAGGTAACACATCTACAAAAATACCAGACAAGCCCATTATATTGCTTTCCTTGCTTGGCTTACATCAATGCCTTATTTAGGGATGTTTCATTTGGATTTATAGTAAGAATGGAAACTGCCTTTCCCTTTGAGACACAGAATAGACCATTCTAAGAATTCAATGTCACAAGCCTCCAGAATTTAATTATAGATAAAATATGACTCTTTTTTCCTCTCCTATCAGAGTCAAAGAAATCATTCCTCTACGACCTGCCCTTGTCCGTCGAACAGGAGGAGCTCAGAAGGTAAGTACCAGAATTGAAATGATTCCATTACAGTTATCTCTTTCACATCTCAGGGATTGGGGGCACCCTGTGGAATGGAAAATTTGCATAATTTTTTGACCCTCCCTTCATACCAGAGAAGAAGTCTGAATTTTTTCTTTTTCTTTTATGGGATGTTTATAGTACCTCATTATAAAATTTGAATTGATAGTAAATAATAATATACATAAATTTTATGCATTTCTGAGTTTCTAAACTTTTTTCTGTGTCATTTTCTGTGTCATATCATTGCATGATATCTGTGGCTTTCACAAAACTCCCCCCCAAATTCCCATTTAATTTCTTATGCCAGTGAGTCATATATCAAAACCATGATGGGGAAAGTCATATTGTGAAAGGGATAACACTAGTGTTAAGATTATTAAGCATATGTAAATGTAATGCTCCTGACTTACTTCTAAGAGAACAGCCACTTTTGAATTGTTTATCCAGAAGTAGGTATTTGTTATTGAGAGAAAATTGCCTTCTTATCTTTGGTTCCCTTTGAAAACAGTGGTTTCCAGTAGGAAGGTGTAATCTGTGTCTGTAAAGAGAATTTCCTTTCTGTGATTTCAAATGCAGGGCTTCATTAGCATTATTTGTGTAGCCAGGTACAATCAACAAAGCTGTCCACAAAATTATATTTATACAGTGACTTGGATCTTTTGTATCATAAAATCGTATCACTGTTTTTTGTGGGACTGATAGGAGAAACTTGGTGACTATTGAGTGTACTGGGCATTTTGTACCCAGGAATTCCAACTGGTACCACCTTGTCAAATGAAATTTCCCTAAGATATAAATATTTGTGATAGCAAGACTTTCCTAGGATCATTCAGGTAGCAAATAGCTTCAAGAAAGTGGATGGGGAGTTAATGTATGTATGTATGTTTTATCTTAGAAGAATTGAGATCTATCAAAAGCTGTGAATGCTCAAAATGGCACTAAGGCTTTTGGACTATTTTGTTTTGTGGGTCTTTTGGGATTGGGGAAAAGATAAGGACCACATAAACCTTTAGGTTAAACAAAATGCTTGGTTTACTTTGCATAGATAATACAAGTAGAGTAACACATTTGATTTTTGTTTTTTTCAATTCATCAGTAAACTGCCATGAAAAAATGGGTTGATAGTATGTTATAATGACACGTTATTACAAGGTATTATGAATCTTATACTACTTATATTGACCCTGTTGCTCAATTCTACAGTTGTCACCAATAGTAAAAATCCCAAATCTTATGGAATTATTTGAATGATTATGAATGGGATTACTTTGTAATGCAAACTTTATCATTCTCAAAGTTAACTGCTATAGCTGTCATCAGACTGGGAAGGAAATTAGTTTTCATTTAGAGTGTTATATGTTTCTTTGAATCCACCTTATTAATTCAGTCTAAATTTTGACTTCAGAACCAGGATTCTTGACCTCCAAAGTCTCCAGGCTAGATTCCCTAATGAGTATGTTATTAAGGGAAAAGTTAATTAGTATTTAGCAAGGGAAGTCATGATCACTAAAAGTCAGCATTATTTGATCAAAAATAGGTTATGTCAAGCTAATTTTATTTCCTTTTTTTTTTTTTTAAAGATTACTAGCTTGATAGATCAAGGAATGCCTTAGATTTCAGCAAGGCATTTGATAAAGAGTCTTAATCTCATCTTTGTGAACAAGTTGGAGAGAGATAAATTGGATGTTAGTAAGGTTTAGATAGATCTAGAAATGGTTGAATTTCTGTACCCAAAGACTAGTGATTATTGAAAGAATGTTTAATTAAATAGAATAAAGTCTTCACTGGCATGTCATGTTATTCTATTTTTTTTTTTTTTTTGGTACTTAATAGTAGTTTTTTTTTTTCCAATTACCTGTAAAGATAATTTTCAACATTCATTTTTGTAAGATTTTGAGTTTCAAATTTTTCTCTTCTTTCTCCTCCTTCCCCCTTTCTCAAGAGGGCAAACAATCTGATATAGGTTGTACATGTACAATAATGTTAAAATTTCCATATAACTCATGTTGGGAAAGAAGAATCAGAACAAAAGGGAAAAATCATGAGAAAGAAAGAAAACTGAAAATAGTCTGCTTCAATCTACATTTAGAGTCCATTTTTTCTCTGGGTGTGGTGGCATTTTCCATCACAAGTCTTTTGGAATTATCTTGGATCATTGTATTGCTGAAAAGAGCTAAAGCTATTATAGTTGATCATCATGTAATGTTGCTGTTATTATGTACAATGTTCTCTTGGTTCTGCTCACTTTACTTAGCATCAGTTCACATAAGTCTCTCCAGGTTTTTCTGAAATTCACCTGCTCATCATTTCTTATAGAGCAATAGTATTCCATTATATTCATATACCACAATTTGTTTGGATATTCCCCTCAATTTCCAATTTTTTGCTATCACAGAGAGCTTCTATAAACACTTTTGTACGAGTGGGTCCTTTCCCCTATTTTATGATCTCTTTGGAATATAGACCCAGGAGTAAATACTGCTGGATCAAAGGGTATGCACAGATTTATATCCCTTGCACATAGTTCCAAATTGCTCTTCAGAATGGTTGGATCATTTCACAACTCCACAACAGAACTCCTGTTAAGCAATTTTTGTCAGTGACTCTTTATACCAGTCTTCCCAAATTTCTCTGAAACCAGCCCCTTCATTATTTCTTACAGGACAATAGTATTTTATAACTTTCATATAATACGAATTGTTCACCTCTTCCTAATTAATTGCTACTCCTTTCTTTGCCATTTCATAAAGAGTTTCTGTAAACATTTTTACAGTTATTATTGTTATAGCTTTATAGTTATTATATAGTTATAGCTTTTTCTTCTTTCTTTGGCTTTGGGATATAGACTTCATAATGGTATTGTATTACAGTTTATTATTTTGTAGCTCCAAATTGTTTTCCAGAATGGCAGGGTCAGATCATAAATATAGTCATACAAAATGAATTCTTACATTAGCTATGTCAGGAAAAAAGGAAGGAAGGAAGAAAAGATAAGAAAGAAAAAATAGTCTTTAGTCTATATTCTGAGCCCATTAACTTTCTTATATGGAGGTGGTTAGTATGTTTTCATCATCAGTCCTTTGGAATTATGGTTAGTCATTATGTTGATCAATTATTAAGTCTTTAAAAGTAGATTCTTTTTTCAATATTGCTATTATTGTATAAACTGTTCTCCCATTTTTGTTCACCTTGCTTTGTACCAATTCATGCAGTTCTTTCCAATTTTTTCTAAATCCATCCCTAGCATCGTTTCTATAATTTCTTTGGGGTATAGACCTAGAAGCATTACTGGGTCGAAGGATATGCACATTTAAGGAGGTTAGTTTTTGGAGAAGTTACAAATTGCTTTACAGAATATTGGAATAGTTCAGAAAAAGCACTTGTTAATGTATCTGTTTTCTTACAGCCATTATTTGTCATTTTTTGTTCACTTTGTCAGTTTGATGAGCGTGATTCTGTAGAGTTGTTTTAACTTATATTTTGCTAACTACTTGTTATTTAGAGGATTTTTTAATATGGCTATCGATAGCTTGGATTTCTTCATCAGTAAATTTCTTATTCATATCCTTTGACTATTCCATATTTTGCTAACTACTTGTTATTTAGAGGATTTTTTAATATGGCTATCGATAGCTTGGATTTCTTCATCAGTAAATTTCTTATTCATATCCTTTGACTATTCCATCAACTGGAGAGTGGCTCTTATTCTTGTATATTTAACTCGTCCATATATATCTTAGAAAGTGAATCTTCACCAGGAAGATCTGCTGCCAAGGATTTTTCAAGATGGAATTTAATATGAATAAATGTAAAGCCCTAGTGGTGGGCTTAGGAACTCAATTTTCCTATATGCAGGAAAAAGGAGATATGTTTCTACTATAGTTTGTATAAAAATGACCTGAGGATTTTAGTTAGCTCTTGCTCGGTGCTTGACAAGGTGGAAGTCACTCAAATTGCTTAATATAAGTAAAACATTTCCTAAAAACTAAGCAGTCAAATTGGCTGACTGGAGCTATTTTCTATGTACTAGAGACTTTTTAAGTGGATGCTATTTAATTGCTTTGTTAAGATAGTTGAAAAGAGTATGTCTGATTTGGATTAGGAGATCTCTATAGTCCCTTCTGTCTCTGGGGTGTTATGATTCTATGATTCTGATTCCTCATTTTTACTAGGCAGTGGATGATTACCACACTCAGATCCAGAACATTGCCACAGCCGTCTTAGACGAATACCACAAAATGTTTGGCAAAGAGCTGACTACAGGAAAAGATCTGGATAACCAAACTCTGGAGGATCACAAGTGCCAACTCAATTATGAGCTCAATTGTTCTGGAAAATATTTTGCTTTTAAAGAACAGCTTAAGGTAAAACACTCATTCAAAAAAAGTGTTTTCCTTATTCTAATCAACATACAACACTCTTTACATTCTTTCTCCAAAGAGCTTTTTACTACCAGGAGAGGAGAGAAAATGACAGTTATTTAGTGTCAGGGCTGGGGCTAGAACACATATGCTCCTACCAGATCAGAACTTTTTCTACTGAACCAACTTGGTCCTATACAAATAGACAGATCACCATATTTCTATAAGTTTAAAATTGAAGATAAAGATCAATCAATAGTTAAGCCATTTGAACATAATCCCAATTTTTCATTCTGCCTACACCAAAACAATATTTTATATTGTACAATGTAGGCTTTCCCTGGGGCTTTCTGGGTTGACTCAGTTCAACTCATTAAAGATTTAATCAGGATGTTTTTTATTTGCTTTTATAACATTGTAATAAGTTTCTTGGGAATAGAGAAAGTAGAAGACATGATTCCTATCTTTAGGGAGTTTCTAATCTAATTTAGTAACAGAGGGAATACTGATTTTCCCCAGTCTTTAGTATAATTTAATATATAAACACTGGGGCCTTGGTTCCTCTTCATGCCTTGCCTGATGAAAAAAAAATATAGCATATTTGGCCTCAAGTAAGTTATTTGCTGACAAAGTATCATGGATACTGCTTTCTCTATTTATTCCTACAATGTAGCTTCATACAAGAAAAAATATCCTTCATTTCTCTCTAGTCTGTATTCATTTCTCCACAGAAATAAATGCTCTTTTGGGAATCTGGTTGCATTGAACAAAATCTTCAGTAGTCAATATTGAAAAGAGCAATTTTATTAAATTATAATTAAACTTTTAAGGGCAGATGCAGTTGACTTCCCAGCCTTAGCCTTTATTGTTGGCAAAGAGGAAAATGGTAATATCCCACAAGAAGAAGAGAATGGGAAAATATGGTGGAAAAATCACCTGGTAAAGCTGACTGGGTATAACAACAGGCATATTCAGCCAAAGAGAGACAAAGTTGAATTGGAAAAGGAACTGCTAAGGACAGTTTTACACAATTGTAGAAAATATGCTGAACTAATGCAGCAATTTTGTGGCTAGAAAGGCTTCAAATACACCAAAGGAGGATCTGAGGATCATCAAAGGTGGGAGCAAAGTTCAGAGGGTTTTGTCATTAGGTTGACTGTAAAATAATGATTTTTTTGACCATAGCAACTTCCAAAGGCCACCTATTAAGTAGATGGTAACAGAGACCAAGGGACAAATCATTTAGCCTCTGAAGAGTCAGCAAGAAGGGGTTTGGTGCAAGGTCTGGAGAGAAAATGGGGACCAGGCTTTTACTTGGTGTATAGGAAAGTGTTGTGAGATGGACATTTCTATATTCTTGCAGCATTCAGTGGTGAAGATTGTGAGAGAGAAATACCTGAAGACAACTGCATTTGAAAACCAGGAGGATCTGCAAGCATTTATCAGTGAGCTGTATATATTCTTAGTGGATCAAATGCATGTCATCTTGAATCAGGTACTTATAACTACGTTTTCCCTAACTTATATCCACCAAGAATAATGGCAACAACCTTACCTTCTTCTACAGCAATGGTGTCAAAGTCAAATGAAATGTGCAGGCTACATAATTGAATTTTAGCTCATTGTATTTTTATTTATTTTGTTAAATATTTCCCTATTACACTTAAATCTGGTTCTGACCATATTCAATACTATGCTCATTGTGTGCTGTTTCTCAACAAACTTGACAGTGGTAATGTTTCTGCCATATAGTAGTAATTTCTTTTTTCTACTAGCATTCATCTCTAAAGTCCTGAAAGAACCTTTTGTTAAGTTCATTGCCTCATCCTGGTACTCTCATAGACCCTCTTCAATTTTTCTTTCACTGCTCAAATTCATCAGAAAATTGACACGATCACTGGTGATCTTTTTTTATTGAGAAAACAACTTTCCCTTAATGTTGAGTTGATGGAATCTTTCACTAATGTGGACTTGGAAGCACTGACTTGGGAAAATGGTGGCAGTTCTGTCAGGATACTAGATTAGAAGGGACAAGGAGCAAAGACTTGAGGTAGAGACTTGGGATTCTTCTTTGTCAGGATGATGGTACCTAAGCCAAAAGACTAACTGGATAGAAGCAAATAGAGTTGACTTGCCACTGACAGTCAGACTGATGGGTATCTTCTGTGTAATTTTCTCTTGTTTTGTTTTTCCTGGGGTCTTGAGAGCAGCCTTCCTTTCAGTTCAGTAATCACCACAAGTGAAACCAGGTGTTAAAGTCCAAATCCTTTATTATCTCTTTCAAAGTCTTGTCTCCTTCACTTGGGGCTCGGCTAGTTTTCTTAGAGGCCTATATCTCTCCTTGGTTCCGAGAGCTAGAGCTCCCAACTGCCTTCTCTGGCTTCTGAATCTCCTCAAATATCAATCCTGGCCAAGGCTTCTAGCTTATTTGCTTCACACTGAGCCTGTGACTCCTAAGCCTGGTAGCCCCAAATTAGTTCATAGACATCCATGAGTTTAAGAGCACCCAGGATCCAGTTCAGCTACTCAACCTTTAATTAGCTTATAAGCCACTCCCACACAGAGCCCTAGAAGCATCTCCCATCTGGGATCCAAGGCTATGATTTCTTTTTCAGCTGCATTTCTTCACTTGCTACTTTGCCCTTGGCTATGATCTCTAATTCTGTTCATTGACAAGGCTGTACAGGGACTCCAATCAATCTTTGCGATGTGTTTATAATTGTGGAGAAAAAAATCACCCCAGACAACACAAATGCATTGTTTGTGTAGTTGTGAAATGATCCAACTATTCTGGAGAGCAGTTTGGAATTATGCCCAAAAGATTATCAAATTGTGCATACCCTTTGATATAGCAGTGTCTCTATCCCAAGCAGGGATCCTTGTTTCCTAAGGATATCATAAAAGAGGGAAAAAGACTTGTGCAAAAATGCTTGTAGTAGCTCTTTTTGTAGTGGCAAGGAATTGGAAACTGAGTAGGTGCCCATCAGTTGGAGAATGGCTGAATAAGTTATGGTATATGAATGTTATAGAATATTATTGTTCTATAAGGAATGATGAACAGACTGATTTCAGAAAAGCCTGGAAAGACTTACATGAACTGATGCTGAAGTAAATAGAACCAAAGAACATTTGTTGTACACAGTAACAAGTGATGATCAACTGTGATGAACATGATTCTTTTCAATAATGAAGAGAACTAAGACAATTCCAATAGACTTGGGATGAAAAGTGCCATTCACAATCCAAAGAAAGAATTATGGAGATTGAATATGGATCAAAGCATAATATTTTAACCTTTTTATTATTGTTGTTTTTTGCTTGTTTTTTCTTTCTTGTGGTTTTTTCCCTTTTAAATAATCTGATTTTTCTTGTGCAGCATGATGAATATGAAAATATGTTTGGAAGAATTGAACATGTTTAAGCTATATGAAATTGCTTGCTGACTTGGGGAGGGGAAGGGAGGAGGAAGAGATAAAAATTTGGTACACAAGGTTTTGCAAAAGTGAATGTTGAAAACTATCTTTGCCTGTATTTGAAAAAATAAAATACTATTTTAAAAAATCATCCCAGACAACCATAGGTCATCCCAGACAACCATAGAGAAACTGAGGCAGAGCTCTGAGCCAAAAACACTTCATTAGAGGAGTCTGACTTCCTTCCAATCAAGTGGACTCCAGACCTCCTCCTCAATCTGATGATTCAGGGCACTACTTTTATAGGGTTACAATTATGCTAAATAGAGAACAGCAATTTGTTTTGTTTTGTTTTGTTTTAACTTTAAAAAAATATATTTATTTTCCCCAGTTACATGTAAAACAGTTTTTTACATTTTTAAAAAAAACCTTTGAGTTCTAGATTCTCTCCCTTTCTCTCATAACCCTAACCCCCATTAAGAAGACACATCTGTAGTTATACAAAAATATAAAAGTAATGTGGTGAAAGAAAACATAGATATCTCCCTTCCCCCTCAAAAAAAAACCTTCAAGAAAAATAAAGTAAAAAAGGGTATGTTTTAATCTGTATTCAGACACAATCACTTCTTTGTCTGTGATGCATAGCATTTTTCATTGTAAATCCTTCAGAGTAGTCTTGATTGTATTGCTGAGAAGAGCAAAATCATTCACAACTGATGATCCCAGCTATTACTTTGTATTACTTTGTACACACTACATTTCACTTTGTTTGAGTTCATAGAAGACATTACAGGTTTTTCTGAGAGCGTCCTGCTCATCATTTCCCATAGAACAATAACATTCCATCATAATCACATGTAACAGTTTATTCAACCATTCCGCAATTGGTGGGTATACCATCAATTTCCAATCCTTTGCCCTGATAAAAGAACTGCTAAAAATATTTTTGTACATATAGGTCCTTTTCCTTTAAAAAAAAATCTCTTTTGGGATTCATGCCTAGTAGTGGTATTAAGTCAAGTCAAAACACCTGCATGATTTTATAACTTTTTAGACATATCAAACAGCAATTTCATTGGATACCATAATTAAGAGCTAAACTATCAGCAGGGTCATAAGGTTGTGGGATGGTCACGTCAGGAAATATTTCCACTGACTAGACTGTTATAAGATGGATGATCTGCTTTTTGGTTAAGCAAAGGGAGATAACACATACCCAAGATCATTTTGGGGCTCAGGGGAAACTTACAGCCATCTTGCCAATATGGAATTTGAGCAAAACAGTGTAGAGAAATTTTATATCAGCACTCTCATGATGCAAATAGGCTTCATAGCTGATAGACAAGTAATTTCTATTATTTAAGCATGAGGTTTGCAAAAAGATCTCTATCAAAATCTATATCCCTTATATTCCTATATGACTCATACACAATATGAATTATTCTTATATTTACTATTAGATAATTGACTAGATAATGTATCGCTAAATGAATAACTACTGCTCCTTAAAAAATAATGGATTAATACCGATTAGTTTAAAGAGATCAGCTTTCTCATCACCAATGAAATGGCTGATTGATTGGAGTCTAAGCCAGATCCAGGCCCAGAGAGAGACTTGTGTGTTTGCTAGGCCTTCCTCTAGCCTTTGAATCTGAGAACTCAAATGTCCACCCAACCAAGCTCTACGTAATTTCTGCTGTAACTCTTCAGATCTTTTCATATATGGCTGAAGCCTATTCAAGAAACAGGGCTGCTGAGTTGTCAGGGGAGGCATATGGATCACCTCCCTTTTTATCTTCAATAGTAGGAAAAAAGGAAAGTTCCCTTGTTCTGTCAGAGGTCCTGTTTCTTCTCTTTATTTACTGCTAAGATGAAAAAAAATATTTCTTAATCATATTTAGAAAGTTATAATAGATCATTACTTATTCCTCAATACCTTTTTCATGTGAGTTTCTAAATTATAGTTATCTTTTGGTTGATTTATAAACTTCTTTCCAACTTTCAGTGCAGATTAAACACCCAAAATCTTGTCTTGTTTTCCTTTGCTTCTTCCAATAGTTGAAGAACCTGAGCAATATCTGTCATTCTCATAGGTTTACCTGCCATCTCTTTGCAAATTTCATACATGATAAATGACTCTCTGAAGGTTTTCTTCTTGATTCAATTATACCTTATTAATCTATCTAAAAGAAAACTGCCAAGAAGCCTTGGAATCACCTTAGAATTTATATTCTTAGTTTTCTGCCTTTTAGAATCCTTAAAGTTTCTGTAAACCTAATTCACTCCATTTTGCCCATCTCACCTCTTTGTCTTTGAACAGAGCATGCCAGAAGAGGCGCAGAGCTCCACAGCCGTGACCACCCCTACCTCTTCGGACCAGCTCCGACTCTTTGCATACGAAGCCCAGGTCAACGAAGACTTCCCTCTGGCCACAGTGTACTACGAGGAGGTGAAAGAGTCCCCCCTGGCCCTGGTCACTGACCCACAAAGCAGAAGCCAGGAGGCCTTTCTGGCGTCCTGGGGGGTTCTCTGATGAGTGCTCTTTGTGGCTGATGGGGCCCTTCATGGAGAGCCAGCCATCGGACTGGGCTTCAGAGTCGTTTTCCTTTGATCTCAAGAGTCACTGTCCCTGGTTCTAGGCAGAAAGTCTGCTTCAACTCTGTGTTTCCAGCTTCATTTACATCATCAGTTATTCTCAAACTATTCAGCTCTCTTAGCATGTTACCAAATAGTTATTTTGACTTCTAGTCTTTCTTTTTTTAAAATCTTATACATTAAAAAAATTTTCAATAATATTTTATTTTCCAAATACATTCATTTCAACATTCATTTTTGTAAGATTTTGTGTTCCAAAATTTTCTCCTTCCCTTCCTTACCTCCTCCCCACCCTAAGTAATCTGATATAGGTTAATTATGTGAAATTCTTTAATTTTTAAAATTCTTTTTTATTTTTAATTTAATTGAAAAAAAAAGACTGAAAAAAAAAAAAACAGAACAAAACAAAACAGAACACTGTCATGTGCCTAGCAGAATGTCAGGGAAGATTCAAAATTTAGCAGGGAATTTCCAGAAAGGAATATTATCCAGAAAAGATAACATAGTAGTAAAAGGAATTATATTCATAAGTGTCTATCTTTTCTTTACTTCCTTGTAGGATGCTCTGTGTACTTTTTAAACTTTATTCTTTTTTCCCTTTCATTTCCCCCCTTCCACTCTCCCCAAAAAGCTGTAGTTAAGCATAGCTATATTTAATAGATACATACAAACATACATACACACTCCCACCCCTGCCCATGCATATATACATATTTATAGCCATCCAGACTCACACACATATACATATATCTATGTACAGATATACATAGAGCAACAATATACAATTCTTTGAAACATTATTTCCATATTTGTCATGTTGTGCAAGAAAAATCCAAGTTTTATTATTTAATATTTTCTAATTTTTTAAAGAAATGTTCCTCTGATGTATGTACTACATTCAGTATTGTAAGAAAATGGGATCCTTTAAAGTTGTACAAAAATTTGGTAGAACTGGTAGTTGTACTTGGTTATTCTTTTAATTCAAATCAATTGAGTGTAACTTATGTGATAGTAGCCAGGGGAGACACAAAGTTTATATAAGACAGTAGTTTCTTCCTTCATGGAAAGATTACTTTGTGGTTCTAGTTATGTGATCCAGGGCAAGTCACTGTTTGCCTCAGTTTCCTCCTCTGCAAAATGAGCTGGAAAAGGAAATGTCAAGCCATTTTGGCATCTTTGCCAAGAAAACCCAAATGAGGTCATGAAGGGTAAGACATGACTGAAAACAACTGAATAAAGTGGGGTAAGAGACTAGCATAGAAAACTGTAGTACATAAGGTTAGATGGCAAAGGCTTTGAAGAACTTCACAACAAAATGCTGGAGGAGGCGCAAGGGCAAGGTCATGACAGCAAGGAGGGAATCCAGACAGATCTGCTGGCCCAGGGGGAGCCTGGCTGAGGGGCTTGGTAGCTCCATCTAGGACAGCACTGTGAGTCACATCAAGATGATGCTTTCTAAACATCCTTTCAACTAATGACCACGGTGAACTGAAAGAATTCACAAGACCTTTACTCAAGTAGAGAAGGGAATGGTCCCAGCTGAGGATTAGTGGCCAAGCAGGATCATGGGGTAGGGATGTTCTGGGACTGGCAGGCCCAGGGGAGCCTCTGGTCCACTCTTCATCACAGACGCTGAACACTTTGGTGAGGGTGTGATCCGGGGTTTTTTGTGCTGTGATATACTGGCGTCTTTAACATTATTTCTTTTGTCTTAGTGTTAAGTAAATGGTTATGTATAAGAATCTAAAAGTCGTTCTTGGGAGAAGGTGGTAGTGTGAATCTCACCACTGTGTATTTGTATCATGCCCTTGTGAGGACTTGTGTAGACCTTGAAGGAGGGATCAGGGGAAGTATATTTCCCCCTAATACTTATCCCCTAGGATCATGACAGAGTCTGAAGGTCTGTGGACTTTCTCTGGAATTTATGATCTCGGTTGCCTGAACCCTGATCCAAGGACACACTGCTGGCAGAAGTTCCTGGCTCTGGTGCCAATTATCTACTCTGTACCATGAAATTAAGAAAATTTTGGGTTTTCTTTTTAAATTTTTTTTTAATTTTTAAAGCTTTTTATTTTCAAAACATACATGGATAATTTTTCAACAATGACCCTTGCATAGCTTTGTTTTAGATTTTCTTCTTCTTCCCCCTATGCTCTTCCCTAGATGGTAAGCAATATTAAAAATATATTAAATTCAACATGCATAAATATATTTATACAATGCTCTTGCTGCACAAGAAAAATCAGATAAAAAGTAAATGAGCAAAAAACAAAATGGAACTGAACAACAACAAAAAGAGTGAGAATGCTATGTTGTGATCCACATTCAGTTCCCACAGTCCTCTCTGAGTATAGATGACTCTCTTCATCACAAGATCATTGGAACTAATGTTTCGGTATTTCAATCAACTTCCCAAGGACCAGGAAGATAAAGGATTTCCCTAACCATCATGCCAAAGCTCCTAGTGCTGTGCTACTTCATTTAAGACTCAGCTCATGCTGAGTCTATATGAAGACTTTACTGATTCCACAACTATTATCTTCCTGATTATCTTGTTTTTAACTATCTTATGTTTATTATGTAAATATACATACACATGTATATGCAAGATCTCACTTGATCACATGTGATATTTTTTAGATTAATGATTCTTTGACTTTTTTTTGTCTTTGTGCCTATCACAGTGCCTGGAAAAAGTAGACATTTAGAGAATACTTTATTGGTTGATAAAGGGGAAATCCAAATTTAAGAAAGCACCATAAATTTTAATATGACAGAGGAACTTTGTTCAGCTATTATTATCAGTTAATAGCAGAAATAATAAAATTAAAAATAATGTGTATTATTTCTTGATCTAAAATTTAAGGAAAAGTTAAAATTATCAATTGTAACACTAAAGATAAATTGACTAAACTTGCCAATATAATGATAATCACAGAATGAATTAAACTACACTGCTTAGCAAAGTTAATGAGATTTAGTAGATAAATGCCAAAATATATTCATGTGGTTCTGTGTTTAAATTATGTCTACTGTGTGTCTAGCACTAGCTGGCATAAAATATATGACATGGTATTTCACAAATAAGAGTAGGGGCATTAATGCTTCTGCGGTTTCTTGTTTGTAGAGACTGGTTCGTGACAATCAGAACGTGGATCACTGGCTGGATTATGGCTCCTTCTGCCTTCTGACCAATGATGTTCACAAAGCACAAGAATGTTTTCGTAAAGCTCTTTCACTGAATCAGACAAACATAGACAGGTAGGGGAGGGAGAAAGGAAAGAGGTGATCGTGAGGAGATGTGGCTTTCTGTGGCTCATTAAGCAGCCGTTGTGACTGGGGGCTGATGCTGACGATCTGTCCGTAGCCTGCTGCTGTGTGGTCTTCTGGCTATCATGATGGAGCACTATGAACAGGCCGAGATTTTTTTCGAAGACGCCACTTGCTTGGAACCAGCCAATGTTGTGGCATGGACTTTACTTGGTATGGCAGTCTCGCAATCTGTATTTGTCTTTTGTTTTTTCTTCTGTTGTGAGTTTGCCTTTTGCCCTCTCATTATCGATTTTAAGCCTTTGTCTTGAATTGTGTCAAGAGTATGATTTAATGTAAAATTTGCAACTTATTAGGATGTTAAAATTGGGAATGAAAAAGTTACTCCATTTGATATTTTTTCAGGCTTGTTTTATGAAATTCAAAATAATGATATCCGAATGGAAATGGCATTTCATGAAGCCAACAAACAGCTGAATGCTAAATTAGCCAAGGAAAAAACTGCTGAGACTGTTGATATTGGAGGGAAGCTAGATTCCAGTTTAACAGCTTTAGGAGTTGTGAGAACTTCCTCACCAACCAAAGGAGATGTAACACAAGGTGAGTTCATAGTAAAATGTTCTCAGAGCTGGAGATAATAGGTGAATGTTGGGAGGAGGATTGGTCTTATAAGTAGGCAGAGTAGAACAGGGATGTTAGTATGGATCCTTGTCCAAATCTACCCAACATTGTGTCTAAAATTCCTACCTTCAGATTCATTAAAGAGGATTGTTAAGGTTTTTGTCTTCTTTTTGTCTTCAAGTCCCCTTTTAAAATGTAGATACCTTTAATGTAAGGAAACACATTATTAAGATAGTTTTTTTAGTGCAAGATCATGTAAGAATGAGGCACAGGTACATTAGGGAGGGATAGAAACACTGGAGGAGCAGCAGGGGCAGTGCTGAAAGATGTGAAGAGAAAACATCAAAGATAAATTTTTTAAAAAAATAACAATTCTGGGGCAGCTAGTTGTATAGTATACCAGCCCTGATGTCAGGAGGATAGGAGTTCAAATCTGACCTCAAACACTTAACATTTTCTGGCTGCATGACTCTGGCAAGTTACTTAATTCCAATTGCCTCAGCAATAATAATAATAATAATAATAATAATAATTCTGGTTAGAACCATCTTGTTTAGAAGCAAGTAAAATTTAATGAGGAAGTACGAAAAATGGGGAATATAATAATGTTTAGTTTGGACAGGATTATATTTGGTCACTCACCATGTTTTCTACATCTTTAACAGGGATTTTAATTGCTGTTCAGCAAAATTTAATTCATCATTTGCACTTTAAAATTAACATTTTAAACCTTTATCCTACTCAGGGCCATAATAACACTTCTAGTCTTAATTATTTTTGAAAGTTTTCTATATCCTCTGGGAAAATTTATCTTTAGAATTTTAGACCACTAAATGCTATTTTTGAACCTTTTAAAAAATCTGTTCTTGGACCTAAATAGAATTTCACAAATGTTATACATGATAGACTTCTGGAGAACATTGAAAGGAAACAGAAAGGAGTATACCTATTCTCAACATGAATGCACATCCACAAAAACTGACCTTTTATTAGGGCATAAAAATCTCACAGAAAAAAATGCAAAAAAGGAGAAATACCAAATGCATCTTTTACCAATCAAATATAATAAATATAATATATAAATATAAAAATAAATATAATAAAACTAACCTTAATAAAGGGCCTTTGAAGCAAATGTAAAATAATTAGATATCAAATAATTTAATTCTAAAGAGCAGATGAATCAAAGATCTGCTACTACTACTACTACTAATAGCTAGCATTAATATAGCACTCAATAAATGTCAAATATCATGCTAGGCATTTTACAAATATTTCATTTTTATCAAATTAGAAAAACAATAATTTCATTTCAAATAAAGAAAATAATGAGACAATATACTAAAATTTGTGGGATGTAACCAAAGCAGTATTTAAGGGAAAATTTATATCTTTATATCTCTTTCATCGATAAAGAAGACAAAGAACAGATCAACATGCAACTTAAAAAAAAAAAAAAAAAACTAGAAAAATATCAAATTAAAAACCATCAAAACACCCAAGATAAAAGTACAAAAAACCAAAGGAGAAATTAACAAAATTGAAAGTTTAAAAAAAAAACCCTACTGAATTAATAACTAAAATTAGGTACTTAAATACTAAATAAATATGCTTTTAGTTAAATTGATTAAAAAATTACCAGTATCAAAAGTTAAAAAGGTAAATTCACAACCAAGGGAGAAGAACTAAAGAAATTAGAGTTATTTTATGCAACTATGTACCAACAAAACTGACAATCTAAATATTTATAAAAATTTAAATTGCCTAGATTAATAGTACACATAGAATACTTAAAAATTTCTCTTTGGAAAATAAATTGAACATAGCCCTAAGGCTCAGGACTAGACAGATTTACAAATTAATTCTACCAAACATTTAAAGAACAGTTAATTCCAATACTACACAAACTTTTTAAAAAATAGGTAAAGAACAGATTTTACCAATATTCCTATGGAACAAATATAGTCTTGATAATGAAGCCCAGGAAGAGTCAAAAGAGAGAGAGAAAACAAACTCATTTCCCTAATGAATATTGATGAAAACAATTTTTTAAAAATATCTGCAAGGAGATGACAGAGATATAGCACAAAGATCATACACTATGTCCAGCCTGGATTTATATCAGAAATGCAAAAATCATGGTTGTTTCAAAAGATGCAGAAAAACTTTTTACAAAATACAATATCCATTTTTGTTTAAAACAAACACCAGAAAGCATAGGAATAAATAGAGCTATCCTTTTTTTTAATTAAAGCTTTTTATTTACAAAACATGCATGGGTAATTTTTCCAGCATTGACCCTTGCAAAACCTTTTGTTCCAATTTTTCCCCTCCTTCCCCCACCCCCTCCCCTCGCTGACTGGTAGTCCAATACATGTTAAATATGTTAAAATACATGTTAAATCCAATATATATATTTATACAGTTATCTTCCTGCACAAGAAAAATCTGATCAAGAAGGAAGAAAAACTGAAAAAAGAAAACAAAATTAAACAAACAACAGAGAGAGTGAGAATGCTATGTTGTGTTCCACATTTGTTTCCATGGTTCTCTCTCTGGATGCAGATGGCTCTCTTCATCACTGAACAAGTGGAACTGATTTGAATCATCTCACTGTTGAAGAGAGGCACAAAATGGAACTATCTTTAATATAAGTAGATTCTAATTAAAACTAAGAGCCAGCATTATTGCAATGGGGATAAGCCAGGAGTCTTTCCAATAAAATTAGAGATGAGACAAGAATTTCCACTGTCAGCATTACATTCAATATTGTATTTAAAATGTTTGCTATACAATGAGATGATTCAAACCAATTCCAATAGACTTGTGATAGAGAGAGTCATATCCATCTAGAAAGAGGACTGTTGGGATTGAATTTGGATCACAACATAATATTTTTCACCTTTTTGTTGTTTGCTTGGTTGTGTTTTTTTTTCCCTTTTTGATCTGATTTTTCTTGAGCAACATGAAAAATGTGGAGCTATGTATAGAAGAACTGCATCTGTTTAACCTATACTGGATTATTTGCTGTCTTATGGAAGAAAAGGGAGAAAAATGTGTAACACATTTTGCAAGGATGAATGTTGAAAACTGTCTTTGCATGTATCTTGAAAATAAAAAGCTATTAGAAAAACAAGTTTTTAAAATTTCAAATAATGTAAGCTATAGAAATAAGGCATTAAAAAGAAATTGAAGAAATATTCTTCAGAAGAGAAGCAAAACTCTTACTTTATGCCAATGATATGGTGTTTTACTTAGAGAACTCTAGAGAGAGGCAACTAAAAAACTAGTTAAAACAATGAATAACTCCAGCAAAGTTGCAGAATACAAAACAAACTCTCATAAATTGTAACATGCCCTCCTGGCAGTTACAATTACCAGTCTGTCCTAGGCCCAACAGAGTACCTTTGACCACTGACCTTTGCAGTGTCAACTCTACCCGGCTCGCCTCCTCTGAGGCCTTCAAAGGGGTCTGGCCAGGATCTCTTGAATCTATAGCTTAATAACCGGTAGCACGCTCAAGAATAGCCACATGTAATCTTAAAAGCCTTTATTATACCTACTCACATAATGCACTGACTTGATGCCCTGACTTGTTGGTTCCCTAGTGAACACCTGGTCAGAAGGCCCATGTGTTCATTACCAAAATTCTTATCTCTCTGGGCTATCCATCCGCTTGGCTCAGGGAGCCAGGTTAAAGAGTGCCAGGTTAAATAGAGCAATTGCTGTCTGCAGTGGGCTTATATAGGGCCTGTGAGGTCATACATACAGCCAATCAGTGAGAGAGTCACCCATTACGAAGCTATCTCAATGTGGCCAAGATCCCACCCACTGGGCAGTCCTAATATCCACAGAGAATACTTCCCGGCCTCAATCTCCCCTTGCACTGTGGCGCCGCCCATTTAAAGGGCCCTTACAATTCCCTTCTCTTGTTTTGCGGGAACAGCACATCTCATCAAGCTAAACTTTTAGCACCAGCTATAGTTCACTTCATCCATGAGATGACAGAGTGTGATGCCCAAGGAGGTACAAAGCAGCAGATCAGTAAACAGAAGTATGACAATGAGAACCAGGCTCAACAGTGGCCCAAGTGTTCACCCCACTCATCAAAGTCATACTCGAGATAATATGCCAAAGAGGTTGGATGCCAATGAGGTAGGATGTTAACACTGAGGCGGGAAGTCAACAAGGTAAAACATCACAATTCTAGTTAACAATTAAATATCAGTGAGGTAGGTTGTCACAATTCTAGTTACATTTATCACAATTCTAGACCAATTCTAGTTTCTTACAATTCTCTATTGCACTTTTCACAATTCTAGAACAATTCTAGCTTATCACAATTCTCTATTGCACTTTTCACAATCCTAGAGCAATTCTAGTTTCACAGGTGCACATAAGCAAAGTCATGTCCAGTAACATTGTCTCAATAACAACGGCAGGTGGGTGCGTTGGTTTTTCACCCACTAATTTAAAAGCATAGTCCTTCAATAGAAAACATAGGACAAAGCCTCTCTCCAGGCCACCATATGGCAAGTAGCCACGGGAGGAGCATTTACAGTCTTTATATTGCATATCAACCAAAACAGTCCATTTCAGCTGCAACACTGGAACTGTGTCTGATGTCTCTGGTGTCATGGTCAGGAGGGACATTGCTGTCATCAGCATCTGGAGGGCTGCTGACATCTGGCTGGTCCCTCTAGGCTGTTGTCTGGTCCTTCTCTTGGATCCCCAGGTCACAAATGTCTCTGGTGGGGATCAACTCTGCTGCTGGATCTGCACCTAGGAAGGAATGTACCCGGGGCCCAACTTGAGCCTTTCCAAATGCCATCCAGGCCTTTCCACATCACAGTGGAAACAAAGTTGTTGTCAAAAAGATTAACAAAAGTCAGACAAAAGTTAGTCAGTCTGTCACTTAGCTGCACTTTCTGTGTATGCCCGAAGTGCATTGCTAAGGTAAAATGCAAAGAATTTAAAAATGTAAAACCAAAATAACTTAAAAGTGTAAAACCGAAATAGATTAAAAGTGTAAAACCAAAATTACCTAAAAATATAAAATCAAAATAGTAATGTAAAATCAAAATACTTTAAAGATATAAAGTCAAAAGTGTTTAAAAATGTAAAATCAAAATTTAAAAATTGCAAGCAATCTCACACACACACACACACACACACACATATATATATATATATACATATTTATATGTATATATATATATATATTTATATATATTTATATGTATATATTGCCACATCTTGTGCATATCCCAAAATTCCCTTCTCTTGTTTAGAAGAGAAGATCTGGGGGATATAGTCTGTGCAGTAATGACCTTACTAATAGGATTATAACAAATGCCAATGGAATGGGCAAAGTCAAATTCAATGCAAAAACACCTAAAGGCAAAATATTTGTAAGCCAACCCATAAACTGTCTTAAATGCACATGAAATTTCTACAATGGAAAAATGTTTGATCACATGTCTAGCTGCTTCTCCAGATTGGAATGAAGCCATAATGTCCATTGGTCTTAAAACATTAAATTTCAAACCATAAGGGTTTTGTCCTATAGGGAGTATAGGAGAGTGAAAGAAAGATAAGCTGTGTAGCCTTCTGCCACGCTCTTAGCTTCCTCTTTAGTTATCACAGTTTGCAAATATAACAGCCTGATTGTAAATGATTTGAAGGTCCACTCTGAAAATGGACATGTAGGGTATATTTATGTGAGCACTTTCTCACTCGCTCTCGAAGTTCTTAAAAGAGCTGATATCTTTTCAGTGGTCTGCCACTCATACAGTTAATAAAAAAAGAACACTCGGCTATATCCCTGAATTCTTTTGCCTAAAAATCAAAGTTTGAGTTTCTGATACCGAATTGTACTTCAGGAGTGTGAATCAATACATCTGATATTACTTTTCCTCCTGGGTCAAAGATCACACACTGTCTATTTATTCTAGTGATTAAAACAGCAAATTTTCAAACCATTCTAAACATAAACACTGTTTTATAAGTACTCGTAGGGGGTTGGGAAATCAAGCTCACCTGTGGAAGTAGAAAATCCACGAGGTAAGAAAAAAGGAGTTCCAACTCTCCAAAGACTATCCTAGAGGTTTTATAAGTATAAAACTCCACTCTCTCTAACTGCAAGGTCTTATCCCTGTAAGGTTTCTTAGAAATTAACTGAACTGTATTTAAAAAATTTTTCTGATTATAGTCAATACCCCATAATTCCTTTTTGCCTTGGGCCATAAAGCTTACTCTTGTCTTTTGAAATGTAGACACAGGAGTTTTGAATGGATTAATGGGCAGTGCAGATGATATTATCGCCCTTCCTTTTCCTCCTCCCCCTTCTCCCTTGGCCCTCGAAGGTGGAGCTGAAGGAAGAGGAATTGGAAAATTCCCCAAAGGCTGATTTAAAATCCAACCCGAGCTTTGCACATAAAAAGAACTAAACCTCTTCTCAAAGGAAAAGTAATCAATAGATTCCTTAAAACAATAATGCCCAAGGTAAACCTACAAAACGCTAAGAAGAAGCTTTCAGTTGCTCCCTCTCCGAGGTGTGGGTGTGGGGATAGCCTTCTGGGAGCTTGATTACAAGCTTCCTGCTGTTCTTCAGTGGTGATCTTTGTTAAAAGATCTTCCATCTGGCTCTTTAACCTCTTTATATAAGCATTATGTTCAGCTGTATCCTTGAGCCTCATCCCAGAGTTACCTGGGTCCATAGTGCCTGCCTTCCCTCCTAAGTGGCGTTTCTACCGGATCTTTCAGAATCTTAATTCTGAATATTAAATATTTTCAAAACCTGATAATTCCTGATGCGTCCACGTTCAGGCGCCAATAAATTATCTGCATTTATGTATATTATGTATATTACAAAGTTCACAGAGAAATGCTATTTAAAATAAATATGCACAATCTAAAATACTTGGGACTGCATCTGCCAAGATGCAGACAGGAGCTATGTGAGCATGATTATAAAACATTCCTCACAAAAAAAATAAAGCTAAATAACTGGAAAATATTAATTGTTCATGTGTAAGTCAAGCAAAGTAATAAAATTTTTTAAATTGCCTAAATTAATTTGTTCACTGCCATACTAATCAAACATCCAAAAACTATTTATAGAGTTAGAAAAAAATAATGCAATTCATTTGGAAGAACAAAAAGTCTTGGGAACTAATGAAAAAAAGTGAGGAGGGAAGAAGAGGGCCTAGCAGCATCACATCTCAAACTATATTCTAAAGCTGTAATCATCAAAATAATTTGTTATTAGGTAAGATATGGAAAGGCTGATCAATGAAACAGATTGTTAAAATATGGAGAAGTGTATGAACATGGTAACCTTATGTTTGACAAATCCAAAGATTCTAGCTGTTAGAGCAAGAACATACTTTTCTTTTTTTTTTCTTTTTTTTTTTTTTTTTTGCTGAGGCAATTGGGGTTAAATGACTTGCCCAGGGTCACACAGCCAGGAAATGTTAAGTGTCTGAGATCAAATTTGAACTCAGGTCCTCCTGACTTCAGGGCTGGTGCTCTATCCTCTGCCCAAGAACATACTTTTCAACAAAAACTACTGGGAAAACTGTAAAATAGGCTAGTAGAGACCAGTTTCTCACAGGAAGAGTTCATGACCAAACAAGAGATAGAAAGTTTATAGGAAGGGAGACATTTTTATAGCAAGTTTCTCTGATAAAGATCTCATTTCTTTTTTTTTTTCCCCTTAATAGTACTTTCTCCCTAAATACCTAAAAGATAGTTTTCAACATTCAACTTCGTAAGATTTTGTGTTCCAGATTTTTCACTTTCCTTCCCTTAACCCCCCATTCTCAAGACAACAATCTGATATAGGTTAAATATGTACAATCTAAATGTCTAATTTTTAAGATATACAAAAAACTGACTCAGATTTACAAGAATATGGCCCATTCCCTAATTGATAAACAGTCTAAGGATATGACTAGGCAATTTTTAGATTAAGAAATCTAATCATTAGTCATATAACAACAAAATGTTCTTAATCACAAATTAGAGAAATACAAATTAAAACTCTGCATTACCACTTCACACCTATCGGATTCGCAAGTTAACAAAATGGAAAATGACAAATATTGGAGCGAATATGGGAAAACAGGTACACTAATGCACTATCATCAGAGCTATGAACTAGTTCAACTATTCTGGAAAGCAATTTGGAACCATACCTAAAACACTATCCTTAACACTGCATATCCTTTGACAAAGTGATATTACTATTAGATCTGTACCTCAAAAGCAAGCAAAGAAACAGGGAAAAACCAGCACGTACAAAAATATCTATAGCAGCTCTTTTTGTGGTAGCAAAGCATTAGAAACTGAGGGTATGCTTGTTAATTAGGAAATAACTGAATAAATTATAGTAAATGAATTGCTGTAAGAAATGATAAAGGGAATGGTTTCAGATAAAATCTGTGAAGACTTATATGAACCAATGCAAAATTAAGTGAACTGAATCAGGAAAACAAATTATAATAGTAATATCGAAAAGATAAATCAATCTTTGGGAAGATTTACTAACTAGATTTACACAATGACCTACCACAATTTCAAAGGATTAATGATGAAATTTCCTGTCCACCTCCAGAAAGAGAGTTGATGGACTCGAGTGTAGATTAAAGCATATTTCTTTCTTTCTTTCTTTCTCTCTCTCTTTTCCTTTCTTCCTTCATTCCCCCCATCTTTTCCTTTCCTATTTTCCTTCCTTTCTTCCTCCTTCCTTCCTTTTCCTATCCTGACTTCTTTCCTTCCAATGTGACCAATGTGAAAATTCATTTTACATGACTATATATGTTTTCAACAGGTTTTGTTTTTCTTGCCTTCTTAATAGGTGAAGGAAGGGGCAGGGAAAGAATTTAGACCAGAAAATACATTTGAATTTTTTTAAATTTTATTTTAAAAAACAGAATAAGAAAAAAAGAAAAACAGAAAAGGAATACAAACAAAATGAAACAAAACAAAAGAGAACATTATCGTGTGTCCAGCAGAACATCAGGGAGGATTCAAAATATATAACAACAAATACCAGATCAAGAAAGTATATATATTAGTAGAAGAAATTATAGTCATGAGTGTCCATGTTTTCTTTACTTTCTTGTAAATTGTTCTTTTGTTCTCTGTTGCTCACTTTATTATCTTTATTCTTTTTACCTCCTTTCATTCCTCCCAATCACCTCCAAGCAGCCTATAGCTAAGAAAGGATTATATTTATATCTACATATATAGATATATACATACACACACACAGACACACATATCTTTCCTATCTCTGCTGATTCTTTGCATTAATTCTGCTCTATAATTTGCCTTGCAATTACTTAACCTCCTTCTACCCCATGGATCCCTCCCTTGTCTTCTTCCCTCACTCTTTACTGTCCACCCATCCCTTCCCCTTATCTCTTTATAGATTTTGCAGGGAGTTATACCCATCATGGTATATATGTAATGTTGCCTATTGGACCCATTCCCTATGTGAGGTTTTCAGAACTATGAGCCCTCCTCCCCTCTCTAGTGCTTCTGTGTCTATTCTTCCTGTGCACCTCAATTATAAGACATGATTACTTTTACTTTAACTCTACCCTTCTTTCTTTTGAGCAGCCCTATTGTTGATGTCAATCTTAAAATATGGTATTCATTCATTTCTTATGCTTAAAAAAACAAATAATTTATCCATGATGAGCTCCTTGAAAACTGATCTTTGATATCATATGTTAAATTTTCTATTAAGTTCAGGTTTGGTTGATAGAAAGTCCTGAAAATCTGCATGTTCACTGAATGTCCATTTTTTTCTCATTCAATATTATAGATAATCTTTCTGGATGTGATATTTTTGGCCGCAGGCCTACTTCTTTTAATTGTTGGTAGATATGATTCTAGGATCTGCGGTCCTTTATTGTGGCTGCTGATAAGTTCTGTACAATTTTAATTGTAGGCCCAGTGTATTTGAATTGTTTTTTCTTGTTTCTTGCAAATGTTTTTTTTTTTTTTTTTTTTATCTGGAGGTTTTGAAATTTGGCAATAATGTTCCCATGTGCTTTCCACAAAGTATCTTGTTGAGTGGTGATCTGTGGATTTTTTCTAATTCTACTTCCTCTCCTATTTCTAACACTCCAGGACAATTTTCTTGGATTATTTCTTGCATTATTGTGTCAAGGCCCTTTTGTTGGTCACAATTTTCAGGCAGTCCAATTATTTTTATATTTTCTGTTCTTGAACTATTCTTCACATGTCATTTTTCTTATGTTTCATATTCTATTTTTTCCTTTTTTACAATGTTTTGTTATTTCTTGGTTTCTCATAGCTTTACTGGTTTTCCCTTGCCTAATTCTAATTTTCAAAGAGTTATTTTCCTCAGAGTTATTTTCCTCTTTGAGACTTTATCTCCTTTTCTAGTTGGGTAACTTTTTTTTTTTTTTTTTTCCCATAATTTTCTTGTTTTTCTTGGATGGCATTATTTGTTAGTTTTTCCTCAATGTCTTTCATTTGATTTTTAAATTTTTTTTTTTTTTTTTTTTTTAGTTCTTCCATAAATTCTGTCTTGGTGGGGAGCCATTTCATGTTACTCTTTGGGGCAGAAGTGATTTGTTTTTGTTTTTGTTTTACTAAAATATCCTTCTCTGAAGATGAACCCAGTCTTCTCTATTTCCATAGTGTGTTTCTATAGTGGGGTCCTTTCTTCTTTGCTGGTTCATTTTTTTCTAATAGGGTATTAATGTAAGCACCTCTAATCCTGGGATGGGGAATGATGCCTCTAGCTTCACCTTAGCTCTCCCCTCTGACCAGGAAGCCCAAACCAAGAGCTCCCCAGCTCTAGCAAATGCCTGTAGCCAGAAGCACCTATGCCTCACTGACACTGCACTCCTGGTGTGCTGGCTCCTCCTCACCCAAGGTGGTGTCTGGGCCTGGCATCTTGTCTTCCTGGACTTGAACCCCAACTCCACAGTCTGGGAGGTGAAAGACTTGTTCTGCTCAGTCTTCTTGATTTTTCATCAGTCTATATCACTTGAGGTACAAATTTATTCTATTTGTGAGGGAAATCAGGAGAGCTTGAGATTTACCAAGCAACTCTGCCATCTTTCCAGAATCCTCCCCTATACATTTGAATTTTTAAAAATAAAATCTATTCTCCCTTTCTTCACTTTCTCTGTCATAAAATTTAAGATTAGTTATTCCCCCCAAAGTTTCTATCACATCATCCGAGGATTTTTTCCTCCTTATTAAGGAGAATTATTTCTGTAATTGAATTTTATCTTGATTTCTTTACTTTTGGAGGAATACATTAAAGGAAATAAAGGATTTATTATTAACTGCTCTGCTTTTGGCAGAAAGAGGTCTCTAGCACATCCTGATAACTATCACAACATCCCTCTGGACAAACTGGTGATCCATTTCCTAAACTCATCCATTTTCTTTTTATGCCCTAGTAGTCTGTAATGTAGACCTCAATGACACTTTTGGGACAAGCACTACTTTTGTACTTCCTTCTACTGATTGACTTTCTCTCACAGAAGCATAGACTTAAGAGTTGGAAGGAACTTTAGGGTTCAGTGAGTTCAAGCTTCTCTTATAACACATAATGAGGGTCTGATCAATGGAGTCCAGCCCTTCAAGTATGCACACTCAGCCTCAGCTTCACAGACAATTAAAAGACTTTATCTTCATAAAGCAATTAAGTTGCCCAGTCATATAACTTTTGTCTGAGGTGATGCTTGAATAGAGCTGTCTTCCTGAGTGTTCCATACATCACAGGCTGACTTTCAGTGAATATGTTTTCTTAATATACAATGCTATTCTAAATATCTATTCTGTTTCCTTTTGACTAAGATACCCTTCTAGATCCAGATCCTATTCAAGGATATTCTAATTCTCACTCATAACTATGAGGTCAAATTTGTCTCCTCCATTAGTATCTCTAGCCTATCCTGTTTATTACCCATATTTTCATACATTTGTATACAGATATCTGAATCTACTGGTTTAATTATTGATTTCCTTTCTTGGTTTTATCTACTGTGAAATTCTTCTCCTTTCCCTACATTGTAGCAGACCCAGCTTGGAACACAGACTCCTTTTTCTATCTCATTCCTTTTTCATTTAATAGCTTTTAAAATAGATTTGCAAGACACTGGGCAAATACATTTTTTTCTCGTCCTTGTTAAATGCATTCTATCACTAAACAAGAAGCTTGTCATTCCTATATTTTAACATATGAACCAGAAATCCAAATCCCATTCTCAGAAATATTGATCCCACCAAGATACAATCTTTGTAACTTCCCAACAGATATAAACAGAAAACTCAAATAAACTTAACTTCATAGAACTGGCCTCTTTGTAAACAGAAATTAGATGTGTAGGATTTTAAAATATATTTTGAAAATTATTATTTCCTATATACAATTTACGAAGAATTTTTCACTGAAATTTTTATTTTGTTGGGATTGGGAGACACCATATCCATGCTAGATGAGCTTCTTGAAGACACACCCAAAACCCAGCCTGAGTCTGCTGAGAATCGTAAACAATCATCAATCCAGCATCAGGTCCTGAGTCCCATCCAAAGAAACTCCAAGTCATTTTCTAAGGAAAAGAAAGGTAAGTGGAACAAAAAGACTCGGGTAGGAAGAAGAGATGAAGAAAGGAATGGCTTTGGCCATAGATGAAAATTTCAGCCACTTTTTCGCAGGGTTGACCCTGTCTGAATTGAAGTTGATACTATTATATTTAAGCCACTAGATAACTGCTGCTCTAAGAGGACATTGTGGAAATTTGCTCTGGGAGAGAACTCTTCAGCAAATAGGATTTATGGTTGAACTCACACATTGGGAAGTCTGAAGGCAGCACACTTTCCGGGCCACACAAAAAGGGTGTACTTTAGCAGCACATTTTCTTTCAAGGGTTTACTTCACATGAAAATGGAGAATAGTACTTTACATTTGTCCTGCTACTATCACATATTCTGAATGCAACCCCTTCCTGAAGTATATGTATGTATTTATATAGCTATATGTGTGTATATGTCTGTGTGTATATGTATATGGGTAAATGTGTATATCAAGGCCCAACCAATTTCAATAGACCTGTGATGGAGAGAGCCATCTCATCCAGAGGGAGGACTGTGGGGACTGAACAACATAATATTGTCATCTTTATTGTTGTTGTTGTTTGCTTGCTTGGATTATTTTCTCTTTTTTTTTTCCCCTTTATTGTAATGTTCTGTTTCTCTAAAATGTAATCGTTCTCTGGGAGGAGGTTCTCTTGGGGGTATGTTTCTTGGAGAGCTTCTGGAGGCAGCCTGCCTTTCAGTTCAATTCAATAATCCCAAAATGCAGTCAGGAGTTAAAGTCCTTTACTGTCTCTTTCCAAATCTTATCTCCAGATCCTTTATTTTCTCCTTCAAGTCTTGTCTCCTTCACTTGGGGCTTGGCTAGCTTTCTGGAGGCCTTCCTCTCTCTTTGGTTCCCCCGAGAGCTCTTATCCAAGCGTCTCCAGCCAACAAGAAAGCTGAAGTTGGAATGAATCAGACTCTGCCTCCAAGAGTGTGAGATGGTGGGTTTCCCAGAAGTCAGTCCTAATTGTGAATCTCCCAAGGTCCTCTCCCAAAGTTCTCTCCTTGACTCAATCCTCCCAAAGAATGGACTTGTGGGTACTCCCTGAGCTTATGGGAGCTCCTTAAAAGTATGCTCCCTTAAAGGCGTAAATCTCATGTGTGGACCAATGATCGAACTCCTTTAAAGGTGTGAACCAAGTGTACATTACCTTGTCTCAAGTTCTGGCCCATGACATCTTGTAGGATCAGATCAACCATGCTAAATTAGATAATTATTGTCTCTTATCCATTCCAGTGACTTAGCACCTTGTAAGAATCCTAACACTTTATGATCTGGTTTTTCTTGTATAACATGATAAATATGGAAATATGCTTAGAAAAATTGCACATGTTTCACCTATTACTATTATTAAACTATTATTAAAAAAAAATCAAGACTTAAGACAACTCTCCAAACTTATAAAGAGCAGAGTATGTGCCAGTCTGCTGTGGTAGAAAAGTTTTCTCCTGGGAGCCCCCATTGGAATGGAATAAAGGACTAGATTTTGAGCAAGGGCCACTGGAGATCCTTCTTTCTCCCACCTAGTGTCAGCAAAAGGCAAGTGGCACAAACTAAGACCTGATTTATTGTTTTCTTGTTTGTGGAGACTCAAGGAAGTTCTTTAAAAAATGTTCCTGCAGATTAAACTTAAAAGTATGAAGTCACACACAAAAGAATTTTTGACTGGTCAGGATTTAGGACTTTAAGAATCAATATTTAAAGGAGTCTTCTGCCTTTCAGGTCTCAGTTTCTCTGGTGCCCTCTATCATGGACAGTCTCTGCTTTATTCTCACTTGTCTGCTTCTCAGGCCTCTCCTCTCCTTTCCCTTTCTCCTCTCATATTTTTTTTTCAGTTTCAAAAGGTCATATGTCAACATCCGTTCTGGCTTCCTCAGCCTTTCATGGAGTTACCCCAAAACCTGCCAGCATTTTCATGGAGACCACACGCTTCTTGATGAAGGTCAATGCTGTTCAGGTAAGCCTTGAATAACCCTAAAAAGGAGGGGTTCAGTGAGTTACTATTTCATTCATGTTTGATCTTTTTAAAGCTCATCTTAGTATGATACAGAAGCAGATACCCTTTAAGGACCCAAGAGCAGAAGCATCAAGGTATTTGTCATCTTCGGTATCAAACACAGCAGATCTGCCCCCAGGGGAGCTGAAAAATAACGCGGGAGGTTGTTGGAGCCCTGTCTACCATGGAGGATTTTATATAATAGGAGCTCTAATAAAGAGCTGAATAAAGCGCTTGTGTTGTTTTGGAAGATGAATGGAAGAGGAGGGGACAAAGCAGTCCTCCCAAGGCTGCCTTCATGTAGCAGACGTAATTAGAATGGCCATTTACATGCCCAAAGTGAGGGGTCTCAGGCTTGGACAACCAAAGCCCTGCACCCTTCTGCGGCTTGTTACGGCTGAGTCTATCCTTCCTGGGGGAACGAAGCACAGGGCGCTCTGGGCTCTCAGAGAGCCATGCCGCCTGAACGGGTCTTTGGGATGGATGCTGGCACTCCCCATCGACCTGAGGTCACGTTGGGGGTCGCTCAGTCCCTAGGGCAGCATGCTTCTGGTTTGTGGGCTCCTATGGCAGCCAGAGATGCTCAACGAGGTGCTGAGGTCACACTGGGAATCGAAGGCAGGGCTGACGTAGGCCTTTAAGGCCAGTGCCCTCTGCGTGGCCCAAACTTCCTTCCTGGTCATGGACAGCATCTGCAATATGTTGTCCTCCCCATCCTTTGAAGTTGAGGATGACTATGCTCCTTCTCTGGGCTCGTTCAGAGACAGGCAGCCACCTGGGTAACATCCCTGATCTTTGGGCTGTCCATGCTTTTCAGTTTGTCCACAGGGTGCTTGCCCATGAATTGATGCACCCCCAAGGAGGCCCTAGCTGTGAATATTACTTGGTCCTGGCCCAGACACACCTTCTGAAGAAGGATTTTGATAAGGCAGAAGAATACCTCCAAGCAGCCAACCAGATGGATTACCTGGTGTTTGTCTTCGCTACATCCTCTCGGGGATAGGGGGTGCTCAGGGATGGGGGGAGGGCGGGGCAGAGGGAGCAGTCCTGGTCAGGGCTGGGGAGTGAGAGGGAAGTGCCCATCGATGTCCTCAGGTGCCACGGGACGGACGGGATACAGGACTCCTTCCCTGGACCTTGGAATGCCAACGCCCCCATGTTGCGGGGCTCCCGTTTACCAGCTTGCTCAGTGATTGTTGTTGTCGTTCTTACTTTGTAGAACCCCAATGTCTGGGGTCTGAAGGGACACTTCTTCTACCTGAATGGAAACTATGCTGAGGCCAAGGAGTGCTATGAGCGGACTATTAGTTTTGTAGTGGATGCTGCAGAAATGCACTTCATCTATCTGCGACTAGGATCCATCTATCTAGAAGAGGGAGAGGTGAGGGAGGTGGTAAAAAAAACGTTTCCCTTCTATTCAGCATGATGTCTGTGAGCCAGCCTTGAAGTGAGAACTTTTGGGGTTCTAATGCCTTCTGGGTGTGTGACTTTGGGCCAGCCAACTAGACTCCTCACTCTCCTAACACCCCCCCCCCCCAAAAAAAAAAAAAAAAAAAAAAAAAGCAGCTACCAGGATGTTTGCATCCGGGACTTCTCTGCGCCAGGTGGGAATCTTGGGTCTGCCTCCAGATCCCTTATTTGTTGTCACAGGACACAAGACCTTCACTGAGCTCCTGTTTCAGCATGGCTCAAAGGGAGTGATTCTCCACTTGCTGGTTCTCTTGTTGCCTGAATCTCCATTACAGCCCCATTTGGGATAATAGGGGGAAAATCTACTAGATTAGGCCAGGCGTTGTCATGTGAGGGGTAAAGTGCTTTGAAGAGGGTTGTGAAAAGGCACCCCTAAAGAGCCAGAAGAGCTTGTTGATACCAGATAAATATAGCATTGCTGTCACAGAAATCTCTGGCTTTTCTAGAATTTCTGCCTGAACAAAGGTTTTTGTTTGTTTGTTTGTTTTTAAAGTACATTCCATCTGGTTTTCTCACTAGTCCCTCCAGCAATTCATTTACTTCATACTGTTTTGAGAACAATTACATCAGAAACCTTTGTAGGGCCTGTCTGCTGCTATATGAAGTCCTTGATCTTGCCTTGATGGAAGTTTAGTAATTCTCTTTCTACAGAATGAAAAAGCAAAGAACACCTACATGATGGCTTGTAAAAGATCACCTTCCTGCCTGACCTGGCTGGGAGTGGGAATCGCCTGCTACCGGGTGAGATAATTAAGCTTTGAGAGGGCTAAAAGTCTGCTTTTTCTTGTCTAGGAATCATGTAGTTATTGTGACCACAATGGGGGAATGTCCAGTCCTCCTTATAGCGAAAAGCTCTTCTTCAGACTTGAGGGATCCTATTGAGGAAACTCTTGAGCTTAAGCAGAGAAGAATCAGCTTTTAAACTCTGGTCCAATGATTATTTCAACTTTCTTTCTTGTGTAGTTTCCCTAAAGAACTATTTTAAGGAAGCACCTTCGGATCTGCATTCTAGCAATAGTTAGCTGTGGCTTATTCATCTTCCAGAGGGACTGCTGCAAAAGGCTTTGTTCTGGCTGAGGCTGGGTTAAAAAACTAGAAAGCCTTGGTTCCCTGCTTTGGCTTTAGATTCCTTTTATTTTCTTCTTAGAAATCACTGAGAGGGGAAAGAGAAAAGAAGGCACCCTGGAGGAGAAGGGTCTGGTTTGTTTCCTGGAATGGCTTTTAGAGGGTTTTTAGGCAGGGCTCACAAGGCTGTAAGCAAGCAGCCTTTATCTCCAAGGTAGCCCCTCCAAAGCTATTTCACAGACACCTGCTGACTGCCTATGGTCAGGATTCCCTCATGACCCCCACTGATACATGTAGTTGTCAGCACAAAAGAAAAGACATTTATCAGACAGCACAGAAGCACCACAGGCCTAAGAGGTCCTTCCATGCAGATGATACCCACAATGGGCTCTCCCTTAAGTGACTGTACCACCCATGAGGAAGGTTCACAAGCCAAGCACATGCATGATCAGAACGGGAAGGGGAACGTGGCAGGAATTTGTGCCCCAAATTAAGGAGCAAGGCAGGGCACAAATGTGGGAAACATGTGAGGGAGAGGGGCGAGTGCCAAGTGCTCCGTGTGTGCCAGGTACTGCAGTGAGCATTTTGCAAGTGTTTTCTGGATGCTCACAACCACTCCAGGAAATAGATGCCATTGTTGTCTCCATCTCACAGCTCAGTTTCTGAGGTAGAAAGAGACCGATTGACCTAGCCAGGGCCACACAGCCAGTATGTGTCGGAGGCTGGATTTGAACTTGGGTTTTCCTGCTCTATTCAATCATTTCCTGAATGTCAGATGGCATTTTCTGTCCAAAGTCTATTGGGCTCACTTTGGATCACTGAACCACTGAGAAGAACCAAGTCTTTCATAGTTGATCTTTGTACATTCTTGCTGTTATTGTGTACAATGTATTCCTGGCTCTGTTTTTTTCACTCAACAATAGTTCATGTAAATCTTTCCAGGCCTTTCTAAAATCAGCTTGTTCATCAATTTTTTTTACAGAACTATAATATTCCATTACCTTCATGTACCACAACTTGTTCAGCCATTCCCCAACTGATGGGCATCTATTCATTTTCTAATTCTTTGCTACCGCAAAAAGAACTGCTACAAACATGTCCCTCCTTTATGATTTCCTTGGAATATAGACCCAGTAATGGCACTGCTGGGGCAAGAGGTACACACAGTTTGGTAGCCCTTTGCTCAGTAATTTTTAAGTGTAAAGGAGTTCTAGGACTAAAGATTTGAAAACCTCTGCCTTAAACCAGTGAAATCCCAGTCCCTATCCATCTCTATGCCTGTATTTCTTTAGGGATAATTATAACTTTTCTAAGAGCAGGTTGCTAGAACAGGATTTTCAGACTCACATGATTAAAAGAAAACTTAGAATTGGAACTTGACTAGCACAGTAGTTGAAGGGGAATTACTAAACTGTGCTTATGGTATATCTTTAGAGGTCTTGGTTATTAAGATAATGATAAGAGTTTGATGGTCTTTGCTGTGCTGGCTCTCTGCTCATATACTGTCTGTCTTTTGTTAAGCTGGAAGAGTTCTCAGAGGCTGAGGATGCCCTTTCTGAAGCCAACGCCATGAACAACTACAATGCTGAAGTTTGGGCCTATCTGACTCTGGTCTGCCTAAAAGTGAGTGTCCAGCTGTTCACAGATATTTCATTTTTGTTGGTCAGCAAAGAAGCTCCCTAGAGACAGAGTCCTAACTTTATATTCTGAGAACTGCAACTTTTTCCCAAAATGCTCTTGAGTGATTCCCATGAGCTCAGATTGCAAGGAGGTTTAGACAGTGGTGGGACCCTAAGGGTCATGTTTTTAAAAGCTGGCCAGATTGGACCCCCATTTGGCTCAGGGTAAGGCACAATGGCCCTTTCTGTGTCTTTCCATCCTGACAATCTGGAGAAGACATGGAATTAGAGCCTGGTGGCCTCTCTCCATTAGGGTCACTGGGGGTTAGGGAGCAGTACAACACTAGACTTCCAGAGTTTGAAACTTCTAAAAAGGGAAATAAATGAATGAATTTGTGAATCAAATTCTTGAAAATCATTGGTAGCATTACCTGAGAAAAGCCTTAGTCCACCTGAGTCCTTGGGCTACATCTTTTCCCTCTGGGTGTCAGTTTCCTCATCTGTAAAAAGTGGGAAAGGGAGAGCTGATGTTCAGGGGCTTTTCTAGCATCTGTGTTTTTTAACTCTATAATTAGTTAGCAGATACTTTTCAAAGTATTTTCATAGACATTACCTTAGTTAATCTTCACCATAACCCAGATTTACTGGCTTACACCTTTCACATCACAGCTTTCCCCTTCATAATTTCAACATATCTTGGGTTGGCATAAAAAATTAAATGGGAATTTTGGAGTTTTGCAGAAGCCACAGACCACATATGAAGGCTTGCAGGCAACATAGCAGAAGCTTAGAAACTCAGAAGTGCATAAAATACATATAGTACTGTATAATATCAATATATTTTATCATGTAATACTATAATCATTCAGACTTCTTTGATAGAGAGGGTCAAAAATTTTTACATGGATTTATACATTGCAGGGACCTCATCCCTAGTCCTATGATTTGGAAGAGCTAATTGTAATCTCATTAATACCTTCATGGAACAATGTCTGTAAAATTGTAACTTGGTACTTTGTGTAAATTTTCATGGAACCAGCTAATGACATTAAGACCCAGGAGGGATGGGCACCTCAATCACCTGACATTTCCCCTTGTGGCTTATGGCAGCAAACTGCCTCTCACTCCCCTAATCCCTGTTCTTTAGATTGGACCTCCATGGACGTGAAATTCCCTTTTATTTGTATTGTTCCCTAGACTCTCCTCCCTCTCAATACCTGATCCTGTCCTTTCATTGGGCTCCAGGGACCCCCAGCCTCCACTTTCCAAACCTTGTAATAGATTCTCATCTTGGGTCTCCAGGTCTTCTCAGACCCTTTTTCTCCTGTGTTCAGGAAAGCCCGGCCCTCTCTGTAAGATGCCAGATCCAAGACTACCCTTTCAGTGTGGATTGCTCATTCTCTCATGCTTTCTAAGAGACTGGACCAGCATTCTCTGTTGGCAGTTTTGGGTCCCAATTACTGCCTGCCTCACCCTGGACAGTTATATGTTGCTGTCATCTCCCAGACTTAGGTTCCTATTCAGGATAGTCATTCTCTGACTGACAGGGTTTCTCTCCACCCCAAACGCTGCCTTCAAATCCTAGTGTTCCCATTATCGACAATGAATCCTGTCAAGTGATTATATATGCATTTGATTTGTTCTACTCAAAGTTATAATGATGTAATATATGGTCACTGATTTCAGCCCACTGGAAATATACAGTATGAATCTCCTTGACAGGATTCATGATTTACTCTAATTGGGACCTAGCTGAAAATATTTAAATTTATTTTTGTCTCATTCCAATCAGATTCCTTACTTTTTGTGACATGCATTTTCATTGTACCTTAGTTATCCACAGAGATGACTCATATTTTAGATCCAGTATTTCTGATTGGTTATGTCTTCATGATGTTGAACTCACTGCTGTTTTCTCTTCTCCTTCCATCTCTCTCTGTGCTTCTAATCTTGTGTACTGAATGCTGCTTAATGAATTTGTTCCACCAGGATGATTGAGTACCCTGCAGATATTCTCTGATCTCAATCAAGGTCTCTCTGCTTTCTTCTTTTTTAAACTATTCTTCCCCAATGAATTCTGCATCATGCTTCATGCTCCGATTATAAACCACCTTTGACTTAAGCCCCTCTCTAGTACCCTGATCTTCTTCATTGTGACATATGATCTTGTTTCCTATTTGACTGAGAAAAAATGTAGATTCTTGTCATTCCAATTGCACATCCTAGTAGGCTTCTAAAGCCTAAAAGATCTTTTCTTGCCATTCAGGTACCAAGGATGACATGTTAGGGCCTCCACTACCCTCGTCCCGTATCTCCCCATTTCTCTCTCATTTGCCCCTTTCTATTCCCTCTAAAGTCTCTTATCTATGATGCTTACAAACATGCTAAGGTCTTTCCCAGACCTTATGAAATATGAAATCATGGAGCTTTTAAAACGTTATCGTCACCATGTTTATCATATCACCATCACAAGCTGCTATTGTTTTATTTTCAGGCTGGGAGGAAACTGGAAGCAGAACAGTCTTACAAATACACATTAAAGGTTTGGCTCTGATTCCCCTGTTGGTTTGGCTCAGAATGGAAATTGCATTACCATGGGAAGGGCTGGTTTAATTGCTATTTTATTGTGTTTTATCTGAGAAAGATCATCAGGAAGACTCTTACCATATTTATTCATAGGTTGGTTGGTTTATTTTTTTTCATGAATCTGCTGATTCTATGATCCAGAGCTCCCTTACTTAGTGATTATGGCACTGATCCCCGGGATAGTGTAATGAGCAGTGCATTGAGAATGGTGGGGGTTCCAGTTCCATCTCAGCCAAGAACTAGCTATCAGGTCTGAAGAAGAATCTTTTAATCACTGAATTTTAGTGTACTCATCTGTAAAGTAAGGGGTTGGGCTAAATTTAAGACTCTTTCTCGAACGAAGAGTCTATGGGAGTCAAACTGGGACACTTCTCTTTGGCCAATGGATGTGGTCTATTGCTCCTTTGAGATCTATGAGCATACCCATGAGATACTTAAAGAAAGCAAGAAGTTATGACAGCATCCAATCTTAATGAGTAGTGACAAGGGAGGGTAAAATATGAGAGGGAGGCAGGGTGAGTAATTTGAGATGTTCAAGAATATTCTATCCATTTTAATGCAGCTGAAGCTGAAGGATGAAGCTTTGCTCCAGGAGATCCGCATGGTGCAAGAGATGGTTGGCTTTGGGAATCCTTCCTTCTGATGACATATTCCAGAAGGAGATTTTTTTTTTTTTCTATGTGAGGCAGAAATTCCCTGAGCTCCTAAATCCTAAAGGAGTCAGGCTAGTCCTAAGGCTGAAGAAAAAGACCATCTGCCCCAGCAACTGTTTCATTTTGAGGGGTTTTTTTTTGGTTTGGTTTATGGTTTTTCCTTTGTGTGTGTGTGTGTGGGGGGTTTATTGTTTCTTTTCTTTATAATTGTTATTCAAAAAGGTTAATAAAAAAATCAGCAAGAAAATATGAAGCTCATCTAGATCATTGGTGAGGGGACAAAGAAGGTGGTAGTATCAGAACTGGGAGGATGAGTTGGGAGAATTTCTGGGGGGAAAATGAAAGGCAAAGTAGTTTAATCAGCCAGGAGTCTGAACTGGATTCTGCTCCAGGTCCTGCTCTTTACTAGCTGCACAACTTTCATTACTCTGAAGCTCAGTGTCCTCATCTGCAAAATGAGTGAATTATACTCCAAAATGAATGTTATAATTATATGGAATCCTTCTTAGACTGAGAGTAATGCCGCTGGTCAGGTTTACTAATGGAAGGATTGGAAAAGACATTGGATTCTTGCTTTGGAGGAAGAGTATATAGTTAATATAGGTAAATTCCACAGGGATTGTGAGCTGAGGAAACAAGGGAAGCACGAAATGACTGATTTTTTATTTAACCCAATGGGATCCATGTAGAGTTCCCAAATAAAGAGGACACAAAGTTGGTCCCTCCCCTTCTCACTACATATGTAGTGCTAGGCCCAGAGAGCTAATCAGATATATGGCCCATTGCTTACTTGAATCAAGAAAGGAAAAAGTAAAGTAGGTGTGGCATCAGAGGCATCAAATATTTGTGTGTGTGTGTATGTATGCATGCCATTCCTCAATAGATAAATGACCAAACAACATAAATTGTCTTCAAAAGAACTGCTAAGTATTCACTACCACATGAAAAAAATGTTCCAAATCACTAAAAAGAGAAATACAAATCTAAATAACCCTGAGGTTTCACTTCACACACCCTGCAGATTGGCCAAAATGACCAAAAATTTGCCATAGTCATTGTTAGGTGGGTTGTGGAAAAATAGGCACACTAATTATATATTATTGGTGGAGTTATTCATTTGAAATGCATTTTGGAATAAGGCAAATAAAATGACTAAAATGTTCCAGACTCTCTGGACCAGAAAATCCATAACTGAGCATATCCCTGTACACTTCAAAATATTTATAGCGGCACCTTTTGGGATCACTAATTATGAGCAAAGTAGATATCCATCTATTGGGGAATGATACATGAACATAATGGAATGTTCTTTGCTATAAGAAATGATGTGTGATGAATATAGAGAAATGGACATAAATGGATGCAGTATTAAATAAGCAGAGCCAAGAAAACACATGTAAGGTCAACAACAATATAAATGGAAAGAAAGGCATACCAAAAAATCAAAAGTAAATAATAAAATTGCAAAACTCAAGACATGGGAAGAAGAGATACAAAAACCATATTCCCAATGTGTGTGTATCTATGAGTGGGAGGTCCACAGATGCTGCTCTCTGGACAGACCTGGACTTACTCAATGTATTAATCGTGCTTTCACCGTCTCTTTGCTAAAACAATACAAATAAGAAAATTTGTCAAATGGGAAGGCTCTTAGAAGGAAGGTGACACGGGATACTGTGGTGATGTAAGAAACAGGAAATAGCAATAACATTTAAAAACGTAAAGACCTTCACAATCTGGTTCCTGCCTACCTTTAATTTTTTTTTTTTAATTTACCTTGATTAAATCTGCTGTTCCCACTGTTTTCCCTACACTCACTGAGCAAATTAAAGAGAGGAGGCTGTTCAACTCACTAAAGCTAACCTGTCTACACGCACCTTTGACGTGTTTCCTTCCTCGGCAGATTGTTCCATCATTCCTTTGTATTCTTCAATCTTTTCTCCCCGTTATTCACAAAAAACACCCAAGTCTGCCTGGCCCTTAGGAAACCCTTACGGGGGAGTCTCATCAGCTCTCAAACATTGTTTTCAGCTCTATACTGCTGCTGGTTCAGGCTCTCAAGCTCCAGATTCACATTAACCATCGCCTAACGGACATTTTGAACTGGATGTCTCAGAGGCATCTCAGAAATAGAACACTTCTTTCCTCCAAATCTTCCTCTTTTCTGAAGCTTCCTTTTTCTGTCATCCTAGAACCCCAGGATTATAACTTCAGTTTTACGCTTCTCACCGTCATTCCACTTAACCAATTGTTCAATCTCATTTCTATTGGCACGGCATCTCAGAATCTGTCCACTCATCCTTGTTCATCTCATCCTTGCTCAGGCTTCTCGCCTAGACCATAGCAACAGCCTCACCCCCCACGTAATCCATCTTCCACAAAGCTACCAAAGTGAGGAAAACCCAAGCCTCGCCAGGACTCCTGCCCTCCTGAGTGAATACATTCCAGCAGCTGCTTAAAACCGGCAGGCTCCAAGTCCTTCGGCGTTCAAACTTCTCTACCTCCTGGTTCAACCTTCATTTATTCCCCCCATTTCCAACGGCTGTCCCGTTTTAAAAACGATTTAAATGCCTCTCAAATGACCTCCTTGGCACTGTATGGGGCAGGGGTAATAAATGCTTGATTGACTCCATGCCTTACCTCCTCTCCCTCACTTGCTGCTCAACCCCCTTCAACAGACCTCTAACATCTTATTGAGTTACTAGTGATCTCTTAATCCCCGACTCTAACCCAGTCCTCGGCCCCTCTCCTCGCGGGTTCTCCGCAGCCCTCCGGGATCCTCGGCCCCCCCGCCCCCGGGCACTTCCTTCGGCAGAAACCTATCCCCCAGCATTATCCGCTACAGACGTTATACATATTCATGGCATCTCCATCTCCCGTCCCCTCCTTCCCATTCCCAGGAAGTCAGTAGTCGCCGTTCAGTTTGGGACTCGTTATCCCCCAGGGACGGAAGCACTTTGCACGTTCAGAGCAGGCGCAGCACACGTTGGTTCCCACAGAATACAAAGGAAAGAGGGACTAATGAGGCGGGGCTAGAAAAGACAACATTTCCGGGGTTCTCTAGACGCAGGAGCGGAGAATCCTTCACTTCCGGCGGTGAAGACGCGGCTCTGGTTGGGGCGGTGAAAGCTCGGTTCGGAAGTCCGAGTCCCAGCGGGCCTCCCTAGAGACTCCTGGCCTCTCGTCTCCGTCTAGCCCACCATGGTCCAGCTGAGTGAGTGACTATTGCATGGGGCGAAGCACTGTGGCTTCCTTCGGCTCCGAGGAGAACGAGGGCCGGGGCAGGGCAGACGGGCCGTGGGGAGGCGGGACCCGGCGGGTGGGTCTAATCAGCGAACCCGCTGTGCGCAGGCGCAGTAGGAGAAGCCCGAGGCCCTATGCCGTTCCTGAAGGAGGCTGTGGCTTAAGGGGGCGGAGCGCTGCGCGTGGATTGGGCAAATGGACCTTAGTTCCCGCCCCCGACATTGACCCTGTCCCTCAACCTGTGTATTTGGCCACTAAGTCACGGGCGATCCTCGATAAGGTGTCTCGCTCTTGTTCTCGGGAGTACCCGGGTGCCGTAAGCCATAGGTGGTTTTAGGGTCCAGAGCGGGGGAGCCCCTACTATGTGCCCCTCCTTACATAAGCAACGATAGGCGGGGGGGATGGGCAGAGAGGGGGATGGGGATTCGAGGCGGGATGCCCTGCCCAGGGTCGTCCTGAGAGGCTTCTCACCCAGCCAGCCATGTCCTCGCAGCTCCCCTCCTCTGCAAGACTTACCGGGCCGGCCACGTGACCATCCGCCTGACCCTCAGCGGCTGCACCAACCGGCCCTTCTACCGCATCGTGGCTGCCTACAACAAGCGCGCCCGGGACGGTCGTTTCCTGGAGCAGCTGGGCTGCTATGACCCCCTGCCCAACACAAACGGGGAGAAGCTCGTGGCCCTTAACCTGGAGAGAATCCGGCACTGGCTGGGCTCGGGGGCCCACCTCACCAAACCAGTGGAGAAGCTTCTAGGTAATACAGCTGGCCCCCTCCAGTGAGGGGCTCTGCTGGGTTGGGGCATTCCTTGCATGGGCCAACTTCTCCTCTTCCCCAGGAGTGACGCTGATTTAGGTTTTTCAATTTAAAGAAGGCCTCTTGGGGCCTTTGAAGATATGCAGTTTTCCACTGGTGATAAAAATGATGAAAAGCCAGAATTTTGCTTTCACCCAGAAGGAATAGCCCTAGTTTGACGGTTACAACCAAGGAACATCAATCCTCCTCCAATTTATTTTCCTCTTTTTGAGGCTGTAAATGAGAGAAAGATTACCCATTTTGTAGTGGAGGGTGGTGGTACATACCTCTGACAGTCCCGGGACCAGGTTCTAGCTTTCCCTGTGGGCACTGTTAGGACTCAACGGTGGTGACTCAGTGCCCTGTGAGAAACAATGGCTTTGTCTTTACAAGTGGACATTCTGTTGCCTTTAGGTCTTTCTGGATTCTTCCCTCTGCATCCCATGACTATCACAAATGCAGAGAGGCTTCATCGGAAACGTGCTCTTGAAGCCATTTCAGCTTCTCAGGCAGAAAACACAGAGACAGCACCCAGTTGAGCTGTGGGAGCAGCATCAGCAAGTCCAATCAAGAAGCATCTCTTAAGTGGTTCTTTGTGCCAGATGCTCTGCTAAAATACACCTTAGTCTCAAGAACTCATTCTGAGGTGAATAAAGGGAATTTTCAGAGCTTTGTGTATTCTTCTGGAGCAGGGATGGATTGGAGTAGATGCTTTGTAGCTGTGGAGCTGGAGGATGGTGGATCTCGTCCTTGGGCAGGCTGGGTTAGAGAATTATCAGGGCAGAGAACTTCAAGAATTGGAAGGGACCTCCAGAAGAGTTGGGACAGAAATGGTCTGTATTGGGAAACTTGTATTTGAAACCAAATGTGAGGGGCTTTAAACACCCCACAAAGGGGTTTGCATTTTATTCTAGTGGCAGTAGGATTAGTCACTGAAATCACTGAGGAATAGGAGGATGTAGACAGACATAATTCAGCAATCTCCATATGAAGCTATGCAGAAGATGGATTGAAGGGGGAAATACTGGAGACTGGGATTGAACAGTCCAGGTTGTGGACAAGTAGCATGGATCTAATGGCTTTCTTGTCACTATTGAATATACCATTAGGGCCCTGCAACAGACAAGGGAAAAGCTTCCTTGAAACTGACATTGATCCATTAATGAACTAGTCCAAATACCCAACTATGTTGGTATCATGTTTCTCTAGTTTGAGTTTATGAAACTTTAGCAAATGCTTTGCTGAAACCCAGAACTTTATTTAATAATCCCAATGTAACAATCTAGCAGCCCTATCCAAAAAGAGAAAATGAATTTAGTTTGGTGGCTTGTTCTTAAGCAACCAGGCTTCTAGTGATTACCATTTTCTCCAGTGCTCACCAACCACCAAATAAGTGACTAAAAGAGACTGAGAACAAAACCCTAGATCCTGCAGACTGTAGCATTTTTCTTTTTGAACACCAACACTTTTGCTCATGTCTGCAGGCCTATCTATAGTCATAGATGGCTGACAACACTGTAGTGTCCTCATTAAATTCTTAGTGTGCCATGGGATGTAATTTGTCCCAGCCAGGATACCTGAACTCCTATAGAATAGCTTTTTTGTTTGTTGGTTTTTTTGGTTTGTTTGTTGGTTGGTTTTTGCTGTCTTCCCATATATATTGGGCTTCAGGCCACATCTAATCCTATTTTTTTCCAATACAAAGATCATTCTTGACAAAGAAAATGGAAGCTAATAGGAGTCAACTCCGTTTTTCTTCTATTATCTCAGGATGCATGCCTGCTTATGCTTTTCCATCTTGCTACAACTACCCTTCTCCCCACTTCAAATTTTGTTGTTGGTATTTTCCACCAAGCCACACCTCATTCTGTTTGAACCTGGATGACATTTTTATTAAAGGTCCATGTCACTCTTGGGTATTTGTTCTCATGTGTCTCATCTTTTGTACATACCCTTTTCAAATCTGAATTCATTGGAGAATTCATTCTGTAACCACCTTGGTAAATAACATGTTTGTGCTCCATAAATAATATACATAACCCCCCAGATAGAACAGACTACCACAAAAAATATTGTAGACAATTTTAAACAAATTTATCAACAGTTTGTAATTATCTACCAATAAAACCACAGGACTGACAAATTAGGTAATAGAATTTGATAATATATAAGCTATATATTATATACTAATATATAGTATACATTATATATCAAGCTACAACAATATAAAGCCAGTCAGTCATCAGCCTTCTAAGTCATGAGTAGGATAGATTCCTGAAAAATTGTATGATTGAGATTTAAGCACTCCATCTTTTCCATAGAGCAGTGTTGACAGAAACTTTTAAGACATTATCACCTTGGAGAAAGACATAGCCTCTGGCTGGGCAGTGAGGAAACCCTGTTATGAGCACTGGTATGACATTTACGGATGTTACTTGTGGGAATGGGGTTGGTTCCTAAAGACATTAATATTTGTACAGTCAAAGAGATAACTACATGAAAATTATTCTTTCATTTGGTAACTGATTCTGTTGTGTAATGGACTCATTTGTCTAGCCACACCTCTTGGGTTAAGATCAGTTTCCCCATAAGAAATGAAGGTGTGGTTGGAAGAAGTCATATCATTCATGCCAGTAGTTCCTGGGAGATCTGCTGGTTGTAAGCCTCACAAGGCTTGCCCTGGTGTCACCTATGAAGGCGCTCTTTCTTTCCTGTTCTCATTTCCTGTAAGGAAAGTGGTGGGCCGAAGTTATGGAGACCGACGAGTCCCAGAAGAGTCGACGTTCCTTTAGGGTCCGAAGGGTGGCCTTGTCCAGCCCCGGGTGCCCCGCCCCTCTCCTAGTGCGGCTCGTTAGGGAGCTGCCTTCCGTCTTCCCGTGTAGCTGGTACGGATTTACTCCCGGAGAGCCGGACCGCCTTATGTCTCACAGCCTGGACCTGGAACCTGACCGTTAGGTGACGGGGAGCCCTTGGGCTGGAGAGTGCCAGTCTCCTAAGAACGAGGTGGGGATGCGAGGCAGATGCCAGGAGAGTTCTCTGCAAAGGGAGCAGGGGGATGAGGGGGAAGTGTGGGAGGATCGGGACAGTCGTTGCCCGGCAGATTGGGTCCGGAGCTCGCTGGGGGCAGGGGAGCCGGGAAAGCCCCAGCAGGACTTCTGGCCCGCCTCGCTTTCCCGCTCGGTGGACCGGCGAGAGCCGGACTGGAAACCACTGGGGATGACGTAATTAAGGTGACCAAGTCTCCGTCCTCCAGATTCCGTGGGAGGCACCTGTTCCCTTGCCCCCAAAATACTGCACTTGTGACCTCGGCGGACAGCCGAGCCAGAGTGGCCACCCGCTCACGGGGAGAACCTCACAACGGACGGTGGGGCACAGACAAGCAAGCTCCGGCTGCCCCATAAAGATGAGAAGCAGCAGCCACAGAAGAGACACCCTCTCCCGGTGTTTACGATAGTTTGCGCCACACGGCTTTTGGCGGCCGCTGTCACGTTAGGCTGCGCTGCGGCTGCGCAGGAGGCTCGGTCCCGCCCCGTGTTGACGTCACGTCCCGCCCCTCCCCTTCCGGCGGCCGGCTCTTTTCGCGCGGGAAAAGAAAGTAAGCGGCAACCGGGAGCCGCAGGCCCGTGGACACCCGCCCGGGCACGGCGGCAATGGGGCTCCTGGAGCGCTGCAAGGAGGAGTTCGGCACTACCGACCTGTACCAAGTGCTGGGCGTGCGGCGGGGGGCTTCCCAAGGCGAGATCCGGCGCAGCTACCACAAAGTGTCCCTGCGGGTCCATCCTGACCGCGTGGACGAGGCCGGCCGGAAGAAGGCCACCCGGCAGTTCCAGGTGCGCGGAAGCCGCCCGGTCCCGGGAGCCCGGCCTGGTGCCGCCGCCCTCTCCCTGGGTCCGCCCGCAGCCCCTCCCTTGTCCATCCTCCTTCAGGGCCCCGGGGGTATCCCCTAAGTGTGAGTCCAGTCGTGTCACCCCTCCCCAATAGCCTGCGGGGCTTCCCTGGCCAGGCCCTCCCCCCGCCCCACTGGTGCCGGGACCTCGACGTGGGCGTCCCCTGTGCCTGGGGTTCGGCCGCCATTCATGGGGCGGCTCTTCTCCGCAGATCCTGGGCCAAGTCTACGCTATCCTGAGCGACGCGGAGAAGCGGGATCTGTACGATGAGCAGGGGTTGGTGGACGAAGAGGGGGGAGTGCCGGACCGGGACTGGCTGAGCTACTGGCGGCTGCTCTTCAAGAAGGTACGGGGCGGTCGGGGCCGAGACCTAGGAGAGCTCCCATGGCCCCCTCCCCGGGGCCGGGCTCCTCCCCTCCCCCGCTGGCCGCATAATGGGCTTTATTAGCTGCTTATCTGGGCGTCTCCTTAAGAGGGAGCCGAGCCCCCCTAGAGCATTACGTGACCCCCGCCGACCCCTAGTGGAAGGTTGTGTCCTCTTTGCTTCTCTTAGCCCCTCGATGTCCCGGGCAGAGTCCCAAGCCTGCAGCTTAGAGCCGGCCCTCGGCTGTACAAGTACCTGGTGTAGTGACCAATGTCCGATCTCACCTTTAGAAGTATTTAAAAATACTTTCTTGTTTTAACTAAACATTTAACTGAAAAAGCAACTCATCAAGTTGGAGCTTTTTCCCCCTTCTTTTTAGATAACCTTAGATGACATCAAGACCTTTGAAAAAAAGTACATTGGTTCTGAAGAAGAGCTAATTGATATTAAACAAGCCTATGTGGACTTCAAGGGCGACATGGATCAAATCATGGAGTCTCTATTATGTGCCGAATACACTTCGGAACCCAGAATCCGGGCCATCATACAGCAGGCCATTGATGCTGAAGAAGTTCCACCCTTTAAAGCTTTTCTCAAGGAATCAAAGCAAAAGATGAATGCAAGGAAAAGGAGGGTATGTGTGTACTTCTAATTCGTATTTGCTGGGGTAATAAGTTAAGGTGTGCAGTCTTAGGTCACCGTTACCTAGTTCCTTCAGAGAAGATGGTGGGCGTAGCGCATCAGTTTGACAGTGGCAGGCTGGCTCAGGCTCCGCACTGGACCACACTTTGGAGCTTTCCGAAGGTGGTGGAGGTGAAGTGAAACCAGGCTGTGCGCGTAAAACACCTTCAGTGAGGACAAATGAGGAGTCAGTCAGCCACAGAGCCGATGGCAAATTCAACTTGAAAAGGCTGCAAGCCAAAACGCAAGTGCAGGGAGTGTTGGTGCAGGATATTGTTTTCAGGTGATTGTGCGGCCGAGAGGCAGAGATACAGCCAATAGGGATCACTTCTCTGCTGCTTGTGCTAATTTAACCCCAAGAAAACTCAGGTCTTCCATCAGCCAGCGCCATAGCAAATGGGGAAGTTTGAATGCTGTGGCTAAGTTCTCTTATCTTGGCAGTGGCACTTTGCCAGAGCTAGCTCAGTGTTTGGGAGGCTCCGAAGGAAAGTGTGGGAGAGGGATTAGACTCATAAACCCAAGGTCTCCAGCCATTGTGCTGACTGTTGTGTGCTTGTGGAACCTGGACAGTCTCCCAGCCCATGCCAGGAATCTGAATCGCTTCTGAATTGTCTTAAGATTCTGAAGATTACCTGGCAGGATATAAGATACCAATCATTAAAGTTCTTTCTTGAACTAAACTGCCAAGCATTCCAACTCTACTGCAGAGAGCACAGCTCCTTTGGGCTGGCCATGTTGTTTGAATGCCACATGTACATGTGCCAAAAAGAAATTTTATGAATAACTCACACAGGGCAAGCGCTTACAAGGTGGTCAGAAAAAGCAAGGTCTCTCTTAAGAACTTCAGAACTATTCAGGACTTTGTGTCCCACCTGTGGCAGAGCATTCTGGACACACAATAACACAACATAGTGATGTTGTTTTGAACAAAGAACAACTGAAACAAATGTTATTTCGTGTTGTGTTTTGTTCTGTAAAAGTATAGTTGTCTGAGAAGTTTAAAAAGTGAAGGAGTAAAAGGTAGACTTAAAAGTTTTTTTTATGCAAAAGGAACTAACTTGTGGTTGTATTTGTCTGATATTCACTGATAAAAGAGGGAAGAGGTTAACTGAAAATAATTTTTTTTCTTTCCCCTGAAAATACTTTCTCAAAGTTCTAAACCAGAGTTACTCTGGATAACCACTACTTGCTATCTATGGTAAGTTGATACATCAGACAAGGAGCCTAGCCTTACTATTCTAACCTAATGTCATGCTTTGAAATTTCATTCCTGTAATATTATCAGTGGACTCATTATCTAAGTCGTTTCCCGATTTCTTCAGCTTTCTTCCATTGCTTTCTGCCTCTTTCCATTCTCCTCTAATGAAGTAAACCTGGCAAAACCTTCCTAAGTATCTTGCTACCACTCTTGACACAACCCCCATGAAAATATAAGAAATGGTCTTTCTTAATCCAAGATAGGTAGCAGTGTGAACTGCACAGATGGCAGGCCGGCTTCGGTCAGGAAGACAGGCTTCAGACTTTTAGACGGGTTGTGAACTTAGACAAGTCATGTCAGTGCTGTTGGACCCTGCCTTTCAGGGGTATTGATCTGTATTAGTGGAGTTTTCCTTATCCAGGAATTCCTCATATTGTTAAAATCACTTTAGTCCCTTTCCTTTTAATCTAATCCTTTTATGTGGTCTTGAAAAAGTGCTTGACTTGGAAGTGGGGGTGCCAAATAGAATGAACAGACTTCCTGCCAACTTTTGAGTTTACAGTGAGTGCTAATGCAGAATGTGTTGGTCCTTTTGCTCTTGTGCATTTTATTTGACCTTGAATCTCACATGAGTTTTGTATTTCAGGCTCAAGAAGAAGCCAAAGAAGCAGAAAAGACCAGAAAGGAGCTGGGCCTGGGGGAAGGACCAGGTGACTTAAAAGCACTTATCCAGGTGAGCTGAATTCTGGGGGCTCTTAGGGCAGAGAAGACCCCTTCCCTTGTGGTCCAGTTCTTATTTTAGATAGATACCCGTTGCTTTTGTTCTGAAATATGTTTTTAACTCTTCCAACAGAGCAGACGAAACAATCGAGAAAAAGAAATGGACAGTTTTCTCACCCAGATGGAAGCAAAGTATTGCAGCTCGTCCAAAAAAGGGAAAAAAACACCTTCCAAGAAAGGAAAAAAATAATGAAGTTGATGGTTTTGTTTCTTCTGTAGGTCTTCCATTTAATTGGAACTTATCCACTTACCTGGATTAAAATTAGTAAAACCTTTAGTATTGAGGAAAATGATCCCCTCTGGTATAGACTGTCCAGATCAGTGACTAGCTTTTGAGTAATTTATTCAGCAGTTGCTTTAGCTCACTTCCATTTGTTGTTATACATATACTCTCAAAGTGTTTACTGGCAGTTATCTATTGTTTTTGTGAAATTTCTCTCCTTGGAAGAAGTTAATTTTCAGGGAACATATATTTATTTCCACAAGCATTACACAAAAGGAGTGTACTAGACAAATTCTATCAAAAAAAGGATATAAAAACTTCTAGCAGAGCTCACTTGACAGGTAATACTGCTATTAACCACTAAACTACTCACTGGTGAGGACATTAAATTCTTAAATCAGCTACTGAACAGCTTAGTTCTTTGTTCTTATTTCCTTGCTGAGTTTGTTTTCATTTATTTATATAGTAAGCAAGATTAGTTTTATATTTTGCACTCTGGTGCTGGCAAAAATTTCAAGAATTTTCATTAAAAAAGGAAAAAAAAACTTGCAATCGTACAATAAACTAGTCAAATAATTCATTGCTTCATCCTGAGATCTTTTAAAAGCTGACTTTTAAATTTGTGATATTGGGAGTGAGAGAGCCAAAAGATTTGAACTTGACAATAAATAACTTTTAGACTTTTTGAAATGAGAACAAGAGACTTGCACATTTATACTCACAATTCTTCAACCAGGTTTCCTTACTTAGTTTTATAGTGGAAATTGAACACCATTTTTCCTGCAAATGTCAAGAACAAGACTTCTAAAGTTTGTCACCATGGATCCTAAGTTAGGAAAGTGGACGACGCATTGTCATTTACTTCCAGTTTTTGATCACAAACATTAATGGTTTAGAAAATATACTTTTTAATTGCATTCATTTAAAAAATATATAATTTCATGGGAGTTTGGATTCCCCCCCCTCATACTTGACACAATGTAACATTGGCTATTTTGTTAAGAAACCTTTGACAGTAAAGTAACATCACTTTGTAATTTCATGAATTTTTTCCTCAAGAGATGACTTAAAACAATAAGACCTGAAACTAATTATATAATAGACTTAATTACAAGTGAAATTAAGTATTATATGAACAGTTCTTGAAGATAAGCTACATTTATACCATTATTGTTAATTCAAAATTTAAAGAAAAACTCCTGAGAGATTCACAGCTTACTCACTTTTGCTACCTCTGTTCACCAAAACAATCTGTTTTGAGACTTAACATATGAAAATCCTATCAATTGATCAAGCCAAACAGCAAAGTTCCAAAAAAGGAAATGTATTTGTTTTCCTCCTGGTGTTTGTTATTGAAGAAAATTTGGCAAAATGGGAGTACAGGTGTTAGGGAAATCTGACCCAAATGAAGCAAAATTAATAATTATAGGAAATCCCAATTGTTTATACAATTTTGCCTGAAATAGAGCTTGATCAATACTACTATGAAAAGAGCTGGCAAACTGATATATTCTAGAAAAGCTAAAATAAGCTATATTTCTACTGCCAACATTTTCCAGTTGGGGGGGGGGTCTTCATTTACTATCATTTTTATCCCCAGTAAATATTTGTAGCCATGTTCTGTAGGGATCAGTCTGGCTAACTTTGGAGTGCACTCTAGGAAGGATTTTCATTTGAATGGCAGTTCAACCTTCTGACAACACTGCCTCCTTAATGATTTCACTTGAAATTAAGAAAAATCAAATTATTTTCAGGAGTTTAAATATAAGCAGAAATGTTTGGGGAATATGATTGCTTAATACTATAGCAGTGAAGCAACTGCTATTTTTCATGCACCTGCAGGAATTGATAATTCTGCTTGACAGATAAGCAGTGATTTTGGGGGAGAGGGAGAAGGTCCATCTTGGGTTACCTTTTGTCCAGTGGAATAGTTTAACTTGCTTTGAAGAAGACAGGTAATCCACACAATCTTTGGCAGACACAGGTTTTGTTTCCCAGTAGGTTATACAAAAATAGCCTTTGTAAAGATGGTTTTTAAAGTTTTTCTTGTAAACAAGTTTTGCTTCATTGAGCTGCCTGAGCACTGATTCATAAAATTCTCAGAGGAGCTCACAACCACCTGACGACAAGTTTTTGGTTTTGGGTTTGCCCTACGGTCCCTGTCTGGTTCTAGTGACTGGTCCACCTCGACTTTGAGATCTTGCAGTGCCGTGTAACTGAAGACCTGTTAGATAAAAATTATACAATTCATTAAGTAATAATGTAGTGTGGGGCTTTTAAAGTTGTAATTTTAAAAAATTAAACTGAATATTTTTAATTGTCTATATTAAGAAATCCCAAGTAAGGCATAAATATTACCTAGTAAGAGGAGGTGAGACATTAGGAAAAATATTGATAAGAGGCAGGGAGAACCTTTAAGAAATGTGGAAAACTAGTTTAGCTAGAGAGTAGTAGGGGATCACTTAAAGGAGAATTTGGATAAGCCATTGTGAAAGATTTTTGATGAAAAAAGTAGAAAGTGGCATCAGCTGCCAGAGCTGTTGCCTCAATCTATGAATGGGTAATGATGGGATAATGGCAGTACAATAAGGAATCAGAACCTGATTTCAAATTCCTGACTGCCAAATACACCATGGGAGACGGGAGAAAGGATTCTGGACTTCAAGGCCTATAAAATACTCTTTAAATTTTCTTTGATCCTAAAATTTCAAAAATAATCTGGCAACAATGTGGATCTGTATTAGAAAAGGGAGAGAAGGAAAAAAATGGAGTACAAATTAGTTATGAATTAAATGTTACAGATTGATAGAATTTTTCCACAGTTCTCTCTACATCAGTGAAATCACAGGTGAAAGCAAAAATGAACAAATTAGATTTGGTTAAAGTTAAGTTAAATTACATGAATAACTTTCATGTACTTCCTAGCTGTGTGACCTGGGCAGATCACTTAACCCCAATTGCTTCAGCAAAAAACAAAACACTTTCATATAAATCACTAAATTTATATATATATATATATATATATATATATATATATATATATATATATATATATATATATATATATATATATATATATATATATATAATTTATATAAACATGTATGTATGTGTGTTTATATAATCTATACAAATGTTTATAGAATACAGTAAAATTATAATTGTTTGCATTGGTCTTCACTAAAATTTGCCATTGAGTTCTATCCCAATAGGGAGTTAGGGAAACAGGTGATTCCAAAGAAATAATTATAGTGTATCTGTAACCCTGTAATAATTGGTGGTGTAATCTGTAGTAATTTCCTGCTCATTTGAGCTTTCAGAATAGCCAAGAACTTGCACTGGGATATACAAGTAATGATTATAACCTCACCTACTGAACCTCTGTCCTCATTAGCAGAATTACCCAGATGTTGATGGTAAAAACAATCCATGTAGGAGGAATTAAGACATCCCTAAACTGATTCCTGTCACTCCTATGTTAATGAAATATCTGTAGAAAGTAAGGCATTTTTTAAAGTTTGAAGTTTAAATGTGACCAGTATATTTTGATGAGACAAAACTATTTTCAGCTTTTTTGCCTAACTGTCCTGACAATCAAAATATGCCATTTTCTAGAGTGTGGTGGTGAAAGAATTGCTACCTTAATGTTTTTCATTAGCTTTAATAGTTTGCAACTGAAAAAAGAAATTCTGCAGTCCTTATTAAATTCTATTTATTTGAATCTGATGATAATAGACCCTTTTACAACATAGTAATTATATATTACCTTATGTTAAGTTTATTCTACAAACCTTTTATATGTAGTATAAAAGAAAAGTCAAAGTTTATATCATATCTGTTACCTTGTAACAAAAACAAAGAGTAAAGCTTACTTGTGCCTGAAGACCCCCTTCCAGTCCGGGATTGATTAGGATAATCAATAATGGTGCAAGAACGTCGACACTGTGTATCTGGCTAGAAGGAAAGAGTGAAAAGTAACTGAGCCCCCCTTCATTAACTTTTCTCCCCAAATGATTAAGATTTAATGTTTAAATATACATAAAAGGAAAAAGGCTTTGAATTATTAGAACTATTAATACTGTTATATCCATCTGCCTATCCAAGGGGTATGCCCATTTGAGAATTTCAAAGCATACACACACATACAGAATGCCAGAGGCTGTATTTCCTATTCATAGTATCTGAATCTTAAATTATTCTTACTCTAAGAAATGTATATATATGCATAGTAATATATATACATATAACATTAAATGTATACAGTACTTTTTTGCCTTTATATCAAGTTTATTAAATATATAGGTTTTTATTTCCAAGAATATTAATATTTATTCATTGTCCAATGTTAAATAAGGAATGAGACTAGCCTCTGTATCAACACTATAAATCTATTTGCTTCCTAAAACCTGATTTCACATATTTCCATCTTTTTAATTTTAATAACTTAAATTTATCATACTGGGATAACTGATTCATGATATGAGAGTTAATTCTGAATCAGCTGTTTGTTTCCTGTCAGACCACTAAACTTGTTAGTACAAAGATAAAAATCAGTATCAAACTAGAATAAAAATGAGATGAAGACAATCTGTAATAAGAGGCAGTGTGACTACGGAACAGTTACAACCTATCAAGGGCTCTGGGTAACTTTATAAAACTAGAAATTTCACTAATTTGTATTGGTGGAGAGAGTTTTTTAATACTCATAAAACCAAAGGTTCAGTCCCTATCCCTGCTATCAATGCTGAAAAAAGATATGGACAAAAGAACACATACTAATCTATACCATTAACCATTCCTATAGAATTTAATTCAGATGATCTTTTCATATACTACTGAGGTCAAGAATCTTTTAGAAAAAATAGCTCTCATAGTCAATAAAAAAGTGAGAACATTTCAAAATGACAGTATCTGTTCTAATCAAGACAAACCTTTCAACATCACAGTAATACAAAACTATCTCTAATCACTGATACCCAAGACATCAAAGTTGCTCAATTCTATGAATGCGTATCTTTTAGAAATAATACCAAATAAAGATGTCATACATCATAAGGGATTGGAATACCAAGCATTGGGAATGCTTTTTAACAAAGCAAAACATAATTGGAAAAAGTTTTACTATGGAGTATGAAACTTCAAAGCAGGGCAGAAACTAAAAGTTTTGACACTAACTCACTGGTCATGGCAAACACTTTTTCAACTCAAAAGTTAATTCTACAAGTGAATGTTACCAGATAGTATCAAAAACAGAATGATTACATACTTTGTAACCAAAGATGGAGGAAAATATATAGTCAGTTTTAAAATTTTTTACTGCAAAATTTGGGCCTAAATTGAAGAAAGTAGGGAAAGCTATTAGTATTAAATATGACCTAAATAACATCCCTTGTATATTAAATGAAGATGATGAATAAACTTAAAGGACTTCAATCTAGTAAATAGAATAGAGATTTATAATGTTGTATGAGAGGCAGCAACAAAAAGCATCCAGAGGAAAAGCAGCAAGAAAGTAAAATGGCTCTTTGAGGAGGCTTTACAAATACGTAAAGAAGGAAAGAGAAAGGGAAAGATGCCCAATTGAAGGCAGAATTCCAAGGAACAGCAAGAAGGACAAGGTTTTCTTAAATGAGCAATGCAAAGAAATAGAAAACAATATAGACTTGCACAGATAAAATATCTTCAAGAAAATTAAAGATATCAAGAGAATGTTTGCAAAACTGGATATGATAAATAACAAAAAAAGGTAGGTACTTAATACATTTATGTAGGAGAATTTGAGAGGTGACAAGAACATACCGAAGAACTCAACAAGAAGGTGATATTGATAATCACGACAGTGCAAATCTAGAGTCAAACATCCTAGAATGGGTTCTCAAACTATGGCCCACAGGCCAGATGCGGCTACTGAGGACGTTTCTGTGGCCCGCCGGGTTATAGCAAATGGGCTGAGGAGGCAGAGACAGAGGGTGAGCTTTTGTTTTTACTATAGTCCGGCCCTCCCACAGTCTGAGGGACAGTAAACTGGCCCCTATTTAAAAAGTTTGAGGACCACTATCTAAAGAATGAAGTCAAATGGGCTGTTAGGAAGCATTGCTAATGCTAGTGGTGATGAAAGAAATAAAGCTGAGCTAATTAAATTCCTAAAAGATGTGCTGCTAAAAGTGTAGCACTCAATATTTGGAAAACTCTGAGACTATTGGACTGGAAAAGATCAATTCATATTACCTGACAATTGTGCTCATTTCACCTGCTTAAGATTCTGTAAGCCAGGGTTCAGCAGCAATATGTGAACTGAGAATTATCAGAACATGCTCGTTTTCAAAGAGGCTGAAGAACAGAGACCAATTTGACAATATTAACTGAAGTATGGAGAAAGTCAAAGTTCCAAGAAAAAAAATCTACCTCTGCTTCATTGATCACACTAAAACCTTTGTGTGGCTCACAACAAAATGTGGCAAGGCACCAAACTGCTGAGAGTGCCAGCTCATCTTATTTATTGTCCTCTGCAGGCAGATCAAAAAGCAACTGTGAGAATCAAACATGGAATAACTGATTGGTTTAAGATCAGAAAAGGAGTATGTAGCAGTTGTATGTTGTTCACATATTTAACTTAAGTGCGGAATATATCATTCAAAATACCAGGCTGAATAAATCAAAAACTAGAATTAAAGTTGACAGAAGAAATAGCAACAATCTCGGATATAGATAACACTTTGATGGCAGAATGTGACGAAGAATTAAGAAGCTTCTTGATGAGGGTGAAATAAGAGAATGTAAAAGCTTGCTTGAAACCTAAAATTTTTAAAAAGGAAGATCTAAGCAACTGATTCTATCACTTCCTACCAAATAGAGGGAGAAAAAATGGAAGCAGTGTCAAATATTTATATTCTTGGCCTCAAAGATCACATAGCAACTTGTGAAATTAAAAGCTGCTTGTTCCCTGGAAGGAAAGTTATGGCAAATCTGGACTGCATACTACAAGGCAGATTATTGCCTTTCTCACAAAAGTCCATAGACTCAGGTTTTTTCTACTTGAGTTTGACACCACTTCCCTAAATGAATTTTGTGATTTGTCTGTGAGAAAGGACAAGGCTCTCTGAAGGAAACATGTTGGAAGAAATGATGTCTAAGACAAGTTTGCCTATTACCTTTGTTTTTGGGTAAAGCTCATGTGCTCATGTGCATGAGCTGAATTTCATTCTCAGAAGAAATCTTAAGAAGCTTTATGACTTATGCTTAAATATTACTGCCATATATGCACAGAGGGAAGCAGACATAATAGAGTTTCTAAAATAAGACTCAGTAAAAACTCCAGAAATTGGTAGCTGTTATTTTTCTCCTTTACTTTTGTTTGTTTGGAGTATATTTTCCCTTCTAAACATTCCTCTTGTCAAGATCACATCTGTTCATCTGTCTCACACTTCACTTTTTCATGTAGAAATAAATAGGTGGGTAAGATAGTTGTTAGGGAGCAAATGGCCAAATCCATCACTATTTTGGAACCTTCTGGGGTCCCTCTCTGGTTTCCTGGATACATGACTGAGCAATGCTGGCAGCTTAGGTTGGCCCCTTCTCTAGCTCTGGAAGCTGCTGATGGAAAAGTTGGGTCTGAGTCATCTGCAGGGCATTAGATGAGCAAACGTTTTCCCTGTAGGACACCATCCTGGTGTAAAACATTGATTAAGAAGACTTTTCACCATTATTTTTTGTTTAGTAATGTCAAGATTCCAAACTAACTTATACTAAATGTTTAACCAAAGCTCTTCAAGTTATCTCATTTCACCCAGTTCCTCATCCTTCCTTTCTTCTGATAGTTCTCTAAGAATGTATTTAGAGGATTATTGTGGCTGACTAATATCCAAAACTGCTGTTTACAAAAACACTGGCTTTTTTTCTCTTGTTTATTCTCAGAGGCCTAAATTGAAGCTTTGAAATATGAGATGATGGTATAGTAGAAAGACCACAAAAACACAAATAAAGCCTCTGATCTTGATCCCAGGTGAACCAGGATAAATCACATCAGCTTTATCATTTGAAAAATGATGGAAATAAATTAGGTGATCTTTAGGGTCATCTAACTACAAGGTGCAATCTATCAATAAAATTCTTTAAGAAACTTTACAAACGAGGGAGGATTCTGGGAAGATGGCAGAGTAGCTTGGTAATTTAAAGCTCTCCAGATTTCCCTCCCAGATAAAACAAATTTGCATCTCAGGGCAAACATAGACTGGTAAAAAATCAAGAACACTTGGGGTAGAATTGGCATCCTCTTGCTACAATCAGAGAAAATCTGAAGACCGCAGGCTGGGGATTAACCTGAATGAAGTGCAGATACCTCAACCATAGCTCCACAGAAACAGCAAGAGGGGAGCCTTGAAGCTAACTAGGTATGGTGGGAGCCTCAGCAGGAGCCATAGAGACTCTCACTTCCCAGACTGTTTGCCAGTCGGAATTTGAGTCTGAGAGGACTGAAGGAACCTTGGCTGAGTGGGAACACCAGGCTGGACTGGGCTACTGAGACATGGCCCTAGGCGAGACGGAACCAGTACCCTGTGAGTGCAGGGACACTGTGGGCTCCTGCAGGAGGGGGTGGCTCTTGGTCTGGGATTCCTGGTCAGAAGGGAGAGCTGAAGAGAAGCTTGAGGTATCCCGCCACAATTAAAGGTGCTTACACTGATAGCTCTTATTTTTAAAAAAAGTGAATCAGCAAAAAAGAAAGAACCCCACCACTGAAACAATATGAATTGGGAAGACTAGGATTTACCTTTAGAAGAGGATTCTTTAGGGAAAAAAAGCTTCTACCCCAAAGAGTAACATAAAATGACTTCCTGCCCAGAGAGAATTTATAGAACTCAAAAAAAAAATTAAAAATCAAATGAAAGAATTGAGGAAATATTAATAAATAAAAACTATCCAAGAAAAATAAGAAGCTTGTGAAAAAAAAATAATCAACTAGAAGATAAAGTCTCAAAGATAAAAATGTTTGGAAAATTAGAATTAGGCAAGGCTTCATTTGGGAAGCCAGTGAAGCTATGAGAAACCAAGTAATAACAAAACATATTATAAAGAATGAAAAAAAAATAGAACAGAATGTGAAACATAAGAAAAATGACAGATCTGGTGAATAGTTCAAGAAGAAGTTCAAGAAGATCACAACAGAAAGTTGAGATCACAATAATGCAGGAAATAATCCAAGAAAATTGTCCTGGAGTGATAGAACATGAAAGGAAAATAGAAATAGAAAAAATTCGCCTGTCACCACCTGAATGAGATCCTTGGGAAAACACAGAAGAATATTATTGCCAAATTTCAAGAAACAAACAAAAAACCCAATAACAATTCAAATACAATAGAGCTACAATTAAAATTGTACAAGACTTATCAGCAGCTAAAATAAAAGACTGCAAGTCCTGGAATCATATCTACCAACAATTAAAAGAACTGTGGTCAAAAATATATCCAGCAAAATTATCTATAATTTTGAATGAGAAAAAATGGACATTCAATGAACTTTGCAGATTTTCAGTACTTCTTATCCACTAAAATTGAACTTAACAGAAAATTTAACATATGAAAACCAATATCAAAGATTAATTTTAAGGAATTCAACACGAACAGACTGTTTAAACGTGGACAAACTTTTTTTTTTTTACATGGGAATTATATTATATATTATATGTTTAAGATTCACATCAACAATAAGGCAGTTTAAAAGAAAGAATGGCAGAGTAAAGGTAAAAATATAATCAATGAGGATTTACCTCATTGATACAAATGAGGAAGAATATATAGAGAAGCATTGTGGGGGCGAGGCTCATAGTTCTGAAAACCTTTAATGACATTGGGAATGGGTTCAATAGGCAACACTACATATATACTAAGAAGGGTATAGCACTCCTCCAAAATCTGTAAAGAAATAAGGGGTGAGGGCTAGGCAGATAGGGAAGCAAAGGGTGAGGAAAGAATACAAGGGAGGGATCCTGGGCCAGGGGAAGTTAAGTAATAGCAAGAAAAATTATGGAGCAAAATTTAAAGAAGCAACAGGGATAGGAAAGATGTGTGTGTATATGGGGTATGTGTATGTATGTACATATCTACATATATATATATCTTTTCTTAAGGTGCACATCAGAGAACCAAAGAAAAACTTACAAGGAAATAAGGAAAAAAGGAGGGAAAAAAAATAAACTTTATATACGTACTTGCTTCTGTTAATTTTTGGTCAGCCCACATCATGCCGTTTTTGCAGCCAATTAAAGGCTTTGTTAGTGACTTGGTGTAAGACATTGGCAACGTTAACATCTTAAGCAGTATCCTAGCCTTAAGTTCCCTGTAAAGTGACATGCTTGGTTTATAAACTAGTCTTTCTGCCCATTTTGTTCCCCGGTGCCAGAGACCAAAGAGGATATTTGTAGTGTACCAAAAATGACTGGGTGGTGTTGGGTCTGGAGAAGAAGTCGGGCAGCAGCAGCCTGTCCTGCGGCTGCTGGTTAGGCTCATTTACCACCGCACTGCGCGCTCGGCTGGGATCGCCTCGGGATTTCTGAGGAAGAAGACAAAGACCAGGAGCCAGTGACTAGTCGTGAAAGCAAGCCCGCCCAAGCCCCACCTGGGAGAGTGCTTGTTCTCATCAACAACAGGAGCTCTGCACTTCCAGCCAGGATGAGGTCTCCCCAGGAAACCATCCCTGCTCCCCCACGGTGGATGCTTACACTGGCTGACTGCCGCTGTGATCCCGCACTTCTCAAGTGCTCCATGTCAGCGGGGCCAATTGGGGGAAGCAAGTTGTTTCGACTCAGCAACATTGGCGATGAAGACAAGGAGTCAGCTGCTGTGGGGCTGCCATTCCCCAAGAACCCAAATAAAAAAAGCAGAAACAATTCATTCAAACATTAATGAAAGATTTGAGTTTAATGTCTATAGGGTAGTGCTTCAAGCTACCCAGGCACAATTTCATTTATGAAAATATTTGGGCAATGCTCCCCAGGGCTTTATTTGAAATAATATTTGGCTTTTTTTCTTAAGCAGTCTGGTAAGAGAATTCTATCTTACATCTGGAAGGTCTCAGAAGTAGGGTTTCATTTATAAAATCTCAAATGATTTTCTTTGTAATGCTGGGTCAAGGTACAGGTTAGGAGCATGTCTTTTGCAAACAGTACTGGAAGTAATCTGTCTTGTTTGTGAAATACCATTCTCCAACACAAGCATAGCTTAACTACCTTTCACTGATACCTAAGACTCCAAGTACAGCCAACTGATTCTATCAGGTACCAGAAGGTAGAAAAGTATAAAGTGAGTGCATAAACTATATGAGTTAAGAAGGACAGCTGATGAGCAAAGAGTGATTTGAATTCATTTAGCAACATAATTAGACTGACATGGTCTGCAAAAGTAGGCACAGAGAAAACATTAAATGAAGGAACATGCTGGAAGGATAGGTGAAAGACCCTAAAGGAATATTTTTTCCTGATATGGAAAGTTGCCTATTTGATTTTAAATATAACAGTATCATCATAAACATAATTAATCACTTTTTGGGAATGTAAAGAGAATTCTTTTCATTTTCATTTTGCCCTCATCTTGAATTAAGCATCATTTCTCATTCCAGCTTGTTTATTATTAACCTTTTTCAGAAAAGCTATTCTTGGTCAATTCTATAGCTATATTTGAGTCAACTTCTTAGGCATGGAGATGTATGAGATCTAAAACCATTTCACATTAAATTTTTTCTCCCTATTATTCATTCTGTGTTCAATTTAACATATCAGAACCAAATTATAACTATCTGGTTTTGATTTTTCTCCATCTTAGGTTTCCTACATAAAATTAACTTTTGTTTAGATTTATCAGAGCTCTCTCACTTTAGAGTATAATTCTGAAACTTACAGTCGTGTTCCTCTGATGATTTCATCCATAGGTCTCGGAGTCCCTGAGCGTGAAAGACCTATGCCAATTGGATGAAGGGTACGTGGTGGCGGGTTGCGCCTCCTGGCAGATTGCACCGTATATAATAAAGAGGAGGAACTGAGCTCCAGTGTGCGATTTGGCCAATTTCGGTTAGAAAAGATGGTACTAGATCCAGGTCTCATAAGTAGTTTATCATCTAAGTCTCTAGTAACCAAATAAAAAATGAAAAATTTAAAATATGATTCAAAACAAATTCAAAGTGTACATGAAAATAAGTCACAGGATAAAAGTTTTGATTTGTAAATATGTTCAAAGAAAAAACTTTAAACTTTTTAATAAACAATCAAATCCCAAGGAATAATGTTTTCCAGATCAGATAAATTAATCTTTCTTTAAGAATGTGCTATAATTTGAGATACAAGCAAAAGTAACTGGAAAAAGCAAGCTATTTATTTGTCATCAGAACCAACCTTACTCGGCCCTACATGCAATGTGATGACAGTCTTCAAAAGATTCATCTACCTAAAAAAATGTCTCCCTGTCATCACACCTGAAATTTTTGTAATGGAATCATGCCTTTAAAAAGTCTTAGTCAGAATGCCTCTGACTAGCTCAATGTGAAAGGCATATGTTGTACCATTAGCCTTTCAGCAGGGAGCCTACAATTCAATATAACTGTTCCAAGAGTGCCAACTAGAACCTGATCCCCCTTATATTAGGATGAAGAGTTTGGTGATGCACAAAAATCTACAAAGTTCAGGGCTTACATATTTTTTTTTAAAGAGGAAAGAAAAAAAAACACCTTTCTTACATGAGTTTGTCCATCAAAGAGAGATTTCTTGGCTGTAAGGGCATCCCATGAACCAACAAACCATTCACATTTGGCTGGTGACTGCCACTAGCTGAATGACAGAGACTCATCTACAAGTCAAAACCAAAAAACAAACAAAACCCCACATTACTCTTTATTTGGCTCTAGAGAACTTTTTTTTTTTTTTTTTTTTGATCTTTGACAGTAAAAACAAAGAGCTTTTATAAGTGGGAGGGGGTACAAAGTGGGGGGTGGGGTAGGGGAATATTCTCCCAATATGCTTCTTGACAGCTTGCTGATATCTGCAATATGTTGATGAATTGTTCTTAGCCTCAATCCTAAATTGGGACTGTGTTCTTTCTAGGTTGCTAAGTCTAGCCCAGGCAAAGGACATCATATTTAGGAAGAGAATAAACTTTATCTAATTAAGTATAATAGATCAGAACCTAGGCAATATACAAAGAAAATGTTCAAATAAAATAAGCAACTACCACAAATGAACTAAACTTGCTCATTTAATCCTTCTGCTCTGTCTTTATATTCAGTCACTGCATAATCTATGACTTTGTGCCTATTATTCCATCAGTTCAATAAACTTGGATGCATTTTGATTTACAACATAGCTCAAGAGGCACTGTGAATGGATTTGTTTTTTAACTTAACCTGGTACTTTACTGAAGTCTTGCTTAAGAGATCTCAGACTAGTCCATCATTGGCCCCTGGTTCTTGCTCAATCCCCTTTCAGTGTGAAGGTCAGGACCCTCCTTATGCCAACTGCCACAGAATCTTTTATTTATTTATTTTTTAGGAGCATCTCATGTGAAAAATATATACTTTCAGCCTAGAAGGTTTGTTGATGCGATAAATGGGATTAGGGACATTAATATTAAGGCTCATGTTCGACCAAGTTTGTTATGTATAAATATTATTTGTTTGACGATGAAAGTCTCTCGCTTTACAGATCCATCCTCTATAAATATTTTAGATTAAATAAATGTTAAAGACTACGTCATTATATTACAGAAAAAGTATGAGTTGAGTGGTTTATTTCCAACACATAGACACTATCAGATTTTGTCTAGAAGAAAGCTCAAATGAGTTAGGACTGTCTAAGTTTCAATTCAAAAGCTGGAGTGACCTCTTTTCTGAGTCAATAAACAATTTCTTGAAACTTGAGCTTATGAATGAGGATAAACAAGTCACTAATCACAAATAGATAACCATCTTTTTTCCCTACTATAAATTTCTCTAGTTTTTTGACTTGCCTATTATATCTGGACTGTGAGCTCTGTGCATCCAAAAAAAAGATCAATAGGCAGAAAGGAAAGGGAAAAGAAAAAATGGATAAATGGTGAAAAAAGGGGGAGTGGGAAAAAAGGAACAGAAAGAAAAATCCAAGACAATTCTCAAAACTACTATTATTTTAGGATCATGATATGTGAAATGAAAGGAAAATTATATATCCTTCATAAAATTTGGATTAATGTCACAGAGATTATCCTAAAAAATGTAGTGCTTGATTATCTGTTCAAAAGGCCTGGCTGAGAGTTATAACAAACATATCTGTGGTCAGAGTCTCATCATTTAGCTAAATTAAAACGTATGAAAATTTTCTTCATGTTATTTTTACTTATTTTTGTTTTTTATAATTTTTTCAAAATAATACCTTTTTATTTTCAAAATATATGCAAAGATAGTTTTCAACATATACCCTTGCAAAACTTTGTGTTCCAAATTTTTCTCCCTCCCTTTCCCCCACTCCTTCCACTAGACAGCAAGTAATCCAATGCATGTTAAACATGTACATTTCTTCTATACATATTTCCACATATATCATGCACAAGAAAAATAAAAAACAAAAAGCAAACAACAAAAAAGTGAAAATACCATGTTGTGATCCACATTCAGTCCTGATTCATGTTATTTTTTATTATTACAAAACATTTTCCATCATGAATTAATGAACATAGTAGAGATTTTTCTCTAAATCATACTGACCAAGAAGGAAATTTGACAAAGAGAAAAACTTAACATTATCAATATCAGGCTATCCAAGAAACTAGCTTCATAAGCTTACCGGATTTGACGTGATGGAGAGCATCTTAGACTGTGGCACTCGAGGTAACACCAATGGCTGAGGTTCACATGGCATACATGGGCTTCCAGAATCAGATCTTGTTGTCAAAGCATTGCTCTCATCATCTACACAAAAATAAAGACAAACCTTGTTCATTTATGAGTCATAGCAATGTGTGAACTAGTGTCATTTTATCAACTGTCTTTTCTCACTTATATTTAGACTAAGTCTTTGAGGGTGAAGAGAAAATGTTAGCAGATATAGTTTTGCTATAAGTAGCAAATAAACAACTTTTAAATGATTTCCCCCCAAATGACTGTTGGTTAAGTAGAATGCAAGAAACCAAGGTTAAGCTTTCTCAGGAAAAAAATAGTTTCACCTCTGCAATTAAAAGACTCATAGGGAAATGTTTAAGGAATAGTGGATTCTACTATCTATTTAAAAAATTCCTAAATGTGAATTCCTGGCCTTTTGAAAGATTTGTATACTTTTTTCCCCTGTATAAAATTACCAGTATCATTTTACATAAGGAAAGTGTGTTAGCCTTCATATAAAACAGGGTGGGGAACGTCTTGCCTGAGGGCCATATAAGGCCTGCAAAATCATTTGGCCCTTCCAAGGCAACTACAAGCGATGATGAGCTGAAGCTAGGTACAGTAACCTCCCAGTGCTTTTAAGTTGAGAATTTTGTGTGGTCCCCGAATGATGTTATAAATATCCCAATGGCCCTTGGCAGACAATAGGTCTCCCATCTCAGATATTAAAAGACAGTATATCTGAGCACTACCATCTGATTCGCCAACACCAGGGCACCCTTTATTTTGGACTCCCATAACCAATGACCTTTGTCTGCAGTGCAGTGTAAGCTCTTGGAAGGTAGAGCTTACCAGAGTGCCTTGCCCATAGGCATTTCCTAAATACTTGATGGACTTAGATTGTAGAATAGCTGTCTGGGAAAGGAGAATAATCTGTGGTCCTTGAACCAAGTATGGCTAGGTGATCTCCATGGAAATCAGAAGCATGAATGTATCAAACATTTATTGAGCTCTATCTATTGGCGTTATCATCTTAGTACTCTAAATAAACTGATTTATATTAGTGATAGCAGGGTTAACAAAAAGCAAATTAAAAGCTGATTTCTCTCTTGGAGATTCAACTATGCCCAGTTAGTAAAACCTTAAAAGAGAGAAATCAAGTGCAAGTCTTCTAGATCTAACATCTTGGAACATTTCAATCTATCTGATTAAACAACCAAGACAAAAAGAAATTCCTTCTGCCTCTCCTTCAATATCAAAATATTAGTGTTCCCTATTTTTGAAGATCTGCGGTCTCATGAAGACACACAGCAGTGGAATAATCTTGTCCTATCCTCTCTATCCTATCTTCATCCTCAAAATTCTCCAATAAATCCTCTCTCCTTCCACACTATTCCTCAGCCAGGTAATGTAGCTTCCAACCCTACAAACCTGCGGCTGAAGGACTACCTTTAGGCCAAACAGAATGATTTTCCTCATAAACCTCAGAGCCAGTGGCGCTCTAAGAGTGCAGCTGGCACCCGCTTTGTATTCATTTGTACAGATTCCTTTCTCTGGCCACATGGTGTTCTGGCCCACCTATCTCCACCAGAACTCACTTCTTCGGTCTGGGCAGAGTTCTGTCTGCCTCTTTTGCCTCTGACCCAGTTTCTGGTGCAGAGGGCAAGAACACAGATGGGGCTCAGGATCACAAAAAGCTTAGACCTGGGACCCCCCAGAGAGGCTCTGAGAAGCCAGGGGTTGGAGGTGGGACTTGAGCCTGCATTCTCCAGGCTACCTGTTCAGCCTACACTCCCTACACTAGCATAAATGCTCACTAAACTGGATTTATGGCTCAGAAAAAGAACAGCAGCAGCATACCACCTGCTATCAATAAATAAAGACTATTTTGTGGATTTTCAAAACTTTTTTCAAGGATGCCATCTGAAGATGAAGGTAATGTAAGGATTGTTGCCTCGGGGCTCAAATTCACATCAACAGGACATCAGACCTAGAGAGGCCGAGGCAGAGACAAGGTCCAACACTGTGCTGGGAAGCAGAACCACTTCACGCTGCACTAAAGGCTGAACCAATGCAGCTCAGCCCTAAGGCTGGCAGGAATGCCCAGTGAGCACAGGCGACAACAAGCATGACCATCGCATGCCAGGCACCATCCGCCCTCAGACAGCAGGAGGATGTCCAGCTGGGATTGGGGTCCCTACCTGAAGCCGACCCCTCCCAGTGCCTCCGAACCAGCTCTTCCATGCAGCCCAGCACCTTGCTCCACACGTTGTCGAACACGTAGGCAAGAACATCCTCCTTCATGCAATGAAATGGGGCAATGGGAGGGTAGCCCAGTTTTTTTCTCTCACAAGACAGGTCTAATTTTTTCCCATGTGACCTATCTTCCCTAAGATAGACAGAGAGAAAGGAAGGCAATCAAGACATTCATGTGCAATGTTAAGTGTCAGTGGTTGGATGGGGAGGTATTTTACTCATACTACAATTCCCCCCTTTCTAAACTGCCTTCTGGACAAAACCAACTCTGAACAAAAATGAAGGCTACATTTGCATTACTTGTTTCTTCTCTTTCTTCTGCAGCTACTAAGTGAAATGCCCAGCGAGGTCTTTTTAAAGTTTTGAGTGAGTGAGTGATCATGCTAGGTGGACAATGGCAAGGCTAAACACATTTGAATAGAATTTTAATATTGCTATAAATAGCAACTTATGATGGTGTTAAACTGATGTTTATATAATGGTATGAGTGATTCTTATGATGAATTTTAACAAAACCTTTTAAATCCTATTTGCTGGATGCTGAAGAGACAGAAAAAAGGAGGCAGTGTAATTTAGGCTGAGTTGTATGATTTAAGGAGAATTCATCTTTCAGTGAAACAAATAAGTAAAATATCCCCTATGCTTTCTAAATCCTACAATTAGAAATCCAGTTGCCATTAAGAAATAAAAATCTGGAGAAGTATAAGAAAGAATGGGGGAAACATTAGTTATGACTCACAGTCCAAAGAAGTGAAATGAACTGAGAGACTAAGAGAAGATGAAAGGAGCAAGAAGCAGAAAAGGGTTACTTAGGCAGAAAAGGAATCCTTCCCTCCTTTTCTTGAGGAAAAAAAAAGCCTGGTTGTAGTGGATCAGTGAGGAGTCTGGGTTAGCTAGCCTATGACAATAGGGGATTGAATTTCTGGCAGGGATAGAGGAGAAAGGGAACCAGGAGACAGGAAGGATGCTCAAACAGGGAGATGAAGAATCAAAGATAAAATTTTGCTTGCAAAAAGGAAAATTTAGATTTGCTATATAGAAAAACCTCCAATCAAGAAATAGCTCAAAGTGAAATGCATTGTCTGAGAAAGTAGTGGGTTGCTTTTCACTGGAAGTCTTTAAGCAAAAGCTGGAAGATCCAGAATATTCAGAGAGGATTCTTGTTCACTATGGGATCAACTAGTTGGTCTTAAGGGGTACTTCTGGCTCTGAGATCAGGAATTTTGGGTAGGGGTGCAAATGTGTAAAGAATATATAAATAAATATAGTGCAGGATGAGTAATGAGAATTGGTCCAAGGAAAAATATTAAAACTAGTTTTAGAAGCTAAAGAAACAATGGCAAATTAAAAAAAAAAACATGAAATTAAGATAATTCTAATTCACATCAGTCACTAAGTTTAAATAACAAATTATACACAGACCACAACATATTGTTGAAAAGAAAGACGTAAATAGCTAAAGTTAAAAACCCACTTGTCTGTAGTGTCAAATGCCAGATATTCTTCTATTATTCCTTCTGAGACAATCACACCCTCTTCATCATCTTCTTTTTCCACAGAATACAGGCTTGGAGATTTGGAGACAGAAGCATCTTTATGTGCAGAGGAAAGTGAAAATGGAAACTTCTTACCTCTTATACCAAACCTGGGGGAGAGAGTAGGACCAAATATAAATTCACTGTGCAATCTTCAATAAATAATACTGTTTTATAATATAATACTGTCATGGGACTCTAGGAAATCTTAAATCTTCTATACTTTTCCTAACTATCTTAACTTGTGATCTCTTCTTCCTCTGAGTTACTATACCACTCATTTGACACTTATGACACTTTATGTTGTTTTAATATCTTTTTTAAGCTAATTTTACAGATAAGAACTTTAGCTACTTTATATTTAAAAAAATCCTAAACTATTTATATCAGTGAAACTCTTTTAATCCTTGTTGTTGATTGACATGAGACATCTAGATAATGGCATAGATACAGTGCTAGGCTTGGAGTCAGGAAGACTCATCTTCCCGAGTTCAAGTCTACTATCAAGTATGCATTGGTTGTGTGACCGTAGGCAAATCCCTTAACCCTGTTTGCTCAGTTCCTCATCTGTAAAATGAAGAAGGAAATGGTAGACTGCTCCAGGGTCTCTGCCAAGAAAAGTCCCCAAATAGGGTCAAAAAGGATTGAACACAAATGAAGCTCAATAACAACAGAAAGTGATTTTCATGGTTATAATTAATGCAGAAATGCTTTTTCATGTTCAGGTTTTTTTCTATTAATTTTCATTTATTTCATTAAATTTCATTTAACACAAATATTTCTATACCATATAGTTCATATATCTTTTTTCTTTTAATAATAAACAATATTCAAGTACAAAAAGACATTGCATGAAATAGTGTTTTCATTATTTACAATTTGATTTAAAATAGATTTTTAAGCAGTAATAAAACAATTATTTCATTGTTCCTTCTAATTGTTATTCTATTTTTTGTTGCTGTTACTACTATTTACAGAAACTTGAACTTGTGTGTATATTGTTGTCATTCTACTTCGCATCAGATCATGTGACTCTTTCCACTTTTTTTTTACTCTGCTTATGTTATTTCTTATGGCACAATAATGTTCCATCTCCAGCCATTCCTCAATTATTAGATTAGTTAGATAAAAGTTATTTCTAGCTTTTTGTAAATTGCTGTTAGGAATAGTTTTGTACAAATATTTTACCACTGTCAATAATATCCTTATAATCGAGTTGTAGAAATGTAATCACTGAGACAAAGAAGTACAATTTGTAGCTGTTACTGCATAAATTATATGTTCCTTTCCAAAAAGATTATATCAATCACAGCTCAATCAGCAAGTTTAGTGTAGTTGTTTTTTCCAATCACATTAGCACTGATTTATTATTATTAGCCATCTTTGCTAATTTGATGGAAAAGAGGTGGTATCTGGGAAGTATTAATTTGTATTTCTCTTGTAGACCGGTTGAATTTTTTTTAATGTGGTTATTATCTTTCTTTTATTACATGTCTATTGATAGTTTGACCATATACCTCTTGGGGAATGGGTCCTACGCTTATAAATTTGTATAACTGCCATGTAGAATTTTGTCTGCCAAATCTTTTATCAGAAATATTAATCAGGAGGATTCTGGGGAAATGGTGGAGTTGGTAAATTTCAAGCTCTCCTGATTTCCCCCACAAATAGAGTAAATTTGCACCTCAGGGCAAACACAGACTCTTGAAAAATGAAGAATAGTTGGGGTAGAACTGGAGTCCTCCAGTTACAACCCAAGAAGATCTGAAGAAAAATCGAGGACTGAGATTAATCCCTGTGAGATGCAAACACTCTAGACTAGCTCCACAAAAACACTTAATGGGGACTCCTGAGGTTAGCTGGATATGGCTGCAGCCTCAACAGGAACCAAAGAGACTCTCACCTTCTAGACTGTTTGTGGAGTTGAGGTCTGAATCTGGGAGGACTGAGGGAACCTCAGCTGATTGGGAACCCCAAGCCTAGCTGTGCTGCTGAGAAATGGCCCTGGGCAAGAAGGAACCAGCACTCTGTGAATGCAGAGGCAATGGGGCAGGGATGCTGTTGGCTGTGGGTACCTGCAGGAGGGGGCAGCTCTTGGTTTGGGGATCCTGGTCAGAGGGAAGAGCTGAAGGGGAGCTTGAGACACCCCCTACCCCACAATTTGAGGTACTTACACTAATACCTTATTTATTAGAGGTTATTAATTAACCTCTTATTTAAAAAAAAATGAACTGCAAAGATGAAAGAACTTCACCACAGAAATACACTCTGAGAATAGGGAATACTGGGGTTCATCTTTGGAGGAAGACACTAAAAAAAGCTTCTACCCCAAAGAGTAATGTGAAATGGGCCCCTGCCCAGAGAGAATTCATAGAAGAAATCAAAAAAGAATTTAACAATCAAATAAGAGATATTGAGGAAAACTTGAAAAAAATCTAAGAAAGAAGAAATTATGAACTAGGAAAGGAGATACAGAGTCTCAAAGATTAAAATAATGACTTGAAAATTAGAATTTGGCAAGGGAAAGCAAGTAAAACTATGAGAGACCAAGAAATAACAAAAGAGCTTATAAAGAATGAGAAAATAGAACAGAATGTGAAACAACATATAAGAAAAATGACAGATGTGGGGAACAGATCAAGAAAAAAAAATACAAGAATAACTGCTCTGCCTGAAAAATATGACTAAAAATGACCCTGACACAATAATGCAAGAATTAATCTAAGAAAATTGTCCTGGTGTGATAGAATGAGAAGAGAAAGCGGAAATAGAAAAAATTCACTAATCACCACCTCAATGAGATCCTTTGTGGAAAACACATAGGAACATTATTTCCGAAACTCAAAACCCCCAGATCAAAAGTGGACATTTTGCAAGAAATAAGAAAAAAACATTCAAATACACTGGAGCTAGAACTAGAATTGTACAGGATTTATCAGTAGCCACAATAAAGGCCTGCAGGTCCTGGAATCATATCTACTGACAATCAAAAGAACTAGGCCTGTGGCCAAAAATGCTGCAAAATTATCTACAATACTGAATGAGAAAAAAATGGGCATTCAGTGAACTTGGAGGTTTTCGGGACTTTCTATCAACTAAACCTGAATTTAATAGAAAATTTAATATATAAGAGCCAATATAAAAAATCAATTTCAAAGAACTTAACATGGATAAATTGTTTGTTTTTTAACAATGGGAAATGAATAGCATACGTTTAAGATTGACACCAACAATATGACAACTCAAAAGAAAGATTGGGCAGAGTTAGGATAAAAATAGTAATTATGTCATACAAATGAGGTGCAGAGAAAGAATAGACAGAGACATTGGAGGCGGGAAGGGCTTGCAGTTCTGAAAATCTATTCACGAAGGAAATGGGTTAGGCAACATTACATATATACCATGAAGGGTACAGTACTCTCCAAAATCTATAAAGAAATAAGGGAGGAGGGATAGGGAAGCAAAGGTGAAGGGAAAAGACAACGGAAGGATCCATGGGTAGGAGGAGGTTAAGCAAGGCAAGTGAGGAGCAGAATTAAAATAAAGGGTCAGCAAGGACAGGAAAGATATGTGTGTGAGTGTATATGTGTGTGTGTGGGGGAGTTTGTATATGTATATGTATATCTATATATGTATATACAAATAGATCCTTTCTGCTTTCTGCCTGCTTGGAGTTGGTGGTTAAAAGGGAAAAAAATAATGAAGTAAATAAGGTGTGCAGCAGAGAACAAAAGAATAATTTATAAGGCAATAAAGAAAAGGTGGACATTCATGAACATAATTTCTTCTACTAATAGATATATTTTCTGTTTGAACTGGTATTGGTTGTTATATATTGTGAATCCTCCCTGATGTTCTTTTGGGCACATGATAATGTTCTCTTTTGTTTTATTTTGTTTTGTATTCCTTTTCTGTTTTTTTTTCTTATTCTGTTTTTACATAAAATAATTTAGGGGTGAAAAAAGAAAAAGAAATATTTGTCACAATGTTCTTTCCCTAAATCTTTTCTTCCTCTTTTATTATATATTTTTTGTTTTTTGTCATGTAAAAACTTTATTTTTATCTAATAAATGCTAACAAATTTACCCATATTTCTTCTTTGTTTGTTGAATAATATTTTCCTACCTCTATACAACATTTTAGCTGGGATTTGGAAGAAGCCAAGGAAAACAGGATGCAGAGATGAGGAGGGAGAACATTCCAAGTATGAAAGACAGCTAGAAAAAATACAGTTGAGAGATGGAGCATCTTGTTCCAGGAATAGCCAGGTGACCACTGTTCTTGGATCAGAGAATCTGGGGGAAGTGGGGGTAAGGTATAAGAAGGCTGGAAGTAGGTTATGGAATGCTTTTAATTTAGGGAATCTTCTATTTTATCTTTGAGATAAAAAGGAATCAATGAAGTTTATTGAGCAGGGATCAGAAGAAAGGGTGACATGATTGAACCTACACTTTAGGAAAGTCCCTTTAGCTGCTGAGAGGAAGATGGACAAAAACTTAAAACGGGGGAGACTTGAGACAGGCAGACCCACCAATAGGCTATCTCAGTGGTCTAGGCATGAAGTGACTGGTAAGGGTCTGCACCAGAATGTTGATGGGGTGAGAAGAGGGAATAGAGTAAAGAGGTTACAAAGATAAAACCAAGAGGCCTTAACAACAGATTGTGTATCTGAGGAGGGGGTGAGACTTGAAGATGACACTTACATTGTAAGCCTAGAGAGCTGATGAAATTATAAGTAGTAAGATAGTACAGAGTGAGAAGAGAAGAGGGTCCAGGACAGACCCTTATGGGACACTCAAATCAGACATGAATTAGATGGAAATCTAGCAAAGGAGACTGAGGAGAGATCAGACAGGTACATTTAACAATGGCCTATTTTATTGGACTTTGTCATAAAACCCCTATCTCATTTTATTAGTTCAATTTTTAAGAGAGGATGGAGTGGCTGAAAGGTACTGGGCCGCGGGGAAGGCAGGGAGGGCCTGAGAGGCTCATCTGTGAGCCCAGCTTTTCCTTGGTTGGCAGATGCAGGTGCAGGCGCCTCCCCTTCCCCAGGGAATCACAACATGGCCATTGGCCAAATGAACTGAATGCTGATTTTGTGAAGCAGGTGCTGGGGAGGAGGGTGGAGGGAAAACCACAGGAACCATCCTCAGGTTCCCAAAGGCTGCCCCGCTTAAGACAGGTCAGACACAAGTGTTCCTGGCCAGAGAGTGGAGCTGGGAGCCTAGAGTGACACTACAGAAAAGACTTCAGAGGAAATTGTTCAGTAGTCCTTGTGTCCCCACAGGAAACACTTCCAAGCAAAGTCACACTGACCCTCTCAGAGGGCCTCTAGTCTGGAGAAAGCTCTGAGGTCCTTCCCAATTCTGCTAATCTGTGACTTTTATGGCTTCTTTACAAATTTATACTTTTTACTTCATTTCTACAAGTAATTTATATTTGTCTTTAGTGTGATATTTTGTGATCATAACTGTCACCATTAATAATTATTTTTCTCAATTTCTCATGTTTTTATTATTATTAAAGAAATAAAATGTAATTGGTTTTATGGGTTTATTTCCTTTTTTACTAAAGCTTTGATCTTTGACTAATTTTAATGAAGCTATTGAATTATCTTTATATATACTCTTAACCTGTCAGTGGGAAATAACTTGTTGCAGAAAAGTCATTAAGGCAACATTTTGCTCTTCCAAATCAATTTTTTTTTTTTTGTAAGAAACAAAACACAAAGAACAAGGATTTTTATTCTCTATGCTCCTTTAGTCAACTGTGCGGCTATGAAGGTAGCTATCTACAAATTCCTTTCTCATATAAGATTTGATATGTTTGATAAATGTAAAGCATTTTCAGGAAGATTTTATTGAGTAGTGAGCAGTTTTGGTCTTTTTGCCTCCCTTTTCACACAATATATTATCAATAATCTGTCATTCTTTTAGAATCTTTTGAAGATATTCTGAAATACTGCTTCCAGAATGTTTTGTTTTTTGTTTTTTTTGCTGAGACAATTGGGGTTAAGTGACTTTCCCAGGATCACACAGTTGGGAAGTGTTAAGTGTCTGAGACCAAATCTGAACTCAGGTCCTCCTGACTTCAGGGCTAGTGCTCTATACACTGCATCATCCAGCTGCCCCTAGAATGTCTTTAAAAATATGTCATTTCCAACAGAGGTTTCTTCTGAATTTCTATGTTCAAGAACTTCTACTTTTCACAGCTTTAGTTTAAGTTCTACTTTTCACAAAAGCAGTTAAAGTATAGAGATTCTATATTCTCAATCTAATCTCTCATGGGCTTAACTATCTTCTTTATGCAGATGAATAAAAACCTATTTGCTTATTGAATATTTCAAACTGTGTCCTATAGGCATTTCAAACTCAACATTTCTAAATCTGAACTCACCCCTTTTCCCCCTTTGCCAACTTCTCTATTTTTTTCATTTACTTAGGTTCACATCTGTGGTGCTCTCTCTGAGACCTCATTCTCTCCTATGATTCATTTCCAATCAACTGCCAAATCCTGTCATTTCTAGGGACACATCTCTCACAACTATATGCTTCTCTTTTATACAACTACTACTGGAATTCCCATTCTCATCACATCTCACATGGACTATCACAACAACCTTCTCACCCTGATTTATCTCCCCCCCACCTCCTGCCAAATCCATTTTCCACAGAGCAGCCAAACTATTATTCCTAAAGATCTGGCCAAGTAACTCCCCTGCTCAATAAATGCCAGTAGCTCTTTATTGCCTTTAGGATTAAATATAAACTTGTCTGGGGCTTGCTATAGAGGTGCCATAGTGTGTAGAGCACCTGGCCTGAATTCACCTGAGTTCAAATCTGGATCAGACACTCACTAGCTGATTCTGAGCAAGGCACTTAATCCTAATTGCCTTAGTTTTCTTATGTGCAAAATGAGCAGGAGAAGGAGATGGTCAGCTAATCCTTTATCTTGGCCAAGAAAACCAAATGGGGTTATGAAGAGTTGGACAATAACTGAAGATTGAACAATTAAAAAAAAAAATAAGGGCTTCCTAAGCCCTTCACAGCTTGGCCCCCTAACACATCTTTCTAACCTCGTTACTCTTTCTTGTATCTACCATCCAGGCAAATAGATCTTGCTGTTCTTTGCACATAACGATCCATCACTAGTTGTCTTCTATTTAGAGAATGCACCTACCTCCCCCTTGGCTCCGTCTTAGAGCCTTCAAAATGCTGCTCAAGACCCACCTTCTACATGAAGCCTTTTCCACTTCCCTAATCTGCTGGTGCAACCCCAGCCCTCAAATTGCTTGTATTCATCTCTATCTTTTCTCTCCTGAAAGAATGAAAGCTCCCTAAGGGAAGGGATTATTTCCATTCTGTCTTTATATCCTCAGTACCTAGCACACTTCCTGACACATGGTGGGTAGTTAATAAATGTTTTTTGATTGGGGATGTTTTGAGAAGGCCAAACTCAGTAAAATGATTTCTAAGATCTCTTTCAGGTCTGCAAAACTGTAATCCTGTGAAGTGTGGTGCATCCAGGAGCACTGACAATGGAAACAGACTACTAAAGAAATACTGGAAATTTTTTCCTTTTCATGTTTATTAGTCATTCTTCTTCCAGTTACATCCATAATGCTTTCAAGATTATCTGGCTTAATTGGGTGTCACACACAAAAATTTTTTTTTAGCAAGCTGATTACTATCTCCAATAGTTTAAATTGCTTTTTTGGACACTAGTTATAATCTCATTATAACTCTTCCCCATAATATTTTGCCTTTGACTTTATATTCTTAATTGGTGTTGGGTTTGAATTTTATAAGTTCCACTTGGCAAGAACATTGAGTGCTTGCTGGAAAAGCTTTTGAGCTCTTGTATAGGGGGCAACTTTTTAAATCAGTTAAATTTCTCTTAAGAAAAAATGATGATAATCTGAGTCAATGTTTTGAATTTTCTCTAATTTCACTTTTCAGTCAATACCTTAAGTAGATTGGATTAGAACAGTATAAGAAATATATTCTCATCTTTATCATTTAACTTGCTGTCAATTTGCTCTATTTGTTTATCTGATTACACAGAGACAGCTGATTTTAAATTGATTCCCATTCTGGCTAATAGTCATTTTCAAGTCTAAATATAGTCATTCTTGTTCTGTGCTGTTCTGGAATCTTCCCCATGTTCAGCACTTTTTGGACTCTTCTTGAAGAAAATATTAATTCAGTATATCAGACTTCTGTGTAGCCCAGAAGCATCTAACCTCTATCATTTCTTGATCCTCTTTTCACCTTTATATGTATTTACATTAAAATGACTACACCTCTTTGAAGAAAGGTATAGAAAGGTGAAGAAAAGAAAGTTATTGGCTGGAAGAGGAATTGATTGCTATGTTTTGCATAGTGAGGTTTCAAGAAGAGCTATGGGTAAATTTAGCATTCCTCTCTGTTGGCCCAGTTAACTCTTCCAAAGTAGGGGTCTATGAAAAGTAGCTATGTAATGTGTCCTTTGAGAAAATGAATCTGGGGCTGTCTAGCCAAATAAATTAAGTCAGTTAAGCATTTAAAACCAAACCTTTCACAAGCTAATTCCCAATGTATATTTCCAGATTTAATAAACATTATTCACTCACCTTCAATACTCTTTAGTTCAGTCAAAGTGATCTTACTATTTCTCAACAAATTCCAATTTGCTTCAAAGTTGAGCACAAAGACTATATCCTAGAAGGGCTTTCCTGGCCACCTGGTTTCCTAGTATTACTTTACTCCCTAAATTATTTCATGGTACATAATATGCTTTGCAAGCTTTAAAATGCTACAGAAAGTCTAGCCATCATAATTATATACACATGTTGTGTACTGTGATGTAATGCATGCTCCTCAAAGGAAAGAATGATTTAATTTTTGTATCTGCATTCCCAATGCTGACCCCAATGTGAGGCGGCTATTAAGTGTTTAATAAATGCACTTTGATTGCTAGTTAATTCCTAGTGAAAGGCATTCCACCAAACAGGGAATAGACCAAATCAATTCTTGAAAATCTTCAATGATTACATGTTGCTACTTAACTGGTTTATTTGCTTTTTCCTGTGTATAACTGTCCATCTTGTGCCTCACTTGTACAAGATGCTACTCCTCCCCTTCTGCATTTCTTAGAATTATTAGAACTCTTTAAGACTCAATTAAAGTGCCACTTCCTAAAAAGAGTCTTTCTTGATTCCAATTGTACTTTCTTCTCATCTCTGTTCCACAAATTACTTCATATTCAGTCACCTGGATATACGTGAGTAAATATATAATACTTATATGCATACATTTCCTCAAGTAAGATACAAACTCCTTAGAGGCAGGTACTAATTTTTTGGGGGAGGTATTAATCTCCACATCTCACATAGTACCTGGAACATGGTAAATGTTTGGCAAACTGGAATAATTAGAATGCAGAAAAGCATAAAGGAAAAAAAGATGGGCAGTATGAGAACTGACATTGAGGAAACAGTAAAAGACTGAAGAAATCTTCCAGTGCACTAAGTAGGTCGTACCTGAAGGATTTGTAAAAGAGTATAGAAAAGAATGACAAAAAAATGAGAAAACATAGTTGGGCTATAGAAAGAATAGTCACATCAATGAGACCCATGAAAATACTAAAACAAATTAAAACCTTTCTTTAAAAACTACAGCAATTTACAGTATAACATGTACTTCATTCCCTCATTTCCCTGAGATCAATGGATTTTAGGATTTTTGTTTGCAAATTTGATTGATGTACCTTACATTTTTAATCATCATTCATTTCACTGGTGAAGGAGTACCTTTATTTATCTTTCTAAAAATGTGTTATTATAACTCAACATGCAACAAATATCAATAATTAAACCAAATATGAATCAAATCCTTAAAATTTAACTATTTGCATATTTAAAAATGTGATCACAACCAATATAGACCTATTTAAATCCTACTATGATGCTTCATCATGGCACGGGATGACCCTGGCTCCTTGAAGGCTGTGGGGATGGTACATAATCTCTGGTAGTCTCACAAAAGCCTAGTGAGAGCCTATATATCTGTCATCCAAAGACCAACCTGGCCAAGACTGGTGAGGCTCATCACTATGCTGGCTACAGGACGATGAATTTTTTAGACATAATAATTTTGAAAGACCATCTACTAACTTCTCAGGGGTGGTGATACCACATAGGCAAAGGAAATTACTGCTATTTGAAGTATTATATGTTAACCTTGTTCTATTCATTTCTTATTGGTCCACTCTTCTGTATTTAGTGATCCTTTAGATCCATTGTTTTTGCAGCACCCTAATATCCTAACATTAAAAAGGGTATCAAGAACAATTGCACTGGACAGTGAGGCATTGCTAAAAGCTGTGATCTGCAGTGGTGGAAGAAAGATCACATCTATGATAGAATGGATCTGCCAAAATAAATTTATTTAACCATTCCACTGAAGATGTTTGTTTTCAATTTTTCATAATTATGTATAAAGCAGCTATAACTATTTTTGTGCAAGTAGGGTCTTATTTCTTTAGTAAATAGGGTATTATTTACTAATAGCTTTGGATAGAAGATGTACAATAGAACTGGCAGATCTGAGGATATGATTAGATTGGGCGTTCTCATTTTATAACTGCTATGTTGTTCCATTTGCCCCATTCTTCAGTTGCAACAACAATGTAAAAAATTACTTGCTTTCTCAACATTACCATCACTGAGTGGTTTCAGTCTTTGCTGTTTTTGTCAGTTTCCTCACCTGGGATACTAACAAGTGCTTTGCTTCAGAGTCACACAGTCAGAATGTCAGCTATGGTTCTTGAACCCAGAGCTTAGTGACTTGATTCATATGCCACGACACACAATGCTTTAAGACTGCAGGCTGCAAAATAGGTTTTGACTGGTCCCCTACCCAGATGAAATCATAAATCTTGTGCAACAAGAAAATCCCTTTTCTGTTTCCTCTTTACCTAGAAATCCTCTGCCATCACATTCATAGCTACCAAAATGTAGCATATTTCCACATTTACAATACTTGATAGACTGAGGCTACTTTTGGTCAATAGGTGATAGCCTTCAGCTGGAAAATTCCTTAAAAATTAAGGTTTAAGATTTTTTATAACAAATTAATGTTTTTGATATTTGTGGAAATATGTATAGAGGAATCACACATATTTAACATATATTGGATCATTTGCTAACTGGGGAAAGGGGAAAGGGAGGGTGGCTTTTTAATAGATGATACCAGCTCACTAACACAATATTTCATAGAACAAAATTCTAATGCAACTAAACAATATAGATAATCTCATGAGGTTCACTATAATAAAACTTAAACATCTAACTATTGCTACTTAATAGTAGATGATAGAGATAAGTATCTTCATGCTTCACCACAAGTAAAAATTTCTACTACTTACACAGTAGATTCTTTTTCTTGATTCAAATTTGTTTCATGTGAGGTTGAAATAACTGATGGAGACCTAGGATACAATCCATAACCTTCACAAGAAGTAACTATCTGCTTTCCCAGAATCCTTCAAATTAAAGAAAAAGATAAAGTAACTGATCCAAGTTCACATATCATAATCCCACTGAGGTATCAAAATACAAGAATTTTTTGTTAATGTAGTTTTCTCTTTCTTTTCTTTTTTTGAGAGGCAACTGGGGTTAAGTGCTGTGGCCAGGGTTATAGAGTTAGGAAGTGTTAAGAGTCACAAAGCTGGATTTGAACTCAGATTCTGATGACTTCAAGGCCAGTGCTCTATCCACTGTGCCATCTAGCTGCCCCTTAATGTAATTTTCTGTTTTTAGGATCTATTAGATTCTGCTCTCTTCCCCTAGTACCTGAGGTGAGGAAAGGTAGATGTCCACTGTTGGCACTCTTCTTGCAGACCCTTTGTATGGATGCTCGACTTTTGCTCATATAAAAGTTCATCAATGACTGTGAACAACAACTGTACTTTTTCTGTGGCATTTCGGTCAAGTTCCTAAAAATAAATATCCCCCAAAAAATCATTTCCAGATAGGTCTAAGATCTGTTAAATTCATAAAAACTTTTTCAAGTCATTTAAATATTTGTTCAATCTGAAAAGCTATCAAATTTCTATATGAGATAAGTTAAATTACTTGATGGTTTCAGTATGTATATAAATTATTCAAATAACTTCTAATGTAATTACACCAGGACATAAAAAAAAAACTTATTCATATTTCAAATTTTAACCTTCAAATGGAAATAAACATAAGGGAAAAACATAAAATTCTACCTACACCATGGCTACACATATAGAAAACTTCTGTGGTTCAGTTATTTCAGTCATATCTAACTCTGTATGACCCCATTTGGGATTTTCTTGGGAGAAAGAAGCATTCTCTAGCTCATTTTGCAGATGAGGAAACTGAAGCAAATGGTCAAATGACTAGTGTCAGAGACAAGACTTGAACTCAGGAAGTTTTCTAGATTTGAACTCAATGACTTGAGACCCAAAACTCTATCCATTGCATTACCTAGGTGCCTACAAAGAAAAACTCTTCAAATTGAAATTTTGTTAAACTTTATTTACTATGTACTTTATGTACTATACTAGAGGAAAATAAAATATGCCAGAAGATGGTGAATGGGATGATTTACTGAATGATGAAGAGAGGCATAACTACTTAACTTTTACTTTATTATTTATTTATTTATTTTTTATTATGGAGAATGGTCTTTGAACTGGGAAAGATAAGAATAAAAATGGTTAACAGGGAGATGAAACCCAAGATAAGTGAGAAAAATAATAAATGATCAACTATTTGCCCTTCATGTATTCAAATGCTTGTTCTGGATGAATGATATTCCAGGGTATTAAAAGAACTTAAAGATGATCATTAAGAACCAGCATGCCTGCATTAAAAAATAGGTAATGGCAGAACAGCCTGATTTCCTTCTTTTAAAACTTATTAATTAAGAGATAAAGGGAATATTTGTATACCTGATATAATGAGATTTCAGCTAGCATTTGTTAAAATTTCTCATAATGTCATTAATAGGTCATCATCTCTGGTGTAGTAAATCAGGAATCTCTCCTGAGTACCAAACTAGTTAATGTTTTTATTAATGACTTAGATAAAGATATATCGATGGCATGCTTATCAAATTTGCATATTGTACAAACTGATAGTATAAATTGGGCTTCTTAAACTTTTTTTCTACTAGAAACCCCTTTTTGTTGGAGAAATTTTTACATGATCCTAAGTATATAGGTATATGAAATAGGTATACAAATCAAACATTTACTGATAATAAATCATAATTTCATGGCTCCCACATTCAGTTGCAAGATCCCATATGAGTTTGCAAACCACAGTTTAAGAAGCTGGGGCATAAATAACAGATTGGATGAGAGTCAGGATCTAAAAGTACTTAGTTGAGACAAATGAGAGGCCAAATCTAATAATAAATTTTAAGAGGATAAATATTAATAGCATTCTACCCTTGGATTAAAAAAGTATTCACTTCTGGGCATAACATTTTACATTCAGAAACAGGCAACCAAGATGGGAAGGAGACTAGAGATCACAGTATAAAAAAACAGTTTAAGGAACCAGGGATAATTGGTCTGAAGAGAAGATTTAGGGCAGAATATTTACTAACTGTTCTCAAGAATATGGAATAGACTTATTCTGCTTGGTCCTTGGGACAGGATTAGAAGGAATCCTATCAAAGATAAATCAAATTTATCAAAGATAAAAGTTACATTAAGCCTAATTGGAACTATCTAAAAGTGGAATGAGCTGCTTTAGAAATTGACTCTTTTCCCTGAAGATCTTCAGAATTTGAATGGCCAGATGGTAAGGATATAATAGAAGAAATTTCTGATCAGATATAGTCTGGACTAGATAAGTCTCTTCTAAATCTAATATTCTGTCAAAACAGTAGAACTAAATTTCTGTCAGACTACTCTTACTACTCAACAGAAAGTCATTCACCTCTTATTCAGCCAGGAGAAGAATTAAAACTATCAGACTGAATTTGCCTTGATGACTAAAAGAAAACAAAGCAATAATGGCAATAGGAAGAAGAATTTGTAGATATCAATTTTTCTATTAACTTGCAGAGTACAATGGGAGTACTATATTTAGTCCCAGCACTTGGGAACTTGGGAAAAATATTGATAATCAAGAGAATATCCACAGGAGGGTAAAAATAGTAGTGCAAGGCCTTGAATACTTATAATTTGAGGATTGTTGAAGGACTTGAAGGGTTTTAAACAGGACCAGGAGAAGAGACAATGAAGGGGCACATCACAGCTGTCTTTAAGAGTCTGAAAGGCTGTCCTGAGGAAGAAAAGCAAGGCTTGAAGTGCAGAAGTAAGAGCAAGAAGTAGAGGTTTCAAATGCTGATTAGATGTAAGAAAAAACTGCCCAGTTATCAGAGCTAACATGAAATGAGAGGTTGTGGATTCACTTTTACCAGAGGTCTCTGGGAAAAGGCTGGATGAGCACTTACTGAGTATACTGTGATGGGGATGCTCTAAGAGGTATGGCTTGGCTAAGATGGACACTAAGGTTCCTTCCAATTCTGAAATTCTATGATTCTGTAATGGGGCCCCAATTGCTCAGCTTTGTGTTAAAACCATATCTTGTCCTACTCTCCCTGACCATTCTACTCCCTTCTAGTCTACAGAGTAAGCTTATAAATAGTAAGATTACAAACTGTCCCAAATGCCAAAGGAATATAAATTACAAACTGTATCATATAGTAGCAAAATTTCCATCCTGATAATATGTGCTGAATCAGGGAAGCCATCTGGGTGCTCTTCTCCCCTCACTCCCATCCCCACTCCCAAACTTTTCTATTTCCATTGGGACCATGTTGCCTAGTGCTTGCCTAGTGCTCCCAAGTCAAATCCATGGTTACAAGAGTAATATTCTCTCTCTTCCTCCTCCCTATTCTTTTCCCTACACTACTTGTTTCCTTCATCCTCCCATTCCATCCTCATACCATCTGCCTTTGTAATCCTCTCACTACTTGTCTCTGTACTCTTTGTGCCTTGTTAAAGCATAATTGCAGCCCCACTTCCTGCCTTCCTTCTGCCATCGTGGGCTTTCTCAGGAAGTACCAAAGAACTGGGAGTGCCTGCCCCATTTCATAATTTCATAAATTAATTATCAATTCAGCTTGAATCTGTCACTCAACCTCCGGATCTATAAAAGGTTAATGCTAAATTTCTTAAATAACAATAGATAACAATTAAAGATACTAGGTCCTGAAGCACAATTATATGATAGTATATTTTAACGTAGCAGTACATCAAGAAATGTGGGAGGAAGGCTGGTCAATTCTGACTTTCAGCTTTAGCTCCTACCCTCTAAATTCTTCTAGCAGACTGATGATATGTGAACTCACACCATATCCCCAGGAGAAGTCTGAGCTGCCTTCAGTGGAGATTCCTGTGCCCGCATAACTTGGAAAGGCAAATGGTGAGTTGCCAGTATCAGCTGATGTAAAAGGTGACTCTTGTGTAATGTCAGATTCACTAAATTCACAATTTGAGAAAGGAAAAAAAAATTGAGACATCTTCATGCTTTTGCAAAATAAACTTCAGAAATTTATATACAAATGTGCTCCCAGAGGCAGAATAGAAAATTTCTAAAATGTACAATTTGCATGGTTACAGGGCACTTTAGGGTGCCATGACAACCAGCACTGAATATAATTATAATGTCACAGTAATAAGTGGAAATCATTAATATAAAGTGTTATTAATATCTTCATTTTCAAATAATGTAACTGCATAAGCTCATCAACTCTAAATATTCTCTCACTTTTTTTTTTTAACATTTAGCATAAAATAATTTTATTCT